>NC_086119.1:1638125-2238125 GCF_963921235.1 Mobula hypostoma | reverse complement strand
AGTGATTTCAGGCTTTGTAGAATATTAGAATGTTACCCCATTACCAGCTTCACAATCACAGTTACAGATTCTGCAGATTCCAATAATCAGTGATCCAGTCTTAAAAGTTGCTGGTGAATGCAGCAGGCCAGGCAGCATCTCTAGGAAGAGGTACAGTCGACGTTTCGGGCCGAGACCCTTCGTCAGGACTAACTGAAGGAAGAGATAGTAAGAAATATCTCTTCTTTCAGTTAGTCCTGACGAAGGGTCTCGGCCCAAAACGTCGACTGTACCTCTTCCTAGAGATGCTGCCTGGCCTGCTGCGTTCACCAGCAATTTTTATGTGTGTTGCTTGAAATTCCAGCATCTGCAGATTTCCTCGTGTTTGCGCCCAGTCTCAGAAACTGCCGCAGACTCCATCCCTGGAAATAGTTAACCTGTGAGGATAGTCCGGCTGCTGTGACTCTGGCAAGGTTAACATGACATCGTAAAGAGTTGTCGTCATTGTAGAATGCAAGGTTTGGAATGAAGAATAAAAGAGCAACTCTGTAAATAACGTGGCGTAATGTGATTTGACTGATGTATCTGATTTCAAGGCAGAATTCCTGGAGCAACTCTTGAAACAGTGAGCCTGTAATGCATTCGGATGTGCCTATCATTGATCTGTCTCAGGCTGTGCATGCTGCTTCTTTCTATCCATGTTTCATTTGTCCTCTCAAGAGTGACAAGTGTGTGTCTGGGTAAGACACTGTGTGCATGGCGATTATCTACTTAATGTCTATGTGTGCACTTACAAAAGAAGCCAAATAAAGTGAGTGATGAAATATGTCAGTATTAAATCCAGTGGTGGGAGGTTTGTGAACACGTGGTGTTGATGCAAAAAAGAGAAGTGGAAGTATTTTCTTGGTAGAAAATGAGGAGGTGTGAAGGAGCCTGTGGATTTTGTTATCCATGTGCATGTCATTAAATGCAGCCTGCTGGTACAAAAAATTAAGCAATAAGACCATAATACCATAGGAGCAGAATTGGGCCGTTTGGCCCATCGAGTCTGCTCCACCATGCCATCATGGCTGATTTATTATCCCTCTCAGACCATTCTCCTGCCTTCTCCCTGTAACCGCTGACATCCTCACTAATCAAGAGCGTATCAACCTTTGCTTTAAATATACCCAATGATTTGGCCTCCACAGTCATCTGTGGTAATGAGATCCACAGATTCACCACCCTCTGGCTGAAGAAATCCCTCTTCATCTCTGTTCTGAAGGGGTGTCCCTCTATTCTGAGGCTGTGCCCTCTGGTCCTGGACTCCCCCACTACAGGAAACATCCTCGCAGCTTCCACCTTATGCAGGACTTTCAATATTTAACAGGTTTCAATGAGATCATTGTTCTTCTGAACTCCAGTGAGTACAGGCCCAGAGCCATCAAACTCTCTTCATCAGTTTTATGCCAAAGAGGAATAAAAACAGATGGGCCAGGTGTAATCTATGTGGAGAGGAAAAGAGTTGGGGTTTCAGGTCAGTGGCCTTGCGTCAGAACTAATGGAGTATTGGCAGGGCACAGGAACAGGCCCTTTAGCCCACAGTGCTGTACTGTTTTTGGCAACACAAAATCCTGGGCTTTTGTCACAGAACCTTGGTCAAACTGCATCCAGCTTGTATGCTTATTGTGGGATTTTAAAGAATCAGAGGAAGCTGTGTCGGCAAGAATCGGAAGAAAGTGGCCTGAGGCCAAAGGTTGGTCATGATCTTGCTGCATGGTGGAGCAGTGACTGGGGCCAGGTGGGTAGTTTTTGTAATGTCTGAACACCACACCATGAAGGGGATGTAGGCAGCTGTGACTGGGCTACACTGTACAGGGAGATTTAAATATATCCAGTGACTCGGCATCCAAAACTGTCAACTGCACAAGAGTTGTGAACTCAAGCCTGCTCCGTCATGGCCACTACACTCCCCATCATTGAAGACACACACATTCAAAAGCTGCTGCCTCGAAAAGGCAGCAGTCATCATTGAGGGCCCCCATCACCCAGGACGTGCCCCCTTCTCATTGCTACCATCAAAGAGGTGGTACAGGAGCCTGATGACACATACTCAACGATTCAGGAACAGCTTCTTCCCCTCTGCCATTAGATTTCTTAATGGACAATGAACCCATGAACACTATCTCACTATTTTTTCCCCTTCTTTTTGAACTACTTGTTTAATTTAATTTTTCATATATATTTCTTATTGTAATTTATAGTTAAAAAAATGTATTGCAGTGTTTTGCTGTGGCAAAACACATTTCACGACATAAACAGTGATATTAAACCTGATTCTAATTTATTGAATTTATTCTTAGACTTAAAGGGTTAAATTGCAAAATCAACGATTACTTAAAGTTGGTTTGAATTCCCTTGTTTGGGAGGTCAAGGGGGATATAATTGAGGTATTTAAAACGATTGGGATTTCATAGGGTAGTTAACATGAAACTATTTCCTCTAGTAAGGAAATCCAAAACATGAAAGCACAGTTTTCAAGTTCGAGCTGAGCCATGTTGTTGTGAAACAGGGCGGCTGCTCTAGACAACTTCAAGTTTATTGTCATCTGACTGTCAGTATATACAGTCAAATGAAACAAAGTTTCTGTGGACCACAGTGTACCCACAAAACATGTATCACGTACAGCACATAAAACAAAATATTACAACATATAAGTTAATAAAATATAACTCAAAATACATGTGGTGCATAGCACAGGTAAACAGTAAGCAGCTTACAGTCCTAGTGATGAGACCTTGGTGGCGGTGCGGTGACATCCCTGCCCCCAGTGTTCTTGCTGTGGCCTGACTGAAATTTGAAAATGAGAGTGTATAATTACGTAAAGTAAGAATGAGCTGCTGGATAGAAGTGAGAATATAGAATGGAGTTACAGGTTACCTTTCAAATTGCTCAAAGAAGTGCCTCCCTGTTCAGACCACCTGTATATTTCTCTAGTTAGGGCACATGAACCTTTCTCTCCCCGATCAGCAGCAGCGATTATCCTTCTCTCTTGATAACGTGAATGCAGTGTGAGAGATTCTACAGGTATGTAGACTGTTGGGGAAAATGCGAATCCGTGACAGTCAGAGTTCTGAGAATCTATAATGGGAAATAAGGAAACTGCAGAGGAGTTAAGCTATTTGTGTCAGTCTGCGTGGGGAGAAAAAACAGAAACACCTCCCCAAAACA
The DNA here is from genome assembly GCF_963921235.1 of Mobula hypostoma. Taxonomy (NCBI): domain Eukaryota; kingdom Metazoa; phylum Chordata; class Chondrichthyes; order Myliobatiformes; family Myliobatidae; genus Mobula; species Mobula hypostoma. The sequence goes on along the minus strand of NC_086119.1, from coordinate 2,234,936 downwards.
TCGAGAACCAGGGGTCTAGCAAGATTAGAAACTGATAAATTCTAATGACCGATGAGCCACATTGTGACGGGTTGGTGTAGGACAGTGAACCTCCCAGTTGTGATCTTCCTGAATTCTGTAGAAACTTAAATTCTGCTTATGGATTGGAAGGAAACAAACATGGCCTCAATATTGAAGAGGAGGAGAGAGAAAACAGGAAACGACTCATCTGTCAACCTACTTCAATAGTAGGAGAAGCTCGGAATCAGTACTAATGTAAAAACAGCACATATCCAGTACTGTGCAGAAGTCTTCGGAACATTCAGTATATATAGCTACAGTGCTTGAATTTTGCAGCGTACTGTATTTATCAATGTGGAGCGGAGAGTGAGTTGTGAATTTGGCAAGAGCAAAGGATGTTTAGAATGGTGAGGGTGGAGTGCCGCTGGAGGGATGGGATGTGTAGCAGAGAAGGAATGCCAGGGTGGTGGTGATGTGGGTGCAGACACACCCAGCCCTGAGACACCAGGCAAAGTCATTTGATTCCCAGCAATTGATTTATTGATCATTACAGAATGTGTCTGTGGTGCTTCCAGCTCCCTCCCCGCTCCCTTCCCCATTTCCCAACCACGATTCTCCTCTCCCTGCCCTCTTCCCACTCTCAGTCCACAATAGAGACCCGTATCAGAATCAGGTTTATCATCACTCACATGTCATGAAATTAGTTTTTTTTTAATGTGTGGCAGCAGTGCAGTGCGATACATAAAATTACAGTACTGTGCAAATGTGTTAGGCACCCTAGTTATATACAGGTGCCTAAGACTTCTGCACAGTAAGTGTATATCAGCAATTCAGCTGAGGGAACCATATGTCAGATACCCAAGTTTGATAGTTGGGATTGTGAGCAGGGGGAAAGATTTACAGAGGTTTCATGGGAATAAGGCCACACTGAGTGACAACTAGAGTCCAAGATAGAAATGTGAAATCACTTACTTTGGTACAATGCACCTATTAATTTGGTTAATTAAGGCTTATTTATTAAAAGAAACTTGATGGTGTTGTGAATAGTGTAGGAATTTGTCAATGGTTGTAATGGCACATCGATAGGATGTAGAGCTGAGGTACGAGGTGGCAGATGAATTTTAATCCAGAAAATTGTGAAGTGATGTACTTTAAAAGGTCAATCTTGAAGGCAGAGCACAAGGAAAAGACAATTTTAAGCAGTGCGGTGGAGCAGCGGGATCTTGTAGTATATAAATCCCATAAATTTGCCATGCAAGTTGGTGTGATGGCCTTCATTAGTTGGGGGGGGGATTAAGTTAAGCTCATGAGGTAACGTTGCAGCTCTTTAAAACTCTGGTTAGATCAGACTTGGAGTATTGTGTTCCGTTCTGGTCACCTCGTATGGCAAAGTCTGACATGGGAGGTTGGTCAAGAAGGCTCAGTTGCTCGTCATTCAGGATGAGGTAGTAAACTGGATTGGACATTGGCTCTGTGGGAGAAGCCAGAGAGTGGTAGTAGAGGGTTGCCTCTCTGACTGGAGGTCTGTGAGCAGCATTGTGCTGCAGGGGTTGGTACTGGGTCCTTTGTTTGTCATCCATATCAATGATCTGGATGATAATGTGGTTAAACTGGATCAGTAAATATGCGGATGAAACCAGGATGGGGAGGGGGGTGGTGGCGGGTGTAGTGGACAAGTGAGGAAAGCTATCATGGCTTGCATAGGAATCTGTATCAGTTGAAAAACGGGCTGAAAAATGGCAGATGGAACTTAATACAGCCAAGTGTGAGGTTTTGCACTTCAGTAGGATCAGCCAGGGTAGGTCTTACACAGGGCACTGAGGAGTGTGGTAGAACAATGGGATCTGGGAATACAGAAACATAGAAACCCTACAGCACAATACAGGCCCTTCGGCCCACAAAGTTGTGCCGAACCTGTCCCTACCTTAGAAATTACTAGGCTTACCCATAGCCCTCTATTTTTCTAAGCTCCATGTACCTATCCAAAAGTCTCTTAAAAGACCCTATTGTATCTGCCTTCCCCACAGTTGCTGGCAGCCCAATCCACGCACTCACCACTCTGAGTAAAAAACTTACCTTTGACATCTCCTCTGTACCTACTCCCCAGCACCTTAAACCTGTGTACTCTTGTGGCAACCATTTCAGCCCTGGGAAAAAGCCTCTGACTATCCACACAATCAATGCCTCTCATCATCTTATACACCTCGATCAGGTCACCTCTCATCCTCCCTCGCTCCAAGGAGAAAAGGCGGCGTTCACTCAACCTATTCTCATAGGGCATGCTCCCCAATCCAGGCAACATCCTTGTAAATCTCCTCTGCACTCTTTCTATGGTTAACACATCCTTCCTGTAGTGAGACGACCAGAAATGAGCACAGTACAGGTGTCCCCCGCTTTTCGAGCGTTTGCTTTATGAAACCTCACTGTTACGAAAGACCTACATTAGTACCCTGTTTTCGCTTTCAGAAGGTGTTTTCACTGTTACAAAAAAAATTCAGCGCGCAATAAAAGACAGAGCGCGCCCCAAGCAGCTGCTCTCCCCCGGATTCGGAACGGCTTTCTCGCCGGCATTGCTGAAACACATGCCTGTGAGCAGCCGTTTGCAAGATGAGTTCTAAGGTATCGGAAAAGCCTGAAAGAGCTCGTAAGGGTGTTACACTTATGGTAAAACTAGACATAATTAAGCGTTTTGATTGTGATGAACGAAGTAAGGACAAACAACAGGAATTCTGCAGATGCTGGAAATTCAAGCAACATACATCAAAGTTGCTGGTGAACGCAGCAGGCCAAGCAGCATCTATAGGAAGAGGCGCAGTCGGCGTTTCAGGCCGAGACCCTTCGTCAGGACTACGTCGACTGCGCCTCTTCCTATAGATGCTGCATGAAGTAAGGACAACGTGAGTTTGGCTTGTGGAAGCTGACGAACATGATGTTGAAGAGGTTTTGGCATCCCATCGCCAAGAACTGACAAATGAAGAGCTGATGCAATTGGAAGAAAAAAGGATAACAATCGAAACCAAATGAGTAATGATAAAGTATGACTTTAATTTTGAAATGGTGCGTCGGTTTAGGAGATATTTGCAGGATGGTTTGAGTGCTTATTAAAGAACTGTGTGATAGAAAAATGCTCGAGGCTCAGCAGTCAAGCAAGCCTTCCACATCAGCCACAGCAGACGACGAACCTCGACCTTCGACATCAAGGCGGGCAGAGATAGAAGAAGATGAGCTGCCTGCTCTAATGGAAACAGATGACGAGATGATACCCCAGTGTCCCACCACCCCAACAGCCAGGCCACGGACAGATACCGATTCGTGGAGAATGCAATGGTAGCCGGGATGCACACAGCACATCTTTAAGAAAAAAGCTGAAATAAACATGCTAATTAATTAGGTGCCACCCGACATGTAATTGTCGGCCCAGATCAGAGACGACGCAATCGGAAATCGGCACTGATCTGGGCCGACGATTACATGTCGGGAGGCACCTAATTAATTAGCATGTTTATTTCGGCTTTTTTCTTAAAGATGTGCTGTGTGCCTCCCGGCTACCACTGGACCCCTGCGTGCTTCGCGGCAATGTATTGCTGGGGGGCCTGGAGGGTGGGGGCCACTGCACCACCCAAACTCCGACAAGCCTAACACACCATCACCAGTGTGCTCTGCGCTTTCCCAATTCCGGTAAGTGTTATTACACTGTACATACATTATTTCTACTTTATATCGGCTATGTATTTTTAAGTGTTATTTGGTATGATTTTGCAGCTTCATAGCTTAAAGGTTACTGGAGAGAGTGTTCTTGCCAACAGCGCTTGCGTGAGATTTTCGCTACGGAGAACAGTTCAGTAATGATTGTGGAAAAGTATTTCTACTTTATATAGGCTGTGTATTTATCATATCATTCCTGCTTTTACTATATGTTACTGTTATTTTAGGTTTTATGTGTTATTTGGCATGATTTGGTAGGTTATTTTTGGGTCTGCGAACGCTCACAGAATTTTCCCATATAAATAAATGGTAATTGTTTCTTTGTTTTATGACATTTTGGCTTATGAACCGCTTCATAGGAATGCTCTACCTTCGGATGGTGGGGGAAACCTGTACTCCAAATGGGGTCTGACCAGGGTCCTATATAGCTGCAAAATTACCTCTCGGCTCCTAAATTCAATTCCATGATTGATGAAGGCCAATGCACCATACGCCTTCTTAACCACAGAATCAACCTGTGCAGTTGCTTTGAGCGTCCTACGGACTTGGACCTCAAGATCTCTCTCATCCTCCACACTGCCAAGAATTTTACCATTGATACAGTACTATATTCTGCCATCATATTTGACCTACCAAAATGAACCACTTCACACTTATCTGGGTTGAACTCCATCTGCCAATATAGATCCATAATGTGCTGAAGGTTGCATCACAGGTGGATAGGATCATAAAGAATGCTTTTGGCACATTAGCCTTGATAAATCAATGTACTGAGTGCAGGAGGTTGGATGTTATGTTAAAGTTGTACAAGATGTTGGTGAGGCCTAATTTGGATTGTTGGGTGTAGTTGTGGTCACCTACCTACAGGAAAGATGTAAGCAGATTGAAAGAGTACAGAGAAAATTTACAAGGATGTTGCTGGGTCTGGAGGACCTAAATTATAAGGAAAGGTTGAGTAGGTTAGGATTTTATTCTTTGGAACGTAGAAGATTGGGAAGAGGTTTGATGGAGGTATACAAAATTATGAGGGGTATAGATAGGGTAAGTGCAAGCAAGCTTTTTCCACTGAAGTTGGGTGGGACTGCAACCAGAGGTCATGGGTTATGGGTGAAAGGTGAAAAGCTTAGGGGGAACATGAGTGGAAACATTTTCACTCAGAAGGATGTGAGAGTGTGGACTGAGCTGCCAGCACAAGGGGTGCATGTGAGTTTGATTTCAATGTTAAAGAGAAGTTTGGATGGTTAATATGAGGGAGCATAATTTTAAGGTGATTGGAGGAAAGTATAGGGGGGTTGTGAGAGGTAGATTTTTTTTACACAGAGTGATGGGTGTGTGGAACATATCGCCAAAGGTGCTGATAGAGGCAAGCACATTTAAGAGACTTTGATGGGCGAATGAATGATGGAAAAATGGAGGGCTGTGTTAGATTGATCTTGGAGTAGGTTAAAAGTTTGGCACACTATATGGGCTGAAGGGCCTGTACTGTATGTTCTAATTAAATGGTGAGAGGTGAGTATTAACCAGCAGAAACACTGTTCTTGTAAGCAGCTCACTTGAAGCTAGCATGCAGGTCAGAAAGCAATAAGGAGTGTTAGTGGCATGTCAGTCTTAAGGAAGTCCTACTGAAATTATCTAACACTTTAGTGAGACTACATACAACACACACAAAAGTTGCTGGTGAACGCAGCGGGCCATACAGCATCTATAGGAAGAGGTACTGTCGACGTTTCGGGCTGAGACCTTTCGTCTGGCCTGCTGTGTCCTGACGAAGGGTCTCAGCCTGAAACGTCGATGGTACCTCTTCCTGTAGATGCTGTCTGGCCTGCTGCATTCACCAGTATTTTTTGTGTGTGCTGCTTAAATTTCCAGTACCTGCAGATTTCCTGGTGTTTGAGTGAGACTACATGTGTGGTTTTGGTCTCCTTGTTTCATGAAGCAAAGGTGCTTCGAAGAATTCAAAGATAAGAGGTGCAAAGGGACTTGTGAGTTGTGTAGGATTCCCTAAAGGTTAATTTGCAGGTTGAGTCAGTGGTCAGGAACACAAATGCCATTTTAGCATTCATTTGGACAGGTCAAGAATATAAAAGTTTAAGGATGTAATGTTGAACCTTTTATACAATGATGATCACACCACATTTGGAGTATTGTGAACAGTTTTGTGTCCTATTTCTTAGAGAAGTTATGCTGGAATTGGAGAGTGTCCAAAGGGAATGAAAGAACTAACATATCAGGAGCTTTTGATGGCATTGGACCTGTACTCACTGGAGCTTAGAAGAATGTGTGGGGGCAGGAGAGGCAGAATCTCATTGAAACCTATTGAATATTAAAAGGCCTTGATAGAGTGGATGTGGAGAGGATGTTTCCTATGCTGGGCAAATAATTTCCCTAAAGAATAGAAATGAGGAGGAATTTCTGTACCAGAGGGTAGTGAACCTATGGAATTCATGGTCACAGATAACTGTAGTGGCCAAGCACTGCAAGTCATTGGGATATGGCGTGCCACGGTAGTGTTGTGGTTAGCGCAATGTTATTAGAGTTGAGTTGAATTCCAGCATCCTCTGTAAGAAGGTTTGTCCATTCTTCCCGTGAGCATGTGGATTTCCTCCTGGTGCTCCAGTGTGCAAAGATCTACCGGTCAGTAGGTTAATTGGTCATGCTAAATTATCATATGATTAGGCTGTGTTGCTGGGTAGTGTGGCTCATGAGGGCCAAAGGGCCTGTTCTGTGCTGTATCTCTATAAAAAAGGGAGGTCAGAGGTTTTTTTTACGTAGACAGTGATGGGTAGTGGTCGAAACAGATACATTACGGACATTTAAGAGAAAAATGGAGGACGATGTGGGAGGGAAGGGTTAGATCGCCCTTTCTCACCCACTCTTTGCCCTGGAGGAACCCTTGAAATAATTTTCAGGTCTCAAAATTATTATATTTACAGCTCATGCTATGTTAGTGTTTCAGTAAGTTGTAGATGTAATAATGCAAAATAATTGCCAATGTTCTTTTGAGTAGAGAATGAATTTTAGCAAACCTTTCTCAATTTAAAAAAAAAGATAACTTTTTTGAAATTATTCTTTCTTTCCCTTTCATAAATTTTAAAAACTCTTGAGTCAAATGTAATACATTTCTGTTAATAAAATATAAAAATAACTAAATGAGAAAACTACAAAAATACGAATACTTGTCAATACAACTCACTTCTAACCTCCACACTCCACCTTTTACAACATTTACAACAGCAAAACGGCAGCCTGCAGCTGAGTCGCGGCACGTAAAATTTCCTCCTTTAGAATGAAAATTTCCTTCCAATATTCTACTACATTAGTAGAGTTTGTTAGCTCTCAGTTGGTGGCACATATGCGAAAGTGTGGGGTGGGGGATAATTTGGGAGGGAGAGACTGATGTCAGAGCCCAAGTTGGGCGAGTCCATTCAGTGCTCGGAAAACACACTTCACGCTCCCCATCAGCCTACCGTCCTCCCCTTCATGCAATACATCCCTCACCAATTGTTAATGGCCTGCTCTAGCTATAGTCAAAAAATGAGAATGGATTCAACCAAATAAACACAATCCTATTGTGCATTGCCATACTGGGCTGAGAGAATTCTAACGAGATTGCTAACGGGGTTGCGTGAAGTTAAAAAAATGTTTTTTTTATCACTATCTCTTGCGGAACCCCTAGCGACTTCTCATAGAACCCTAGTTGAGAAACCCTGGGTTAGATTGATCTTAGAGTAGGTTTAAAGGTTGGCACAACATCGTGATCTGAAGGGCCTGTACTGTGCTGTAATGTTCTATGTGTATATACTGACTTGGCATCCAGCAATCGGGGAGACTCAGAGCCTAATTGCTGACTTGGCCTCATTTCTGCTTGTATTCATTGGCACCACTCTGTGTATGTTACTCTGGGCAAGTGCTGAACGAGTCTGATTGTTTCATAAATTCTATTGTATTTCTTTAATTTTCCTGTAAGTGCCTGCAAGAATTTCAGGGATAGGATATGGTAATATATACAGACTTTGATGATAAAATTTTTTGAACTTTGAAGCTGAGGTAAGAACTATCAGAGTCACAGCCTTCAGCTGAATTTAAATCACTTTTATCTAATCAGGCTGGGGAGTCATGTTGTCAAAGAACACAGACAAGGTTCACTGATTAAAAATAAAATGGGCAAATGCTCTCAGTCAGCTTTGTGCAGTTGTTGCGGGTATGTGTATGGGTTGATGTTGGCAGAAGTTTTAAACATTAGGAACAACAGAGAATTGGACAAAAGGAGGTAACAACTGAGCCGAAGGTCAGGGATAATAGTTTAATAAAGCTATGAATGTCATCAAATGTGAAAAATGGCGGTATAGGGGGCGCTGGATAGAGGTAGTACCTTTGATGTCTGTCATGCTGCTCCGTATCAGCTTTACGCCAAGACAACCAGTGCAGTACTTGCGCAGGGCACCATTGGGGAGTGGTTCTGTACCTCTGTAGGAGTCCGTCAGGCCTGCCTCCTCTCCCCCACTCTCTTCAGCGGCTTCCTGGAACGAATCATGAGTGTTTTCCCCTTGAAGATCATGTGGGCATAGTCAGCATTGGAGGGAGGAACATCACAAACCTAAGATTTGCTGACGACATTGATGGACTTGCAGGAAAAGAGGATGAACTGGCCAACCTGGTCAACCATAGAACCATAGAAACTACAGCACAGAAACAGGCCTTTTGGCCCTTCTTGGCTGTGCCGAACCATTTTTCTGCCTAGTCCCACTGACTTGCACACGGACCATATCCTTCCATACACCTCCCATCCATGTATCTGTCCAATTTATTCTTAAATGTTAAAAAAAGAACCCGCATTTACCACCTCTGCCATCTTGACAGAGCCTCCACAAGGTTTGGAATGGAAATAAGTGCCGAGAAAACCAAGCTCGTGGCAAATGCCAATGGTGCCATCACAACAGACATCTCAGTCTATGGTCAGACACTTGAGACAGTGCAGCAGTTCAGATACCTGGGGGCAATCATCAGTGATGAAGGATCAAGACCAGAAGTCCTGGCAAGAACTGCACAGACAATGACTGCACTATCCAAACTCAAGACAATATGGAGGGGCAGCAACATCACCATGAAGTACAAGATCAGACTCCTGTGTGCATTGGTATTCTCCATCTTCCTGTACGCATGTGAGACATGGACCCTCACAGCACAGCTACAGAGGAAGATACAGACATTGGAAATGAGATGCTGTCGCAACATCTTGGGCATCTCATATTTGAGCCACATCACAAACGAGCAGGTCTGCAAGACCATCCAGCACCACATTGGCCCCCATTAAGACCTCCTCACAATGGTGAAGAAAAGAAAGCTGAGATGGTACGGCCATGTAACAAGATCCAATGGCCTTGCAAAGACTGTTCTACAAGGAACTGTGGAGGGGAAAAGAAGGACAGGCAGACAGAGGAAAAGATGGGCAGACAACATTTAAGAATGGACAGGGAAAACATTTGCGGTGACCCAGGCTCTGGCACACAACTGCGACAGATGGAACAGACTGGTGCAAAGCTTGTCATGACTGTGCCCCGACGACTCCACAAAGAGTTAAGGGCTCAAGGAAGGAAGGAAATGCGAAAAATAAAATACAAGGACTCCATATTACAAATTAGCAATCTTGGGTACAAATTTTGTGGGAGGGAACTGGGTCCCAAAAGAAGCTGGTTGATAAGTTAATTGATTACTATAATTTCCCTTAGCAGAAAATCTGGAGGATATTATTGGGCATGTGAGAGAGTGGGTGTTACATGCATGAGAGACCTGGGGTGGGTTGGGGGTTACACGGGGAATACCTAACAGTCACAGGAGTATCTGGGTCCCTGGGTATTCTACGAGGGCTGCTATGCTGTTACAAGTAGTGCAGCAACACAGTTATTTTAGTTATTCATTGTTGCTTTCAAGTTGTCCAATCTTCTGATCTGCCATCTATCTTAGCAATTATATGCTTTGCTTAATTGGGTTTCTGATGCCATGGTCATATGGGCCGACCAGGTCCATGCTGACAACCAAGTACCCGTCTGTCCAAGTGCCATTTAGTGTGAGGTCTTTGTGACGCTAGTGCTTTTCTGGAGATAATTGGAATAGCTTTATCCTGGTACCACTCCTCCACTGTCCCTCAGTCACTCAGCTCCAAGGAAAACAAAGTGCTGCCTCTCCAGATTCTCTACAGAACAAAAGTGTTCCAACCCTGGTGAATCTTCGCTGCACCTTGTCCAGTGCATTCACATCCTTTCAGTGGTGAGATCAGAACTGCACACAGTGTTTGATTTTATATCAGATTTAACGACGGACAATGGGTCTGTCGCATGGAATCCAATAAACATTGAAAGGACTATGGGGCGGAGGCGGGGTAGAGCCAGTGGAAGAGGTGACACTCCACTGCCCTGGCACTGATCAGTCCTGACCCCCTCTCACACCATCCCCCAGACTCTCAGTGTCTCTTCCCACCTGGTTGTTTCACTGTCTCGCCACTCCCTTGGACCTTCTCACAATCTTGCCCCCTCACCTTGACGTCAGTGCAGCTGGAGTTGGACTTAGTGCACAGTACTTGACTTTATATCTGATGTAACCACAGATGATGGGTTTGTCCCATGGAATCCAACAAACATTGGAAGGGCAATGGGCCTATCAAGGTTGTGTCTCTGTGAATTGGCGGATGGTCGAATGCCTGGCTATGTGTTGCGTTATTTTGATTTCCTGTCCTTTTATTTTTAAAGCACTAGACTTTTGTTCAAAGCTGTTTATTTCTCTGATGTGAAGCAGGCAGGCCAAGCCCTGGCTGGGCGCTGCTTCATTGTGATTGGGTGGATGAAGTGATACTCTGTCCTACCTGTGACCGTGCCCAGTTGTGTGTGGATACTGTGGATATTTTTTCAAAATGTTAGCTGGCTTTTAAGCAGAGGTGGTACATTAGGGACTAGGTTAACATCCATCTCATTTCCAAGCGCCCTGCTGGGAGACCCACATGTTACAGTTCTTTGAACTACAAGAATTTTTAGAAGTGGTCAAGGTTGGAGAAATCTCACAACAGTTGATTCTCCAAACCAAACAAATAGCTGCTTTATGTAGTGCAGATTTTCGCTCCCTTGAGAAATATTGCATTTTAAGCTTGGAGGTAATTAAGTAAGTGTCTACTTCAGGTTTCTTCAAGCCCATTCCTGGATATGTACGGGGACATTCTGGTGTTTATTAAGTAGGCAACATGAATTACCTTTCTGGAGGGTGGAAAACTATCTGACCAGCGAGAATGTTTGGTTTTCACATGTTTGGGACCAAGGTCGACTTGACTGCAGCCACAAAGAGTTGATTTATTTCTCTAGGCCTTGTAGTGTGATAATATTGGTGGTGGGTTGCCATCATCTCTCATAGTCATAGGAAGAGCACATCAGCTCACTGGGATAATCCCAAGGGCATAATGCCATTAATCCCATCTTGCTCTCCTACTTCACTGTACCCCTACAATTTATTCCTTCTACTCTATGCCATAAATTCCCACTTGATGCTCTTTGCCATTGTATTGTGTGGGAGACAATGAAGCACATGGATGATAAAAAAAAAATGGAGGGCTTTGTGGAGGGAAGGGTTAGATTGATTTTAGAGTAGCTTAAGAGGATGGCAGAACATTGTGGGCTGAATGGCTTGTGTAACCCTCAGGCTCAGCCAGTTCATCTAGGGGAAGGCAGTTTCTGACCCCGCCAAACTGAGAAATCTCGTTTGTGTGGATGCTGCGTGATGTGTTGCCTGGTTACAAATCCGCACTGCAAAATATCAGACAGTACACCATATGCAATTAAATGTTTGAACTTCATAAATCTTAATCTGAATATAGGGTTAGTAAAGAAAATAAAAAGAAAAAGGGCCGATTTTACAGAAAAAGTCAAAGTTGGAGCGCACTGATACAGCCATTTATCAACCATTGACCTCCTCCGAGTGTCACTGACCTTCGGATCTTCACTCCCAGTCCACTCCTTCTGGTGGTCTACCAGCTCTCTCACATGCATCTTCCTTCTTCTTCTCTTGCCAACAAAGATTGCAAAAATCCCTCTTCCAGACCCACAAGACAGAACAACATTCTTCTCATTGGATAGCCAAACATTCCAAAGCCCCATTATCTCTAGTCATAACCCAAACATTGCTGCTACAGAGAAACCATTACATTAGCAGTGAAACATTACAGAGAGGCTATTACATTAGCAGTGAAACGTGTTACGCTTGTAATGTGCTGTAGTGTTCTATGTTCTGTGTATACAGAAGAAACTCAGGCAGCCGCGGAGAGAGGAGACTTGATTCGTGCTACAAATAAGGCAAGGCAGCTCCCCTGCCGTCGCTCTTGTTAATGAACCAATGAATCGGTCATGCCATATTATAAATTACCAATGTCCGACAGGGTCTTGCAATCACAACAAAAGCATCCAAGACAATCACCTGCACTGTCCATTGGGTCACATATCACCTCTGTACACTGCCACTAGTGCCTTCTTCCCTGGGTAGCTGAAGCAGGCTACAACATGGTACGCAACAAGTTCAGCTCTTAAACAACTTGCTAGTGAGGTAGATCTACAGTACTCAATGTTCTTGATAACCATCAGTCTCTTGTGATTGTGAAAAAGATGTAAAGGGCGAACAATCACACCTTTGTTTGGATCCAGAGAAGCTGCTGCCTATAAGTTTGTTGCCATCTTACAGCCTGAAAGTGATGGTTCACTTGATTCCTTGGAGATTTTCATGCTTATAAATGACACAATGCAGACTCCAGAATTCAAGTTTAGATCCTCTCTTCGACGGGAGTTCAGTGAAACCATCTCTCACTGCTCCCCATCTGTAATTTCTTCGGCTCTTCAACTTTTCGACCACACTTTGACTCAAACTCGCTATCACAGCCATATATCCTTCCTTGGAACGTGCCTCCGTCGCCAACTTACTCCAGTTGGCTTTAGGATTCGTTTCCAAGCCTCTCAATTTGGACCTTCTGAGGACCCCAGGTACTCACATTTTATTGACTCTGCCTCTCGCCGCTTCTCCCGTCAAGCTCTGAAGGCGACTCTCTCCGCCATGAGGAGGTACTTGGTGTCCCTATCCCAGACCCTTCCACACCTTCGGGACACTTTCTTCGCCGTCTGTAATGGTCCTACCCATTATTTCATCCTCCGTCGGATCCACGCCTGCAATCGCCGTTTTTTTGACTTTGTCATGTTAGGCAAAGATCGTAAGATCTTACATCTACGGACTCCAGAGCCTGCCGGCCCCGACGCTAGCAGGCATGAACTTTCAATTGCGGCCCCTGCCATTGATCTCGGCGGCTCCAACACCTCAGGACATATTCAAAACCCGGACTCCAGCAACGACCATGGACACATTCACAGCGATTGCGCAACCACCAACTGCAACTCCAGCCTTGAACTCCAGGCCGGGTCTTTATGTGCTGCTGTTGTGACTCCCGTCTCCCCTTCCCCCACCACCACTCCGCAGCCCCGTCTTCCTCAGATCCCACCGTCAACTCCTGGGCCCTCAGAGGCTCCATCTTCCTCTCACCCCAACCCTCCCCTCTCCACTGACACCCCCAGCCTCCCCCCTCCCCCCTCTGATCCCAGCTCTCATCCGTGCCGGGTCTTTACCATCCCCTCCGACCTTCAACTGTCGGAGGCAGAACGCTCTGTTCTCAGTAAGGGCCTCACGTTTGTCCCCCTTCGCCCACACCTCAGCGAGTTCCGTGTTCGCCACGATGCGGAACTTTTCTTCCGCCGTCTCCGTCTCCGAGCCTACTTCTTCGGCAAGGACTCTTCCACCCCCACCGATGACCCCTTCTCCCGTCTTCAACCGTCCTCTTCTTCATGGACACCCCGCTCTGGTCTTCTGCCTGCTCTGGATCTCTTTATTGCCAACTGCCGACGGGACATCAACCGTCTCGACTTCACCGCACCTTGTCCCCATTCCAACCTCACTCCTTCGGAACGCTCTGCTCTCCACTCCCTCCGCACTAATCCTAACATTATTATTAAACCCGCTGATAAAGGGGGTGCTGTTGTAGTCTGGCGTACTGACCTCTACCTTGCCGAGGCACAGCGACAACTCGCGGATACCTCCTCTTATTTACCCCTCAATTGTGACCCCACTAAGGAGCACCAGGCCATTGTCTCCCACACTATCAACGACTTTATCCGCTCAGGGGATCTCCCATCCACTGCTACCAACCTTATAGTTCCCACACCCCGCACTTCCCGTTTCTACCTCCTACCCAAGATCCACAAACCTGCCTGTCCTGGCCGACCTATTGTCTCAGCTTGCTCCTGCCCCACCGAACTCGTTTCTGCATACCTCGACACTGTTTTATCACCCCTTGTTCAATCCCTTCCGACCTATGTTCGTGACACTTCTCACGCTCTTAAACTTTTCGATGATTTTAAGTTCCCTGGCCCCCACCGCTTTATTTTCACCATGGATGTCCAGTCCTTATATACTTCCATCCCCCATCAGAAAGGTCTCAAAGCTCTACGCTTCTTTTTGGATTCCAGACCTAATCAGTTCCCCTCTACCACCACTCTGCTCCGTCTAGCGGAATAAGTCCTTACTCTTAATAATTTCTCCTTTTGCTCCTCCCATTTCCTCCAAACTAAAGATGTAGCTATGGGCACCCGTATGGGTCCTAGCTATGCCTGCCTTTTTGTTGGGTTTGTGGAACAATCTATATTCCGTGCCTATTCTGGTATCTGACCCCACTTTTCCTTCGCTACATCGACGACTGCATTGGCGCTGCTTCCTGCACGCATGCAGAACTCGTTGACTTTATTAACTTTGCCTCCAACTTTCACCCTGCCCTCAAGTTTACCTGGTCCATTTCCGACACCTCCCTCCCCTTTCTAGATCTTTCTGTCTCTGTCTCTGGAGACAGCTTATCTACTGATGTCTACTATAAGCCTACTGACTCTCACAGCTATCTGGACTATTCCTCTTCTCACCCTGTCTCTTGCAAAAACGCCATCCCCTTCTCGCAATTCCTCCGTCTCCGCCGCATCTGCTCTCAGGATGAGACTTTTCATTCTAGGACGAGGGAGATGTCTTCATTTTTTAAAGAAAGGGGCTTCCCTTCCTCCACTATCAACTCTGCTCTTAAACGCATCTCCCCCATTTCACGTACATCTGCTCTCACTCCATCCTCCCACCACCCCACTAGGAATAGGGTTCCCCTGGTCCTCACCTACCACCCCACCAGCCTCCGGGTCCTACATATTATTCTCTGTAACTTCCGCCACCTCCAACGGGATCCCACCACTAAGCACATCTTTCCCTCCCCCGCTCTCTCTGCATTCCGCAGGGATCGCTCCCTACACAACTCCCTTGTCCATTCGTCCCCCCCATCCCTCCCCACTGATCTCCCTCCTGGCACTTATCCGTGTAAGCGGAACAAGTGCTACACATGCCCTTACACTTCCTCCCTCACCACCATTCAGGGCCCCAAACAGTCCTTCCAGGTGAGGCATCACTTCACCTGTGAGTCGACTGGGGTGATATACTGCGTCCGGTGCTCCCGATGTGGCCTTTTATATATTGGTGAGACCCGATGCAGACTGGGAGACCGCTTTGCTGAACATCTACGCTCTGTCCGCCAGAGAAAGCAGGATCTCCCAGTGGCCACACATTTTAATTCCACATCCCATTCTCATTCTGACATGTCTATCCACGGCCTCCTTTACTGTAAAGATGAAGCCACACTCAGGTTGGAGGAACAACACCTTATATTCCGTCTGGGTAGCCTCCAACCTGATGGCATGAACATTGACTTCTCTAACTTCCGCTAGGCCCCACCTCCCCCTCGTACCCCATCTGTTACTCATTTTTATGCACACATTCTTTCTCTCACTCTCCTTTTTCTCCCTCTGTCCCTCTGAATATACCTCTTGCCCATCCTCTGGGTCACCCCCCCCCCCGTCTTTCTTCCCGGACCTCCTGTCCCATGATCCTCTCGTATCCCCTTTTGCCTATCACCTGTCCAGCTCTTGGCTCTATCCCTCCCCCTCCTGTCTTCTCCTATCATTTTGCATCTCCCCCTCCCCCTCCAGCTTTCAAATCCCTTACTCACTCTTCCTTCAGTTAGTCCTGACGAAGGGTCTCGGCCTGAAACGTCGACTGCGCCTCTTCCTATAGATGCTGCTTGGCCTGCTGCGTTCACCAGCAACTTTGATGTGTGTTGTTTCCAGAATTCACTGATGTTTCTGAATGATAGAATTTCAATCCATGCAGAGGAAGTTACATATGGCAGCAAAGAGTGAGAATTTTAATTTAATAGAGGGTTTGTACAGAGTTTAATCCCTCCCCCCCTCGCTATCCCTAACAGTGACATGGGCTCAGTTCACTTCCTGATCATATCTAAATACAACATATCAGTGTACAATAATATCCTGCTGTTGTCGTCCATCTGTTGCCTTGGACCAACATGAAAAGGAACCCCTGTGTTTACTTTATATCATTGCTGTTAATACTCTACTCTGCTGGGTGAGCAGTTCCCGAATCTCAGCAAGTCTACACTGTGAGCATGGACCCTTCACTGTTCGGTTATCATTCACGCCCATTACTCGGTGTGACAACTGTGTTGTTGTTCTATAAAAATTACTTTGATGAGGCATTTCTCCTGCTAATCTTTTGGGTTTGTATACTGTATCTGATGCTCCCGATGCGGCTTCCTCTGCGCTGCTGAGATCTGATGTAAATTCGGGGACCACTTTGTCGAGCACCTCCACTCTATCTGCAAAAAGCAGAATTTCCCGCTGACCAGTCATTTTAATTCCTATCCCAATTCCTGTTCTGACATCTCGGTCCATGAATGAGTTAGTAAGTGTGTGGATGAATCCAAGATTGGTGGAGTTGTGTTTAGTGCAGAAGACGGGCAAAGAATACAGCGCAATATAGATCAGTTGCAGATCTGGGCAGGGAAGTGGCAGATGGAGTTTAACCCAGATAAATCTGAAGTGTTGCACCTTGGTAAGGCAAATATAGGGAGACAGTACACTGTTAAGGGTAAGGACCTTAATAGTGTTGCTGAGCAGAGAGATCTCGGCATCCAAGTTCATAGCTCCTTGAAATTGGCTACAACAGGTTGATAAGGTGGTTAAGAAGGCTTATGGAATGTTTGCTTTTATTAGTTGTGGCATTGAGTTCAAAAGTCAAGAGGTTATGTTGCACCTTTGTAAAACTCTGGTTAGGCCACAGCTGGAATATTGCATAGTTCTAGTCATCCCACGATGGGAAGGATGTTCAAGCAACACACATCAAAGTTGCTGGTGAATGTAGCAGGCCAGGCAGCATCTCTAGGAAGAGGTACAGTTGACGTTTCAGGCCGAGACCCTTCGTCAGGACTAACTGAAGGAAGAGTTAGTAAGAGATTTGAAAGTGGGAGGGGGAGGGGGACCAAATCTCTTACTAACTCTTCCTTCAGTTACCCCTCCCCCTCCCACTTTCAAATCTCTTACTCACTCTTCCTTCAGTTAGTCCTGACGAAGGGTCTCGGCCTGAAACGTCGACTGTACCTTTTCCTAGAGATGCTGCCTGGCCTCCTGCGTTCACCAGCAACTTTGATGTGTGTTGTTTGAATTTCCAGCATCTGCAGAAGTCCTGTTGTATGGGAAGTATGTTGATGCTTTGGAGCGGGCGCCAAAGAGGTTTACCAGCATGCTGTCTGGGTTACAAGGTATGTAGTATCAGGCAGGAGAATAGGGTTGAGGGGGAAAATGGATCAGCCATGATAAAATGGCGGAGCAGACACGATGGGCCGAATGGCCCAATTCTGTTCCTGTGTCTTATGGTGTTATTACAAAACAAAGGGAAATAACAAAGTCGAACTCTTACATCTTTTGTTTGTGATCAGAGGAAGATGATTTCTGAATAACCAAATTATTTTACTCAAAATAACTGTGTAAAACAAGCAAACAGAAAAGTTGTCCGATCACTGTCAAAGCACTCCACTCCTTAGAATGTTGCATAAAGGCTCACGTCTGCCAATGGATTCTTACCCTCAGCCAGCGGTAAAACAGCCTTGTGCAAGGAGCAGGCCATCAGGATAAATGATTGACCACCTCATAATGAGTCGTCGAATAACTGACCTCTAGGGTTGTGAATCCCTGGCTGGAATTCTGTTTCTCTTCTCCCCCCTAAGGGTGGGGCTGGCCAGGTGATTAGATATAGAAGTTACTGGAGAAAATCCTTGGGGATAGGATTTGTGGGCATTTGGAAAACCATGGCTTAATTAGGAAAAGCCAGTATGCTTTTGCATGCAAGTCGTGTTATATTAACTTGATTGAGTTCTTTGATGAGGTGATGCAGAGGGATTGATGAGGGTAAGGCAGTGGATTTTGTTGATATGGATTTTAGTAAGGTGTTTGACAATGTCCCTTCCTTAAATCCATATTGACACTGTTTAATCATATTATATTCTGTGACATCACATCCTTCATTATTAATTCCAACAACTTCCTCACATCTGATGTTAGGCTAACAAATCAATAATTCCTTGCTTTTTCTCTCTCTCTTCTTTGTTAATCATTAATGGTACGAAAGCGTAAGAACAGGCATGTGTGTGAGCAATGAGCCAATGGAGATGACTAACGCTGAGTCAGAGAATAAATATAAATGGGAAATAAACAGGTAGAAGAAATCTTTTATCTTAAAAGGTTGGCAGTGTTGAGTGCCTGTATTAATTGTCAATTTTGGCTTCTCTAATCTGTGCCAATCAACAGCACTGTGCTGACGCTCAGGGATAACAATGGTCAGCTATCTGTTGCTGTAAATAGATTATACATGTGTACAGAAAGATGCCAGAAAAGGGCCAGTAACATCATGAAGGATATACCCCCCCCCCCCCGCCAACCCTGCTCATGGGCTGTTTTTCTCACACCCATCAGCACCACCAGAATCAAAAATAGTTACTTTCCCTAAGCAATATGGCTGATCAATATATCTACTCACTAACCCATCCTACCACACCCCAACCACCACTATTTTATCACTTCCTGTCAAAGTCACCTTATATACTGACATTCCTGTGCCTAATGTCACTTTATGGACATACGATCAATCTATGCATATAAACTACCTTACATTGAGAACATGAGATGAAGAGTCCTTGAAAGCAAGTCCATAGGTTGTGGGAACATTTCAGTGATGGGACAAGTGAAATTACCCCCTTTGGTTTAAGAGCCTGATAGTTGAGGAGTAATAACTGTTCTTGA
This sequence comes from Mobula hypostoma, assembly GCF_963921235.1. Taxonomy (NCBI): domain Eukaryota; kingdom Metazoa; phylum Chordata; class Chondrichthyes; order Myliobatiformes; family Myliobatidae; genus Mobula; species Mobula hypostoma. The sequence continues at coordinate 2,215,983 of NC_086119.1, read as the reverse complement.
ACCTAATGGTGTGAGTCCTGAGGTTCCTGTACCACCTTCCTAATGACAGCAGTGAGAAGAGAGCATGACCTGGGTGGTGGAGATCCCTGACGATGGATGCTGCTTTCTTACTACAGTGCTTTGTGTAGATGTGCTCAATGATGGGAGGGCTTTACCCGTGAAGGACTTGCCATACCCACTACTTCTGAAGGATTTTCTGTTGAATGGCATTGGCGTTTCCATACCAGGCTGTGACGCAGCCAGTCAATATACTCTCCACCACACATCAAAGTTTTAGTGGCATGCAGAATCTTCAAAAACTCCTGAGGAAATAGAGGCACTGTCGTGCTTTCTTCGTAATTGCACACATGCTGGGCCCAGGACAGATCCTCTGAAATGTTATCACTGAAGAATTTGAAGTTGCTGACTCTCTCTACCTCTGATCCTCTGATGAGGACTGGATGATGGATCTCTGGTTTCCTCCTCCTGAAGTCAATTATCAGCTTCTTAGTCTTGCTGACATTGAGTAAGAGGTTGTTGTTGTGGTACCACTCAGGCAGATTTCCTGTCTCCCTCCTATATGGTGATTCATCACCACCTTTGATTCGCCTGATGACAGTGGTGTCATCAGCAAACTTAAATATGGCACTGGGATTGCACTTACAAACACAATCAGAAGTGTAAAGTGAGTAGATCAGGGGCTAAGCACACAGCCCTGTGGTGCACTTGTGAGCGAGCAAAATTGATGTATAGATTGGAGGCTACCCAGACAGAATATGAGGCGTTGCGTCTCCAACCTGTGGGTGGCTTCATCATAACAGTAGAGGAGACCTTGGACAGACAGTTGTTTATAGGTCCCCAAACAGGAATGCCAGTCTAGAACATAGTATTAATCTGGAAATTAAAGGTGCATGTAAATACAGTAATCATGGGGAATAGAATTTTCACCGAAGACTGGGAAGCCCAATCAGCAGTGGTAGTGTAGAGAGTGTATTTTATCTCATATTATCTAGTATTGTTGTAATGCCAACGTGTTAATTGTTGATCTAGTAGTTATTGGGCCTCTGGGAAACAGTAATTGTTGTATCTAAAGTTGAAAGTGATTTAGTGTAGTCCGAATTAAAGCAACTTTCACAATGTGCAAGTTGGCTATGTGCGATCGGTACTTCAGCTTTTTGAAAAAATGATATATCATTTACAGACTGTAAATATTCCTGGAAGACCCAAAAGCTGAACAGGAAGAGTGGCTATTGAAAGTTAGAGATAATTTTAGATCAAAGTATTGCCTAAAATAAAGCAGTGAGCCTGAGGAAGAAGACAGTTTGAGAGTTCAGCAGAGGTTCAAGAGGGTGATAAGGGAAGGAAAAGCAAAGTATGAGAGTAGGCTAGTGGGGAAGATTAGATTGTGAGAACTTCTGTAGCTAAGTACAATCGAAAGGGTAAACAGAGTTTAAGGAGAGCAGCTTGCAAAAGCTGCCATGCTCTGGTTACGGATTGAGACAAGAAACAATACTGGGCAATAACGAAATAGAGAAATGGCAGAAGGTAAAGGAAATCTCTTAGAAATGGAGGACCACAGCTCCAGATTTAATATGGAGCTCCACAAAATTCCCATATTGGAGATATTAACAGAACAGAATGGCAATAAAAGGCCTGGAACTGATGATGCTGGGATTTTGAAAGAGGTGATGGGTGCACTAATTGTCATTTTCCAAAATTTCATAGATTCTAGAATATTCTCATGGAGTGAAATATCACAGATGTAATAGAAAACATAGAAAATAGGTGCAGGAGACGGCCATTCGGCCCTTCGAGCCTGCACCGCCATTTATTATGATCATGGCTGATCATCCAACTCAGAACCCTGCACTAGCCTTAGCCTTCTCTCCATACCCTCTGATCCCCCTAGCCACAAGGCCATATCTAACTCCCTCTTAAATATAGCCAATGAACTGGCCTCAACTGTTTCCTGTAATGTCATCATTTGAGAATGAGGGAGAGAACGCAGCAATCTTTAGCCTGACATCTATAGAGGAAAAATTCATGGTTTTTTAAAATGGTGGAAATGGTTGTATAGCACTTGGAAAGCAATAATAAGATTGGAGAGTCCAAAAGGATTTCAAAATGGAAATTATGTTTGGCAAACACGAGAAAATCTGCAAATGCTGGAAATCCAAGCAACACGCACAAAATGCTGGAGGAACTCAGCAGGCTAGACAGCAACTGTGGAAAGAGTAAACAGTCGACTTCTTGACTTGAAGCCTCGACTGTTTACTCATTTCCACAGATGCTGCCTGGCCTGCTGAGTTCCTCCAGCATTTTGTATGTATTGACAAATCTGTTTATTTTTTTTGGGCTGTAACCAGCAAAATAGATTAGGACAAACCAGTTGGTGTGTTGAATTTAGGCTCTCTGGAACCTTTAGTAAGGCTCCATCTGAGATTATAAAGTATTAAAAAAATACGTGTGTATGTTATTGTGAGTATTATGATGGAGTTGCACAACATGAAGTTCGGAGCCTGGAATGTCAGCAGTGACAGAGCTGAATGCTGATCTGCTATTGTGGCTGAGGAACTCGGCCACTTTGATGTCAATACAATGGACAGGAAGCAGCTGGAATGAAGAACAAGGCGGTGGGCGCACCACCTGCAAGGGGGAACAAAGAGAAATGCCCTTCACCAAGAAGAATAAACTGGCCTGGCTTCTCAGTGATCTCCACATGGTATTAGGGAACACATCATCACTTTTAGTTCAATGAGCTGGAAGAACTCAGTGGGGTCGAGCAGCATCTGTGTGAAGGTGGGTGGGAGGGCATAGGGAATAGAATTGTTGATGTTTCATACTAAAGTCACTGGTGGGAACTCCTCCAAAACCTTGGTCATAATGCAAATGCCACAATTCCATCCCACTGCAGCCTTGTTATCCCAGCCTCACTATAGTTATATCCTATCTTAAAAAATACCACCTCAGGATCAGCTGGAACCACTGCTGAAGTTCTGACTTCAGCAGTAAAGAGATTTATTTTACAAATTTGCAGTGTTTTTGTCACATCTAGAGAGAGGAGGATATACCAGAGACCTCAGACGCTGTAATTATCATCTTTTAAGAGAAGAGGTAACGGTTGATCTAACTCTGTTACTGCGTCAGTAATCCACGTTCAATTCTGCAGCTGCCTGTAAGAAGTTAGTACATTCTCCCCATTACCACGTGAATTTCCTCCCACAGTCCAAACATTCAAAATTGTTCAGTGTCATTTCCTATACACGTGTAAAGGGGAACAAAATAATTCTCACAACACGCTGGAGGAACTCAGCAGGTTGGGCAGCATCCGTGGAAGCGGTCAGTCAACGTTTCGGGCCGGAACCCTTCGACAGGACTGAAGAGGGAAGGGGCAGAGGCCCTATGAAGAAGGTGGAGGGAGGGTGGGAGGGAGAAGGCTGGTAGGTTCCAGGTGAAAAACCAGTAACGGGAAAGATAAAGGGGTGGGGGAGGGAGGCAGGGAGGTGATAGGCAGGAAAGGTGAAGAAAGAATAGGGGAAAGCACAATGGGTAGCAGAAGGAGGCAGAACCATGAGGGAGGTGATAGGCAGCTGGGGGAGGGGGCAGAGTGAAATAGGGATAGGGGAAGGGAGGGGGAGGGAATTTCCAGAAGTTGGAAAATTCTGTGTTCATACCAAGGGGCTGGAGACTACCTAGACGGTATATGGGGTGTTGCTCCTCCAACCTGAGTTTAGCCTCATCATGGCAGTAGAGGAGGCCATGTATGCCCATATCCGAATGGGAAGCGGAGCTGAAGTGGGTGGTTACTGGGAGATCCCGTCTGTTGTGGCAGAAGAAGCGGTCCCCCAGTCTGCGTCAGTTTTCACCGATGTAGAGGAGGCCACACCAGGAGCACCGGATGCAATAGATGACCCCAACAGACTCACAAGTGAAATGTTGCCTCACCTGGAAGGACTGTTTGGGGCCCTGAATAGTGGCAAGAGAGGAGATGTAGGGACAGGTGTAGCACTTACGCTTACAGGGGTAAGTGTCGGGTGGGAGATCTGTGGGGAGGGTCCTGTGGATCAGGGAGTCATGGAGCGACCGATCCCTGTGGAGAGCGGAGTGGGAAAGATGTGCTTAGTGGTGGGGTCTTGTTGAAGGTAGTGGAAGTTGCGGAGGATAATGTGCTGGATCCGGAGGCTGGTGAGGTGGTAGGTGAGGACAAGGGGAACTCTGTCCCTGTTGTGATGGCGGCAGGATGGGGTGAGGGCCAAAATGTTTTATAGGGCCTCTGCCCCTTCCCTCTTCAGTCCTGATGAAGGGTTCTGGCCTGAAACGTTGACTGATCGTTTCCACGGATGCTGCCAACCTGCTGAGTTCCTCCAGTGTGTTGTGAGTGTTGCTTTGACCCCAGCATCTGCAGAGTATTTTGTGGGAACAAAATAATTGCTGCTTCAGGACAGATGCAGCCCCCAAAAAAATCTCAAAAGATAAAAAAAAATAATAAAAAATAAAAAAATAAAAAACACAATAGAATCAGTGAAAGTCCACACACAACAGGACAGGCAAACAACCAACGTGCAAAAGACCACAAACTGTACAAATTAAAAAAGAAGAAAAAACAATAAATGTTGAAACAATCAATATTGAAAACATGAGATGAAGAGTCCTTGAAAGTGAGTCCATAGATTGTGGGAACATTTCAGTGATGAGCAAGTGAAGTTGAGTGAAATTATCCCCTTTGGTTCAAGAGCCTGATAGTTGAGGATTAAGAACTGTTGAAGATGAATGTGGTGTGAGTTCTGAGACTCCTGTACCATCTTCCTGATGGCAGCAGTGAGAAGAGAGCATGACCTGGGTGGTGTGGGTCCCTGAAGATGGATGCTAATTTCCTGCAACAGTGCTCTGTATAGATGTGTTCAGTAATGAGGACAGCTTTACCTGCAATGGACTAGGTCATATCCACTACTTTTTGTAGAATTTTTCATTCAAGGGCATGATGCAACTAGTCAATGTACTCTCCACCATATGTCTATAGAAATTTGTCAGAGTTTTAGATGACGTGTTGAATCTTCACAAACTTCTAGGAAAGTGATGAGCTGCTGTGCTTTCTTTATAATGGTACTAAGTGATGGACCAGGACAGATCCTCTGAAGTGATTACACTGAGGAAATTAAAGCTGCTGACCCTCTCCACCTCTGATCCCCTAGTTAGTACTGGTTCATGGACTTCCGGTTTCCTCCTCCTGAAGTCAATAATCTTCTCCTTGGTCTTGCTGACATTGAGTGAGAAGTTGTTGTGGCACCACTCAACCAGATTTTCAGTTTCCCTCTTATATGTTGATTCATCGCCACCTTTGATTCGGCCAATGACATGGTGTTGTCTAGCAAACTTAGATTTGGCATTGGAGCTGTGCTTAGCTTCACAGTCATAAGTATAAAGTGAGTAGAGCAGGGGGCTAGACCACAGCCTTGTGGTGCACCTATGTTGATGGAGATTGTGGAGAAGACTGACAGGAAATAATAAAGTAGTGGTGGAGTTGATCAGCCTTACTGCTTGAGGAAAGTAACTGTTTTTGAGTCTGGTGGTCCTGACGTGGATAATACGTAGGTCACCCAATGGGAGTGGGACAAACAATCCATGAGCAGAGTGGGTGGGATCCTTCATGATGTTACTGGCCCTTTTCTGTCACATTTCTGTATATATGTACTTAATGGCAGGTAGGCTGGTACCGATGATGCATTGACTACCCGTCGTAGAGCCTTGGTCTGCCACAATGCAGTTACCGTATTAAGCAGTGATGTAGCTTTTCAGGATGCTTTCTACCACACATCTGAAGAATGACATGAATATTGATGTCCATAGTCCAGCTCTCTTCAGCTTCTGAAAGTAGAGCTATTGATGCGCTCTCTTGACTATGTAGGAAGTGTTCTGGGACCATGAAGGGTTTGATGTGATGTGCGCTCTCAGGAGTTTAAAACTACTTGTAGTTTCCGCTATTGTGCTGCTGATGTAAAAGGATGTGTGAGTGGTTTGAGTTCTCCTGAAGTTGATAGAAACATAGAAAATAGGTGCAGGAGTAGGCCATTCGGCCCTTCGAGCCTGCACCGCCATTCAGTATGATCATGGCTGATCATCCAACTCAGAACCCTGTACCTGCCTGCTCTCCATACCCCCGATTTCTTTAGCCACAAGGGCCATATCTAACTCCCACTTAAATATAGCCAAAGAACTGGCCTCAACTGTTTCCTGTGGCAGAGAATTCCACAGATTCACCACTCTCTGTGTGAAGAAGTTTTTCCTCATCTCGGTCCTAAAAGGCTTCCCCTTTATCCTCAAACTGTGACCCCTCGTTCTGGACTTCCCCAACAATATTCCTGCATCTAGCCTGTCCAATTCCTTTAGAATTTTAGACGTTTCAATAAGATCCCCCCTCAATCTTCTAAATTCCAGAGAGTATAAGCCTAGTCGATCCAGTCTTTCATCATATGAAAGTCCTGCCATCCCAGGAATCAATCTGGTTAACCTTCTTTGTACTCCCTCTATGGCAAGAATGTCTTTCCTCAGATTAGGGGACCAAAACTGCACACAATACTCCAGGTGTGGTCTCACCAAGGCCTTGTAAACTGCAGTAGTACCTCCCTGCTCCCGTACTCGAATCCACTTGCTATGAATGCCAGCATACCATCTGCCTTTTTCACCGCCTGCTGTACCTGCATGCCCACTTTCAATGACTGGTGTACAATGACACCCAGGTCTCGTTGCACCTCCCCTTTTCCTAATCGGCCACCATTCAGATAATAATCTGTTTTCCTGTTCTTGCCACCAAAATGGATAACCTCACATTTATCCACATTAAATTGCATCTGCCATGAATTCACCCACTCACCTAACCTATCCAAGTCACCCTGCATCCTCTTCGCATCCTCCTCACAGCTAACACTGCCGCCCAGCTTCGTGTCATCTGCAAACTTGGAGATGCTGCATTTAATTCCCTCGTCTAAGTCATTAATATATATTGTAAACAACTGGGGTCCCAGCACTGAGCCTTGCGGTACCCCACTAGTCACTGCCTGCCATTCTGAAAAGGTCCCATTTATTCTCACTCTTTGCTTACTGTCTGCCAACCAATTCTCTATCCACATCAATACCTTACCCCCAATACCGTGTGCTTTAAGCAACATACATCAAAGTTGCTGGTGAACGCAGCAGGCGTTTGTTACCGTGTGCTTTAAGTTTGCACACTAATCTCTTATGTGGACCTTGTCAAAAGCCTTTTGAAAATCCAAATATACCACATCCACTGGTTCTCCCCTATCCACTCTACTAGTTACATCCTCAAAAAATTCTATGAGATTCGTCAGACATGATTTTCCTTTCACAAATCCATGCTGACTTTGTCCGATGATTTCACCGCTTTCCAAATGTGCTGTTATCACATCTTTGATAACTGACTCCAGCAGTTTCCCCAGCACCGATGTTAGGCTAACCGGTCTGTAATTCCCTGGTTTCTCTCTCCCTCCTTTTTTAAAAAGTGGGGTTACATTAGCCACCCTCCAATCCTCAGGAACTAGTCCAGAATCTAAAGAGTTTTGAAAAATTATCACTAATGCATCCACTACTTCTTGGGCTACTTCCTTACGCACTCTGGGATGCAGACCATCTGGCCCTGGGGATTTATCTGCCTTTAATCCCTTCAATTTACCTAACACCACTTCCCTACTAACATGTATTTACCTCAGTTCCTCCATCTCACTGGACCTTCTGTCCCCTACTATTTCCGGAAGATTATTTATGTCCTTCTTAGTGAAGACAGAACCAAAGTAGTTATTCAATTGGTCTGCCATGTCCTTGTTCCCCATGATCAATTCACCTGTTTCTGACTGTAGGGGACCTACATTTGTCTTAACCAATCTTTTTCTTTTCACATATCTATAAAAGCTTTTACAGTCAGTTTTTATGTTCCCTGCCAGCTTTCTCTGATAATCTTTTTTCCCTTTCCTAATTAAGCCCTTTGTCCTCCTCTACTGGACTCTGAATTTCTCTCAGTCCTCAGGTGTGCAGCTTTTTCTGGCTAATTTGTATGTTTCTTCTTTGGAATTGATAATATCCCTGATTTCCCTTGTCAGCCACGAGTGCACTACTTTCCCTGGTTTATTCTTTTGCTAAACTGGGATGAACAATTGTTGTAGTTCATCCATGTGATCTTTAAATGCTTGCCATTGCATATCCACCGTCAACCCTTTAAGTATCATTTGCCAGTCTATCTTAGCTAATTCACATCTCATACCTTCAAAGTTACCCTTCTTTTAGTTCAGAACCTTTGTTTCTGAGTTAACTATATCACTATCCATCTTAATGAAAAATTCCACCATATTTTGGTCACTCTTACCCAAGGGGCCTCGCACGACAAGATTGCTAACTAACCCTTCCTCATTGCTCAATATCCAGTCCAGAATGGCCAGCTCTCTGGTTGGTTCCTCGACATGTTGGTTCAGAAAACTAAGAAAACTATCCCGCACACATTCCAAGAAATCTTCTTCATCAGCACCCTTACCAATTTGGTTCACTCAATCTATATGATAATCATCTTCTTCATCCTGTTGACCTTAATAAAGAGATTATTTGCCTGGCACCTGGCCTCAAACTCTCACCTCCTCTCTGTTTACTGCTTCATTGTTGGTGATGAGCCCCATCATTATTAGCTGTTCAAAATACTTCATGATGATTGATGTCAATGCCACCGGGTTGGAGTCATTTAGTTTTGAAGGTGAAGAATTCTTTGCTGCAGGGATGACGGTAGCTGATTTGAAGCATGTGAATGAAGTTTTGGAGATGTCGTGAAGACGTCAGTGAGTTGGTGTGCATGGTCCCGGAGTACTTGGCCTGGGATGTTGTCCGGCCCAGCGTCCTTACAGGGATTGACTCCCTGCAGAGCCCTCCTGCTACTATTATAGACAGTGGCTGCTCAGCTGGGAGTGGGGGTTATCTTTCGTGGCCAGCATTGTGTTCATGCCTTGAAGCATTCATAAAATTTGTTTACAGCTTCAGGAAGGGAGGTGTTACTTTACAGACAATGCTGTTTTTTTTTACGTAATCTGCAGTGCCATTGATGCCCAGGCACATATGCTGGGGATTGTATGTTCCTGAAATTTTTGTGCATAGATTGTCTTTTGATGCCTAAGATGAAGTTTCTGCTGGCTGCTGTGAAAGGTGTCCGGTCACCAGACTTGAAGGCAGTGCCCTGAGCTTTTAGTAGGGAGCACATCTCTGCGTTCAGGCGTGTTTCTGGTTGAGCCGTGAGATGACTGTTCTTGAGATACCAATGTCGTTTACACACTTAATGATGTGGCTGAAAGAGATGAGACATATTCCTCGAGGTCTGTGTCTTCTCCGTTTGTGATAGCCTCCTTGAATGTCTGCCAGTTAGTCCATTCAGAACAATCCTGGAGCAAAGAGATTGCTTTATAAGGCCATACCAGGATGGTCCTCTTGACTCTTTCTCCATTTTCAGCAGCAGTCAGTATGCTGGGATTAACATTAGGTTAGAGAGGCCAAGATGAGGGCGTAGGGTGGCTTTGAAGTACTGCGTTTTTTTGTACAAACACAGTCCAGTCTGTTTGTTCCCTAGTGGCCATGGTTTCGTTTTGGTGGAATTTAGGTAGAATATCCTGTAGCGTGACATGATTGAAGAGTCCTGATTGAAGTGTCCTGCAATTATAAAGTGAGCGGACTTTGGCCAGAAAAAGTGATGGTACTGCTGATCTGGTTGGATCAGCTCTCAACCTCACGAGCGCCCAGCTCTCTACCTCACGAGCGCCCAGCTCTCAACCTCACGAGCGCCCAGCTCTCTACCTCACGAGCGCCCAGCTCTCTACCTCACGAGCGCCCAGCTCTCTACCTCACGAGCGCCCAGCTCTCTACCTCACGAGCGCCCAGCTCTCAACGTCACGAGCGCCCAGCTCTCTACCTCACAAGCGCCCAGCTCTCTTGCCACCTGCATCTGCCCCTTTCTTGGCTGAGCTGCAAAGTCAGTTTGCCGTCGCGGGGTTTGGTGCCCTTAGAATCCCCAGTCCGTTGAGCACCACTATTAACTCGTGTGGGTTAATTGGCCACGTAGGTGTAATTGGTGTGGCATGAGCTCATTGGGCCAGAAGGACCTGTTACTGTACTGTAAATAATAGGGGGAGTACAGCAGACGTTCACCAGGTTGATTGGTGAGATACTGACTTCTTGTAAGAGGAGAGATTAAATGTATTATGTATTACTTCACTGAAGATCTCGGTGAAACATAAAATTCTTACTCTGCTTGACAAGATGCTTTTTCGTGCCCAGGGTATCTGGAACCAGATGTCACTGTCCGAAACTAAGGAGTTAGCCATTCTGGATAGAAATCTGAATCCGAATAGGGAAAGAGCAATAATGGCCCACTGAGTCTTCACCAGCCAGCAAACACCCATTTACACTCTTCCTATTTATCCCGTAAACAACAAACCTCCCGGTTTAACCTTACATACACACTGGAGGCAATTTATAGTGGCTAATAAACGGACTTGGATCTCTTGGGATGTGGGAGAAAATCCACATGTACAGTTGAAGATGCTTTGCAAACAGCACCTGAGGTCAACATCGAATCTGGGTGCGAATCAACTGGCAAATTATTTCAAGAAAGATTTGAAAGTTCAGTTTATTGTCGGATACACAAGTACATATATGCACATGTATTACTTGTGGGAACACCACATAGTTTTATATATTACAATTGTTTACAGTCACACGTATCAAGGTACAGTGAAAATTGTTTCTTGCATTCCGGTTATGCAGATCAAATCATTACACAATGCATTGAGGTAGAATAAGATAAAACAATAATAATGCAGAATAAAGTGTAAAAGCTACTGAAAAAGTGAGGTGTAAGTAAATGATAAAGCACAAGATCATAATGAGGTAGACTGTGAGGCCAGGAGTCCACTTTAGCACAAGAGATCTGTTCAGTCTCTTATAACAGCGGGGTAGAAGTTGTCCTTGAGCTTGGTGGGATGTGCTTTCAGACTTTTGGTATCTTCTGACCAAAGGGAGATGGGAGAAAAGTAATGTCTGGGTGGGTGGGGTCTTTGATTATGCTGGCTGCTTTCATGAAGCAATCAGTCAGGATACTTTCAACAGTGCATCTGTAGGAGTTTTTTTGAGTGTTCGGTGACCTGTTGACCCTCCTTAACCTCCAAGAAAGTAAAGACACTGGTGTGCCTTCCTTATCATTGCATCTACGTCAGTGTCAACATCAGCAAGACGAAGGAATTGGTTGTTGACTTCAGAAGGAGTAGCGGACCGCACGACCCAATTTACATTGGTGGTGCGCAAGTGGAACAGGTCAAAAGCTTTAAGTTTCTCGGGGTCAATATCACAAATGACCTGACTTCGTCCAACCAAGCAGAGTCCACTGCCAAGAAGGCCCTCCAGCGCCTTTACTTCCTGAGAAAACTAAAGAAATTTGGCCTGTCCCCTAAAACCCTGACTAATTTTTATAGATGCACCGTAGAAAGCATTCTTCTAGGTTGCAACACAACCTGGTATGGAAGTTGTCCTGTCCAAGACCGGAAGAAGCTGCAGAAGGTCGTGAACACGGCGCATCACATCACACAAACCAATCTTCCGTCCGTGGACTCACTTTACACTGCACGCTGTCGGAGCAGTGCTGCAAGGATAATCAAGGACACGACCCACCCAGCCAACACACTTTTCGTCCCTCTTCCCTCTGGGTGAAGGCTCAGGAGCTTGAAGACTCGTACGGCCAGATTTGGGAATAGCTTCTTTCCAACTGTGCTAAGACTGCCGAACAGATCCTGACCCGGATCTGGGCCGTACCCTCCAAATATCCGGACCTGCATCTCGGTTTTTTTTTTGCACTACCTTACTTTCCATTTTTCTATTTTCTGTTTATGATTTATAATTTAAATTTTTAATATTTACTATCGATTTGTAAACCAGGGAGCGAGAAGCGCAGAATCAAATATCGCTGTGATGATTGTACGTTCTAGTATCAATTGTTTGGCGACAATAAAGTATAAAGTATTTGTGTGCTGGGCCCAGGATCAGACCTCTTGTACATTAATACCAATGAATTTAAAGCTGCTGGCCGTCTCCATTGCCAATCCAGCAATGTAGGCTTCCCCTTTTTGAAGTTAACAGCCAATAGTTCAGTTTTACTGATGTTGAGTGAGAGGTTTTTGTTGTGGGGCGACTCAAACAGGTGTCCCCCATCCATGATTTCTTCATCAACAGTGGCATTGGAACTGTGTTTAGCCACATGGTCACGTGTGCTGAGAGAGGAATACAGGGGGTGAAGCACGCAGCCTTGAGCTGCACCTGTGTTGATGGTCAGCAAGGTGGAGATGTGGTTACCAATCCTTACCAATGAGGAAGTTGAGGATTGAGTTGCAGAGGGAGGTCCAAAGGCACAGGTCTCGATGTTTGATGATGAGTTTGGAATGGAAGCTTTGTTTCATTGAAAGGGAATCAAGGGGAATTATACTAGTGTGGCAAATGGTTTAGAATTGAACAATCAGTTATGATATTGTAGGTATGGTATGTGGGGATGCACGTAGCTTACACTTGTAATACTTAATCTTCTCTTGTAACCTCTTAGAGGGAGCTTTGAAGTCTCAGAGCCTCAGGTTTCTGGCTCCTGGTTCAACTCCTGCTTTCTTGCCTTCAGTTACAGTGCCAATTCTGCAGTTCTCTTGTACCTCTTTTTATTGGAAATCTCTATTCCTATGGGATCTTCTTTAAAGTTCTTGTTAATTCAGCTTTTGGTTAATTTCCTGTCTACCAGGTTAGATGTGAAAGATATAGTCTTGTACTGAAAAACATTGCTTCTTCCATGCACATTCTCAAAACATGCATCAACCTGCCACCCATATCAGACTGTTGGTGGGACTTGTTTTGAGCTAATGGGCTGTTGCTGGGAAGTGCTTGGGGCCAAATCAAGCATGTGAAAGGAGCTACATAAGGCATGTTTAGTTTCCTTGTCTCCACCCAGAGTTAATGCTCAGTGCTGCTAATGAATGTTGTTGGGTTCCCAGAGTGGGCTGTTGATAATGTCTTCAGTAGCATCTGCTATTTCAACACATCATTTTGAATTGTTTGTGGATTCATTGATCACTAGGAAAGTGCAATATGCTTGGCAGCCTGGCTTGTGGTTAGTTGTAGCAGCACATGGTGGTGCATAATGTGGGAGAGAATTGAAAAGTTACTTGGTACAGAAGCCTTGGATCTCACACCACCAAATTCAAGAGCGGTTATTACCCTACAGTCATCTAGTTCTTGAACCATTGTGTAGAATTTCACTTGCCCCAACTCTGGACCGATTCTACGACCTACAGATTCTCTTTAAAGTTTTGTTTACAATTATGTTCTCTGTATTTTTTATTTGCACAATTTGTCTTCTTTCGCACATTGGTTGTTTATCGGTCTTTGTTTTATGTATAGTATTTTTGTAAATTCTATTGTATTTCTTTATTTTTCCTGTAAATGCCTACAGGAAAATAAATCTCAAAGTAGTATATAGTAACACGTGTACTTTGGAAATAAATTTGCTTTGAACTTTGGACTAAATTATTTAGAAAGCGGAGCACCACAGGTACTGAAAATCTGAAGTCCTGTGAGTGCTCAGTTCGTCAGGCAGCGTCAGTGGAGGGGGAAAGAGTTAATCTCTAGGTTGTGTGATTCTCTCTGCCTCTCATTCAGCTTGCAGTAAGTGGTTATAATGTTTACTACTACGAAAATAATGAGAAATATCTTAAGCTCCGTCACGCTGAGCACTGGTCCGCCCGGGGCTGTGTACTCAGTCCACTGTTGCTCACGATGCTGACTCACAGACGCACTGCTAGATCCAGCTCAAACCACATCAGCATCAATGATGAGTCAGCATACAGAGAGGAGTTAGAGAGGCTTGTCAAATGGTATGAGAACAACAACCTGAGTCTCAATATGGACAAGACAAAAGAGATGATTGTGGACTTCAGGAAGGCGCAGGTCAACCACTCTCCATTGCACATCAATAGTTCTGCTGTGGAGAGAGTGAAGAGCATATAGTTTCTTGGTGTGCACATAATGGATGATTTAACCTGGACCTTCCAAACCTCCTCATTAGTCACAAAGGCACAGCAGTGTCTACACTTTCTGAGGAGATAGAGGCATGCAAGGCTTCCCACCCCATTCTAACAACTTTCTGTAGGAGCACCATCGAGTGTCCTGTCTGGCTATGTCACTGTATGGTACGGAAGCCCAAACCTCACAGAGGATAGTAAAGACCGCTGAGAGGATCACTGGGGTCTCCCTCTCCCCCGTTTGTGACATTTACTGGGAGCGGTGTAAACGAGGGGACCAGAGTATTGTCGAGGATCCCTATCCACCCATCCCATAAACTCTTTGACCCACTACCATCAGAAAAGAGGTGCAGGAGCATCAGGACTAGGACTATCGGACTGGGTAACAGCATCTTCCCTCAGGCTGTGAGACTAATGAATACCCTGCCACCAATGAAGACAACGAGCTGTTTACTGTTTACCTGTGCTGCACACTACATGCATTTTGAATTATAGTTTATTAACTTGTTGTAATATTTTGTTTTATGTGCTGTGTGCAATATGTATTTTGTGGGTGCATCATAGTCTGGGGGAGCCTTGTTTTGTTGGGTTGTATATATGTACTGTCAGATGACAATAGAGTTGAACTTGAAGAGCCTGTTAACCTCCTGAGTGAGTGACCCCATGTGTTGTCCTCACCATTCACTGATCACTGGGAAGCGGGAAGATGTCTTCAGCCACCTTCACAGGTGTCACTTTCTTTTATAGCTGTGCCCTTTTGGATCGGCTGTGGATACATACCTACAGAAAAACTTGACATTTTAAATATCAGCTATCTGGGAGGAAGCAGAAGTTAGGAGATTTTAAATATTTACAAAGTGTAAGGTTGAAGTTTTGTTCTTTAAATGCTGATATCCAAAATACATCTGTTATATTGGCTGGTATCTTGGGTATAAAAACACTTTACTAAGAGACACCCAGACTGAACCACAGCTGCTGTGGATGATGGTTGTCTTTGACTCCTATTAATTAATACAGTCTTGTTGAAAGTTCTCGATATGGGAGCAATGCTAATTGCAAGACAAGCCTGCTCCCCAAAAGCCACGAGTCACTTGTGCTTGGTGCTATGAACAGTTAGCAGGCTGTCAGAAGACAGCTGCCTGGGGAATGGAATGGGGAACAAGGTGTCCCATAGAAAATCTGTGTTCAACCCCCTTCTAATAGGAAAACCAAGGTAAGTCCAGGCATTTTCTCCAGTAATTACAGGTCAGCAGATCCGGCCAACGTGATGACTGTTGTGTGTGATGCCAGTATTAAGTGTAACTCTGCAAGTGTTGACTGTGCTGAGCTAAGTGCACAACATGGTATGGATACTGAAATGTATGGGAACACAAGAGGTTACAGAGAGTGGTGGATTCAACCAGTTCCATCAGGAGTACAGCTCTACCCACCATCGAGGGTACCTGTAAACAGCGACGTCACAGGAAGGCAACATCCTCCATTAAGTATTCCAGGCATCCAGAACATGCCCTCTTCCCAATGCTGCCATCAGGGAGGAAGTACACGAGTCTGAAGACCCACACCTCAAGGTTCAACAACAGCCTATTCCCCACTCTGAACAAGTTCTTGAACTGACTGAAGAAACCCAAACCCTGCCTGGGAATGTGTTTCTTATTTTGCCTCCCCCTCCCCCAGGGAACAGAACACAGCATTCAGACACTTGTTGGTCAGTAACAACTAATTTCACTAGGGAATGACAGGGGCCAATTTGAGAGAGTTTAGTTGATTTTCTTTCCCTTGTACCTAAAGGCATCATTGCCAAGTGCCCTACCATTAATAGAAATGTGACATTGCTTCTTATAGGTACCCTGGATGGTGGGTAGAGCTGTACCCATGATGGGACTGGTTCAGTCCACCACTCTAGGTAGCCTCTTGTGTTCTTGTACATTAGCTTAAAACTGAATATCTCTCCATCTGGCATCTAGAGCCTTGATGCTTTTACCAGACGCAATTCAGTAGTGTCACACGATGCTGTTTGCTTGCCGGGGTGGCAGCAACACCAAGAAGCTCAAATCCATTCAGAGCTGAGAAACCAACTTGACTGTCATCTCCTTCAGTATTATAACCCTTCATGTCACATCTGTGTCATTGCGGCTACACTATGTACTGTCTGCATACTGTGGCAGGGAGTAAAAGGGGCTTGCTTTGCTGTTGTTTTGTTGCTTGTGTTCTCTGAATAATGTTTTGCTCTTGGCATCAACAAGTCTGACACCCAATATTGAGAAGCTTTCAAGCAACAAACAGCATCAAGTTTCATATTGATTTATCGACTGTTTGCATTAAAGTTTTCTTTTATATTATACTTAATTTACCACTATTCAATGCATCATGGTCATATGTTTTATGTTTAAAGATTCTTTGTGTCCTTTTAATAGATTCAAAAGATGCCTTGATCGAAATAAATTGCAACTAAACTGAGTTCTTTGATTACTAATTGGCATCCTTGGTTAAGCCCAATAGTCAGAGAGAATTGGAGGAGCAAATCTGTAGAGAGATAACAGACTGATGTAAGAAACAGGAAGTTGTAATAGCAGGGGATTTTAACTTTCCACATATTGACTGGGACTCCCACACTGTGAAAGGGTTAGATGGCGTGGAGTTTGTCAAATGTGTTCAGGAAAGTTTTCTAAATCAATATATAGAGGTACCAACTACAGAGGATGCAATACTTGATCTCCTATTAGGGAACCAGACAGGTCAGGTGACAAGTATGTGCAGGCGAACATTTTGGGTCCAGTGACCATAATGTCATTAGTTTCAAGTTAATTATGGATAAGGATAGGTCTGGTCCTCAAGTTAAGGTTCTAAATTGGAGAAGGTCCAATTTTGAAGAAATGAGAAAGGATCTAGGAAGAGTGGATTGGGATAAATTGTTTTCTGGTGAGGATGTGTTCAGTATGTGGAAGGCGTTCAAAGGCAAAGTTAACAGGCATAGGGAACCTTGGTTTTCAAGGGATATTGGCGATCTGGTTAAGAAAAGTTGCATGCCATCTTGGACAATGTCTCCCATCCACTACATAATGTACTGGGTGGGCACAGGAGTACATTCAGCCAGAGACTCATTCCACCGAGATGCAACACAGAGCGTCATAGGAAGTTATTCCTGTCTGTGACCATCAAACTTTATAACTCCTCCCTTGGAGGGCCAGACACCCTGAGCCAATAGGCTGGTCCTGGACTTATTTCCTGCCATAATTTACATATTACTATTTAACTATTTATGGTTTTATTACTAATTAATTATTTATGGTGCAACTGTAACGAAAACCAATTTCCCCCAGGATCAATAAAGTATGACTATGACTATGAAAAAGAGAAAGGTGTATAGCAGGTATAGGCAACAAGGAACAAATGAGGTACTTGAAGAATGTAGAAAATGTAAGAAAATACTAAAGGAGGAAATCAGGAAGGCAAAAGGAAGACATGAGGTTGCTTTGGCAGATAATGTGAAGGTAAACCCGAAGGGTTTCTACAAGTATATTAAGAGTAAAAGGATAGTAAGGGACAAAATTGGTCCCCTAGAAGATCAAAGTGGTCGTC
The DNA here is from genome assembly GCF_963921235.1 of Mobula hypostoma. NCBI lineage: Eukaryota > Metazoa > Chordata > Chondrichthyes > Myliobatiformes > Myliobatidae > Mobula > Mobula hypostoma. Next base: position 2,198,335 of record NC_086119.1, on the reverse strand, counting down.
TATGTGTGAAACCTCACGAGATGGGGGAGATCTTAAACAATTTTTTTGCATCAGTATTTACTCAGGAAACTGGCATAGCGTATATGGAAGGAAGGGAAACAAGCAGCAGTGTTATGGAACATATAGAGATTAAAGAGGAGGAGATGCTTGCTGCCTTACAGTGAATAAAGGTGGATAAATCCCCCAGGTCTGACATGATATTTCCTTGGACCTTGAGAGAGACTCATGTAGAAATTGCAGGGGCCCTGGCAGAAATATTTAAAATGGCCTTAGCCACAGGTATGATGCCGGAAGATTGGAGGGCAACTCCTGTTGTTCCGTTGTTTAAAAAAGGCTTCAAAAGTAAACCAGGTAATTACTGGCCAATGAGCCTGGCATCAGTAGTAGGTAAATTATTGGAAGGTGTTCTGAGAGATCAGATATACAAGTATTTGGACAGCCAAGGACTGATTAAGGATAGTCAGCATGGCTTTGTGCGTGGTAGATAGTGTTTAACGAATCTTGTAGAGTTTTTTGAGGAGATTACCAAGAAGATGAAGGAAAGGCTGCAGATGTTGTCTACCTGGACTTTAGTAAGGCCTTTGACAAGGTCCCACATGGGAGGTTAGTTCAAGCGCGAGGTATCCATGGAGAAGTTGTAAACTGGATTCGAAATTGGCTGTGTGGGAGAAGACAGGGAGTGGTAGTGGATGATTGCTTATCAGACTGGAGGCCTGTGACTAGTGGTGTGCCTCAAGGATCTGTGCTGGGACCATTGTTGTTTGTTGTCTATATCAATGATCTAGATAATAATGTGGTAAATTGGATCAACAAGTTTGCTGATGACATTTAAGATTGGAGGCGTTATGGACAGCAAGGAAGGCTTTCAAAGCTTGCAGAGGGATCCAGACCAACTGGAAAAATGGGCCAGAAAATGGCAGATGGAAATTAATGCAGACAAGTGTGAGGTGTTGCATTTTGAAAGAACAAATCAAGGTAGGACATATACAGTAAATGGTAGGGCACTGAGGAGTGCGGAGGAACAAAGGGATCTGGGAGTTCAGATACATAATTCCCTGAAAGTGGCATCACAGGTAGACAGGGTTGTAAAGAAGGCTTTTGGCATCCTGACATTCATAAATCAAAAGTATTGAGTATAGGAGTTGGGTTGTTATGGGAAGTTTGTATAAGACATTGGTGAGGCCAAATTTGGAGTATTGTGTACAGTTTTGGTCTCCTAACTAGAGGAAGGATATCAGTAAGATTGAAAGTGTGCAGAGAAGATTTACTAGGATGTTGCCGGTCTTTAGGAGTTGAGTTATAGGGAAAGATTGAACAGGTTAGGACTTTATTCCTTAGAGCGTAGAAGAATGAGGGGAGATTTGATAGAGGTTTACAAAATTGAGGAGTATAAACAGAGTAAATGTGAATAGTCTCTTTCCACTTATATTAGGAGAGATGACTACGAGAGGACATGGCTTTAGGGTGAAAGGGAAAAGGTTTCGGGGGAGCATTAGGAGGAACTTCTTCACTCAGAGAGTGGTGGGAGTGTGGAACAAGCTGCCATCTGACATGGTAAATGCGGGCTCCCTCTTAAGTTTTAAGAATAAATTGGATAGGTACATGGATGGGAGAGGTCTGGAGGGTTATGGACTGGATGCAGGTCAATGGGACTAGCGGAGTCATGTTTCGGCACAGACTGGAAGGGCCGAATAGCCTGTTTCCTGTGCTGTAATGTTCTATGGTTCTATTTTCTAGCATGCATTATTCATTAATTTGAGGCAAAGCATAACTAGATGTACTTAAATGGATAATTCCCATATTTCAAGTTATTTATGGCAATTATCTGGCCCACTGTCCGCTCATTAATACGTGATCCGGCCCACAGAGGCAAAAAGGTTACTGACCCCTGCCCTAGAGCAAGGGATTTAGATGGGGTGGAGTTTGTTAGGTGTGTTCAGGAAGGTTTGTTGACCCAATATGTAGATAAGCCTACAAGAGGAGAGACTATACTTGATTTGGTATTGGGAAATGAACTTGGTCAGGTGTCAGATCTCTTAGTGGGAGAGCATTTTGGAGATAGTAATCATAATTCTATCTCCTTTACAATAGCGTTGGAGAAAGATAGGAACAGACAAGTTAGAAAGGTGTTTAATTGGAGTAAGGGGAATTAATGAGGCTATCAGGCAGGAACTTGGAAGCTTAAATTGGAAACAGATGTTCTCAGGGAAAGGTACGGAAGAAATGTGGCAAATGTTCAGGGGATATTTGTGTGGAGTTCTGCATAGGTATGTTCCATTGAGACAGTGAAATTATGGTAGGGTACAGGAACTGTGGTGTACGAAGGCTGTAGTAAATCTAGTCAGGAAGAAAAGAAAAGCTTATGAAAGGTTCCGAGAGCTAGGTAATGTTAGAGATCTAGAAGATTATAAGGCTAACAGGAAGGAGCTTAAGAAGGAAATTAGGAGAGCCAGAAGGGGCCATGAGAAGGCCTTGGCGGGCAGGATTAAGGAAAACCCCAAGGCATTCTACAAGTATGTGAAGAGCAAGAGGATAAGACATGAAAGAATAGGACCTATCAAGTGTGACAGTGGGGAAGTGTGTATGGAACTGAAGGAAATAGCAGAGGTACTTAATGAATACTTCACTTCAGTATTCACTATGGAAAAGGATCTTCGTGATTTTAGTGATGACTTGCAGTGGACTGAAAAGTTTGAGCATGTAGATATTAAGAAAGAGGATGTACTGGAGCTTTTGGAAAGCATCAAGTTGGATAAGTCGCCGGGACTGGATGAAATGTACCCCAGGCTACTGTGGGAGGCGAGGGAGGAAATTGCTGAGCCTCTGGCGATGATCTTTGCATCATCAATGGGGACGGGAGAGGTTCCAGAGGATTGGAGGGTTGCAGATGTTGTTCCCTTATTCATGAGAGGGAGTAGAGATAGCCCAGGAAATTATAGACCAGTGAGTCTTACTTCAGTGGTGGGTAAGTTGATGGAGAAGATCCTGAGAGGCAGGGTTTATGAACATTTGGAGAGGCATAATATGATTAGGAATAGTCAGCATGGCTTTGTCAAGGACAGGTCGTGCCTTATGAGCCTGATTGAATTTTTCGAGGATGTGACAACACACATGATGAAGGTAGAGCAGTAGATGTGGTATATATGGATTTCAGCAAGGCATTTAACAAGGTACCCCATGCAAGTCTTATTGAGAAAGTAAGGAGGCATGGGATCCAAGGGGACATTGCTTTGTGGATCCAGAACTGGCTTGCCCACAAAAGGCAAAGAGTTGTTGCAGACGGGTCATATTCTGCATGGAGGTTGGTGACCAGTTGTGTGCCTCAGGGATCTGTTCTGGGACCCTTACTCTTCGTAATTTTTATAAATGGATGAGGAAGTGGAGGGATGGGTTAGTAAGTTTGCTGATGACACAAAGGTTGGGGGTGTTGTGGATAGTGTGGAGGGCTGTAAGAGGTTACAGCAGGACATTGATAGGATGCAAAACTGGGCTGAGAAGTGGCAGATGGAGTTCAACCCAGATAAGTGTGATGTTGTTCATTTTGGTAGGTCAAATATGATGGCAGTATATAGTATTAATGGTAAGACTCTTGGCAGTGTGGAGGATCAGAGGGATCTTGGTGTCCAGTCCATAGGACACTCAAAGCTGCTGCGCAGGTTGACTCTGGTTAAAAATGCATAAGGCGCATTGGCCTTCATCAATCGTGGGATTGAGTTTAGGAGCCGAGAGGTAATGTTGCAGCTATATAGGACCCCGGTCAGACCCCACTTGGAGTACTGTGCTTAATTATGGTCACCTCACTACAGGAAGGATGTGGAAACCTTAGAAAGGGTGCAGAGGAGATTTACAAGGATGTTGCCTGGATTGGGGAGCATGTCTTATGAAAACAGGTTGAGTGAACTCGGCCTTTTCTCCTTGGAGCTGATAGAAGTGTATAAGATGATGAGAGGCATTGATTGTGTGGATAGTCAGAGGCTTTTTCCCCAGGGCTGAAATGGCTGCCACAAGAGGGCACAGGTTTAAGATGCTTGAGAGTAGGTACAGAAGAGATGTCGGGGTAAGTTTTTTACACAGAGAGTGGTGAGTGCGTGGAATGGGTTGTCAGTAACGGTGGTGGAGGCAGATATGATAGAGTCTTTTAAGAGACTTTTGGATAGGTACATGGAGCTTAGAAAAATAGAGGGCTATGGGTAAGCCTAGTAATTTCTAAGGTAGGGGCATGTTTGGCACAACTTTGTGGGCCGAAGGGCCTGTATTGTGCTGTAGGTTTTCTGTGTTTCTATGTATCATTGACAGATAGTTCTGCCAGAACAGGCATTCAAGTTCAAGTTTATTGTCATCTGACTGTGTGTGTGTGTGTGTTTATATATATATATATATATCTCAATGTTCCTCCAGACCATGGTGCACACAGCATATTATCTAAAATATTACAACAAATAAGTTAATAAAATCTAATTCAAAGTGCATGAAGTAAACAGTAAACTGTTCACTGTCTTAGTGATAAGATCTTGGTGGTGACAGGTATTCATTAGTCTCACAGCCTGGAGGAAGAAGCTGTTACCCAGTCTGACAGTCTTAGTCCTGATGCTCCTATACCTCCTTCCTGCAGTTAGTGGGTCAAAGTGATTATGGGATGGGTTATAGGGATCCTAAACAATGCTTCTGGTCATTTGGCTATAATGCTGCTGTTAAATGTCACAAACAGGATGGAGGGAGACCCTGGTCATCCTCTGGACACTTTTTACTATTCTCTGTAGGGCTTGCAGTCTGATGCCTTGCAGTTTCCGTACCACACAATGATGAAGCCAGACCGGACGTTCTCCATGGTGCTCCTGTAGAAAGTTGTTAGAATGGGGGCAGGGAGCCTTGCACAGCTTGATCTCCCCAGAAAGTGTAGATGCCTTCTTGACTAGTGAGGAGGTGTTGTGGGTTCAGGTTAGATTGTCGTTACATGCACACCAAGGAGCTTTGTGTTCGTCACTCTCTCCACGACAGAGCCGTTGATGTACCATAGAGAGTAAGTAGTTGACCTGTGCCTTCGTGAAGTCCATAATCATCTCTTTTGTCTTGTCCACTTTGAGACTCAGTTTGTTGTTCTCCCACTATTTAACAAGCTTCTTTACCTTCTCTCTGTATGCTGACTCATCAATGTGGCTGATGAGGCCAACCACTGTTGTATGATCGGTGAATGATGCAGTCTGAGCAGGATCCAGCCGTGTAGTCGTGAGTCAGCATTGTAAACAGCAGCAAGCTGAGCACATAGCCCCGGGGGCACTACTGCTCAGCGTCATGGAGCTTGAGATGTTGCTGCCCGCTCAGACAGACTGGGGTAAGCTGTGAAGAATACCAGGATCTGGTTACAGAGAAGGGTGTTGAATCGCAGTGGAGGCAGTTTACCCACCAGTCTCTGAGGGTAGGTTGCGTTAATCCGAGCTGAGGTCGATGAACAACAACCTGGCGTATGAAGCAGGATCTCCCAGTGGCCACACATTTTCATTCCACATCCCATTCCCATTCTGACATGTCTATCCATGGCCTCCTCTTCTGTCAAGATGAAGCCACACTCACGTTGGAGGAACAACACCTTATATTCCGTCTGGGTAGCTTCCAACCTGATGGCATGAACATTGACTTCTCTAACTTCCGCTAATTCCCCACCTCCCTCTCGAACCCCATCCGTTATTTATTTATATACACACATTCTTTCTCTCTCTGTCCTTTTTCTCCCTCTGTCCCTCTGACTATACCCCTGCCCATCCTCTGGGATTTTCCCCCCCTCCCACTTTTCCTTCTCCCTGGGCCTCCTGTCCCATGATCCTCTCACATCCCTTTTGCCAATCACCTGTCCGGCTCTTGGCTCCATCCCTCCTCCTCCTATCTTCTCCTATCATTTTGGATCTCCCCCTCCCCCTCCCACTTTCAAATCTCTTACTAACTCTTCCTTCAGTTAGTCCTGACGAAGGGTCTCAGCCTGAAACGTCGACTGTACCTCTTCCTAGAGATGCTGCCTGGCCTGCTGCGTTCACCCGTATCTTTGATGTGTGTTGCTGGCGTATGAAACATTGTTTTCTAGGTGGTACAGGGCGGAGTGGAGGATCGAGGCTAAGGCATCATCAGTGGACAGGTTTGAGCATTAGGCGAACTGGGAAGGGTCCAATGTAGCTGGAAGGTGGGATTTTATAGGATATATTACCAGCTGCTTAAAGCGCTGCATGATTGTTGAAGTTAGTGCCATTGGTCGGTAAACATTCAGGCCAATTATCATTGTTTTCCTGGGCACCAGAGTGATGGTGGCTGCCTTGAAGCCTGTGGGGACAGTGGACTGATAGAGAAATATTTCATTTTATTTTAGCGATACAGTATGGAGTAGTCCCATCTGACCCTTTGATCCACGCTGTTTCAGCAACCCCACAACCTCAATTTTATCCTGACCTAATCACGGGATAATTTACAATAACCAATGAACCTACCTGCTACATCTTTGGACTGTTGGAGGGAAACCAGAGCACCTGGGGAAAACCCATGCATTTCATAGGGAGGACGTACAGAGACTTAGAGTCATAGAGAAAACAGCCCTTTGTTCCCACCTATACCATACTGAAACCATTCGAACTGCTTACTCTCATTGACCTTCCATACCACACCATCCATGTACCTATCCAAATTTCTCTTTAACATTGAAATCGAGCTCGCATGCACCATTTGTGCTGGCAGCTCATTCCACACTCTCACAACCATCTGAGTGAAGAAGTTTCCTTTCATGTTCCCCCTAAACTCTTCACCTTTCATCCTTAACCCGTGACTTCTAGTTGTAGTTCCACCCAACCTCAGTGAAAAAGCCTGCTTGCATTAATCCTATCTATACCCCTCATAATTTTGTATGCCTCTATCAAATCTCCCCTCAATCTACTACGTTACAAAGTATAAATCTGCTCAGGTCCTGCAGACCCAGCAACATCCTTGCAGATGTTCTCTGCACTCCTTCAACCTTGTTTATTTCTTTCCTGTAGGTAGGTGACCACAACTGCATCCAATAATTCAAATTAGGCCTCACCAACGTCTTATACAACTCCAACATGACATCCCATCTCCTGCACTCAGTACATTGATTTATGAAGGCCTATGTGCCAGAGGCCTTCTTTACGACCCTATCCACCTGTGATGCCACTTTCAATGAATTACGGATCTGTATTCTCAGATCCCTTTGTTCTACCGCTGTCCTCGGTGCTTTCCGGTTCACTGTGTAAAACCTACCCTGGTTGGTCCTACTAAAGTGCAAAACCCTGTACTTGCCTGCATGAAATTCCATCTGTCACTTTTCAGCCCAGTTTTCAATGCGATGCAGATCCCTCTGCAAACCATGAGAGCCTTTCTCGCTGTCCTTGCTTTTTATAGAATGGCACTGGACTCCCTGATCTATGATAGCATCGTGCTAACTTCTACGCTACCGTGGCGCCCAAATTAAAGATGTCTGTTAAGATCTCTGTTAGCTGGATTGTACAATCCCTCAATACCTGCCCAGATATGTTGTCTGGCCCCTCAACTTTGTGTGAGTTTACGCTAGCTAGGATCCTCTTTGTTTCAGCTGCGGTTAGACAGGGTGGCTGTTCCTCAGGGGGCTAGGGGGCTTTCCTCAATGTCACATCATTCATTGTCTCAAGTCATTCAGAGAATGTGTTCAGCTTATCAGAAAGAATTATCCCTGAGCACTTTACTCTAAGTCATTGGAGTATACCTGGCCCAGTCCTTGACCAGTAGTCTGCAGGCAGTTTCAAGCCAGTAAAGCAGGTTTTATCTCATCATGCACCTTTTCAGAAAATCATAAATACAAGAGATTCTGCAGGTGCAACACACTAGGTACATTAGGGGCGTTTTAAGAAACTCTTAGATAGGCACATGGATGATAGAAATATGGAGGACTGTGTGCGAGGGAAGGGTTAGATTGATCTCAGAGCAGGTTATGTGGTTGGACAGCTTTGTGGGTTGATGATATTATATGTTCTAACACACACAAAATGCTGGAGAGACAATACTTTATACTTTATTGTCACTAAACAGTTGATACTAGAACATACAATCATCACAGCGATATTTGATTCTGCGCTTCCCACTCCCTGGATTACAAATATTAATTATTAAAACTAGTAAAAATTAGTAAATATTAAAAATTTAAATTATAAATCATAAACAGAAAATAGAAAAATGGAAAGTAAGGTAGTGCAAAAAAAAACTGAGAGGTAGGTCCGGATATTTGGAAGGTACGGCCCAGATCCGGGTCAGGATCCATTCAGCAGTCTTATCACAGTTGGAAAGAAGCTGTTCCCAAATCTGGTCGTACGAGTCTTCAAGCTCCTGAGCCTTCTCCTGGAGGGAAGAGGGAGGAAAAGTGTGTTGGCTGGGTGGGTCGTGTCCTTGATTATCCTGGCAGCACTGCTCCAACAGCGTGTGGTGTAAAGTGAGTCCACGGACGGAAAATTGGTTTGTGTGATGTGCTGCGCCGTGGTCACGATCTTCTGCAGCTTCTTTCGGTCTTGAACAGGACAACTTCCATACCAGGTTGTGATGCACCCTAGAAGAATGCTTTCTACGGTGCATCTATAAAAATTAGTCAGGGTTTTAGGGGACAGGCCAAATTTCTTTAGTTTTCTCAGGAAGTAAAGGCGCTGGTGGGCCTTCTTGGCAGTGGACTCTGCTTGGTTGGACCAAGTCAGGTCATTTGTGATATTGACCCCGAGGAACTTAAAGCTTAAATGTATCCTTACGAAGCATTGACTGTTTATTCCTCTCCATAGATGCTACCTGACCTGCTGAATTCCTCCAGCATTTTGTTGGTGTTGTTCACCTTTTTGGAAGGTTGCTCTCTCTCCATGATGAGGCTGAAAAAAACAATCCATTTACAATCTACAATAAAAGAATGGGGTTGGTTAATTGAAAGCAAGAAATATTGGAGTGGGGAGAAAGAGGCAAAGCTTATTTCATCCACTCACTGCCTGTTCCTAAATGTGCCCGAAGGGCCGTGAGGCACCACTATCTTGAATCACTGCAGTTGACCCAGTGAGGTTGAAGAAATAGAGATACCTCCATATCTGGTTGTTTAACTTGGAGTTGAGTCTGGAAGTTGTGTTCCCCCATGCCTATTGCCCATGTCCTCTTGTTGATGGGCATTGTCACTGAAATTTTGCAAAGTTCCTCTGGGGCATTCTGCAGCTTGTGTAGACTCAGCACTGCTGAACTGGATCTTTATGCTGATGGGGTGCCAGCACGGTGCTATTGAAGCACCAGTGACCCGGGTTCAATTCCTGCCTGTGTTGGTAAGGAGTATGTATGTTCTCTCCATGATTATGTTTCTAAAGATGTACGGGTTTGGGAGTGAGTAAGTTGTGGACATACTGCATTGGCACCAGAAGCGTGGTGACACGTGGGCTGCCCCCAGTACAACCTCAGACCACGTTGGCCGCGGACATTTCATTGTATAATTTGATATACTTTACATGTGACAAATAAAGCTCTCCTCTCTATCATTCATGTGGTTTGCTCTGCTTTGGGTGTTGTTGAACTTTCTAGGTATTTACTCAGGCAGTGTGCGTTCTGGGGTGGAGAAGATGGCGGCGCGACGCAGCGCACGCGGCTGCTCCAAAATGATATCGTATTTGTAAGTAGGTACTGTGCACAGTCCTGATTTGATGGAGACAGACGGAGAAGCGTGGAGGAACATCTGGAGAAACTTCTGAAATGCCCGCTTTGCTGCCGTTGCTGCTGTGCGATCGAGAATCTCAGGAGGGGAAGGCCCCAAATCCACAGCTTTGCCTATTGCTTCTTGCTGGGGCCGGGGTCGAAGCGCTCGGCAGAGATGGTGCTCGGTGTCGGAGGGCTGGTCGGAGGCTTGAAGTTTTCGGATGGACTCAAGAGTCGCCTGTTGTCAGGTGCTTCCAGGGTGCTGCATCGGCAAGTTTGCAGCGCTGGAAGCTCATGGCAGGGAGAGTTTCTCCCTTCTACCGTCTGCGTGAGATGATGGGACTATCAAGAGACTTTGAGGCTTTTTTTTACCGTGCCCATGGTCTGTTCTTTATCAAATTATGGTATTGATTTGTACTGTTGTAACAAATGTTATAATTATGTGGTTTTTGTCAGTTTTTCAGTCTTGGTTTGTCTTGTGTTTCTGTGATATCATTCTGGAGGAACATTGTATCATTTCTTAATGCATGCATTACTAAATGACAATAAAAGAGGACTGCGTGTCCTCATAATCTAATCTAAATCTAATCTAAATCTAATCTTTCACATTTGGAGTAAAAAAAACTTGAATTAATCACTGCAGAATACCCAGCTCTGGCTCTTTTGGTTTCCTGTAGTGACAGTTATTTTGTGACTGGACCAGATGACTTTCCAGTTGATGGGAGTCATGTGATTTCCCTCACCTCCTGTCTTCACTGCCTCCCACCTTATGCAGGGTACTGAAGATAGGGAATTTAGTGATTATCATTCAGATATCCTGTAGAAATATTGACACCTCTCTTATTGAAACTGGTCTCTCCAAATGACACAAGTGTACTCAGTGAATTCAGTCTAACTGTGTGGACCTTGTTGTACACAGGCACGAGCAGCATGTTGTGAATGGAATTAAACATTATGCAAACTTCAACCATGCTGAATGGAAGGACATTGGTGAAACAGCAGCAGCTGGTGAGGTCAATGGCTGAGAGCTGAAGTGTTCCTGCTGTGATGTCTTGGGATGGAGCTCTTTTGAGCTCAGTACCATTCTGGATTCATCTGTATTCGCGTTAGCTTGAATTTGACCAGGACTCCTTGATGCTTCACTTGATCAAGTGCTGACTTAATGTCACAGCCACTTCACTGTAGTTTAGCTGCTTGGTCCATGTTTCAACCGAAGCTCCAGTAATGCCTGAACTGGGAGAATTTGCGTAGGTCAAAATTGAAACAGCAGGTTTGCTAGTGTCTGTGAAAGGAGTTAAAGCAAAAATCTCAATTCAAGATTAAAATTAGCTTTATGTGGCACATGTACATTGAAACATACAATGAAATTGTTGTTTGCATCAATGACTAATAGTCCGAGCATATGCTGGGGGGTTGGGGGAACCTGCAAGTGTCATAATGCTTCCGATACCAATATAGTATGCCCACAACTCACTAACCCTATCCTGTACGTGGGGTAAACCCACAAGGTCACAGGGAAAACGTATACACTCCAAACTCCTTATAGACGGCAGTGAGAATTGAACCCCAATCGATGGTGCTGTAAAGCGTTGCATTTACTGCTGTGCCGGCCCAACCAATGGAGTGTTGTGATGGTCCTTAACTTCTGGCTTAAGTGCGTGCATCACCATGATTGTTGTTGTCAAGACGATGTGAATTTAACATTCGGGATTGTGTGGTACAGCTAGTACTTGGGTGTGGGACAGACACTGTTGTGGTACTGCTGGGAGTTCGGTGTGAGACAGGCATAATTGTGATACAGCTAGGATTTGGGTGTGGGACGGGCACTGTTGGTGTCTGGGGGGTGGGGGTGGACATCAACTTTCTCTTCGGGTAGATGCTGCCTGACCTGCTGATTATTTAGATTTCCAGCATCTCCAGTGATTTGTTTCAGAGATTGTTCTGTCTTGGGTATTTGACAAAGAAGTGATGATTTTACATACAGATACTTGTATGCAGATGCGTGGGATCTGTATGGGGACTAACCTTGTCATGGGATCTGTGTAAGAGAATGGCATTGTTTGAAGCTCTCTTTAATCAGTATTTTCATTGCAGTCCTGTCCTGGGGAGAAAGACAGCAAAATCAGAATCAGGTTTCTTGTCACTGACGGATGTAATGAAAATTCTTGTTTTGCGTCAGGTACAGAGTACCTGGAGGCATATGACAAGATAGGCAGAACTCAGCATGGATTCCTTAAAGGAAAATCCTGCCTGACAAACCTATTACAATTTTTTGAGGAAATTACAAGTAGGCTGGACAAGGGAGATGCAGTGGATGTTATATATTTGGATTTTCAGAAGGCCTTTGACAAGGTGCCACACATGAGGCTACTTAACAAGATAAGAGCCCATGGAATTACGGGAAAGTTACATACGTGGATAGAGCGTTGGCTGATTGGCAGGAAACAGAGAGTGGGAATAAAGGGATCCTATTCTGGTTGGCTGCCGGTTACCAGTGGTGTTCCACAGGGGTCCGAGTTGGGGCCGCTTCTTTTTACATTGTACATCAACAATTTGGATTATGGAATAGATGGCTTTGTGGCTATGTTTGCTGACGATATGAAGATAGGTGGAGGGGCCGGTAGTGCTGAGGAAACAGAGAGTCTGCAGAGAGACTTGGATAGATTGGAAGAATGGCAAAGAAGTGGCAAATGAAATACAATGTTGGAAAGTGTATGGTTATGCACTTTGGCAGAAGAAATAAATGGGCAGACTATTTAAATGGGGAAAGAATTCAAAGTTCTGAGATGCAACGGGACTTGGGAGTCCTCGTGCAGGATACCCTTAAGGTTAACCTCCAGGTTGAGTTGGTGGTGAAGAAGGCGAATGCAATGTTAGCATTCATTTCTAGAGGAATAGAGTATAGGAGCAGGGATGTGATGTTGAGGCTCTATAAGGTGCTGGTGAGACCTCACTTGGAGTACTGTGGGCGGTTTTGGTCTCCTTATTTAAGAAAGGATGTGCTGATGTTGGAGAGGGTTCAGAGAAGATTCACTAGAATGATTCCAGGAATGAGAGGGTTAACATATGAGGAACGTTTGTCCGCTCTTGGTCTGTATTCCTTGGAGTTTAGAAGAATGAGGGGAGACTTCATAGAAACATTTCGAATGTTGAAAGGCATGGACAGAGTGGATGTGGCAAAGCTGTTTCCCATGATGGGGGAGTCTAGTACGAGAGGGCATAACTTAAGGATTGAAGGGTGCCCATTCAGAACAGAAATGTGAAGAATTTTTTTAGTCAGAGGGTGGTGAATCTATGGAATTTGTTGCCACGGGCAGCAGTGGAGGCCAAGTCAATGGGTGTATTTGAGACAGAGTTTGATAGGTATCTGAGTAGCCAGGGCATCAAAGGTTATGGTGAGAAGGTGGAGGAGTGGAACTAAATGGGAGACTGGATCAGCTCATGATAAAATGGCGGAGCAGACTCGATGGGCCGAATGGCTGACTTCTGCTCCTTTGTCTTATGCTTTTAATACAGTGCAACACATAAAATAAACTGTAACACCGCAGTAAAGATTTTACTGCTAATGTTGTTGGATATTTCATGTAATGGTTTTCTGTAGAAACTGTGCATTCTGCTGGTAGTGTTTGGTTTACCATTAAAGATGAGGGATGCTTAGGAATGTTGTGTCATCCAATCAGGAGGGTGGAACTGGGAGAAGGTTCCAGAGAAAGCTGGAGAGAGGTTTTTGTGACAGAAACTGAGGTGTGTTGAGGTCTTTTTTTTGGCGGGAAATGGTGATAGAAGCTGGAGAGAACTGGCCATAGGATTTGATCCAGCTGAAGTGTGCAATTTCCCAAGAGGGGAAATTCTACCAGGGATCGGTGAGTATGAGTTGGTGCAGTGAGAGAATTGGATACAATAGGTTTTGGAAGACTTGAGCTCCACTTGTATGCATTTAACTGTATAATTATAATGGGCCCGTTTTGTTTCTTTCCCTTTCTTTTTAATAACTGGTTAAGTTAACATACATAAATATACTTTCTTTATAATTGTATGCAGTGTACGATTTGTTATTTCTTGCCGACGGGCAGTGAATCACACAGTATTCACACAAACTGGGGTTTGGGTGAGTGAGATATCCAAATCTCACGGGTTTGGCGTGACCAAAGTCTTCTATACCCTAGATGTATGGAGTCTGAGAACGGTGGCTTATTCGCCGCGGGTCCAGTGGCTGTTAGTCTTTCTAGATATGCCCAATAAAAAGAGGTTTCAATACTATCAATTACAGTAAGAAATACCACACACACACACACACACACACACACACACCTCCCCCCTCCCCCCCCCACCTCTCAGTTCGGCGAGCAGCTTAATCTGGGGGAAGGCAGCCCTCGGCCTGGCCAAACTTAAGGAATTTTGTTTGGGAGGATGCTGGGCAATGTGTCCCCTCTTACAAATCAGTACCAGGGAATACGAAACAGTACACTATATGCGATTAAATGATTGAGCTTTATAATTCTGAATTTAACTTTATGGTTAGTAAAGAAACATAAAAAAAAAGAAGGGCCCATTCTCATGAAACAGTCTAATGCGCAACGTTGGAGCTCACGGTTCCGTTCATTTGTTCCCCGTCGACCTCCTTCAAGTGTAGCCGACCTTCGGTCCCTCGCTCCCAGTCCACTCCATCCGGCCGTCTACCAGCTCCCTGCATTCACGTCTTCTCTCCTCATCTCTCCCCAGCAAAAGACTTCAAAATCCCTGCTCCCAGACCCACAAGAAAGAACAACATCTCGCTCATTGGCGAGCACATATTCCAAATCCCCTGTTATCTCTAGTCATAACCCAATCATTGCTGCTAGGACATTACAGAGAGGCCTTTACCTTAGCAGTGAAACCTTACAGCCTGTTACACTCTCCCTCCACTAAATTTAGTCATATCCTCATAGAAATATAAAACATAGAAAACCTACAGCACAATACAGGCCCTTCGGCCCACAAAGCTGTGTCGAACATGTCCTTACTTTAGAACTACAGCGGCTTACCCATAGCCCTCTATTTTTCTAAGCTCCATGTATCCACCCGGGAGTCTCTTAAAAGACCCTGTCGTTTCTGCCTCTACCACCACCACTGGCAGCCCATTCCACGCACTCACCACTCTGCGTAAGAAAAACTTACCCCTGACATCTCTACTTCCAGGCTCCCCAATCCAGGCAACATCCTTGTAAATCTCCTTTGCACCCTTTCTATGTTTTCCACGTCCTTCTTGTAGTGAGCACAGTACTCCGAGTGGGGTCTGACCGAGGTCCTATATAGCTGCAACATTACCTCTCGGCTCTTAAACTCAGTCCCACGCTTTGTGAAGGCCAATGTACCGCATGCCTTAACCACAGAGTTAACCTGCATAGAAGCTTTGAGTGTCCTATGGCAGGGGTCCCCAACCTTTTTTGCACTGTGGACCGGTTTAATATTGACAATATTCTTGAGGACCGGCTGGCTGGGTGGGGGGGGGAGGGGGGAGGGGGGGAGGGTTGCCAACGGACAAGAGTAGCAGTCAAGTACGTTGTGTTTACCCAGAAAAGACTACAATGACCATGAAGCCTTGCTCGGGCACCAGTGTGCATGCGTGACCTGCGCATGTGTGTACCTGCCGATTTTTTTTCCCTGGAAATCCTTTTTGGCGATTCTGTTCGGGGGTGGAGGGGGGGTGTTGTTAATCACGACTGGAATATTGGTGATAAGTGGCTAATACACTCAATGTCATTTCTAAATGGGTTTATCTAACGAATTTAATATTAAACACAGCGCATATTTTCCTCGCCTGAATATAGCGATAAATCAATTATCAGGGGGAGGACAGGGGAGCTTGAAGTAAGTTTGGAACAAACTTCCAGTAGAAGTGGCAGAAGCAGGTTTGATATTATCATTTAAAGAAAAATTGGATAACTATATGGACAGGAAAGGAATGGAGGGTTATGGGGTGAGTGCAGGTCAGTGGGACTAGGTGAGAGTAATGTTCGGCATGGACTAGAAGGGCCGAGATGGCCTGTTCCGTGCTGTAATTGTTATATGGTTATATAAGTGAGTCAATAGCACCATAACATTTTAAGTAACGTTTGGATATTAAACACACAGCACATATTTTCCCCGTATGAACATATAAAATCATTGCAACACACCAATATCGCTGAATCAGTGGGAGCCCTGGGCTTGTTTCCTTGCAACAACACAGTGCCATCGAGGGGTGATGGGAGACAGCGATACCCGAAGGGGGTTCCTTATGTCCAGTCTATTCCGCAATTTAGTTTTCGTTGCATTTGTTGCAGAAAAGCCCGCTTCGCAGAGATGTTGTTGGAAATGGAAGCAACGTTTTCAGTGCTCTTGTGGCTATCTCAGGATATTTAGCCTTGACTTTGATCCGGAATGCCAGCAGAGATGTTATGTCAAACATACTTTTCAGCCCGTTGTCATTTGCAAGCTTGAGGAGTTGATCTCCTTCCCGCGCTGACATGGATGACGCACGGGTAATGACCTCACATGTGTTCAGGCTCAACAGTGCGTGACAGGGAATGAAGAGAGGTGCAGCTGACTCCTATCACCAAATCATATCGATTCCTTGCGGCCCGGTAGCACATGCTTTCCGGCCTGGTACTGGTCCGCGGCTCGGTGGTTGGGGACCGCTGTCCTATGGACTCAGACCACAAGATCCCTCTGATCCTCCACACTGCCAAGAGTCTTGCCATTAATGCTATATTCTGCCATCATATTTGATCTACCAAAATGAACCACCTCACACTTATCTGGGTTGAACTCCATCTGCCACTTTTCAGCCCAGTTTTGCATCCTTTCGAACTGGAAAAATCCCAGGGGACGTATAAATGTTGTCTTTTCTTAGTCTGCATCACTCATGGGGATCTGGTAATATCCACTCCTCAAGTCCAGCACACTGAACCACTTCACCCCACTCAGGCAGGCCAGCGCGTCTTCAATCCTCGGGACCGTATACTGGTCAGGGATGGTGCTCTTGTTCAGAGTCCTATAGTCCACATACATCTGTACCTTCCCATTCTTCTTTCGGGCCACTACTGTTGGGGATGCATAGGGGCTTTGAGACTTGGTGGTGATCCCAGCTTCCTTCAACTTACACAAATGCTGCCGAACGTCCTCCACCTCTGCAGGGGCCAGTCTCCACGACCGCTCTCTAAAAAGGGTGTCCTCGGTCACCTGGATAGTGTGACGAGTGCTTTTGGAACAACCCACATCAAACTCGTCAGTGGAAAAGACACCTTCCAGCTTCAACATATTCTTTACCAACCTCCTCCTCCAACCCGCAGGAACTGGAGAGTCCCTGAAGTTGAATGACTCAGTGGTCGACTTTCCCCCCCTTTTCCAGTAGTTTCTCCCTGGCTTGTCTCACAGGGACAGTAGACATTATCGTCACCTGGAACAGATGCGCCGGGGCATCTCCCGCTTGAAGGTGATCTCCCTCTTCGTAGTGTTCCTGCTGATCACTGCCATCCTGCTCATCTGTACAACTGTGGGCTTCTGCCTCACCAGTACCCCAGCAGGAAATCCCGACTCGCCCTCCTGGTTTTCCGGAGGGTCCATTAAGAGGGCTTCACCCTCAGGCACGCCGGGAAATTTTGGGGTCTCCATCACTCTCGCTACTTCCCTGGGCCGTACCACACAGTCCCTCGTCTAAATTCGGTATCCAGCCCAATGCAGCCACATACTTCCTCAAAAGCAACTTGAAACACCGGGTGCATGGACAATGTTCCCAGAAAGCTTTCTACTTGCAGGCCCCCATGGGCCTCCTCACAAGAGGGGTGTTGTCCCAGCAGAATTGAAACGCTGCCCTTCTCAACAGGGTCCGGACAAACCAGTACCAATGTATCAAGGACCTCAGACACTCCCACACCGGCCTCCGAGAACTCCAACTTCACTGACAAATAACCGTCGTATGGATAGTCACTAGCACTAAGCCCCCAGACCTCCAATGCCCTGAATGGGATCAATGGTAAATGCTGCAGATACCGGTTGTAAAATGAATGGTGCAACAATGTGACCTGCGACCCAGTGTCGAGTATGGCTTTAGCATAAATACCCTCTATCTGTAGTGACACACTGGAGCATGGTCCCACTAAGCCTTCAGAAATTGGGCCTTCCCCTTTTGGGGGTTCCCTGGTACATTGCTGGGAACGTGTTCCCCCAGAGACAGCAGGCCGTTCCCTCACTGGGTCTCCTCTAGGTTTTCCCAACAACTCTCTCTGCTTAGGTACCTGGGGGCTCACTCTCCTCCTTGTATGACACCTGCTGTCAACAGCCCTCCACGCTGTTTGTCCCCTTAGGGGATCCGTCCCCCCATCAGCTCCATCCTATGGGGGCGGGGGGGATCACACCCGCTGATAACAGCCGGAACATCTCCGTTCTCAACTCCGCCACGATCTCCTCTATCGCTCCCTGGGGTGGGTTATCCATGGTCACTTCATTGCAGGGGACCACTACTGAGGACTCTACCCTGCAGACGGAGGCCTCCCGCGCCTTCGACGTGTTCTTCTTTTCCTGTACCTCTCTGATCAGCTCAACAAAAGATGGAGGGGGCTGTGTCTTACGAGACTGTTGGAGACCCCAAGCAATCGGGTCCTGGGACCAGGCGAACTTAGCTATCTGGTCCATTCTTAACTGATCCACCTCAGCCGCCTGAATGACCTTTCTGCGCTGCAAGCAATTTATCTGCCTCTCTAGCCGAAAAATAAAAGCAGAAAGCTTCTCCCCCTTCTCCTGACACGTTCTGAAACCCCGTCACGAGCTCCATCGGGCTTCCTGTCGGGCCAAAAGCATTGTCCAGTGCTCGCATGTGATTGACAGCTGTTGCTACGGGATACCGCAACCTGATGGCTCTCACAACGTCAGCGGCCTGCCCATTCAAACTCTCAACCAATCTCTGTCACTTTACATCATAAGAGCACTGCCACTCATCTAACCACTGAGAGTCCGCTCCGCTCAAGTCTCATACTCCTCCTCCCCTTTTGGGGTGGGCGTTATTCCAGAGAATAGGTGGAATCTACTGTAACAAGGACTTTGAACGGAGCATTTTTCTATTTATTCGCTAGAGGGGTAAGGGCGGATACTAACTCAGAATTCTCACTCTTCACTGGGGAATGTGGACTAATTAGACATTCCAAATCACACCACTCCTTCCCCTCCCTCCTCAGAAACGACAGAAACCTGCCTTTGAAATCTCGCCCCCAGCTACCACTGTGTCAGCACTGGTCTGCTTTAAAATGAGAGCTGCGCCAGCCATTTTATCAAACCTCCGCCCCGCAGTAGCAACTTTAACAGACGAATTAATAATTCATCCGGAGTACGATTATCTACCCCACTGGTTCAATGCTCAGGGTAATCACACAGCATTCAACGAAATCAATCCCGGACGAGCCCCCACAATTGTAACTCTCGGTTCGGCTAGTGGCTTAATCTAGGAGAAGACAGCCTTCAGCCTGGCCAAACTTAAGAAATCTTGTTTGGGTGGATACTGCGCAATGTGTCCCCTGTTACAAATCAGTACCACGAAATAACAAACAGTACACAATATGCGATTAAACGATTGAGCTTTACAATTCTTAATTTGACTGTATGGTTATTAAGAAACAAAAAAAAAGGGCCCGTTCTCATGAAACAGTCTAATGCTCAGTGTTGGAGCTCACAGTTCCGTTCATTGGCTAGCACACATTCCTCCGCTTCTCTGAGCGTAGCCGACCCTCAGACCCTTGCTCCAAGTCAACTCCGTCCAGGGGTCTACCAACTCTCTCCATTCACGTCTTCTCTCCTCATCTCTCCCTGGCAAAAGACTACAAAATCCCTGCCCCCAGACCCACATCCCGTTCATTGACGAGCACACATTCCAAAGCCCCGGTTATCTCGAGTCATAACCCAAACATTGGTGCTACAGAGAAACCATTACTTTAGCAGTGAGTGAAACCGTACAGTGTGTTACATATATATTCTGAAACCTCGCTGGTTTCCTTGGCTGTGACAGTCTGGGGAAGGCACACTCTGGTCCCGCCAAACCCGTGAGATTCATTCGGCTCTCCCAGTCCCAACCCTGGTCTGTGTGGATGCTGTGTAATCTGCAACCCTGTTACAATTCAGTGCCAAGAAACAACAGACAGCACACTGCATAGGATTAAAGGAATCTTTCATTTTTGATCTTGGGGTCAGCAGCCATAGGACACTTAAAGCAGCTGCGTAGGTTGACTCTGTGGTTAAGAAGGCATAGGGTACATTGGCCTTCATCAATCGTGGGATTGAGTTTAAGAGCTGAGAGGTAATGTTGAAGCTATATAGGACCCTGGTCAGACCCCACTTGGAGTACTGTGCTCATTTCTGGTCGCCTCACTACAGGAAGGATAAGGAAACCATAGAAAGGGTGCAGAGGAGACTTACAAGGAGGTTGCCTGGATTGGGGAGCATGGTATGAGAATAGCCTTTTCTTCTTGGAGCGACAGAGGATGAGAGGTGACCTGATAGATGTGTACAAGATAATAAGAGGCATTGATCGTGTGGATAGTCAGAGGCTTTTCCCCAGGGCTGAAGTGGCTAGCACGAGAGGGTATAGTTTTAAGGTGCTTGGAAGCAGGTACAGAGGAGATGTCAGGGGTAAGTTTTTTACGCAAAGTGTTGAGTGTGTGAAATGTGCTGCTGGCGGTGGCGGTGGAGGTGGATACGATAGGGTCTTTTAAGAGACTCCTGGATGGATACATGGAGCTTGGAAAAATAGAGGGCTATAGGTAAAGCCTAGGTAGTTCTAAGGTAAGGACATGTTCGGCACAGCTTTGTGAGCCGAAGGGCCTGTATTGTGCTGTAGGTTTTTTATGCTTCTATGAATTATATTTATGAATCATAACTAAAGGGTTAGTAAAGAAAAGAAAGAAAAAAACAAAAAGGGCCCATTATAATTTAACAGTTAAATATGCACCAGTTGGGAGTTCAATTCCCCGATCCTCAGTCGATCTTGCCATCCGGCTCCATTGAATCACGATCTCCCCATTGGGTTGTATCCTACGACCCATTCTCTCCAGTGCCTTCTCTCTTCTTCAACAACGCTCCCAGCTCACATTCCAAAGCATCTGTTATCTCTCACATAACCCAAACATTGCTTCTACAGAAAGACCGTTATATTGGCAGTGAAACCTTTCCCAGGGTGTTACAATTATATTAATTAAGTCATTTAATTTAAGGTGCCAGTAACCTGCCTTTGTCTCTTCTCCTGTCAAGAAGCATTTCCACCGGGCTTTGTAGCTAAGTCACATGTGAAGTCCAGGAACCGGACTTAGTTGTCAGAAGCTATTTGAGGGGCACGCCTTTGTGATCATTTATTAGGTAGTGGGAGCTTAACCCCATTACCACTCCTGGCTATAACAACCTTAAAGAACCTTCACAAACAGGAGAAAATCTGCAGATACTGGAAAATCAAGCAACATACACAAAATGCTGGAGGAACTCAGCAGGCCGGGCAGCATCAATGGAAAAGAGTACAGTTGACATTTAAGGAATGTTAAGGAACCTTCACTTTGGGCAAATGGGGCTTGTCAGCCGTGATTGGCAGCTCATCTAGGAGAAGCTAAGCTATGATCTCAAACCTCAGCTTCCTTGCGGCTATACCCACGCATGGGGAAAGCTTTGGGAGTAAACCCCGAGGGAAACGTCTGGAGCTGGAATCCCGAAGATAGTCCTACATTGAGTTGTGTTGACAGCTCCTGTGACACTGCTGGTGCCAAACTGTATTATTCTCAGTCATTCTTTCGGGTTCATTGGATATGTGGAGAGGTGAAGATTGCTACATGGGCAGCAGCTTGCTTTCCATATCGTACTGCCCTGGCTTGTGTATCTAGACAGCTAGGATGCAACATCCATGGTTGACCCTGACCAAAGGAGGCCTCAAATAAGTTGTGCAAAGAGAGCAAAAATAGTGAGATAGTGTTCATGGGGAAGAAACTGAGGGGAAGCAGAGGGGAAGACACTGTTCCTACAATGTTGAGAGTGGGTTTTCAGGCTTCTTGTTCCTCCTCCCTGATGGTAGTAATGGGAAGAGGGCAAGTCCTGGGTGGTGGAGGTCCTTAACGTGGTAATATCCTGGATGTGTCACAGCACAAGTGGTTGTCTCCTATCCTGCAATGACGAAAAGGAAAGGCAGATTAGAAAATGTGATTATTGGCAGCAGCCAGCTGAGTTTCCTTACACTTGATGATTTGTCTGAAGCAGGTAGAGCGGTGGATTCTGGGTTAGTCCTTTATGGATTCAGTTGTGTGGAAATGTCATGGGGGAAATCAGGAAATGGCAGCACATCAGTCTTCTCAAGTGAAGACTTTGGCCCGATTCCAGATGCAATCTCACTGGTTCAGAAATGTGTAACACATGTAGAGGTCACTTATGCCTGTGTTATGAAGAATCTTGGTGCATTAAATACATACAGGGCACCTGGACCAGATGGGATATGCTCCAGAATCCTAAAGGAAATTAGCTTGTGGCTAATGATTTCTAGATTGTGCCCAAGGGTTGAGAATTGCTCAATTCACAGTGCAAGATATAAGGAATAGGCTCCCATAAAGACAAGTTATTTTTCCAATTAGCTGGGGTGTCTAGTGGCAATGGGAGGGGAAACTGGACAAGGGATTCCTGTTCCTGATTATAATCTAGTGATTGGAAAGGTGCAGAGAATGGGAAAACCATTCGGGACACAATCCATGGCCAGTGAAATAGGACTAGAATCCCTGAAGTCACGGTCAAATCTCAACAAGGCAAATTGTAACTTGAGCATTAATAAAGTCAATGATTTCCGGATTCTTTCAGAAAAAAATATATAAAACAAACTCACCAAAGCTCCTCTCTGTTCTCCTTACTCAGGATGACATACATGCAGTTCTGGTCCTGTAAGTTGCCTTACTCTTAATAATTGGCAAATACCTTAGAATCAGAATCAAGTTTATTATCACTGACATGTGTTGTGAAATTTGTTCTGTGGCAGCATTACAGTACAATACATAAAAAGGTCAAAAAGTTCTGTAATATTCATGGGTTCATGAACCATTCAGAAATCTGAGGGGAAGAAGCTATTCCTAAACATTGAGCGTGGGTCTTCAGTTTGCTGTACCTCCTCCCTGATGCTAGTAATGAAATGAGGGCGTGCCGTGGGTGGTGACACTTGCTGCCTTCTGTGAGCCACTGCCTTTTGAAGATGTACTCGATGGTGGGGAGGCTAGTGCCCACAATGGAGCTGGCTGGGTTTTCAACCTTCTGCATTTTTTTTCGATCCTGTGCAATGGCCCCTCCATACCAGATGGTAAAACATCCAGACAGAATTCACTCCACGGTGCATCTGTGGAAATTTGCTAGCTTCTTTGATCACATCCCAAATCTTCTCAAACTCCCAATGAAATAGAGCTGCTGGTGTGTCCTCTATGTAATTGCATCCATCTGTTGGGTCCAGGACAAATCCTCTTCTGAGATGTTGACTCCAGATGTTTGCCGAGATGTTACAAGATTAACCTGCCTTTCAGATGTGTATCCGGGTGGTGTGTGCATGGAATGACTGACAGAGTGCATCATTGCACTGAGGGAGACGATGGTTTCTAGGGCCGCCATGGCAGGTGTGGTCCTGCTAGTATTCATCGCTGAGGGAAAAATTAGAAAGGTAGGATGGTGTGGAGCTTGGACGGAAGCATTCACATAACTGTACTTTCTAAAATTGTGGATCCCTCACCATGTGTGGGCATGTGGCCAAGTGGTTAAGTCATTGGACTAGCTAGCTGAAGGTCGAGAGTTCGAGCCCTAGACGAGGGAATGTGTTGTGTCCTTGAGCAAGGCACATAATCACACATTGCTCTGCGACGACACTGGTGCCAAGCTGTATGAGTCCTAATGCCCGTTGGCGTCGTGGAGAGGGGAAACTGCTGGTCTTCCATACAACCTTGCCCAGGCCTGCGCCCTGGAAAGTGAAGCGCAGATTCATGGTCTCGCAAGACTAACAGATGCCCTCCCCGTGAGCTTGCCAGTGCCTCTGAAAAAGGAGGGAAATCAATGTGTCTTCAAGTCATAGCTGGAGGAGGAGGTTGGGTGTAGTGGGGATAAGTTCCCACTACCTATTAAATACTCCTGTTGGCATGCATCTCAAATAACTTCTGACAACTATGTCCAGCTCCTGGCCTTCATGTGTGTTTTAGCTACTAAGCCAGGTAGAACCATTTCTACAGATGGGAGAAGGGACAAAGATGGGTTACCGGCACTTTGAAACCAGTCACTTCGGGCAGATGGAGCTCATCAGCCATGCTTGGCAGCTCCTGTAGGAGAAGGAAAACTCTGCTCTCGAACCTCCACTGCCTTGCAGCTATGCCCACTCATGGGGAAGGCTTTGGGAATAAACAAAATGGGAAAATCTAGAGCAGGAGCCCCTAATGCGGTTTAAAACTGACTGAGAACTCCTGCAATGCATCTGGTGCCAAACTGTATTGGTCTCTGTCATTCCTTTGGATTCATCAGCTGTGTGCAAAGGACGAACCTGCCTCATGGGCAACAGCTTGAGCTGCATATCGTACTAGCTTGTGTGCAGCTATCGCACAGCATCTATGCTGAACTCAGACCAGTGGAGAGCCCTTGAATGTGCAAGTCTGCAGTCAGCGCTTGAGAGAGATGAGAAGTCAAACTCCTCAGCTTGCTATTAAAGTGAGTAATGTTTATATGTTTTGATGGGTTGCCCAGGCCTGCCTGTGAACCTAGCGAGCCTGTGTTCCTCTGCAATGGAAGGCAGCACTGGAATTTTTATGTTTGGATCGGTGTCGAGATTGGATCCGGCGTGTGTTTATCTGTACTCAACAGCACTTGACAACTTGGCAATAACTATGCAGCAAGAGTTTATGTTGGGATAGAGCAATGAGGCACTTGTTCATTTGAGGTCTAAGTGCATATGCTGACACAGGTGAGGTCCTCGTATCTGTGATGGTTATTACTGTTTGCTAGTGGGTTATGTTACAGTTTGAAGTTAGTCAAAGATTAGTCATAAGTAGAACAGGGTTCTCAGCCAGTTTTTCCCATTACAAGTACGACGAATGCTGTACCGTGTGGTATGCTGTTAACTAGACCTCCTCATTTTCAGGAAAAGTCCTCAGCAATGAATTCCTGTCATTCCTATAGTCGGGTGTTTATAATTACCCAGTGTTACAGCTGCAGCTTCAAGCAGCATGCATATGATGGGCTATGTGTGCCAACTGTTGTTTGGAGATGTAAAGCTTTCTCATGGATGCCTTCCTTCATGGCAATGTCTTTATTCATTCTGTAAATGTTCATACCCCTCAACCATCAGGCTCCTGAACCAGAGTGGATAGCTTCACTCACCCCAACACTGAGGTCCCAACTGATTCCACAAACTATGGACCCACTTACAAGGACTCAACAACTCCTGTTGTTAATTTTATTTATCACTTATGAAACTCTCAGGTTCTGTCGGCTGTGTAAGTCTAGGGAAGACAACCTCTGGCCCCTCCAAACGGGTGAGATTGAGATGTGAGACCACCCCGAAACCCCCGTTTGTGTGGGTGATGCGTGATTTGTTCCTGTGTTACAAATCAGTACCACGAAATAACAGGACACTGCATACAATTAAACGATTAAGTTTTATAATTCTTAATTTGACTATAGGGTTAGTGAAGAAAAAGCAAAAAAAGAAAAGGGCCCATTTTAATGAAACCGTCTAATGTGCACAAGTTGGAGCTCACAGTTTCCCCGTCACCGATCTTCCTTCGATCCCCTGGATGGTCTAATGTGCACAAGTTGGTGCTCACAGTTTCCCCGTCACTGATCCTCCTTCGATCCCCCCGGACAGCCTAATATGCACAAGTTGGTGCTCACAGTTTCCCCTTCTCTGATCCTCCCTCGATCCCCCCGGCCAGTCTAATGTGCACAAGTTGGTGCTCACAGTTTCCCCTTCTCTGATCCTCCCTCGATCCCCCCGGCCAGTCTAATGTGCACAAGTTGGTGCTCACAGTTTCCCCTTCTCTGATCCTCCCTTGATCCCCCTGGCCAGCCTAATGTGCACAAGTTGGTGCTCACAGTTTCCCCTTCTCTGATCCTCCCTTGATCCCCCTGGCCAGCCTAATGTGCACAAGTTGGTGCTCACAGTTTCCCCTTCTCTGATCCTCCCTCGATCCCCCCGGCCAGTCTAATGTGCACAAGTTGGTGCTCACAGTTTCCCCGTCACCGATTCTCCTTCGATCCCCCCGGACGGTCTAATGTGCACAAGTTGGTGCTCACAGTTTCCCCGTCACCGATCCGCCTTCGATCCCCCCGGCCTTCGTCAGATCATGGCTCCGCTCCAGGTCGAGTCCTATGACCTCTTCCCTCTGTCGTCTTCTCTCTTTATCTCCTCCTGAACAAAAGAGCCAGATCACCCCAGTATCAGGCACACAGTACGAAAACACCCTCCCATCATTGGATGGCTCATATTGCAAAGCACCCGTTATCTCTAACCATAACCCAAACACTGCCTCTACAGAAAGACTATTACATTAGCAGTGAAACCTTTCCCGGTGCGTTACACTTATTTATGTAATATTATTTTGTTCTTTTTGTATTTGTGCAATTTGTTGGCTATTGCACATTGGTTGTGTGTTTCATTGATTCCATTGTGTTTCTTTGTATTTATTGTGAATGCTGCAAGAAAATGAATCTCAGGGTAGTATATGGTGACGTATATGTAGTGTGATAATAAATTTGAATTTTGAACTTTGTTCTATAATCTTACAGGCTGCTTTTTGTAAATAAGTTTTTCTTTGTTCTTTCTGTTTTAAAATTACCCTATTGAAAGGAACAAAGACAATCTGCAAAATGTTCTTTTTGGCCATTCTTACAGCATCTGTTAAACCCCATGGGCTCTGCCAGCATGAAGAAGGGTAGACTTGCAGTGGAACACCACTACCTGAAGGTTCCCCTCCAAGTTATGGTCCATCCTGATTTGGAAATGTTTCACAAGTCTCCTATAATCAGTCTTCGTGTGTACAGTTGCCAACACAATACTAATGGGGTTATGTCCTGGGAAGAGTGAACTGATTTATTTGCATGTGGCAAAGAATGGTAACTGGAGTGGTGTTGAGAAGTATGGGGAAGCAGAGAACTTGTAGTGCGTGTCTACAGATGTCAGGGCAGGCAGCCAACTGATTGAGAAGTGTCACAGAACGATTACCTTTATTTATCACAGAACGGAGTGCGACACTGAGAGGTCACACTGGGACAAGAGCTTGATGAGGACTACAGCCACGTGTACGGTTCTGATCACCACTCTCCAGGAAGGGTGGACAGTAGTAATGAGAATATAGGGGAGTTCTGCTGGGATGCTGCTGAAGCAGGGAATTGTAGATGTGAGCAGAAAACGTAGGCTGGCATTCCTCTCTACCATCTTTAGATGATTATATATTTCTCACTGGTGCATTGCTCTGTATTAATTAATAGCTTCAATCTCTTGAAGAGAACGATTTAACTACCTTTGGAATCTCTTGAAAGCTACATAATGTGTATGCTTTTTGTTGCAGAATGGAGACCTTTCCATCAGTGGCTGCAAGCGTTCTAAAGGAGTTCCGAGTGTTGCTTCAGCACAGTCCATCCCCTCTTGGTAACACGCGGATGCTGCAGCTGATGGCTATAAACATGTTTGCAGTGCACCGCTCTCAACTCAAAGGTGAGCCGTACCTCTACTTACTAAGTTTCCGAAAAATACCAGTGCCGCCAAGTATGAGTTTGATTAACAGTGGGATTTAGATTGAGTATTGTTCAGTTCAGACTTTCTGCAGACCATCAGACATAGGAGCAGAATTAGGCCATTCAGCCCTATGAGTCTGTTCCACCATTTCATCATGACTGATTTATTATCCCTCTCCATTCCATTCTTTTATCAATCTGCTTTAAATATACCTAATGACTTGACCTCCACAGCTACCTGTGGCAATGAATTCCATAGACTACTACCCTGTAGCTAAAGAAATTCCTCCTCATCTCTGTTCTAAATGGATGCCCCTCTATCCTGAGGCTGTGCCCTCTGGTTCTAGACTCCCCCGCAGTAGGAAACATTCTCTCCACATCCACTCTATCTAGGCCTTTCAAAATTTGATAGATTTCAATGAGATCCCCCTCATTCTTCTAAACTCCAGCAAGTACAGGCCCAGAGCCATCAAACACACCTTGCATGTTAACCCTTTCATTCCCATGATCAATCTCATAAACCTCCTCTGGACTCTCTCCTTTTCTAGTCTGTCTTGTCATTAGTGACAACAGGTGACAAATGTACTCAGAACCACAGGTTCTGAGGCCTGCTGCCATTGACCCTTTAACCATATTTTCTATTTTCCTGACATTTTGGCATTGTTTTATCAAATGCCTTGTTATAATCCATTAGCGAGCATTAGCTGTATTGTCTTCACCAACTTCTCCATTGATCTAGGACACAACATTGTAATTGGTTTATTATTGTCAAAATGAAAAACTTTGGTTTGCTTGCTATCGAAACAAATTATGCCGTACATAAGAACATAGAGGTGGTAGTAATAATAATACAGGATATAATATTAGATTGGCAGCAAAAGTGCAGTGCAGATAGACCAATAAAGTGACAGGGTAGATAAAGAGATCGTCTTTATCACTCATAATGTCTGTTCAATTTCCAATTTATTGTCATTCAGCTGCGTACACGTATACTGCCAAACAAGACAGCAATCCTTCAGATGAAATGAAACACAAGTGAGCACTATCTTGTTTAGAACAACCCCCATCTTTTAAATCTACTCCTCAGCTTTTTTTTTCCAGTCCTGCCAAAGGCTGTCAGCCAGAAACATCGATTGTACTCTTTTCCATGGATGCTGCTTGGCCTGCTGGGTTCCTCCAGCATTTTGTGTGTGTTAGTGGGATAGAATATTGTGTTTAATTCTGGTCACCTTTGGAGAGGGTGTGGAGGAGACTTTGCTGCCTGTTTTAAAGAGTATGTCTTATGAGGATGGGTTGAGCGAGCTAGGGCTTTTCTCTTTGGAGTGAAGGAAGATTAGAGGTGACTTGATAGAGGTGTGTAAGATGATAAGAGGCATAGATTGAGCGGACAACCAGACACTTTTTCCAGGACAAAAACGGTTCATACGAGGGGCATAATTTTATGGTGATTGGAGGAAAGTAGAGAGAGGATACGAGAGGAAAGTTTTTCACACAGAGAGTGGTGAGTGCATGGAATGCACTACCAGGGGTGGTGGTAGAGGCGCAGATATTAGGGATTTTTAAGAGACTCTTAGATAGGCACATGAGTGATAGAAAAACGGAGGGGTTATGTGGGAGGGCAGGGTTAGATTGATCTTGGAGTAGGTTAAAAGGTTTCCATGGGGTAAAAAGGTTCTATGTTCTTAAGATGTCCTTTAAGTTGGTATGGGTAATCAAGCTTTTATATATTGAATCTTCTGTTTAGACAGGTGTCACTTGTTCATTCTTTCAGGGTTACCTCAATGTCCAGGCCAGTTCTTAGGGTTGTTTGTGGGTGCAGAGTACTAAATTCCTAAGCAGCTTTATGGGCTCCAAGCAAAGGAGTGTGAGGCCTGCCCTTTGTGAGTGGGTGAGTTGGAAAGGGACTTGTTTTGTTGTTGTTTGTGTTGTTCTGCTGTACATTGTGGGTATGGTATGTTGTCACTGCAATGTGTGGCAACTCTTGCAGGCTGCCCCAGCATATCCTTAAAGAGTGTTGGTTGTCAATGCAAATGATGCATTTCAAACGATGTATATTTTGATATACATGTGATAAATAAGTCTGAATGTGTTCTGCCCGATAGAAGAGAAAATAACTGGGCCGGGAGAGGTTCTTGATTACGTTGGCTGCTTTCCCAAGGCAGTGGGAAGTGTAGACAAGAGCCAGTGGAGGAGAGGCTGGTTTTAGTGGTAGACTGGGCTAGGTTCATAACTGCAATTTATCATAATCCTCTGTCCACTCACACTGGATTTCAAGCACACTCGTATCCTTTGAACATGAGCTGTACCCAGTCTGTCACCATTTTACAAGTACTCAGCTCTCCTGCGTTGTGTCTGATATTACACTTTGCCACATCAGTCATGCTCTCAGCTTGCCCATATCTCCTTCAAGTCTCTTGTACATCCTTGTACTACGGATTTAGTGGAAATTAAATCCCGCCTCAATAAACTTTGGTAATATCACATCCTGCCCCTCAGCCATATCACTGATAGAGAGAATGAATCTAGGGCTGAAGTGTCAGTCCATTAAGCACAACCTGCTAACCTGAGAGTGATCTCCTCAGAGACACTGCTGCTCTCTGTTCAGTAAACACTTTGCTCAGTCCATGCTATCCCAGCGGCCTAATCTTTGTGCCCAAATTCCTCTGGGACTTTATTGAAAGCCTTTTAAAAATACATATACATATAACATAGAATATTACAACATAGCACAGGCCCTTCAGCCCACAATGTTGTGCTGTCATTTTAACCTATACTAAGATCAATCTACCCCTTTCCTCCCACATAGCCCTCCATTTTTCTAAACACAAAGAATTCAGCAGATGCTGGAAATCCAGAAAAATACACACAAAATGATGGATGAACTCAGCAGGTCAGGCAGTATCTGTCAATCCTGATGAAGGTTCCCAGCCTGTGACATCAACTGCTTATTCCTCTCCATAGATACTGCCTGACCTACTGAGTTTTTCTAGCATTTTGTGTGTGTTGCTCTTCATTTTTCTATCATCTATATGCCTTGCACCATATCTATGGGCTCCTCTTTATTCATTCTACTCATCACTTAAGGGTTGAAATACATTATTTAAAATTGGTATTCCTTTCATAAATTCCTGCTGACTTTGCTCAGTCTACTGTTCTTTCCGAGGTGTTCTATAATCACATCTATCGCTATAGATTGCAGCATTTTCCCAGTTTCTTTTTCTCTTCCCCCACTTCTTTGTGGTGGGACCACACCGATGATGTTAACCAGAGCATCTACTGTCTCCAGAGACACTTCCTTCAGAGCTCTGGGAAGTGATCATTGCCTTCTTGGAATTTATTGACTTTCAAGTTTACCAACTTCTCTAGAAGTAGTTTTTGGCTAAAACCTACATTTAGTTTGTCATTCTCACTGACCTTCTGGTTCTCCAATATTTGTAGCTTCCATGGAAATAGACACGAGTAGTTGTTTAATCCCTCTGTCATTTCTTTATTCCCCATTGTAGATTCTCTTACCCCTCTCTGTGAGGGACCCTTCTTTGCCCTTGTCCTTGTGCAATCATCCTACAGTACATTTGTATATTTCTGCCTGCCTTATATTCTTCTTCTTAAGCCTGTCACCCCTACTGGGACATAGGCTGCTGACAGTGGCTCACTGGAGTCCTTTATCCTGGGCCAGTTGTTTCAGGTTGTCCCAGGTGCAGCCCATGTTCGAAGATCACTTCTCTCCCAGGGTGAAGTGTTTGGCTCTTGTGTGAATGTTTCTGTAGCTCTGGGATTTTTGTAGTGGGGTTGTTAGCCCCATGTTCATCCCTCCTCCTTTTGTAGCCGGGCTTGAACAGTCCATGGTGGAATTTTCTCATATTCTGAATTGCCCTTTTTTATATTTAGGTGTCCCTTTGCAGAGCGCTGGAATGCTGTTAGTGCTGCTGATTTCTGGCAGTTTTATGCTATCTCTGAGTTTTCCTATCAGTCGTGGATGAATCACTTTCATTGTGGATGAAGCATTTTTGTGTCTTCAAGGATTTTTTTTTTGCCATTTTTACACTATTTCTTTCAACTCTAACCATTGCTACCCACAGTCAGACCCCCTCAGTGTAAACACAAAATAATCTGCAGATGCTGGGGTCAAAGCAACACTCACAACACGCTGGAGGAACTCAGCAGGTCGGGCAACATCCGTGGAAATGATCAGTCAATGTTTCGGGCCGGAGCCCTTCGTCAGGACTGAAGAGGGAAGGGGCAGAGGCCCTATAAAGAAGGTGGGGGGAGGGTGGGAAGGAGAAGGCTGGTAGGTTCCAGGTGAAAAACCAGTAAGGGGAAAGATAAAGGGGTGGGCGAGGGAAGCAGGGAGGGGATAGGCAGGAAAGGTGAAGGAATAGGGAAAAACACAATGGATAGTAGAAGGAGGCGGAACCATGAGGGAGGTGATAGGCAGCTGGGGGAGGGGGTAGAGTGGAATAGGGATAGGGGAAGGGAGGGGGAGGGAATTACTGGAAGTTGGAGAATTCTATGTTTATATCTATCAAGGGCTGGAGACTACCTAGACGGTATATGAGGTGTTGCTCCTCTAACCTGAGTTTAGCCTCATCATGGCAGTAGAGGAGGCCATGTATGGACATATCTGAATGGGAATGTGAAGCAGAGTTGAAGTGGGTGGCAACCGGGAGATCCTGTCTGTTTTGGCGGACGGAGCGGAGGTGCTCGACGAAGCAGTCCCCCAATCTGCGTCGGGTTTCACTGATGTAGAGGAGACCGCACCGGGAGCACCGGATGCAATAGATGACCCCAACAGACTCACAAGTGAAGTGTTGCCTCACCTGGAAGGACTGTTTGGGGCCCTGAATGGTGGCAAGAGAGAAGGTGTAGGGACAGGTGTAGCACTTGCGCTTACAGGGATAAGTGCCGGGTGGGAGATCCATGGGGAGGGACATGTGGACCAGGGAGTCGCGGAGGGAATGACCCCTGTGGAAAGCGGAGAGGGGTGGAGAGGGAAAGATGTGCTTAGTGGTGGGGTCTTGTTGAAGGTGGCGGAAGTTGTGGAGGATGATGTGCTGGGTCTGGAGGCTAGTGGGGTGGTAGGTGAGGACAAGGGGAACTCTGTCCCTGTTGCGGTGGCGGGAGGATGGGGTGAGAGCCGAAGTGCGGGAAATGGAGGAGATGCAGGTGAGGGCATCATTGATGACGGCAGAAGGGAAACCACGATCCTTAAAGAATTGATCCCCCTCAGTATGTTCTCCCAGTGAACCACAGTCAACTCTCATACGTTCATATTTCCTTATCGAAATATTGAACAACATTGCTTTTGAAATTGTATTCTAGTTACAAACAAGAGAAAATCTGCAGGTGCTGGAAATCTGAGTAACGCACACAAAATGCTGGAGGAACTCAGTGGGCCAGGCAGCATCGATGGAAAAGAGCACAGTCGATGTTTTGAGCTGAGACCCTTCATTAGGACTGTAATCAATTTTGAAATTGTGTGTGAAATTCTGTGATGTTATGGTTACTCTTCCCTAGAGCCTTCCTAACAAGATTATCAATCAATCTTCCTGCAAAACAGTGTCTAAAATGTCCTTTCTCTTTGTTACACAGTTTGTTGCTTGTGTATATTCCATGAATTTGATTTCCACCTTATTGCTGCTAATTTGACTTACCCAGTCTATATTTAGGTCGGAGTCCCTCATGATTAGCTCTGTAACACACTGCTCTAATTTCCTGATTATGTGGTTCCCAAAGTTGCAAGTACTATTGACTGGCCAATAAATAACCTCCACCGCTTATTTTCTGCCCTTGCAGTTTCTCAGCTTAAACTGAATGGATGCTCGTTCTTCGCTGTGATTTGCCAAGCTAGGCTCATTCTCACCACTGCATTGCTATTCTTTCTTTAATACATGTGTTACAACACCCCCTTTTTCTTTTTCATGTCTTTCAGAAGTGTAAATTGTCTTCAATGTTAGCCCTCAGGGTTGGTCACATAGCTCTGATTTCTCTGCAATAGGAACTGTACAAGCTGTTCGGCCCGTCATGTTGAGCTGGCCATTTCGTTTACACTGACCACTATCTGTGTGAAAACAAACACACCTGCCTCTGACATTCCCCCTATACTTTCCTCCAAATATCTTAAAATCATACCCCCTGGTATTTGCCATTTCCACCCTGGGGGAAATATCTATGCCTCTTATAATCCTGTACACCTCTATCAAGTCACCTGTTGTTCTCCTTCACATCTTGCTCCTGTTTCTTCAGACAATTCCAACTTGTCAGTGAAAAAAACTGGAGCTAAAAAAGAGAAGTCTAAGATGTACTTTTGCATATTACCTTGGCACATCCATCAAATGAACAGCCAGAAACGCTTCACTCGCACTGGGCTTTGAGCTGCAGTAACTATTAATCAGGAATGGGAATGTAACTATTCAGTAAAAGCTGTAATTTTAGGGCGAGCAAAGCGTTGTCTCAATCAAAATGCAATGCCGGCATTTGGCAAGGCAGTGTTTTGTTACCCTGATTATTTTTATGTGCTTCTGAGGAATTGGTTGCCAGTACAACAAAAGCAGGTTGAATTTACGCAGCACATTCTCGCTTTGCTTCATATACCCAAGTGACACTGGCATGGTATTGAGAGACACCAGAAGGCATTGCAAAAAGTTCAATCAGCAAGGGATTGTTAAGTATAGTTTGAGGAGAAAAGAGGCCAGAGGAAGAGGATGTTTCCTTTGGTGGGAGAGTCTGGGACCAGTGGGCGGATGTCCATTTAGAACAGAGATGAGGAGGAATTTCTTTAGCCAGAAGATGGTGAATCTGTGGAATTCATTGCCACAGTCGGCTGTGGAGACCAACTCATTGGGTGTACTGAAAGTGCAGGATGATAGGTTCTTGATTAATCAGGGTGTGAAAGGTTACAGGGAGAAGGCAGGAGAATAGGTTCCATCAGTCATGATGGAACGGCAGAGCAGACTCGATGTGCCGAATGGCTGACTTCTGCTCCAATATCTTATGTTCTTATGATTGAGGGAAGGAATTCCAGAGTAGAACCCAGACAGATAGAGGCACACATTATGATTATAAAGAGTGGAAATAAAACAAGTCAAGATCAGGGAGTGCAGGGTCTGGATTGCATGACAAGAAGTTACAGATTGAAGCATCAAGGTTAGAATTTTAATTGTGAATAAAAAAGCAGCAAGTTGTTAGAAGCACAGTAAGTAATATGAAGAGGCAGCAGAAGATATCAAAAGACAATTCTTTAATAGGGTCAGAATGTAGGAAAATGGGAAGGTGGAAAAATTCAAGGTGCCGCCCAAGGCAAAGCAAACAACCGATCTAATACAGGTAAATGGGATTAGTGTAGATTGTTTGGAAATGATGGGCCCAATGCCCTGTTTCTTTGCTGAAACGCTCTTTGAATACTTAAAAAGAACTAAATGGGCACTGCCCGGGGTGGTGGTGGAGGTAATACATTACAGGTATTTTAGAAACTCTTGAATAAGCACATGGATGATAAAAAAAAATGGAGAACGATGTGGGAGGGAAGGGTTAGACTGATCTTGGAGTAAGTTGAAAGTTTGGCACAGCATTGTGGGCCGAAGGGCCTGTATATTCTGTGAGCAGTTCCCTAACTGCTGGTGGTCACTCGATGGCTTTGGCTATTGGTGTTTAGCATGTAAAGTTGCTGCAGTCAGCAAGTTGAGGGATACTGCACTCTGGTGTCAAACATTAGCTGGGAGAGTCAGAAGGTAAGGTGGGTGGAAGCTGTCACCTTCCACCAGCCTTTGTACTATGAAGCGTCAGACATTTTGTGCAACAGCCGGCAAATTTCAGTTTGTACTCAGCCCCTCTGGGTTTGCCCTCTGAGGAGTTCGCTCTTCATAAGGCTTGATTTTTACAAAAGGTGCTTGAGTAGGTCACTTCATTCAGCACTCTCAATCTGCAGGGGGAATTTTCCAAATGGTAGACAGACAAGTCTGGGGAGAGGCAGCCCTGGAGTGACCCAGACACTTGGAAGAGACGCATTAAAACATAATTTAAAAAAAAATGATGGATTAAAACAAATTTATCGCCACACCTGCTGTATGAACTGGAAACTCGCAAGTTAGTGAATATAACCAGCTCCATTCTGACACAATAAACAGAGAATTCCGCATTTCCCAATTGCCTATCCTCAATTTCTTTTCTCTCATCTGGGAATGATAAAGACTACAGAGCCTAGATCGGCATCATTTTCAATAGTAAAAACACAATTTTTTAAAGTCGCAATGTCAAAAGTTTTTTTAAAAAGACTAGGTTTTCTTTCCAATATTTGCACCCACTCAGTAATGTTTGTTTATTATTTATTGAGATACAGCGCAGAACAGGGCCTTCTGTCCCATTGAACTGTGCTGCCCAGCAATCTCTGATTTAACCCTAGCCTAATCACAAGGCATTTAACAATGACCAATTAACCTATTAATGGGACCGTAGGAGGAAAGTGGAGCATCCGGACAAAACCCACGCGTTCTCTGGGAGAAAGTACAAACTCCTTACAGATACTGGCGGGATTTGAACTCTGAACTCCAACACTCCGAGCTGTAATAATGACACTCTGTGGTGCCCATGTATGGGATAGGAGTGAGTGATTATATTGCATTGCAGTGAGTGAGGCTGCAGCTGAGCTGAAGTCCATGGTGAATGCAGAAGAGTTTGGATTTTGTTAAGTATTGAGTTAATGAAGTTATTTGTCTTATTCCGCACACCCGCCAGTGCAGAGTCGTGCACTCCTCCAGGCACCAAGTAGGTGGTGTGTGATTGGTACTCCATCATGTTCCCATTGCCCTTGTTCTGCTCTTGTTGTCCGATTGGAGACTCTGCACCAGGCCCTGGACTCCAGACTCGAGGTGTAACCCCCAGACCCAGATGTGTAACCCACAGCCACACCAGACATCGGACCCGAGTGTGACTACCAGCCACACCGGGCACTGGACCCGAGTGTAACCCACAACCCCTCCAGCCATTAGACCCAGAGTGTAACCCACAACCCCTCCAGGCATTAGACCTAGAGTGTAACCCACAACCCCACCGGTCATTAGACCCAGAGTGTAACGCACAACCCCTCCAGGCATTAGACCCAGAGTGTAACCCACAACCCCTCCAGGCATTAGACCCAGAGTGAAACCCACAACCTCACCGGTCATTAGACCCAGAGTGTAACCCACAACCCCTCCAGGCATTAGACCCAGAGTGAAACCCACAACCCCACCGGGCATTAGACCCAGAGTGAAACCCACAAGCCCTCCAGGCATTAGACCCAGAGTGTAACCCACAACCCCTCCAGCCATTAGACCCAGAGTGTAACCCACAACCCCTCCAGGCATTAGACCCAGAGTGTAACCCACAACCCCACCGGTCATTAGACCCAGAGTGTAACGCACAACCCCTCCAGGCATTAGACCCAGAGTGTAACCCACAACCCCTCCAGGCATTAGACCCAGAGTGAAACCCACAACCTCACCGGTCATTAGACCCAGAGTAACCCACAACCCCTCCAGGCATTAGACCCAGAGTGAAACCCACAACCCCACCGGGCATTAGACCCAGAGTGAAACCCACAAGCCCTCCAGGCATTAGACCCAGAGTGTAACCCACAACCCCACCGGGCATTAGACCCAGAATGTAACCCACAACCCCACCGGGCATTAGACCCAGAGTGAAACCCACAACCCCACCAGACATTAGACCCAGAGTGTAACGCACAACCCCACCGGGCATTAGACCCAGAGTGTAACCCACAACCCCTCCAGGCATTAGACCCAGAGTGAAACCCACAACCCCACCGGGCATTAGACCCAGAGTGTAACCCACAACCCCTCCAGGCATTAGACCCAGAGTGAAACCCACAACCCCACCGGGCATTAGACCCAGAGTGAAACCCACAACCCCCCCAGGCATTAGACCCAGAGTGTAACCCACAACCCCTCCAGGCATTAGACCCAGAGTGAAACCCACAACCCCACCGGGCATTAGACCCAGAGTGTAACCCACAACCCCTCCAGGCATTAGACCCAGAGTGAAACCCACAACCCCACCGGGCATTAGACCCAGAGTGTAACCCACAACCCCACCGGGCATTAGACCCAGAGTGAAACGCACAACCCCACCGGGCATTAGACCCAGAGTGTAATGCACAACCCCACCGGGCATTAGACCCAGAGTGTAACCCACAACCCCACCAGACATTAGACCCAGAGTGTAACGCACAACCCCACCGGGCATTAGACCCAGAGTGTAACCCACAACCCCACCAGGCATTAGACCCAGAGTGTAACCCACAACCCCACCGGGCATTAGACCCAGAGTGTAACCCACAACCCCTCCAGGCATTAGACCCAGAGTGAAACCCACAACCCCACCGGGCATTAGACCCAGAGTGAAACCCAGAACCCCCCCAGGCATTAGACCCAGAGTGTAACCCACAACCCCTCCAGGCATTAGACCCAGAGTGTAACCCACAACCCCTCCAGGCATTAGACCCAGAGTGTAACTCACAACCCCACCGGGCATTAGACCCAGAGTGTAACCCACAACCCCACCGGGCATTAGACCCAGAGTGTAACCCACAACCCCACTAGGCATTAGACCCAGAGTGTAACCCACAACCCCTCCAGGCATTAGACCCAGAGTGTAACCCACAACCCTACCGGGCATTAGACCCAGAGTGTAACCCACAACCCCTCCAGGCATTAGACCCAGAGTGTAACGCACAACCCCACCGGGCATTAGACCCAGAGTGTAACCCACAACCCTACCGGGCATTAGACCCAGAGTGTAACCCACAACCCTACCAGACATTAGACCCAGAGTGTAATGCACAACCCCACCGGGCATTAGACCCAGAGTGTAACCCACAACCCCACTAGGCATTAGACCCAGAGTGTAACCCAAAACCCCTCCAGGCATTAGACCCAGAGTGTAACCCACAACCCCACCGGGCATTAGACCCAGAGTGTAATCCACAACCCCACCGGGCATTAGATCCAGAGTGTAACGCACAACCCCACCAGGCATTAGACCCAGAGTGTAACGCACACCCCCACCAGGCATTAGACCCAGAGTGTAACCCACAACCCCACCGGGCATTAGACCCAGAGTGTAACCTACAACCCCACCAGGCATTGGACCCGAGTGTAACCCACAACCCCACCAGGCATTGGACCCGAGTGTAACCCACAACCCCTGCGGGCATTAGACCCAGAGTGTAACCCACAACCCCACCAGGCATTGGACTGGATTGTAACGACCAACCCTACAGTGCACTGGACCCAAGGTGTAACCCCTATGCCCACTAGGCATTGGAATCTGAATTCTCCCTCCCCCCCTCCCCCCACCTGCCAGGCAACGAATCCAGGGTCTAACCTCTGCCCCTTCCCCTCACAATCTCCAGACCTGGATCCTTTTCCTTCAGCTACCAGACCTGAGGCCACTCCCTGCTCCCCACTCCCCACCCCACCAGATAGTGGCCCTTGGTCTCTTGTCTCATTTGACCATTTTTATTTGAGTTTCTTGTGTATAAAGTTCAGTATTAAGTTTTACTGAGTAGTACAGTGGTAATAAACCAAAATAGCCCTAAGTGTACTCAGCAAAAAATGGCTCCTGCACACCAATAAACAGCTTGGAAGTTGGCCAGGGTGTTTATTCATTGTGCAGCAGCCGTTTATTGCCTCATACACTCTGGGATTCCTACATTTATCACTTAATTTTCACTGCCTCTTTCAGCTTACCACCACCGCTACGCCTCAATACTTTCACTAACTGCTTCTGCCTTGAATCATTACAATTTGGGGATTAGTGAGTCCTGCCTCAACCCTATCAAAACTCAAGGTTTGTTTGTCTTCAGACTAAGTGTTCAAGCCCTTCCTAACCGAACACACGCTGAATTCCCCTCACACACAAGCACATCAATCAGTGAGCAAAACTCCTCTGTAAACTCACCTTGTGCAGACTTGTAGTGGGACGCTGTGTCTTTATACAGTTGCTCTTTTGCTTTAGTGTAAACTCTGGTGAAGTGCTCTTGTGTTTTTACGGCAAATGTTTTGATGTTAAAAGAATTCAAATTTGTACTCAGCTGTGCTCAATTTGGTAAATGGGGTTCCTATTTTTCCCTAATGCGTCAAGTTTCTGGAATTAAAACCATATCTTCAGCACAAGATTTTCTATTATTATTGTATGAAATTCACCATCAATCAGTTGGAGTGCAGCGCACTGAACAAACGCTCACCATATGCTGAGGAAATGCAGCAATAGAGGGCACCCAAGAGACACTCCTAGAGTCAGTGTGTGCACAGAAAGATGTGACATCTATTATCTCCCTCCACCCCACCCACAGCTACCCTCCGTACTTCTCCCTAAACATCTCAGCATGTTCCAGTCTGTATTCCTGTCTGCCCCACTACCTAGCCTATGGTTCTGCCTGTTCCTGTTGTGCTGACTGACACTGAAGTGTCTCCACAACCTGCAGACGCGCTTTCATGGGTCTACAACTCAGTATTATTTATTTACTTTTCCAAAAATTATTTGCACGACCTGTCTTTTGCACATTGTCAGTCTTCATTATTTATCATTTTTCATAATTTCCATTGTATTTCTTTGTTTTCCTGTGAGTGCCTACAGGAAAACGAAGGAAAATGAATCTCAAGTTAGTTTATAGTAATGTATATGTACTTTGATCATAAATTTACTCTGAACTTTTAATAAGCTTGAAGTTCAAAGTTCAAAATAAATTTATTATCATAGAATGTCAGGGTAGAATCGCCGTACTCTACCCTGAGATTCATTTACTTGCAGGAATACCTGATCACAGTAGATCAAAGAAGTACAATGGAATCAGTGAAAAACTACACACAACAAAGACTGACAATAGCCGATGTGCGAAAGAAGACAATAAATAAGTAAGTAAATAATACTGAGAACATGAGTTGTGGAGTCCTTGAAAGTGAGTGTGCCGGTTGTGGAATCAGTTCAGTGTAGAGGTGAGTAAAGTTGTCCACTCTGGTTCAGGAGCCTGATGGTGTAAGGGTAATAACTACAATGCTCTTTATTAAAATTCATTGTTTTCCTATAAATGCCTACAAGAAAATGAATCTCAAGATAGTATGTAGTGATATATATGTACTTTGATAATAAATTAGCTTTGTGCAGAGAGCCTGGTACACACAGTGTTAAATGTGCACAATCTTTCCACATTGTGGACTGATGAAGCAGACATGGTGCAGCTGGTATAAGACACTGGTGGTTTCAAGAACTGCTGTCTGTTGGGATTTGGTGTCTGCAGAGAGAGAGCAACAACGGCTGGGGTGGCAGCCTGCCAGCCCTGGTTAGCTTGCCCCCACTTTAGTCATTGCTGGCCAGACATGGATTAGTCTAGTATAAGACTCTGGGCACTTCACTTGTTGGCACTGATCGGCAGGATGTGGGTTTTTTTTGTGTTGGCTGACTTTTTTACCTCTCTGAGAATTTGGAGAGCTGTGAGATTCACTTTTTTAACGCAGTTTTCCTCGAACAGCTCTTTCTGCTGTGGCTGCTTATTAATAGATTACATATGTGGTCTTAGTTTACATCAGTATTGAAATATTTTACGTGGGACCAAGTATGTTTCCTGAGGAAATTTTAAAAGGATATTTATTGGAGGTACAAAAAAGACACTAATTTATATTCCTTTTGATTTTTAACACATGAATTTAGTTAATAAATTAGAATATTATCAACACAGGATTTGAGACAGTGAGATCTGAAATTGTGTCTATGTTTATGGACCAGAGTTTGTGAACAATAAACTCCAGGGAAATAGTTCTCTGTGCTCATCCTCCTGCCCCTTAACCCCCCAACTTTTCTACACGAATTTCATTCCAGTAAGAAAGTGCCACGGCGGTGTAGCGGCCAGCGCCACGCTGTTACAGCTTGGTTATTGGAGTTGGGAGTTCAGGGCTGATGCTGTCTGTAAGGAGTTCGTATATCCTCCCTGTGGATGTGTGGGCTTGCTCTGGGTGCTCTGGTTTCCTCCCACAAACCAAAGACTTGCTAATTAGTAGGTGAATTGGTCATTGTAATTTGTCCTGTGATTAGGGTAGGGTTGAATCGGTGAGTTGCTGGGTGGTGTGGCTCCTTGAGTCCAAAGGACCTATTCCGTGCTGTATCTGTAAATAAAGAAATAGATATTCTTTCTCTTTCCACCCTGTGTTTCTGGAGCTGCTTATCTGTACTCGTCTTTGACAGGGTTAGTGCTCTGTGCACTGACCTTTGAAGTTCTGATATCTGCTTGTGATGATCGCCTTCCACCCCATCAGGAAACTGCACAGTTAGGTGCAGTTCAGGAGCAGATAACAAAGTCTAATGTCTCTATACATCAGATTATGAGTTAAAGATTAAAGATTAGCTTTATTTGTCATGCGTACATCAAAACATACAGTGAAATGTAACGTTTGTACTTACAACAAAGTTGATAGGTTCTTGATTAATCATGGGGAGAAGGCAGGAGAATGGGGTTGAGAGGATAATACATCAGCCATGATGGATTGGTGGAGCAGACTTGATGGGCCGAATGGCCTAATTCTGCTCCTGTGTCTTGTGTCTTAAATGCATTGTTTGCGTTAATCAAATCAGTGAGATTGTGCTGGGGACATGCTGCAAGTGTCGCCATGCTTTTGGCACCAGAATGGCATACCGACAGCTCATTAACCCTAACCTGCGTATCTTTGGGCTGTGGGAGGAATCAGGAGCTGTGGAAGAGCCTCACAGGGACAACGGATAAATTTCTCACAAGCAGCGGAAGGAATTGAATAGAGGTTACTGACAATGTAATAGTATTATGCTAACCACTACACTGCCTCACAGGGACAACGGATAAATTTCTCACAAGCAGCGGAAGGAATTGAATAGAGGTTACTGACAATGTAATAGTGTTATGCTAACCACTACACTGCCATACCATTGCTTGCTGAGTTCCTCGAACGTTTTTTGTGTGTTGCTCAAGGATTCCAGTATCTGCAGAATCTCTTGTGTTTATTGTGTACCATCGTCAGGACTGACAAAGGGTCTCGGCCCGAAACGTCGACTGTACCTCTTCCTAGAGATGCTGCCTGGCCTGCTGCGTTCACCAGCAACTTTGATGTGTGTTGCTTGAATTTCCAGCATCTGCAGAGTTCCTCACGATTATGTAAGAATGTTGAGTTGGTTTGTCATACTGTGTACATCTTTGGTAGTGTGCTGTTCAGGTTGTGACCCAGGGCCAACATTATGTGCCTGAAAGTGCAGCAGAGACTTGGGGCAGAATATGCCTAATTCTAATT
The DNA here is from genome assembly GCF_963921235.1 of Mobula hypostoma. Taxonomy (NCBI): domain Eukaryota; kingdom Metazoa; phylum Chordata; class Chondrichthyes; order Myliobatiformes; family Myliobatidae; genus Mobula; species Mobula hypostoma. The sequence goes on along the minus strand of NC_086119.1, from coordinate 2,155,625 downwards.
CGTGGGCTGAAGAGTCTGTAGTCTGGTTAGTGTCCTCTGTCTGAATATAATGGCAACACACACACTTGGCTACACATTTCATTGTAAATGTCTCAGCAGATATGGTTGTTGTTGCTCCTTTCTAGACCTAATTGAACTAACGTTGTTTCCCTGCCCTTGTCTTATACTTTCACTTCATTTTATTTTCCTACCATGTAGACACTTTTCTGAAGTTATATATAATGCCTGAAACCTCTGATGATCCTATTTCCAAAGACCTCTCAATTTTTCAGCCTCTCTGTGATCTGTGGAACCCAACTGCATCCTTGGGAGGGATATTCCAAAGTTTGAATCCTTCAGATCGTGGTATGTCAAAATGCTGCACATATGCAGTTCATTCCAAGGAGAGTGGCTGTCCAGTCCATTCCTTTGGGTATGGAGTACCTGTTCATTCCCTAATCCGGTACTAAACAGCTGAAGTATGGAAGTGGTTTTATGTAAAGTGCTTCCTATTTGGCCGTGCTCACTTTCAGCTTAATGCCTTCAGACGACCTACTTTAGAAATGGTGTAATTGTCAGTACTTTGCCCAGAGTTAAAACTGTTGAATTAACTCTGATTAACCTGACTCTGATCAGCAATGCATGTAAGCAGTTTGACAGTACATCATCATTAATTCTGTACATGCAGTAGCCTGAGCCCTAAGTCTACCCTTTAATTTTACCACAGAAGTTTTCAAAGTGAAAAGTAAATTTACTATCAAAGTACAATTATGTCACCATATACTATCCTGAGATTAATTTTCTTGTGGGCATTCACAGTAAATACGAAGAAACGCAAAAGAATCCATGAAAAACTGCACATATGATGGACAAAGAACCAATGTGTAAAATACAACAAACTGCAAATGCAAGAAGGAAAAGAAAGCAAACAAAATAATAGTAAATAAGTAGGCAATAAATATCAAGAACATGAGACGAAGAGTCCCTGAAAGTGAGTCCACTGGTTGTGGGAAGAGTACGTTGATGGGGGAGTGAAGTCAACCCCTCTGAATCAAGAGACTGATGGTTGAGGGGTGATAAATGTTCTTGAACCTGATGGCGTGAGTCCTGAGGCTCCTGTCTCTTCTTGCTGATGGCCGCAGTGAGAAGAGAGCGTGAGCTGGGTGGTGAGGGTCTCTGATGATGGATGCTGCTTTCCTGTGACAGTGTTTCATGTCAATGTGCTCAGTGGCTTTACCTGTGATGGACTGGGCTGTATCTACTACCTTTTGTAAGATTTTCTATTCAAAGGTATTGGTGTTTCTTTGCCATGTTGTGATGCAGCCAGTCAATATATTCGCCATCACACATCTGTAGAAGTATAGATACCACCATATACTACCTTAAGATACATTTTTCCAGGTATTTTGAGTAAAACAAGGAAATATAATAGAATTAATGAGAAACTACACACAAAGACTAACAAGCAACCAATAAGCAAGAGAAGACAAACTGTAAATAAATAAATGAAATGAGTCCCTAGGTTTCACGTAGCATCAATTCAACCTTTTTACTGCAAGTGGCCTCCTTGCTTCCTCATCTGTTGTACCCAAATTTCTTTTAGTTCCTTTTCCTGGAGTTTGTGTTTAGTTTTTATTCTTTGCCTGTTAAATGACTAATCTTTTCCCTTCTGAGTCCCAGTGGGTTGTTGGGCTATGTCGCCTCACCAGATTCCAAGGTCTGGGATGCTTTCTCTGCTTTCTCTCTACTCGGGTGTGAATAAAGCCCCCCCTCCCCCCGTTTGATTGGGTGAGATGATAGATGGGTTTCACTAGGATCTTTATTCTTGGGTGTGAATAACTCCCCCCTCCCCCGATGTTTGATTGAGTGAGAGGAAAGATGGGTTTCACTGGGATGGTTCCAATGAGGCTTTTTTTTGGAGTCATACTGTGAACTTTGAGGTCATGGTTACAGGGTATTTTTTTGGAAGAGAAATAGTGACAGAGAGCAAATTTCATCAGTTTCACACTAATCCAAGCATGTTTGGTTATAATATCACTAATGCTGCCTTGTTATGTAATGTCTACACGTGTCAGAGTGTAGTGCCGAGTGTTAGTGTCATAAATGTCAGTAATGGCACTCCTGAAGAAGGATCTCGACCCGAAATGTCAACTGTTCATTTCTCTCTGCAGATGCTGCCTGACCCCCAGAGTTCCTCCAGCACTTTGTGTTGTTCAGAGAGTTTTCCCCATTGTTAGTATCACTGCCCGGATCAATAACAAGTGTGTATTGATGTAGAGCATGCCTGTTTCTGTGATGTAATTAACTTTACTATTCCTCTTGAAACAACTTCAGATTCCAGCAGCTTGGTTGGGAAATCCACATTCAGTTAACCAATCTGGGGTGGTGAAGGGAGTTTTTGGTATATTGACCTTCATAAATCAACGTATTGAGTGCAGGAGTTGAGATGTTTTGTTGAAGTTATACAAGATGTTGGTAAGACCTAATTTGGAGTATTGTGTGCAGTTTTGGTTACCTACCTACAGGAAAGATATCAATAAGATTAAAAGAGTACAGTGAAAATTTGCAAGGATGTTGCTGGGAATTGAGGACCTGACTTATAGAGAAAAGTTGAATAGGTCAGCACTTTATTTCCCAGAGCATAGGAGAATGAGGGAAGATTTGATTGAGTTATACAAAATGATGAGGGGTATAGATAGGCTAAATGCAAGCAGGCTTTTTCCACTGAGGTTGGGTGAGACTGGAACAAGAGATCATGGGTTAAGTGTGAAAGGTGAAATGGTTAATGGGAGCCTGAGGGGAAACATCTTACCTCAGAGGGTGGTGAGAGTGTGGAACGAGCTGCCAACAGAAGTGATGGATGTGGGTTTGATTTCAACATTTAAGTGAAATTTGGATAAGTACATAAATGGGAAGGGTATGGTCCGAATGCAGGTCGATAGGACTAGGCAAAGTAATAGTTCATCATGGACTAGATGTGCCGAAGGGCCTGTTTCTGAGCTGACTTTAAATACGCCTGTAATTATAAAGCTAGTAACATTGATCGTGATCTTGGATTGGATTTTGTAAAAATCTGTTTGCCTCACTAATGTTCTTTAAGGGATGAAAGTCGTAGAGTCATTGAGCACTACAGCACAAAACAGGCCATTTGGACATCTACTCTGTGCCAAGCTCTTAATCTGCCTAGTCCCATTGACCTGCGCCTGTACCGTAGCCCTCCGTACCCCTCACATCCAGTACTTATCCAAATTTCTCCTAAATGTTAGAATTGAACCCACATCAACCACCTGAATCTGATTACAGACCTGCAGGAATGTAACTAACTCTTAACTACCGTTAATGTAGCACAAAGTGAGGTAGATCTTTGTATGTTTGGAAGCAAGTGCCTTGAATTGTCAGAGAAGGCTTGATGGTGAATTTCCCATTATGTTGAAACACAAATTAAGGGTGTGGCTTGAATTGTACTATCTCCTGGGCTCATTGGACATGTTCGTCATCTTTGCACGTTGCCACAAATGTGCTTCCAGTTACCATCCTGCATGCTTCATGGTTGCAACCACTGTCTACAATGCCAGCATTCACTCACACAAGTTTTATTCTCCAAAGTTGCTGACATCTGAGGTGATACTGAATTTAAGAGCGAGTGCGTGTGATGGTCCAGTGCACTGTACCAGATTTCATTGAGGAAGGGAAATGTGAGCCGCTCTCCAGGCCAGTGACGTGGCATTGTTGCAGGAGAGAGGAACCTTTCCCAGGTCTCACTCAGTACCACAAGCTTGTTCCTCTGCTGACTTTCTGTTTGCACAGCTCAGTTAAAGGCATGGTTGCCCCTTGAGCCTGGCGTTTGGACATTTGGGAGCTAGGAATGCAGTCTAGGGCCCAGTGTTTCAGTTTTGTCCTTTTGGGTGAGATGTTAAGTGAAAGTCTGTCTGCTGCTTCAATGAGGATGTGTGACACAATTGAAAGGAGAACAGAAGGTCCCCTTTGTGTCCTGGCCAAAGCACCTGATCATTCGCAAGTCACAGGGGATTGACATGAGGATTGCTGTTTCAGCACAGTCTTTATTTCATGGAAGCACTTTTTCTTACTAAATTTCTAACCCTACAAGATTCTACCTGTAAAGCGAGCTGCATAAATCGTTGAGCTTCCTTTGAACGCTGTGATCCGTTGCCTCATTTAGGGAAAAGGCTTGTGGCACTGGGCCAGCCCATGTCCCGCTCTACTGCACCATGCCTGTATTAAAACAATTTAGTGAAATTAGCGATTGCATTGTTCCTGATTTACCCCAATCTGCTGGTAATTATTTATCTTGGCCATTAAATGTTGGAATTGTATTTAAAAAATTCCAGCCATGCTGTACATTTGTGCATGGGTTACAGATGCGTTTGTTTGTAAATGTCCCTTTACCCGCTTATGGAGATTTATGGATTTACTAATTAACTTTGCTAAAAGAACCTGATCTGGCATTATTGACATGTGAAAGGATAGTATGGCAGACTAATGGAAGTGTAGCTAGAGAATGCCATTCAACCTTGTTTTCAATTAGATTGTGACAGAACTGTGCTTTAATCCAGTGTTTTAATTGATACGCTTACCTGTAAAAATACCTCCACAGATAAAGCATCCGCTGCATCTTGGGGTCTGTTTGGTCTGCATGAGCCTTTATGAAGCATGATGTTCTGACACTGCATGGTTCTAATTGTATGTGCCCTTCTCCTCAATCACTTTCTTCTGCTGTTCTTGCACAAATCAGAGGAAAGAATCCCTTTATTTTCCCCTTTCAGTTCAATTAGTCCTTTATATTCAGGAGTTCAGACAATGTTTGTGGGAACCTTGTCACCCTCAGTTCATAACAACATGACATTCAGTGAGGCTCGAGAGTGAACAGTTTCTGTCGTCCAGCATTTGTGTTACAGAATCAGAAGAGATGGTGTTGGAGAAAGTGCCTCTGATGATCTCCCTGATGGCTGAGGCCAGGTTACGAACTTGTCAGTGCTGTCCTAGGTGATCTCAGCCTCGTCTGCAGTAACCCTGGTACAGGTCACAAGGGGACTCATGTTACTGAAATACTTGATGGCTGCAGGAATAGTGAGCGTCATGCTTAATGCCCCTTTGTTGCCTAACTAACATTTTATTTATATATTCCAGTCTACAGCTTGAGCTTAGAGTGGGAAAATGAGTGTTTTTCAGTTGTGGGGAATCCATAGTGCAGTCGTTTCACGCTTCCTGTATATTAAACACAGACATGTTCACTGGGTCACCAGTGGGTTTTGCATTCTGAGTCATCAGACAGTCCGATGTGTAATCCTTCCAATAATGGTGGGGTTGCATGACAGAGAGAGACAGTAATTGTTTATAAATGTTCTCAGTTTTACAACGTTTCTGGCTTTCAATTTGTACACGATGCTGAGGATCCGTCATCTTTACATCTCAGGTGGCAATGTAGCGCAATCAGGACGGCGTGGAAACAACAGTTAGTTTAGTGCTTTATAGTGCCACTGTTCGATTCCCACTGCTGTCTGTAAGGAGTTTGTACATTCTGCCCTTGACCAAATGGGACTCCTCGGTGTGCTGCGATTTCCTCCCACAATCTAAAGACATATGGGTTAGCTTTAGTAAGTTGTGGGCATGCTACATTGGTGCTGGAAGCGTGGCGACACTTGTAAGCTGTCCAACACAATGCTCACTGATTTGATGTGACGCAAAGCGATGCATTTCACTGTATGTTTCAATGTACATGTGACAAATAAAGATAATATCTTTAATCTTTACATTTCAATCCGGTACAGGTGAAATACTCTGGTCACTGTTGCTACCCCCACCTTGGCTGACTCACCTGAGATGTTTTATTTCTGGAATGTATGCGCTGTCATGTGAGGACAGAGTCAAAACTTCTACTAAACTTTTCAACTGCTGTGAAAAATCCTAGTCTGAGTTCTCATGTCGTCAGACAGAGGCAGTGAGAAGATGCTTCCCCAATGCCGCCTGCAGAGTGGCTACCTGATCACCTGCTGTTTGAACTTTTTTAAAAACCTTTTTCCACTAAAAGTTGGAAGGAAGTTGGACTCTTAGACATAGGAATGAATGGATTATTTTGAGTTACTCCAAATGTGGAGACAGTTTGTGTGGGACTAGTGAGATGAGCGGGAGTATCCCACCTACCCTGCTTACGGTCTGTTTAGTCCTCTCCTATCAGGGAGGAGGTGACATAACATCCACACCAGGATCACCAGACTCGAAAACAGTTACTTTCCCCAAGCAGAAAGGCTGATCAACACCTCCACCCACCAACCCACCCCTCCACATCCCCAACCACCACTACTTTATCATTTCCTGTCAGTCACCTTCTGTACAGACACTCCTGTACCTAGCGTCACTTTACAGATATAGAATCAATCTATGGATATAAGCTATCTTATGTATCTGGTGTATTTATATTCATTTCTATTCACTATTATTATTGTGTTCTTTATCTTTTGTGTTGTATGCTGCATCAGATCTGGGGTAACAATTATTTAATCCTCCTTTACACTTGACTTTAAATGAGATTAAACAATCTTGAATACTAGTTATTTATGTTTATGGGAGTAAGATTCTGAATTATAATTATCAACAGAGACACTGTCATCTGTGCAGTCCCTTTCTTGTAGCACCCCACCTGGCGACTTGCTAGTGCTGGGTTACCTTCAGAGTTTGATTCCCTTTGAATTTCAATTGTTCTATATTCATTATTTTGAGTCAGAGTTTCCAGTTGAATGGGCAGTTTAACTTTGTGCCAAAATGGATTGCAACCAGCAAGTAGGATAACTTTTCCTTTTCACATTTGAGGAAAATTGCAGAATTCCCACGGAAATTCCCTGTAGCTGTGCCATCGGTCTTAAGGGTTGTTACTGGAATTTTGTTTTTGCTGAGGGTGGAAGATTTGGATTCTGTGTTTAGCAAAAATTCAGATCATACTTTCCAATGATATTTGACCTGTTTCATTTGTTTCCAGCAACTTACTGACTCAATTCAGGAAAAATCTGCAGATGCTCAAAATCTGAAATAAAAGCAGAAAATGTTAGAAACACCCAACAGATGAGGCAGTGTCTATGGAGAGGGAAACCAATATAATTTCGGGGTAATTTCAGGTACATTTGAAGGATGTTGTGTGGGCGTGGAGAGATGTGCTTGTTATGTATTTAGCTGAGTCCACTACTCTCTGTAGCTTCTTATGTTCCTGCACATTCGAATTGCTGTGTCAGACCATGATGCAACCAGTCAGAATACTTCCAATGTATGTCAGTAGGAGTTTGTTAGAGTGTTGCATTACACATCTCTCCCCACTGTACTGGAGCTTAGGGCTAGGTTGTGATGAGCAAGGTGAAAATGAAGAGTGTGTAAGGAAAATTAGAGTCTGGGGCCTGGACTGAAATGGTGCAATGTACAAAATACGTCAGAACACAAAGCTTAGAATAGTGTACATGGTCATCTGCTGGCTGTGTACACTGACCTCCACAAACCAAAAGGCATAGAACAACAGAACTGAACCAAGAATGTACAACATAGAATGTTGCAACACACGACAGTCCCTTGGCTCACGATGCGGTACTGACCTATTAACCTACTCTGAGATCAATCTAACCCTTCCCTCTTATATAACCCTCTATTTTTCTATCACCCATGTGCCTATTTAAGAATCTCCCTAATGTACCTGCCTCTACCATCACCCCTGGCTGCGCATTCCACGCACCCATCTCTCTCTGACATCCCTCCTATACTTTCCTCCATTCACCTTAAAATTATGGCCCCTCAAATTAGCCATTTCCACACTGGGAAAAGTCTGTTTCTCTTCTCTATTGATGCCTCTTATTATCTTGTACACATCCATCACCTCACCTCTCATTCTCCTTCACTCCAAAGAGAAAAGCTTGAGCTTTTCTCATAGCAGATGTGCTAATATCAGTGTTCTTGTGTTATTTCTGTGAATGAAGGCTGCAACAAAATTCAATTATATCTGTCATTGTAACATAGAAACATAAAAAATAGGTGCAGGAGTAGGCCATTCGGCCCTTCGAGCCTGCACCGCCATTCAGTATGATCATGGCCGATCATCCAACTCAGAACCCTGTACCTGCCTTCTCTCCATACCCCCTGATCCCTTTAGCCACAAGGGCCATATCTAACTCCCTCAACACATTTGTCTCCAACATCTTTTGTGGGAAACAGGGATAATCTAGCCTCGATACCCTGCCTCGGTGTAATATTTGGCTGCAGCTTAACTTTTTTTGAACCATCTCTGAAAAGGTACTGCAAAGATCAAGTGAATACTGTGTAAGAACTAGCTGCGATGTTGGAACCTCTCTGCCCTTCTCAGTGGGAGATTGCAGTGTGCCTGTCTGGGCTATTAACACTGATTAAAGGGATGGATGTCTAGTTCATTTATGTAATGAGTACTATCGTTGGAACCCTGATAGCAACTTGATGAGGTTATACTGTTTTAATCTACTCCTAGATCAATATAACCCACATCCTCCGTTTTTTTCTATCACCCATGTACAGGTCTAGGAGTCTCTTAAATGCCCCTAATGTATATGCTTCTACCACCAGCTCCCTTGCAGTTCATTCCACGCAGTGTAAAAAACCTACCTCTGGCATTCCGCCCCCTATACTTCCTTTCAATCACCTTCAAAATATGTCCTCTCATACTAACTATTGCTGCCCTGGGAAACAGGCACTGGCTATCTATCAGTGCCTCTGAGATGCAAAGGAACTTGGGAGTCGTTGTGCGGAACACTCTGAAGGTTAACTTGCAGGTTGAGTCAGTGCTGAGGAAGACAAATGCAAAGTTAGCATTCATTTCAAGAGGTCTAGAATACCAGAGCAGAGATGTGATGCTGAGACTTTGTAAGGCACTGGTGAGGCCTCACCTTGACTATTATGAACAGTTTTGGGCTCCTCATCTAAGACAAGATGTGCTGGCTTTGGACAGGGTTCGTTTGATGGTTCTGGTTCTGTACTCTGGAATTTGGAAGGATGAGGGGGATCTCATTGAAACCTTTAGATTGATTGGTGGAGCAGACTCGATGGGCCAAATGGCTTAAATCTACTCCTTTGTTATGGTCTCTTATCTTAGGATGTTGACTGTGGACTTCAGGAAGACACAGGTTGACCACTCTCCATTACACATCAATGATTTTGCCATAGGGAGAGTGAAGAGCACAAAGTACCTGGACCCACAACACCACCTCATGAGTCAAGAAGGCACAGCAGTGTCTGTACTCTTGGAGGAGACTGAGGTGTGCAAGGCTCCCTGCCCCCATTCTAACAACTTTCTACAGGAGCACCATGGAGAGTGTCCTGTCTGGCTGCATCATTGTGTGATACAGAAGCTGCAAGGCATCAGACTGCAAGCCCTACAGAGGGTAGAATAAACCACCGAGAGGATCACCGGGGTCTCCCTGCCCTCTATTTGTCATATTTACCAGCAGCATTATCGACAAAGGGCCCAAAGCATTGTTTAGGAACTCTATAACCCATCCCATAATCGCTTTGACCACTTCCATCAGGAAGGAGGTACAGGAGCATCAGGACTAGGACTGTCAGGCTTGGGTAACAGCTTCTGCTCTCAGGCTTGAGACTAATGAATACCCTGCTACTTCCAAAATCTCATCACTAGGACAGCAAACTATTTACTATACTGTTTACCTGTGCTGTGCACTATGTGCATTTTGAATTATATTTTATTAATTTATTTGTGTTAATATTTTGATTTATGTGCTGTGTGTGTTATATGTTTAGTGTGCACTGTGGTCCAGAGAAACATTGTTTTGTATGGTTGTATAGTATATCTGTACAGTCAGATGACAAACTTGTCTTGAGCATCATTTTATACAGCATTATCAAGTCACCTCTCCTCCTCCTTTGCTCCAAAGAGCAAAACCTTAGCTTGCTTAACCTATCCAATGACATGCTGTCTAATCCAGGCATCATGCTGGCATCCTGGTTAATTTCCTCTGAACCCTCTCTGAAGCTTCCACATCTTTCCTAAAATGAGGCGACTAGGACAGACCATAAACACGAGGAAATCTGCAGATGCTGGAATTTCAAGCAACAAGAGATAGTAATCTCTTACTATCAGTTAGTTCTGATGAAGGGTCTGGGTCTGAAACGTCGACTGCACCCCTTCCTATAGATGCTGCCTGGCCTGCTGCATTCACCAGTGATTTTTATGTGTGTTGCTAGAACAGAACATAATGCTTCCCAAGTGTGGTCTAACCAGGATTTTATGAAGCTCAGTCCTCTAACTAATGAAGGCCAATACATCAGTCTGCAGGCCTCTCCTTCTCAAGTTCTATAAGTCTGGTGTCTCCAGTACAGTTTCTATGCGGTGGTGTGCTGGGGCAATGGCATCAACACGGGTGATGCCAACAGGCTCAATAAACTGACTAGAAAGGCCTGCTTTATTATAGGAGTCAAAATGGACACACTGGAGGTTGTAGTGGAACAAAGGACCCTATAGAAAATCCTGGCAGTTTTGAACATTGTTTCTCAACCTCTGCATGCCACTTTGGCTGAACAGAGGAGCACTTTTAGAAATAGACTAAGACAACTGTGCTGCTCCAAAGAGCACGATATGAGGTCATTCTTACCCTTGGCTATTAGGCTCTATAATGAGTGAACCTTTAGCTGGGAAAGCGATGACCCCCTGCTTCTCTTCTAATATTTATATCTTTGCAATTGTGATGCTATTGTGACACTAATTTCCTTTGGGTTCAATAAAGTACCTATCTATACACCTTTGTAACAACCCTATCAACTTGCATAGCGACTTTGAGAGATCTATGGATGTGGACCCCAAGTCCCTCTGTTCCTCCACACTGCTAAAAATCCTGTCATTAATCCTGCATTCTGCCTTCAAATTTAACCTTCCAAAGTGAATCGCTTCACATTTTCCGGAATTGAACTCCCATCTGCCACTTCTCAGCCCAGCTCTGCATCTTGTCAATGTCCTGTTATAACCTATGTCAACTCTCTACACTCTCTGAAATTCTACCAAGCTTCATGTCATCTGCAAACTTACTAATTCACCTTTCCGCTTCCTTATGTAAGATATTTAGTAAAATCACAAAGAGCAGAACAGATGCCTGCAGAATACTACTGGTCACCAACCTCCAGGTAGAATACGCTCCATCTACAACCACCTCTGCCTTCTATAGGCAAGCCAATTCTGAATCCAAGTTTCCCTGGATTCCATGTCTCCAGACTTTCTGAATAGGCCTACCATAAGCAAACCTTGTTGAATGCCTTATTAAAATCTATATACACTGCATCCACTGTTCTAGCTTAATCTACAGTATGTGCTCTGTTACACTGTCAAAGAATTCAATCAGGCTCATAAGACATGACTTATCCCTCTTTTAATCAGACTATGTTTTGCCAAATGCTCATAAATCTTGGACCTAAGAATCCTCTCCATTAGTTTTCCCAACACTGTCACTGGTCTATAAATCCCAGGATTATGCCTGTTACGTTTCTTGAACAAAGAAATAACATTAGCCACTCTCCAGTCTTCTGTTGCCAGTGAAGGTGCAATGATCATCTCCAAAAAGCGGCACTATTTTCCCTTGCAAGCCTGTAGTAACCTGGGATCTATCCCGTCCAGCCCCAGGGATTTATCCAGTCTAATGTTTTTCAAAGATTCCAGCACATCCGCTTTCTTAACTGTGACATGTTCCAGCAATTAGCTTGTTCAGCGCTGACCTCATGTTTGTCAAGGTGTTTCTCACCATTGAATACTGAAGTAAAGTATCCAGTAAAGACTTCCCCAACTCCTCTTACTCCAGGCATATCATTCCTCTTTTACCCCTGATTGTGGACTTCATGAAGGGTAAGACGAAGGAACACATACCAATCCTCATAGAGGAATCAGAAGTGGAGAGAGTGAGCAGTTTCAAGTTCCTGGGTGTCAAGATCTCTGAGGATCTAACCTGGTCCCAACATATCGATGTAGTCATAAAGAAGGCAAGACAGCGGCTATACTTCATTAGGAGTTTGAAGAGATTTGGCATGTCAACAAATACACTCAAAAACTTCTGTAGTTGTACTGTGGGGAGCATTCTGACAGGCTGCATCACTGTCTGGTATGGAGGGGCTACTGCACAGGACTGAAAGAAGCTGCAGAAGGTTGTAAATCTAGTTAGCTCCATCTTGGGTACTAGCCTACAAAGTACCCAGGACATCTTCAGGGAGTGGTGTCTCAGAAAGGCAGTGTCCATTGTTAAGGACCTCCAGCATCCAGGACATGCCCTTTTCTCACTGTTACCATCAGGTAGGAGGTACAGAAGCCTGAAGGCACACACTCAGCGATTCAGGAACAGCTCCTTCCCCTCTGCCATCAGATTCCTAAATGGACATTGAATCCTTGGATACTACCTCACTTTTTAAAAAAATATACAGTATTTTTTTTGCACTTTTTAAAATCTATTCAATATACGTATACTGCAATTTATTTATTTATTTATTATTATCCTATGTTATGTATTGCATTGAACTGTTGCTGCTAAGTTAACAAATTTCACGTCACATGCCTGTAATATTAAACCTGATACTGATTCTAATCATTACTCTCGTTATCTTCCTTTTCTTTATGTACGTATAGAACACCTTGAGGTTTTCCTTAAACCTGCTCACCAAGGCATTCTGTTGGCCTTGTCTAGTTCTCCTAAGTCCCCCCTTAAGCTCCTTCCTGCCTCCTTTATAACTTTTAACCCCTTGTCTGACCTTTGTTTCCTAAACCTTCAGTAAATTCTAAGATTTCACCTTCTCGCTAACTACTTTTGTAACTCCAAAGAACACAGACGGATCTCTTTTTGTTCCTTGTAAGCAGTACAGCAATGCTATCACAAAGATTAGCCATGAATCTCTTTTGGACAGCTTCCCATGGCAGTGAGAGAGGAGTCAGACATTTTGCACAGTACTCAAGGTTTGACCTCCTAGTCACTGAAAAACTGGAACAACATGCCTCTCTTTCTGAATTGTAACTCTCCTAAAGGACAGAGTGCCCTTTGCCTTCCTGGCTACTCTGCTACATTCTCCTGGCTAACTCTGTGTGATTCCTGCACAGCGAGATCCCTCTATACACCTGCAGTCTCCCTCCATTCAGATAATCTGCTTTTTGATTCATCGTACCAAAGTGCATAATCGCACACATACTCCATTTTTACCCACTCACACAACTTACCTGTATCCTGCTGCACTGTTGCAACGTGCCATCCCACCAAATTTCATATCAGCAAACCTTAATGCATCAATAAACTAACTGGGGAGATCGATAGATATATACTTTATTGATCCAAGGAAATTACAGTGTCACAGTAACACTACAAGTGCACAGATATACAAATATTAGAAGAGAAAGTAATAAAGAATAAAAAATGTTATCTCAAACAATTTAGCAGGAGGGGGTCATCATTTCCTTAGCTATAAGTGACTCATTATAGAGCCTAATGGCCGAGGGTAAGAATGATCTCATATAGTGCTCTTTGGAGCTTGGTAGGCTTGGCAGTGTCTGTGGGCAGAGAAATTGTCAATGTTTTGATTTGAGACCCTGTGTCATTTAGAACAGAGATGAGGAGGAATTTCTTTAACCAGAGGGATGATGAATCTGTGGAAGTCATTGGCACAGACAGCTATAGAGGCCATGTCATTGGGTATATGGGGTGCCAAGGTAGAGTAGAAGTTAATGCAACACTATTACAGCCCTGGTGCCTCGGCATTCAGATGTCAATTCTGGCGTTCTCTGTAAACAAGTCTGTGCATTCCTTCCTGTGAGCACATGGGTTTCTTCCAGGTGCTCTGACTTCCTTGCACAATCTAAAGATGCAGCAGTTAGCAGGTTAATTGTAAATTGTGCTGTGATTATGCTCGGGTTAAATATGTGAGTTGCTGGTCATCACAGTTTGGTGGGCTGGAAGGGCCTGATTTGCACTGTATCTCTAATTTTAAAAACTGTTGACAAATTCCTTGCTCCTCACAGACAATGCTGGGTCACTGAGTTCCTTCACTAGTTCTTTTGCTCTATATTCCAGCCTCCGCAGTCCCTTGTGCCTCATTTGATACCTTACACTCTGTTCCTTCTGTTCATTAATACTGAGTCACTGTTGCACAGCGCAGAAATGGGCATCAAGCCCAATTTGTCCATGCCGGCCAAGTTGTCTACCTGAGCTGCTCCAATCTGCATGCCTTTGGCTCATTTACTTCTAAATCTTTCCTGTCCATGGACCTGTCAAAATATCTTTTAAACATTGTAATTGTACCTGCCTCTACTACTTCCTCTGACAGCTCTTTCCAATTACCCATCACTATCTGTGTACATACTTACTGATCAACACCTCCCCCCACTAATCAACCCCTCTACTCCCCCAACCACCACTACTTTATCATTCCCTGTCCCTGTCAGTCACCTAATGCACAGACAGTCCTGTGCCTACCATTACTTTATGGGCATACTGTCAAGCTATCTAACGTACTTATATTGTGTTTTTAAAAAATTATTATTGTGTTCCTTATCTTATTATTTTTTGTGCTGCATTGGATCTGGAGTCACAATTATTTTCTTCTCCTATGCATCGTTGTACAGGAAATGACATTGAACAATCTTAAATGTTAAAGTTGCCCCTCAGGTCCCTTTTAAATCTTTCCCTTCTCACCTTAAACGTATGCCTTGTTTTAGCCTCCTCAACTCTGGGGAAAAAGATTGCCACCATTCACCTTGTGGTTTTAGAGTGCCATCCCTCAGCCTCTGCTTTGGGTTAAAAAGATCCCAGCCTCACCAAGTGACAGAGGACAGAGCACAGAGCAGGCCCCTTCAGCCTCACTTGTCCGTGCTAAGCAAAAGGTTCTGTGGGCTCTCTGCTTCTGGCAACTCGTCTGCTTTTAGATCCAATAGTTTTTCCAGTACCTTGCCCTTCAACATAGTGATTTTTATTAGTTCTTCTGTACTGTTTGAAACCAATCCATCTTTCCATCATAAAGGCTGATGCAAAGAATCAACAATGTCCTTGTTTCCTGTAATTCATTTCCCCATACTTGCTCCTGAGAGATCCCACACCTACCCAGCTATCCTTTATCTTTTAATATATCTGTATAAGTCAATTTACCCAGTCCACTCCTGGTAACTCCACCTTCATTATAGTTGACAATCTAGAGCAGATAACGGCTACCTTCATACAATATTTTCAGCGATTGCATCCTCCAAATTTTCTTCTTCATTGTAGTATTCAAGAAGATTGTCGATACCTTCAAATTCTTCATAGTTCCTCACTTGAAGGAGAAAAATCGTTTCATTTTTACTAGCTCACTGTTCGAGAGTATCAAGTTAGCTGGTTGCATCATAGTCTGGTATAGAGGGATCATGGGATCAGAAAAGGTTGCAGAGTTGCAAAATCAGCTAGCTCCATCATAGGCACTAGCCACCCCAGCTGTGAGGACATCTTTAAAAGGTGATGCCTCAAAAAGGCGGAGTCTGCCACTAAGGTCCCCGTCACCCAGGACATGCCCTCTTATTACTAGCATCAGAGAAGGAGGTACAGTAGCCTGAAGGTACGCACAACGTTTTAGGAACAGCTTTTTCCCCTCTGCCATCAGATTTCTGAGTTAACAATGAGCCAATTCATAAACACTAGCTCACTATTTTTGCACAACTTATTTCATATATACAGTAGCATGCAAAAGTTTGGGCACCCCTGGTCAAAATTTCTGTTATGGTGAATAGCTAAGCGAGTAAAAGATGAACTGATTTCCAAAAGGCATAAAGTTAAAGATGACACATTTCTTTAATATTTTAAGCAAGAAAACTTCTTTATTTTCATCTTTTACAGTTTCAAAATAACAAAAAGGAAAAGGGCCCGGAGAAAAGCAACACTCACAACACGCTGGAGGGACTCAGCAGGTCGGGCAGCATCGGTGGATAAGATCGGTCGAGGTTTCGGGTCGGAACCCTTCGTCAGGACTGAAGAGGGAAGGGGCAGAGGCCCTATAAGGAAGGTGGGGGGAGGGTGGGAAGGAGAAGGCTGGTAGGTTCCAGGTGAAAAACCAGTAAGGGGAAAGATAAAGGGGTGGGGGAGGGGAAGCAGGGAGGTGATAGGCAGGAAAGGTGAAGAACCTCCCTGCACCTCCCTGCTTCCCCTCCCCCACCCCTTTCTCTTTCCCCTTACTGGTTTTTCACCTGGAACCTACCAGCCTTCTCCTTCCCACCCTCCCCCCACCTTCCTTATAGGGCCTCTGCCCCTTCCCTCTTCAGTCCTGACGAAGGGTTCCGGCCCGAAACCTCGACCGATCTTTTCCACGGATGTTGCCGGACCTGCTGAGTTCCTCCAGCGTGTTGTGAGTCTTGCTTTGACCCCAGTATCTGCAGAGTATTTTGTGGCCCGAAGAAAAGTTTGGGTACTCTGCATGACAGTACTTAGTAACACCCCCTTTGGCAAGTATCATAGCTTGTAAACGCTTTTTGTAGCCAGCTAAGAGTCTTTCAATTCTTGTTTGGGGGATTTTCGCCCATTCTTCCTGGCAAAAGGCTTTTAGTTCTGTGAGATTCTTGGGCCGTCTTGCATGCACTGCTCTTTTGAGGTCTATCCACGTTTCTCGATGATGTTTAGGTCGGGGGACTGTGAGGGCCATGGCAAAAGCTTCAGCTTGCGCCTCTTGAGGTAGTCCATTGTGGATTTTGAGGTGTGTTTAGGATCATTATCCTGTTGTAGAAGCCATCCTCTTTTCATCTTCAGCTTTTTTTACAGACAGTGTGATGTTTGCTTCCAGAATTTGCTGGTATTTAATTGAATTCATTCTTCCCTCTACCAGTTAATGTTCCCTGTGTCACTGGTTGCAACACAAGCCCAAAGCATGATCGATCCACCCCCATGCTTAACAGTTGGAGAGGGGTTCTTTTCATGAATTTCTGCACCCTTTTTTCTCCAGACATACCTTTGCTCCTTGCAGCCAAAAAGTTCTATTTTAACCATCAGTCCACAGGACTTGTTTCCAAAATGCATCAGGCTTGTTTAGATGTTCCTTTGAACCTTTTGAATAGAACTTTTTGGCCGCAATGAGCAAAGGTATGTGTGTGTGTGTATGTATGTGTGTGTGTGTGTATATATATATAGTGGCATCCGTTAGTCTCGTGAGACCCACCTGAAAAGTCTGAGTGTCCTTTCCAGGGCGCAGGCTTGGGCAAGGTTGTATGGAAGACCGGCAGTTGCCCATGCAGCAAGTCTCCCCTCTCCACGCCACCGATGTTGTCCAAGGGAAGGAAGGGAAGGGCAAGGACCAATACAGCTTGGCACCAGTGTCGTTGCAGGAGTTGCCAGAACGAGGTTGAAGGCAACGTCGGACTGCCTTAGGGACTCCAGCTCCGGATTTGTCCTCAGGGTTTACTCCCGAAGTCTTTCCCGTGAGTGGGTATGGCCGCAAGGCAGCAGAGGTTTGAAATCAGAGTTTTCCCTCCCTTAGATGGACTGCCTTCCCAGGCTGACAAGCTCCATCTACCCGAAGCACTGGTTTTAAGGTGCCAGGACCCGCCTTCGCCCCTGCTCCTGTCAGTAGAAACAGTTCTGCCGGGCTTAGAGGCTAAACCACATGAGAAGGCCAGGAGTTGGACTTGGTTGTCAGAGGCTATTTGAGGTGCATGCCATGAGGAGCACTTTTTAGTAGTGGGACCTTGTCCCCACTACCACTCCTCGGCTTGACAACCTTGGAACCTATATTATAATTCTTGTATTTTTATTTATTGCACTCTACTGAATCTAGAACATAGAACAGTGCAACACAGGAACAATGTTGTTCCAAACCAATTAAGTTAGTAATCATGCAAACACGAGGAAATCTGCAGATGCTGGAATTTCAAGCAACACACATAAAAGTTGCTGGTGAACACAGCAGGCCAGGCAGCATCTTCAGAAGGGTCTTGGCCCGAAACGTCGACTGTACCTCTTCCTAGAGATGCTGCCTGGCCTGCTGCGTTCACCAACAACTTTTATGTGTGTTGCGTAAGTTAAGTCAGTAATCAAATGGCTAACTAATCTCTTCTGCCTGCACAATATCCATATCTGCCATTTTCCTTATATTCGTGTGCCTATCTATAAGCCCCTAATGTATCTGCTTCTACACTATTCTAGGCTGCACATTCCAGGCACCCACTGCTGTGTTAAAGAAATGTGCCCCTCACATCTCCTTTGAAATTACCCCCTCTCACCTTAAGTGCATGCCCTCTGATATTCGACATTTCAAAATGCTGCAAAACAGCCAGTGATATTAAACCAGATTCTGATTCAGTCGTGGACATTGGTTATAGACCCTGGGGTTTTTGTCCTCAAACTGTATTTGGAATTCTGTCATATCGAGGCTTTGGAGGTTCACTGGGATGTTGCTTGCATTAGAGGATATGTGCTATAATGAGAGGTTGGGCAAATTTGGGTTGCTTTCTCTGGAGCAGTGGGGGCTGAAGGGAGATCTAATAGAGGTTTATAAGGTTATGAGAGGCATAGATAGAGTAGACAGACAGTATCTTTTTCCCAAGATTGAAATGTCTAATGCCAGAGGGCATGCATTTAAGGTGAGAGGGAGTAATTTCAAAGGAGATGCAAGGGGGATGTTTTTTTACACAGGGAGTGCCGAGAATGTGCTACCTGGGGTGGTGGTAGACTCAGATACATTTGGGAGTTTTAAGAGTTGCTTAGATAGGCACATGAATGTGAGGAAGATGGAAAGATATGGATATTGTGTGGACAGAAGGGATTAGTTTAGTTGGCCATTGATTTGGTTTGGCACAATACTGTGGGCTGAAGGGCCAGTTCCTGTGCTGTCCTGTTCTATGTTGTGATCACTACTCAGGGGATCGTTAACCACATCTTCTATTAATTCTACCTCATCACACAGGGCCAAATCTAAAGTATCTTGTTCCCGGGTAGGTTCTGTAGCATACTGCTTTCATTTGAACAGGGCATAGACACTGTGGTCACTGGATGCACAAGTGGTGAGCTTGAATGTGCCTGTGGCAGTCCTGATCAAACTGTGGACCACACAACAACACTCTGCAGTCAACACCCACTTAACATTTCAGTGGTACGTTTGTTTTCCCCAAGAGCATTCACTTAACCTGGACATAATTGCTGTTCTAAGTCAGCTGTACAAAAGAGGGGAGAAAGCACAAACTCTGTGTGAACTGTCAGATTCAACATGCTGCCTGCCAGGATTACATTCCTAACAATTGTTGCCTGCTTTCTGGGGAGGGGTAGCTGTTTCAGAAATGGTTTTGCCAGTCTTTGCTGCCTGAATGTCTGATGTACAGTTTTCTAATCGAGCCAGTGGCTGAAGAATGCCCCGACGACGGAAGTGGGAGCTGCCAACTGAAGAACAATTGAATAGTGTTATTAGTTTATTGTGTGAGGAGACACACTGGTGAATGATACAGAGCTAATTAGAAAGGCACAACATCCTGCCATGTGTTGGCCCTCTCTGCCTTTGTTTCCTGACCCTCCAGTCAGCCTGCTGAATTCTGTTTCATGATTTCCCAACTGTACGTCTCACTCCTAAAGAGGCACTGTCTAGTCTGTTAGAATGCACAATCACTTTATTCATCTTCGATTTGACCACTTGTCTGCTAACCTCATACACGCATTGTGTTGTTTAAAGATAGTTTTTCATCTTGTGTGAAAGGTTAAAGAAACATGTACTTTTTTGTGAGGCTTTTAAGGAACCTTAAATGCAGTGTCTGTGTTGTGTGCAGAGGCTTACTGATTCTTTGCTTGTATGAGAGTGAAGAATGCTCCTATGCCTAGGTAGCAATTCCAGCTTTGCTGTGTGTTTGGCGATGCAGCGTGCAGTCTCTTCCTGTAGTTGCTATTGCATCTTCAAGTATCAGGTACAGTACTGTCGTAACTACACTGCAATGGACAGGTAGTGAAAACGGCCCAACGCATCGCTGACACCATCGAGGACTTGTATACAGAAAGCTGCTGGAAAAGGGCTGGTAACATCATAAATGATCCCATCCACTCTGCTCATGGACTGCTTGTCCCACTCCCATCAGCAAGGAGGCTACATAGCATCCACACCAGGGCCACCAAACACAAAAATGTTTACTTTCCCCAAACAGTAAGGCTGATCGACATCTCCATCCTTATGTACAGACACTTCTGTGCCTAGCGTCACTTTATGGGCATGCAATCTATCTACGTACAGCATATAAGCTATCTGATGTGTTTATATAAAACCTACTAATATTATTATAATTATTGTGTTAATGGTGTTGGCACGTGGCCAAGTGGTTAAGGCGTTCGTCTAGTGATTTGAAGGTCGCTAGTTCGAGCCTCAGCTGAGGCAGCATGTTGTGTCCTTGAACAAGGCACTTAACCACACATTGCTCTGCGACGACACTGTTGCCAAGCTGTATGGGTCCTAATGCCCTTCCCTTGGGCAACATCGGTGGGGTGGAGAGGGGAGAATTGCAGCATGGGCAACTGCTGATCTTCCATACAACCTTGCCCATGCCTGTGCCCTGGAAACCTTCCAAGGTGCAAATCCATGGTCTCACGAGACTAACGGATGCCTATATATTGTGTTATTTATATTATTTGTTTTATTTTGTCTTGCATCGGATCTGGAGAAACAATTATTTCATTCTCCTTTATACTTATGTTCTGGAAATTATATTAAAGAATCTTGAATCATGTTTTAATGGGCCAAGCGAGAAGCCTCATCCTCGATTTGCGCGAAAATATTGTTCACAAATGGGTTCATAATGCTCATAGCCTTAGAGGAGAACCTGGTGTCAGGGTGAATCTGCTTCGTAAGACATAGGAGGAGAATCAGGCCATTCAGCCCATCAAGTCTGCTCTGCCATTCCATTATGGCTGATCCTGGATCCCACTCAACCCCTTACACCTGCCTTCTCACCATAACCTTTGATGATTTGACCAATCAGGAAACACTCTTTTTTTGCTCTAAATATACCCACGGTCTTGGTCTCCACAGCTGTCTGTGGCAGAGCATTTCACAGATTCACTATTCTCTTGCCAAAAAAATTCCTCCTTACCTCTGTTCCAAAGGGACGCCCCTCAATTCTGAGGCTGTGCCCTCTGGTTCTGGACACCCCACCATAAGAAACATCCTCTCAACATCCACTTTATCTAGTCCTTTCAGCATTCAGTAGATTTCAATGTGGTTCCCCCACCCCACCCCGCATTCTTCTAAATTCCAGTGAGTGCAGGCCCAAAGCTGCCAAACACTTTCCATATATTAACCCCTTCATTCCCAGAATCATCCTCGTGAACCTCCTCTGGACTCTCTCCAATGACAACACACCCTTTTTGAGATATGGGGCCCAAAACTGTTGACGATACTTCAAGTTCACCTTGACTAGTGTCTTATAAAGGCTCAGTATTATCTCCTCGTTTTTATGTTCTATTCCCCTTAAAATAAATGCCAACATTGCTTTTGCTTTCTTTCCCATAGACTCAACCTGTAAATTAACCTTCTGCGAGTCTTACACAAAGGCTAAGTCCCTTTGCACCTTGGATGTTTGAATTTTATCCCCATTTAGATAATAGTCTACTTTTGTTCCTTTTACCAAAATGCATTATCATACATTTCCCAACACTGTATTCCATCTGCCAATTTTTGCCATTCTTCCAATTTGTCTAAATCCTTTGTACCCACTTCCCCTCCCCCACTCTCCCCTCTCCAATGTCTCACCTCCCTTTTACTCTCTATATAACTGAAGAAACTTTTAGTATCATTGGCTAGTTTGCCCTCATATTTCATCTTTTCCCTTATGGCTTTTTTTAGTTGCCTTTTGTTAGATTATTAAAACTTTCCAAACATCCAACCTCCAACCTCCCACTCACTTTTGCCACCTTATATTCCCTTTCCTTGGCTTTTATGCAGTCCTTATCTTTCCTTGTCAGCCATGGTTGCCTGCCCCAGCCATTTGAGAACTTCTTCTGTGGGACATACATATCCTGTGCCTTGTCAGCTATTCTCAGCTGCCTCTGTTCTGCCATTATCCGGCTAGTATACCCCTCCAATCCACCTGGGCAAGCTCCACTCTCATGCCTCTGTAATTCCCTTTATTCATTATGATATGGATACACGTGAATTATACTTTCCTCTCAAATTGCAGCGTGAATTCAATCATATTATGATCATTGCTTCCTATGGGTTCCTTTACCTTAAGCTCCCTAATAAAATCTAGATTATTACTCAGCACCCAGTCTAAGATAGCCTTTCCCCCAGTAGGCTCGAGCGCAAGCTGCTTTAAAAAGCCATTTCATAGGCATTCAATAATTTCCCTCTCGACACCAACCTGATTTTCCCAATCCCCTTGCATATTGAAGCCCCCCATTTCAATTGTGACATTACTCTTATTACATGCCCTTTCCAGCTCCCTTTGCAACCTCAACCCCACATCTTGGCTACTATTTGGAGGCCTATATATGATCCCCATAATGTTTGTTTTGTAAATGTTGGCAGCATAACTCTCCTTCCTTGCCTGCTTCTGCCTCTTACTGGCCTTGGCTTGCACTTCACTTTGGACTTGGTTTTCTTAGTGCCCTTCTGTGGAGCTTCCCATAATCTGGCATTTCTTCAGTAGTCTTCACACCCAGACAGAAAAATGGGCATTAGGTTATTGACCAAAAGCACAAAAGGTTCTGCAGGTACTGGGAATGCTGGAGGAACTCAGCAGGTCAGGCAGCATCTGTAGGGAGGAATAAACAGTCGCTGTTTTGGGCCAAGGCTCTTCTTCAGAACTGGAAAGGAAGGAGGAAGAAACCAGAATAAGAAGGTGGAGGAATACAAGTTGGCAGGTGATAGATGAGACCAGGTGAGGGGAAAGGTGGGTGGTTGGGGGAGGAAATGAAGTGAGAACTGGGAATTGATAGGTGGAAAAGGTAAAGAGCCAAGGAAGAAGGAATCGGTGATAGGTGATGAGAGTGGGCATGGGAAAGGGAAGGAGGAGGTGCACCAGAGGAAGTGATGGGCAGGGGAGGGGAGAGAAGGGATAAGAGAGAACCAGAATGGAGAATAAAAAAAGAGAGAAAAGGAGAAGAAGAAATTACCAGAAGTTAGAGTTTTCCATGTTCATGCCATCAGGTTGGAGGCTACCCAACAGGAATATGAGGTGTTGCTCCTCCAACCTGAGAGTGCCCTATCATAGCAGTAAAGGAGGTCATGGGCCAACACGTCTGAACGGGAATGGGAAGTAGAATTAATATGGGTGGCAACCGGGATAACCTATAATTATTAATTTATTAAGTAATTAATCCCTGATCCTGAATGGCATGGAGCTTCAGGCTTGTATCATTGGTTAATATCCCTTCAAGTCTGTGCCTGAGCACCTATCTTCCGTTGCTATCATCTCACCCAAGACCATTGACCCACACACTGGGGGCAATTTACAGTGGCCAATTAACCCAGCAATCCACACATATCTGGTATGTGAGGGGGAATTACACATGGCTGCTGTGGAAGCTCCATGGACTATATAGAAGGACTGGCCCTGTGTCAGTAGAGCTGCGAGGTAGAGATTCCCTTTTGCTTCCCTTCATGCTGCAGCCACTTCCTTCCTGCTCTCCATAAGTCAATTGGAAGTGTCCTTTCAGCGGATTCCTGTCTGATTTTGTGCACCGTGAGACCTGTTTTGGAACTAAATATATATATTACCAATTCCAAAAGAGAGTGGGTAGTTAATTTTACCAGTCAGTTTCATTTTTTACCATGTCAATATTAAACCGGTCTGCGGTGCAAATAAGGTTGGGGACCCCTGACTTAGGACATACCCCCTTTCTCATGCTACCGTCAAAGAGATGGTACAGAATCCTGAAGACACATTCTCAACATTTCAGAAACAGCTTTTTCCCCTCCACCATCAGATTTCTGAATGGACAATGAACCTATGTACACTACGTCACTTTTTGTTTGCTCCCTTTTTGCAGCACTTGTCTAATTTAATTCTTTAAAATATATTTCTTATTGTAATTTATAGTTTTTTATTATTGTGTATTGCATTGCGCTTCTGCCACAAAACAACAAATTTCTCGACATATGTCAGTGATTGTAATTCTAATGTCTTATGTTATATCCACAAATAAGCCTGGGATGAGATGGTGATTTTCTTTGCCCTCCTTTCAATTTGCTAATCCCTTTAATATCAGAAGTGGTTGCATACTTTAAGTACTGTTATCTACAAGTTTTGGGAATGTTTCTCCTGGGGACTGGGCAGTGCAGTGATCTTTCAGCTCAGGGATCTGCATTGTAATCTCTGCTGCACCAAAGGAATAAAACACCATCTTGCCAGCATCTACCACAAGCTTGAGGTAGTCTCTGCTTCCACTTTAGTGCAGAGATGCAGACGAAAGTAGTTTGCCAGTGGTAGTCTAAACAAACTAATTGAGGAGACCAGTTTAGGAATTGAAAATGTCACAGATCATCTGACCAGTTGGACAGAAGCATACCAAATGGAATTTAATCCAGAGATGTGTGAAGTACTATATTTTTAATATAGCAGTGGAATTAGGCCATTTGGTCCATCAGGTCTGCTCCACTATTTCATCCTGGCTGATCCATTTTTCCTCTCAGCCCCAGTCTGCCGCCTTCTCCTCATATCCCTTCATGCCCTGACTAATCAAGAATCTATCAACCATTGCCTTAAATATACCCAATGACGTGACATCCACAGCTGCCTGTGGCAGTAAATTCCACAGATTCACTATTCTCTAGCTGAAGAAATTCCTCCTCTGTTCTAAATGAATATTTCTGTACTCTGAGGCTGTGCTGTCTGGTCCTGGATTCCGCTACTATCGGAAACATCCTCTCCACATCCACTCTGTATGAGCCTTTCAATATTCGATAGGCTTTAATGAGATCCACCCCTCCCCCAAACCCTATTCTCCCGAACTCCAGTGAGTACAGACCCGAAGTCATCAAACACTTCACATACATTAACCCTTTCATTCTCAGAATACTTCTTGTGAACCTCCTGATCCTCTCCAATGCCAGCATGTCTTTTCTTAGATAAGGGGCTCAAAACTGCTCACAGTGCTCCAAATACATTTTGACCATTGCCTTATAAAGCCTCAGCATTACATCCTGACTTTTATATTCTAGTCCTCTCAAAATGAATGCTCATATTGCATTTGCCTTCTTTACCAACGACTCAACCTGCATTCTGGACAAGGACTCCCAAGTCTCCTTGCATCTCAGATTTTTTTCGAATTTTCTCCATTTATAAAATATTCTAAGCCTTTATTCCTTCTACCAAAGTGCACTACCATACACTTCCTACACTGATTTCCATCTGCCACTTCTATGCCTGTTCTCCTAATGTGCCCAAGTCCTTCTGCAGACTCCCCGCCTCTTCAACACGAAGTGCCCTTCCATTTATCTTTGTATCGTCTGGAAACCTGGACACATCCAGTGATATGTCAATCCAAATAATTGACATATAACGTGAAACAAAGCGGTCCCAGTACCGACCCATCTGGAACATCACTAATCACTGGCAGCCAATCAGGATAGTTAAAAAAAAGACCCCCCCCCCTTTATTCCCACTCTTTGCCTCTTGTCGGTCAGCCAATCTTCTATCCATGCTAGTATGTCAGAATTAGAATCAGGATCAGGTTTAATATTGTCGGCCTGTGTCATGAAATTTGTTGTTTTTCCAGCAGCAGTATAAGGCAACACATAATAATAGAGAGGGCAAAACTGAGTTACAGTAAGAGGGTGTGTGTATATCTCAGAGGGAAGTCTTACCAGTGGCTGGAAATAGCAGCACAGAGTCGCTGCTCATGGCTGCACATGAGCAGTAGAAGCAGGGCTCTATCACACCAGACAGGACACAAGATGCAAGGCTGTGCAAGGAATCCATTGAAACCATCCAGCATATAGTAGCAGGGTGCAAGATGCAGGCGGGGACAGCATACACTGAACAGCACAACCAAGTTGCAGGAATGCTGTACAGGAACATCTATGCTGAGTATGGATTGGCCATCCAACCAGGCCTAGTAATACTGGACAAGGAACAGAAGAAAGCTATAGTAATAGATGTGGCAATCCCGAATGACAATAACCTCAGACTAGGAGACAAGAATATGCAAAGGTGGAGAGCGAATAGAAAGGATGTGAAAGGTTAAAGCCAGAGTAATCCCAGTGGTGATAGGAGCATTTAGAGCTGTGACACCTGGACTGGGAAAGAGGCTCCAAGAAATCCCGGGAACAACACCTGAGATCTCAGTGCAGAAGAGCACACTACTAGGAATATTGTGCCTAACCCTCAAGCTCCCAGTTCTCTGGTAAAGGACCTCAGATTGAGAGAAAGTTACACATACACATCACTCATAAGAGATGTGAAAAAATATACAATAGTTAAATTAAATAAGCTGTGCAAAAAAAAATCAAATATATTTGTGAGGTAGTGTTCATGAGTTCAATGTCCATTCAGGGGAAAGGGGAAGAAGCTGTTCCTGTATTGTTGAGTTTGTGCCTTCAAGATCCTGTACCTCTTTCCCAATGGCAGCAATAAGGACAGGGCATGTCCTGGGTGATGGGATTCCCAATGATGAATACCGCCCCTTTGAGGCATTACTCCTTGAAGATATCCTGGATAGAATGGAAGTTGAGGCACATGATGCTGCTAAGTTTAAAACTTTTCTGCAGCTTATTTTGATCCTTGCAGTAGCCAAGCCCCCATATCAGATGGTGATGCATGTAATTCCATGGGCTCTCATCTTGTTTAACAGCCTCATGTTCAGCACCTTGTCAAAGCCCTTCTGAAAATCCAAGTAAACAACATCCACTGACTCTCCTTTGTCTATCCTGCCTGTTATTTCCTCAAAGAGTTCCAACAGGTTTGTCAGACAAGATTTCTCCTTAAGGAAGCCTTGCTGACTTTGGCCTACTTTATCAAGTGCCTCTAAATACTTAGTAATGGACTCCAACATCTTCCCAGCCACTGAAGCCAGCCGAACTTGGAAGGTGTTTGAAAGGAAGGGATTACAGAATAAATGGGAGGGTATTGATTGGTGTGA
The DNA here is from genome assembly GCF_963921235.1 of Mobula hypostoma. Taxonomy (NCBI): domain Eukaryota; kingdom Metazoa; phylum Chordata; class Chondrichthyes; order Myliobatiformes; family Myliobatidae; genus Mobula; species Mobula hypostoma. Next base: position 2,128,587 of record NC_086119.1, on the reverse strand, counting down.
AGGACCAGAGAGAATTTGAAACGTTTGTCCAGGGATCTTTAAAGACAACAGAAATTTTAAATATGGCACTTAAACTGGCAAGAAGTAATAATTAAACGGGATGAGACACTGGTCATACCAGGAACAAGGAAGCACTCTGCAGAGGGTCAGCTCCTGTAAGGTGGTGGGCTGGACACCAGCATAGGCAAAGTACTTGGGGTGTGCACTGCGACACACTGACATCATCCAGGCTGCTGCCCCACATGCTTCAAATCAGCTACCATCATCCCGGTAGCAAAGAACACCTTCAGAACTAAACAACCATTGTCCGGTTGCACTGAAACCAATAATCATAAAGTACTTTGAACATATCAGTGAAACATCAAAACTCATTCCTGCCACATTGGACATTCACCAATATGCTTACTGACAGCTACTCTATTTCAGATGCCATAGCATCTGTCATTCAACTGGCCCTGATACACCTAGAAAACAAAGACACACCAGTCTGGATTGCAGTTTGGCATTCAACACTATTGTCCACAGACCTTGGTGAACAAACTCCCACTCCTCAGTCTAAATACACCACTGTGCAACTGTGTATTTGACTTCCTAACGAACAGACCTCAGATAGTCAAGTTGCACAGCATCTTCAGTATAGGTGTCCCCCAGGGCAGTGTGCTGAGCCCATTGCTGTATCCTCTGCTCATACATGACTATGGTCAAACACCTGAATAAAATCACATTGTCAAGTTTGCCGATGACACAGCAGTTGGCCTACAGAGAGAAGGTGGAAGAGCTTAAAGTCTAGGGGCAGACAAGTAACCTCCTCTGTAATGCCAACAGGACAAAGGAGATGGTTATTGACTTTGAGAGAACTCACACCCACTTTACATCGGCGACAAAGCAGTGGAAACTGCAAGCAGCTTCAAACTCCTGGGTGTGTCTATCACACACAACCTCTCACGGTCCAAGAACACATCCTGCACAGTCAGGAAAACTCACCAATGCCTCTACTTTCTGAGAAGGTTGAAGAGAGCTAGACTTTGCACATTCATACTCACGTTATTCTACAGATTTGCAATAGAGAGCATTCTAACAAGCTGCATCACTGCTTGGTACAGAAACTACACTGCGGTGGAGAGGAAGGGTCTAAAACGAGTAGTCAAAGCTGCCCAGTGTATCACTGGCACCTGCCTACTCCCCACTCCCCACTCCCCATCAAGGACGCATATACAGAAAGGTGTCAGAAAAGGGCCAATAAAACCATGAAGGATTCCACACACCCTGCTCATGGACTGTTTATCCCACTACTATCGTGGACGAGGCTGCTTAACATCCACACCAAGACCAATAGACTCAAAAACAGTTACTCTTCCTAAGCAATAAGACTCCACCCATAACTCTGCCACTATTTCCCATCAGTCAGCTATGTTTAGCCGAGTGTCATTTTATGGACATAAAATCAATTTTATGTATATAAGCTATAATTATGGATATATATTTCTTGTGTGTGTTTTTTTTTAGTAGTTTTATTGAGTTCTTTATCTTTTTTGATTTTTTTTGTGCTGCATTGGATCCGGAGTAACTATCATTTTGTTCTCCTTATGCTTGTGTATAGAAAATAACATTAAGCAATCTTGAAAGGTATGACTGGATGAGAGAGGATGCAGAGGAGATGGTTTATGAGGATATTTACCATGACTGAAAAGCTAGTCATGAGGAGATATTTGATAGAATAGGGCTGATTTATTTGAAAATGAAAAGCCAAGAGGAGACTCAATTAAGGTGTCTAGAACTATGAGGGCCTTAGGTAGAATAAATAGGAGAGACTTACTTCCCTTGTCAGAGAAGCCAAAAATCAGTGGGCGGTGCTTGAGTAGAAGTTGTGGGGTGAGCAGTGCAGGAAGACGAGGGAGTTTTACTCAGAATAGGTAGGAGCCTGGAACTTGGGTAGAAGCAGAAAGTCTTTCACGTTAAGTTACCTGGATGTGGGCTTGAGGTTGTGATCTTCAAGGCTACAAATCCAGAACTGAAGGTGAGACTAGGCTGCAGACCTTTCTTGATATTGGCACAGGCATTGGTTCTGTAGTTCTGTATAAATAAAGGGTGTGCCTAATGTGCTGTTCACTTGTAAAGTACTGCCAAACTGAATTCCACACTGCTGGATAATTGCCCTTGATTAGCAGGGTGGCATCGATTCTCCATTCACCTCAACCTTTTATCATTTTTGACTCCATACTCACATGTACGTACATGCTGGGCAGAGCCAGCAGTTTGAGCTTCCTACTGGTACAGTGAAGCCATTTGTTTGTTCTTCTGTCTTCTGCATCCTAGACTACCCTACCTGCATCAATGTGACCATTCCAGCTTCTGCATCAGTGACTACTGCATTCTATCTTCTGTGTTTCCATGAATTTCTGTGGACTGAAACTTTTGCTAACCTTTATCATCACAAGGAACATCATTGGACCTTTGCTGCTTCTTGGAACTGGCTTGACCATGCCCACTCACTACCAAGCCCTGCCTTTGCTTGGCTGAACTTTTCATGGTCCGAGCAGTCATAGTTTAAATTGCTTTGTGGATAAAATGCTTAGCTCTGGGTTCACAGATAGGTTCTATCTACTGTGTAATTTTTGCAAAACACAGTACCATTGAGCACATCTACACGAACTGCGTCGCAGGAAAGCTGCAATCATTATCATAGACGTCACCATCCAGGCCATACTCTCTTCTCACTGTTGCCATCAGGACGAAGGTACAAGAGTCTTAGGACCCACACTACCAGGTTCAGGAATAGTTATTACCCTCTCAACCATCAGGCTTCTGAACCAGAGGGGATAACTTCACTCACAACATTGAACTGTTCCCACAATCTATGGATGCACTTTCAAGGACTCTTGATAATGTTCTTGATACTTATTGCTTATTTATTTATTACCCTTAATTTTTTTTTGTATTTGCACAGTTTGATGTCCGTCCTGTGTGTGGTTTTTCATGGATTCTGTTGTGTTTCTTTGTACTTACTGTGAATGCTAGCAAGAAAATGAATCTCAGGGTTGTATATGGTGACGTATATGTACTTTGATAATAAATTTACTTTGAACTGTTGAATATGGCAGTCTTTGGATTCCAGCCTTACCTGCTTCCCTCAAGATATTGTTGCCTGGATTGCTGTTTTTTCTGCTGGTTTGGAGATTTTCATTGCTTATCCTTGTTCTTTGCACTCATCATGTTGAAATGAATTGTCTCCTTCTCGGATTATCGTCTGCCCATATCAGGAAATCGTTTCCCACTACATTGTTTATTAAAAACCTATGGGCTTTCACTATCATTTGGATTGCTCAGTTCACCATGCTTCCTGCACCCCAACTCCTATCCCTCCCCCCTTCGCCCTCTAGCCTCCTCCCTGTCCCCTGCCCCTCCCCTTCCCATACCCTCCTGCTGTCTCCCTCTCCCCCTCCCCCTCCCCTCCCCTCCCCCTCTCCCCTCCCCTCCCCCTCTCCCCCTCCCCTCCCCCTCCCCTCCCCCTCCCCTCTCTCCCCCTCCCCTCTCTCCCCCCTTCCCCTCTCTCCCCCCTTTCCCCTCTCCCCTCCCCCTCCCCTCCCTCCTCCCCTCCCTCCTCCCCCCCTCCCCCTCCCCCCTCTCCCCTTCCTCTCCCCTCTCTCCCCCCTCCCCTCTCTCCCCCTTTCCCCCCGCCCCTCCCCCTCCCCTCCCCCTCCCCTCCCCCTCCCTCCTCCCCCCTCCTCCCCTCCCCCTCCCCCTCCCCCCCTCCCCTCTCTCCCCTTCCTCTCCCCTCTCTCCCTTCCCCTCTCTCCCCCCTCTCCCCTCTCCCCTCTCTCCCCTTTCCCCTCTCCCCTCCCCCTCTCCCCTCCCCCTCCCCCTCCCCCTCCCCCTCCCCTCCCCCTCCCCTCCCCCTCCCCCTCCCCTCCCCCTCCCCTCCCCCTCCCCTCCCTCCTCCCCCTCCCTCCTCCCCTCCCCCCTCCCCCTCCCCTCCCCCCCTTCCTCTCCCCTCTCTCCCCTTCCTCTCCCCTCTCTCCCCTTCCCCTCTCTCCCCCCTCTCCCCCCTCTCCCCTCTCTCCCCCCTCTCCCCCTCCCCCTCCCCCTCCCCCCCTCCCCTCTGTCCCGGTTCAGAGAGACCGTGATGTGGAAAAATATTAGAGTGAATAAGCGAGAGCCAAGAACCTGGTTATCAGGTTTGAGGTGTTCCCAGTGCTGTTGTACTTGTCCCATTGTCCAGTCCTGCACCCTGCCCCCTGCCAGTCACTCAAGCCAGCTTCTGTTTCAGCTTTGGGTTCGTGATGGAATGGGTCACAATACACTCATCCATAGACAACATGGGCAATGTACATTGTTAAGGGCATCACAAGTTACAGGGAGATGGCAGGAGAATAGAGTTGAGATAGATAATACATCAGCCATGATAGAATGGTGGAGGAGACTCGATGGGACAAATGGCCTACTTCTGCTCTTAAATCTTATGGTCTTATCCACCAGTACCCTCATCCTAATGACTACCTTTGTGTATGGCTGCATCACCTTGCAGTTGGAATCAGAACGTGGGTACCAAGTGTCAGTACAGGCTGAGGTCCTACGTGTCCCTGGTGTTGCGAAGAGTGGACCTGACCCTCTTGCCACACAGTATCCCAATCAGCAGGACATTGCCACATGACCTGTCCTTTGTGTTCTTCCAAAAAAAAGCATCTTAGACCACATGTCTAACAAGCCGTCATCAGCTGGGATCATCCTGCAGACTATACGGGAAAAAACAAGGTGGATGCTGTGGACAGGTTTCCCGAGCAAATTATTGGAACCCAGGTTTAAAAACAGCTTCTTCCCTACTGCCATCAGTTCTTGAACTGACCTGAAATACCCTAACTCTACCTTGGACTATATTCCTTTCTTCTCTCTCTCAACTTGCGCTAATATTTTTATGTTTTTTAAATTTTTAGAAAATTTTGTCCTCAAGTAAGTTATGTATAATCTATGTTAATTGCTGTTTGTCATGTTTGTAATGTGCTGTGCTGCTGCTGTTGCACAAAGCTCATTTCCATGGAATTTATACCCTGCCCTGGGTATTTATCCCTATGCCAGTAAGCTTGAACTTGGAAATACTGTATGATGCAGTAAAGTTAGTTGCATAGACTTTGTGTGGAACAACTGCAGTCTGTTGTCCCTTAGCCAGTAGACACTGAGGGGCTGGGTCCCGTGTAAAAGCTCCTCAGACAGTGAGAGTTTGTATTGTCCCAGCCAGGGGCATACGAATGGCAATGGTGCCTTGTACACAGAATGTGATAACACTTTCTAATGTCTACAGCAAGTGACACTGAATGCAAGAACTGAATGTCACAACAAATATAGAGAGTCATCTTCCTTTTCTTTGTACTTGCATATATTTTTATGAATAAGATGGAAAGAGTGCAGGGAAAAATTGCAAGGATGTTGCCAGGACTTGAGGACCTGAGTTATAGGGAAAGGTTGAATATTCCCTGCAGCGTAGGAGACTGAGGGGAGATTTGCTAGAGGTATACAAAAATTTGAGGGGTATAGACAGTGTATGCAAGCTTTTTTTCACTAAAGTTGGCTGAGACTAGAACTATAGGTCATGGGCTGAAGTTGAAGGGTGAAATATCTGAGGGGAACAGGAGGGAGATCTTCTTCACTCAGAATGCTGAGCGCGTGGAATGAGCTGCCTGCACAAGTGGTGGATGCGGAAAGAGAAGTTTGGATAGTTATGTGGATGGGAGGGGTATGTTTCTGGTGTGGGTCGTTGGGAGTATACAGATTAATATTTTGGCATGGTCTAAATGAGCGGAAGGGCCTGTTTCTGGTGTGGTAGTGTTCTATGACTGACTTAATGAATAAAATTTATTTCTTAAATAATGGAGAATTGCTTCAGTTTTTTGCTACTAATCTGGGTTCCTTTCTCAAACATCCCGCTGTGAAGCATTAATGTCCCATTAGGGCACAGGAGACAAAAGTGTGCCCTTTACTCACCAGATTGTTCCTAAATTATAACTCCTAGCATTATTTTCTTCCAGTCATTACTAATCTAAAATCTTGAACATTTGTTCCCGCTACCACTCAGAGTGCAGCTGGTTTCAATAATCTTTCCCCCGGCACTCTGTAACCTCTCACCTGTGCTCTGCTGCACTTCCGGTGTTTCTATTTTTTTTACTCTTTCCCGATCGTGTTACGGTTGGCCACAGTAAATGATATTGGCTGCTTGTCAGCCAGATTTACCCAAATCTGCATCAGTGTCAAATGGCACAGTGTCATGTACAGTGTGAGAGAGTGGATGTTAAACGTGTAGGCAGGAGCTGAACACATCTTTGTTGAAGGCAGGTCTTGCTTGGCGGGGAAGCAGTTGATCAAAGTTGATAAATTTATTAGCAAAGTACATATATGTCACCGTATACAACCCTGAGGTTCATTTCCTTCTGGGCATACACAGTAAATCCAAGAAACTCAATAGAATCAATGAAAGATCGCACCCAACAGGTCGGGCTAACAACCAACGTGCAAAAGACCGCAAACTGTACAAATACCAAAGAAAGAAAAAAATAATAATTAAGCAATAAATATTGAGAACGTGAGATGAAGAGTCCTTGAAAGTAAATCCATAGTTTGTGGGAACATTTCAAGGATGGGTAAGTGAGGTTGAGTGAAGTTATCCCCTCTGGACTGATGGTTGAGGGGTAATAACTGTTCCTGAACCTGGCTGTGTGGGTCCTCTGGCTTCTCGCAGTGGCAAGAAGAGAACATGGCCTGGATGGTGAGGGTCCTTGATGATAGATGTTGCTTTCCTGCAACAGTGCTCCTTGTAAGTGTGCTGAATGGTGTGGAGGGCTTTACCCATGAAAGACTGGGCCATATTCATTACTTTTTGAAGGATTTGATGCTATATTAATGGTCAAGCAGTGAGAAATGTTGGGCAACATTACCGAAGACAAAGTGGATCAAGTCTGACATACATTACCGGAAATGGGAACTGATACTGGATGTACTATAATTAATTGTTCTGTCTGCGATGGATTGAACACATCTCAGCCGTGATCGTATTAGTGCAGTATGGCTTGGTAGCACAACACTATGCAGCATCAGTGATCACCAATCACGGTTCAGTCCTGCCGCTGTCTGTAAGGAGTTTATATCTTTCCCCATGACCATGTTGGTTTCCTCCAGGTACCTCCCACGTTCCATCACCAGATTTCTCAAAAGTGCACGAACACTACCTTGCTATTCCTCTTTTGCTCTATTTAATTATTGTAACAGATTGTAATGTTTATGTCTTGCATTGTACTGTGCCGCAAAACTACGCATTTCACAAGCTGTCACTGATAATAAATGACTTTGATTCAGTGCTGTCATAGGTGTGAGGACACAGAGAGGAGAAAGCTTGATGTAGGTGTGAGGGAGGGAGAGGGGACAGACTGATATCGATGAGAGGGTGATGGTTTGTTTTAAGTGTTTGGTTGAACAGGTTGCATTTGATGGAAGTGAAACTGTGTGAGAGCAGCACCATCCAGGTTAATCACCAAGGTGTGCAGCGGTGGGTGAAGCAACATGGAAATATGGGAGGACATTCAGAGATTGGGCAGTGTTGTGTGTCTGGTCCAAAAGCACATATCATGAGGTTCAAGGGCAGCTTCTGTCCTGCTGTTCTAGGGCATTTGAATGGTCCACTGGTCTGATAAGATGGATTCTTGACTTCACAATCTACTTTGAGGTCAATCTTATTTATTTATTGAGAAAGACAGCATGCGTGGAAAAGGCCCTTCCGCCCCACAAGCTGCGCTGCCTAGCAACCCACCTATTTAACCCCAGCTTAATCGCAGAAAACCAATTAATCTACTAACCAGTATGTCTTTGGAATGTGGGAAGAAACCCACGCGTTTGCCTTAGGACAGTACAAACTCCTTACAGACAGCATTGGAATTGAAATATAAACTCAGACGACTTTATCTTGTACCTCATTTTCTCTCTGTGTGCTGCATTTCCCTGTAACATGTTATTCTACATTCTTATTGTTTATCTTGCACTACCTCAATGCACCGTTTAAAGTTCAAAGTAAATTTATTATCAAAGTACATATATGTCATCATCTACAATCCTGAGATTCATTTTCTTGCGGGAATTCACAGTAGATACAAAGAAATACAATAGTATCAATAGGGCACCATGGTAGTGTAGCGGTTAGCATGACAGTATTACAGCTTGGAGCATCAAGAATTCAATTCCAGTAAGAAGTTTGTACGTCCCTCCCGTGAGCACATGGGTTTCCTCTGGGTACTCTGGTTTCCTCCCACAGTCCAAAGACGAACTGGTTAATAGGTTAACTGGCTAGGGTTAAGTAAGTGGGTTTCTCGGTGGTGCTGTCGTTGGGCTGAAAGGCCTGTACTGCACTGTAACTCTAAATGAAATAATTGAAAACTATACACAAAGAAAGATGGACGAACAATTGTAATGAATTGATCTGTATCGACAGTATGCAAGACAAGTTTTACAATGTACAATAAAAAACCCATTTGCCAATTTATTATCTTAAATGACTTAATATTTATAGAATTATTGTTGATTCCTTTGAGTTCCTATAATTCTAGTATTTTCTTGCCTTTAACGAAGAACTTCCTCCTATTGGTAAATCAGACACCATTGTTAGCTCACTGACACATATGTTTTGTTTACTGACATCCAAGGGGATCCTCCTTAATTCTTACCTGTAGCCAGTGAAGTCCCAGATTTCTAATGACTTACCTAGAAAATCTGTTTGCAGAAATCCACATTCTCAAGCTAAAACCAAAATCAATGGGAGTCTGCACCAGGTCTTTGAGCATTTATAAAAATCAGGATAACATTTCAGGTACAGTATTACATCAGATCTGGAAATAGTTCAGTCATGTTTTCTGAAGGATTTGGCGTTCACCCGTTGTTTGTGGGGGCTAATGTCCTGAATGCAATTCAACTTGCAGTTTATTGGTGAAGGAATTTGTGTTAACATGGCTCGACCTGTGGTCAGATAACTGTAAAAAAAATGTTTAAATAAACTGTACTGGTGCAACTGAAAGTTCTCCAAGTCTTTGAGGAAAGAGCTGACAATTTTTCTCAGTCCTTATGAATAAAAGTGTTGTCTGTCCTGTGATGCATTAGATTCTGGTTCGGAGAACTGCCGATCAGTCATTCAGGAGCACGCTACCACACTGGGACTGGCCATGTTTGGTTTGCTTGTTGAACGTTGCGTCAAACTGTTAAAGGAAGCTGCCCAAGGTAAGTGTTGGTGTCTGTCTATATCAGGTATTAAAACACCAGTATTTATTTATCCTATATGTCTATAGGTATGTAAAATCATACCTTTGTAATGAGGTTTTGCATTTTTCCTAAAGCTTTCATGTTGTAGCTTTGGTAAAATGGAAGGATATGTACGTTGTGCAGCCAGAAGGAATGAGCTTAGTTGGGTATTTAATGACTAATTGGTATTACCGAATATCATGGGCTGAAGGGCGTATACTGTTCAATGTTCTACCAACCCCCTGCCTGTAGTGTGTTACTGGATAGTACATTGTACCATATTGTCAGCATATATTTCTACCTTATACCCAAAGTGGTTCAGAGTAGAAAGTCAAAGTTGACAGGGTACGGGGACTGCACTGTGATGTGTCCTGATTGTGTGCTAAGTCCTCTGAGATCATTCAGCTCGTGTCTCTGGAAGCTGATGAACTAGTCGTAGCTCTTTACACTTCACTCTGTAGAATGTTCCCTTTATAAGTGCTTAACAAATTCTGCTTATTTTGTCAGTTAAATGAGCTTCTTAACATAGATTGCTCCTTCTCATTCCATAAAATATAAATTTAAATTACTTTCCACAGTTTTGTGTTGCTCACTTTCTCTGCTCTTCTGATGATAGATAGTCCTTTTGTTCTCTCTATTCTGGCTTTCCCCAGTTCTGGTGCATCTTCCTCTCTGATCCTGCCCCTCCTGTGGAGCAATTCCATCTCATTCTATCCAAGGTTTTGGCTACACACATAAAAGTTGCTGGTGAACGCAGCAGACCAGGCAGCATCTCTAGGAAGAGGTGCAGTCGACGTTTCAGGCCGAGACCCTTCGTCAGGACTAACTGAAGGAAGAGTGAGTAAGGGATTTGAAAGTGGGAGGGGGAGGGGGAGATCCAAAATGATAGGAGAAGACAGGAGGGGGAGGGATGGAGCCAAGAGCTGGACAGGTGATAGGCAAAAGGGATATGAGAGGATCATGGGACAGGAGGTCCGGGAAGAAAGACAAGGGGCGGGGGGGGGGGGACCCAGAGGATGGGCAACGGGTATCCCCCTCCAACTTTCAAATCCCTTACTCACTCTTCCTTCAGTTAGTCCTGACGAGGGGTCTCGGTCTGAAATGTCGACTGCACCTCTTCCTAGAGATGCTGCCTGGCCTGCTGCGTTCACCAGCAACTTTTATGTGTGTTGCTTGTATTTCCAGCATCTGCAGTATTCCTGTTGTTCAAGGTTTTGGCTTCTCCTTTTATCTCTCCCATTACCCCCTCCCTACGCCCCTTCCTGCTGTACAAGTTTGTTCTCTGACTTAGAGATCTCTAATGATAGTGTAGGAGTTAGTGCAATCACTTTACAGCACCAGTGTTTAATTCCCACTGCTGTAAGGAGTCTGTACACTCTCCCCATGACCATATGGGTTTCTTCAAGGTGCTCCGTATTCCTCTTACATTCCAAAGACGTACAGGTTTATGTTAGTAAGTTGTGGGGATACTTTGCGGGCGCCAGATGTACGGTGACACTTGTGGGCTGCCCCAGCATATCCCTAGACTGTGCTGGTCATTGACAGGTGCAACTCGTTTCATTGTATTTTTGTGACAAATGTGACAAATAAAGCTAATCCCTTATTTTCTTCAAAGCACTAACATTTCTATAATGTTTCAGTTAGTGACTGAAGACATTAACAGGTCTTCCCCACCCTCTCCCTCTCCCTCTCAGCACCAATACCAATTGTACCATTCAGTCTGTCTTGGTCTTCTGAACACAGGTATGGGTGTCCAACTTCTTTATACCATGGCCCAGTACCATTCAGCAAGGATATCGGACCCAGGTTGGGCATCCCTGCTTCAGAGCACATTGACACTGTATATAATGGTAAACACAGGAGATTCTGCAGATGGTGGAAATCCAGATTAACACACACAAAATGGTGGAGGAACTCAGCAGGTCAGGCAGTATCAATGGAGAGGGATACAGTGTTGACGTTTTGGGCCGACAACCTTCTTCAGGACCAGGTTAAGGGTCTTGGTCTGAAACATTGACTGTTTATTCTTTTCCATAGATGTTACCTGACCTGCTGAGTTCCAGCTGCATTTTGTGTGTGTCACACTGTATAGAATGGAACTTTTCTATGTACGCACAGTGGAAACCTGGGATATATGAATGATAGAAAGTCTGTTTAAGTTGCTGTACTGATCAGCTCTCAGTAGGTTCTGTTCCTGAAGAGAGTGACATGCTGTTGCAGCAATGTGTGTATAGTCACTGGGAACATGATGAGCTTTGGGTTCACCAGGTTTGGGTCATTGTGATCCTCATAAAGATCTCCTCAATGAATGATAGCTCTGAGAAGTAAATGTTTCTCTCATGCTCTGATCTGAAGTTTAAAAAAAAAATCAGTATCTGAGAGGATCACTTTTCTCTTCAGATAAACTGTTCTTTGGAAAAAACCCAATTAGTCTGAGTATGAGTTGTCCTCCTTCTATGACTTTGTCACATTGGCAGCAGAAAGTTTCCATCTTGTGGTATGGCCCTTTAACGTTCTAAGCATTTCTTTACCACTTTTCTGATTGGAGTTTACTATCATTTTACATTGTAAAGTCTCTGAGCTGATGTGCACAGATGTGTACATTGTGTGGCTTTGAGATTATTTTGATGGTTACGTGGCAGAAAAATTAAATCTAAATTCTTGGAGTGCCTACATCGTTTTTAAAGAAAGCTCTTAAATGATTTTACAGCTGAAATAGTCATTTTTATGTGATTCTAGTTCTTGTTTTCAGACAATTTAAGAGCAGTTATCCACAGAAATGTTACTAGCTGGCAGTGAGTAATAGGGCAGTAATTCAATCTCAGAATTTGGATAATGTATCTAAACCAGAGTGAGCAGTCCTCCTTGTTGATGATGTCATTTGGAGTCCCCTGCATTTCATTACCACCATGACGCTCTCTGAAAACATGTAAAGAGTTCCAGTATGTGTGTTCATCATGCAGAGTTTGAAGGTGGAATTCTCCAATGCTGATCGGAAGCAGTTTTGCATGTGATATATTATGATGTAGTGCCATTCACAATAGTACAGGTTTCCCCCGCTATCCGAAGGTAGAGCGTTCCTATGAAACGGTTCGTAAGCCGGAATGTCATAAAGTGAATAAGCAATTACCATTTATTAATATGGGAAAATTTTTTGACCGTTCCCAGACCCAAAAAATACTCTACAAACTCATGCCAAATAACACACAAAACCTAAAATAACAGTAACATATAGTAAAAGCAGGAATGATATGATAAATACACAGCCTATATAAAGTAGCAATACTTTTCAGCACTGACTAGCGCGGCAAAAATCTCACGGCAGCACTCTCGGCGCAAGCGCTCTCGGCAGAAACACTCTCTCCAGTAACCTTTAAGCTATGAAGCTGCCAAATCATACCAAATAACAAATAAAAATGCACAGCCTATATAAAGCAGAAATAATGTATGCACAGTAGCCAAACTCACTATTGCCGTATTTATTGTTGATGGTTTGAAGCCTTTAAAATCGTTCACTGCCTCGGGACACAGTTTCCTCCAAACGCCATTTCTCATCGAGACTGTTAGCCTATTGAGAGCATCTGCCAATTTTATATTGTATTCTTTCCAGCTCTCTCGCAAAGATGCTTCGGAGTTGCCCTCTCTGTCAATGGCACTTACAATAAAAATGCAGCACATTTTGCGTATAGTAAGCCTTAATTATGGCCATTAGGCCTTGGTCGCACGGCTGCAGCAATGATGTCGTATTCGGTGGTGAGAACGTAACATGTATGTTACCGCCATACTCGGTAATGCCAGGCGGATGAGCAGCACAATTATCGACAATCACAAGACACCTATTATTGAGGTTATTTTCTCTACAGTATTTTTCAACAAAAGGACTAACGTATCGAAAGGACAGACTGATGGACAGAGGGGGTGGGGTGGCTCTGTTGGTGAGGAATGATATTCCGTCCCTTGCGAGGGGGGACATAGAATCAGGAGACGTAGAGTCAGTATGGATAGAACTGAGAAATTCTAAGAGTAGAAAGACCCTAATGGGAGTTATCTACAGGCCCCTAGACAGTAGTCTGGATGTAGGGTGTAAGTTGAATCAAGAGTTAAAATTGGCATGTCGCAAAGGTAATGCTACAGTTGTTATGGGGGATTTCAACATGCAGGTAGACTGGAGGAATCAGGTTGGTACTGGACCCCAAGAAAGGGAGTTTCTGAAGTCCCTCTGAGATGGATTCTTAGAACAGCTTGTACTGGAGCCTACCAGAGAGAACACAATTCTAGATTTAGTGTTGTGCAATGAACCGGATTTGATCACGGACCTCAAGGTAAAGGAGCCATTAGGAGGTAGTGACCATAATATGATAAGTTTTAATCTACAATTTGAGAGGGAGAAGGGAAACTTGGAAGTGTCAGTATTACAGCCGTTGATTAGACAATCAAGATTTGAATAGCTCAGACTCAGCAGAAAGCAGCTGATTGGGCAGTTGAGGTCAGGTGACCAAACATTTTGAAAAGCTCAAACAGATAAATAGAGGGATAGCTTAAGCGAAGCGGCCAGTGCGTGAGTGGACCAGTGAAGGAGTGGAGCTTTGAGGCTTTGACTCGAGAGGCTTCGACGAGAAGAGGCGGAGGACAAGCTAGCTCGCAGTTAGTTTTTACAATGTCTCCTGAGACGGTGATGTGCCTCTCATGTGAGATGTGGCAGTCTTGGGGGAACGCCCCTCTCCTGCAGATTCACATCTGCCAGAAGTGCATACGGCTGGGCGATCTGGAAGACCGTGTAAGGAATCTGGAGCAGCAGCTGGATGACCTTCAACTCATAAGGGAGAATGAGGCCGTCATAGATGAGAGCTACAGGGAGGTAGTCACACCTAGGCTGTCGGAAGCAGGTCGTTGGGTGACAGTCAGAGGGGGGAAGCGAAGGTGAGCAGACAGGTAGTGCAGAGCACCCCTGTAGCCATTCCCCTGAATTATAAGTTTACCGTCCTGGATACTGTTGGCGGGGACGACCGACCAGGTGTGAGCCACGGTGGCAGGGCCTCCGGCACTGAGTCTGACCCTGTGGTACAGAAGGGTGGGACGGAGAAGAGGAGAGCTGTCGTCATTGGAGACTCGATAGTCAGGGGAGCGGACAGGAGATTTTGTGGACGTGAGAAGGATACCCGCATGGTTTGTTGCTTCCCGGGTGCCAGGGTCCGGGATGTCTCTGACCGGGTGCACGACATCCTGGTACGAGAGGGAAAGCAACCAGAAGTCGTGATACATGTTGGGACCAACGACATAGGCAGGAAGAGGAATGAGGTCCTGAAGTGTGAGTTTTGGGAATTAGGCAGAAGGCTGAAGAACAGGACCTCAAGGGTAACATTCTCAGGATTGCTGCCAGTGCTATGTGACAGAGATGGTAAGAATTGGAGGAGATGGCAGTTGAATGCGTGGCTGAGGAGTTGGTTCAGGGAGCAAGGTTTTAGATTTTTAGATCATTGGGATCTCTTCTGGGGAAGGTGGGACCTGTACAGATTGGATGGGTTGCACCTGAACTCGAGGGTGAGCAATATCCTTGCAGGTAGGTTTGCTAGCATGGTTCAGGAGGGTTTAAACTAATTTGCGAGGGGGATGGGACCCAGAGCGATAGAGCAGTGAAAGAAGTGCATGGAGTAAAGCCAGATCTAACATACAGAGAGGCTTTGAGGAAAGAGAAGCAGAATAAATGGTGTAAAGACAGTAAGGTAGAAGGGCTGAAATGTGTGTACCTCAATGCAAGAAGCATCAGGAACAAAGGTGATGAACTGAGAGCTTGGATACATACATGGAATTATGATGTAGTGGCCATTACAGAGACTTGGCTGGCACCAGGGCAGGAATGGATTCTCAATACTCCTGGATTTCAGTGCTTTAAAAGGGATAGAGAGGGCGGAAAAAGGGGAGGAGGGGTGGCATTACTGGTCAGGGATACTATTACAGCTACAGAAAGGGTGGGTAATGTAGCAGGATCCTCTTTTAAGTCAATATGGGTGGAAGTCAGGAACAGGAAGGGAGCAGTTACTCTACTGGGGGTATTCTATAGGCCCCCTGGTAGCAGCAGAGATACAGAGGAGCAGATTGGGAGGCAGATTTTGGAAAGGTGCAAAAATAACAGGGTTGTTATCATGGGTGACTTTAACTTCCCTAATACCGATTGGCACCTGATTAGTTCCAAGGGTTTAGATGGGGCAGAATTTGTTAAGTGTGTCCAGGATGGATTCCTGTCACAGTATGTGGACAGGCCGACCAGGGGGAATGCCATATTAGATCTAGTACTAGGTAATGAACCAGGTCAGGTCACAGATCTCTCAGTGGGTGAGCATCTGGGGGACAGTGACCACCGCTCCCTGGCCTTTATAATTATCATGGAAAAGGATAGAATCAAAGAGGACAGGAAAATTTTTAATTGGGGAAAGGCAAATTATGAGGCTATAAGGCTAGGACTTGCAGGTGTGAATTGGGATGATGTGTTTGCAGGGAAATGTACTATGGACATGTGGTGGATGTTTAGAGATCTCTTGCGGGATGTAAGGGATAAATTTGTCCCATTGAGGAAGATAACAAATGGTAGGGTGAAGGAACCATGGGTGACAAGTGAGGTGGAAAATCTAGTCAAGTGGAAGAACGCAGCATACATGAGGTTTAGGAAGCAAGGATCAGATGGATCTATTGAGGAATATAGGGAAGCAAGAAAGGAGCTTAAGAAGGGGGCATGAGAAGGCCTTGGCGAGTAGGGTAAAGGAAAACCCCAAGGCATTCTTCAATTATGTGAAGAAAAAAAGGATGACAGGAGTGAAGGTAGGACTGATTAGAAATAAAGGTGGGAAGATGTGCCTGGAAGCTGTGGAAGTGAGCGAGGTCCTCAGTGAATACTTCTCTTCGGTATTCACCAATGAGAGGGAACTTGATGATGGTGAGGACAATATGAGTGAGGTTGATGTACTGGAGCATGTTGATATTAAGGGAGAGGAGGTGTTGGAGTTGTTAAAATACATTAGGACAGATAAGTCCCCAGGTCCTGACGGAATATTCCCCAGGCTGCTCCACGAGGCGAGAGAAGAGATTGCTGAGCCTCTGGCTAGGATCTTTATGTCCTCGTTGTCCACGGGAATGGTACCGGAGGATTGGAGGGAGGCGAATGTTGTTCCCTTGTTCAAAAAAGGTAGTAGGGATAGTCCGGGTAATTATAGACCAGTGAGCCTTACGTTTGTGGTGGGAAAGCTGTTGGAAAAGATTTTTAGAGATAGGATCTATGGGCATTTAGAGAATCATGGTCTGATCAGGGATAGTCAGCATGGCTTTGTGAAGGGCAGATCGTGTCTAACAAGCCTGATAGAGTTCTTTGAGGAGGTGACCAGGCATATAGATGAGGGTAGTGCGTGGATGTGATCTACATGGATTTTAGTAAGGCATTTGACAATGTTCCACACGGTAGGCTTATTCAGAAAGTTAGAAGGCATGGGATCCAGGGAAGTTTGGCCAGGTGGATTCAGAATTGGCTTGCCTGCAGAAGGCAGAGGGTGGTGGTGGAGGGAGTACATTCAGATTGGAGGATTGTGACTAGTGGTGTCCCACAAGGATCTGTTCTGGGACCTCTACTTTTTGTGATTTTTATTAACGACCTGGATGTGGGGGTAGAAGGGTGGGTTGGCAAGTTTGCAGACGACACAAAGGTTGGTGGTGTTGTAGATAGTGTAGAGAATTATCAAAGATTGCGGAGAGACATTGATAGGATGCAGAAGTGGGCTGAGAAGTGGCAGATGGAGTTCAAACCGGAGAAGTGTGAGGTGGTACACTTTGGAAGGACAAACTCCAAGGCAGAGTACAAAGTAAATGGCAGGATACTTGGTAGTGTGGAGGAGCAGAGGGATCTCGGGGTAATGTCCACAGATCCCTAAAAGTTGCCTCACAGGTGGATAGGGTAGTTGAGAAAGCTTATGGTGCGTTAGCTTTCATAAGTCGAGGGATAGAGTTTAAGAGTCGCGATGTAATGATGCAGCTCTATAAAACTCTGGTTAGGCCACACTTGGGGTACTGTGTCCAGTTCTGGTCACCTCACTATTGGAAGGATGTAGAAGCATTGTAAAGGGTACAGAGGAGATTTATCAGGATGCTGCCTGGTTTAGAAAGTATGCATTATGATCAGAGATTAAGGGAGCTAGGGCTTTACTCTTTGGAGAGAGGAGGATGAGAGGAGACATGATAGAGGTGTACAAGATAATAACAGGAATAGATAGAGTGGACAGCCAGCGCTTCTTCCCCAGGGCACCACTGCTCAATACAAGAGGACATGGCTTTAAGGTAAGGGGTGTGAAGTTCAAGGGGGATATTAGAGGAAGGTTTTTTACTCAGGGAGTGGTTGGTGCGTGGAATGCACTGCCTGAGTCGGGGGATACACTAGTGAAGTTTAAGAGACTACTAGACAGGTATATGGAGGAATCTAAGGTGGGGGCTTATATGGGAGGCAGGGTTTGAGGGTCGGCACAACATTGTGGGCCGAAGGGCCTGTACTGTGCTGTACTATTCTATGTTCTATGTACAGTTGAACAAAGGGAACTGTGGTGCTATGAGGGAGGAGCTGGCCAAAGTTCAATGGAACAATTCCCTAGCAGGGATGACAGTGGAACAGCAATGGCAAGTGTTTCTGGGAATAGTGCGGAAGGTGCAGGATCAGTTTGTTCCAAAGAGGAAGAAAGATCCTAAGGGGAGTAAGGGGAGGCCATGGCTGACAAGGGAAGTAATGGACAGTATAAAAATAAAAGAGAAGTATAACATAGTCTAGACAAGTGGGAAGCCGGTGGATTGGGAAACTTTTAAAGAGCAACAGAAGGTAACTAAAAAGGCAATACACGGAGAAAAAATGAGGTACGAAGGTAAACTAGCCAAGAATATAAAGGAGGATAATAAAAGCTTCTTTAGGTATGTGAAAAGGAAAAAAATAGTTAAGACCAAAATTGGGCCCTTGAAGACAGAAGCGGGTGAATTTATTATGGGGAACAAGGAAATGGCAGACGAGTTGAACAGGTCCTTTGGATCTGTCTTCACTAGGGACACAAATCTCCCGGATTTAATAGTGGCCAAAGGACCTAGGGTAATGGATGAATTGAAGGAAATTTATATTAGGCAGGAAATGGTGTTGGATAGGCTGTTGGGTCTGAAGGCTGATAAGTCCCTGGGAACTGATGGTCTGCATCCCAGGGTACTTAAGGAGGTGGCTTTAGAAATCTTGGACGCATTGGTAATCATTTTCCAATGTTCTATAGATTCAGGATCAGTTCCTGTGGATTGGAGGGTGGCTAATGTTGTCCCTCTCTTCAAGAAGGGAGGAAGAGTGAAAACAGGGAATTATAGACCAGTTAGCCTGACGTCGGTGGTGGGAAAGATGCTGGAGTCAATTATAAAAGATGAAATTACGACACATCTGGATAGCAGTAACAGGATCGGTCCGAGTCAGCATGGATTTATGAAGGGGAAATTGTGCTTGACTAATCTTCTGGAATTTTTTGAGGATGTAACTATGAAAATGGACAAGGGAGAGCCAGTGGATGTAGTGTACCTGGACTTTCAGAAAGCCTTTGGTAAAGTCCAGTTAGGAGATTAGTGGGCAAAATGAGGGCACGTGGTATTGGGGGCAGAGTACTGACATGGATTGAAAATTGGCTGGCTGACAGAAAACAAAGAGTAGCGATTAACTGGTCCCTTTCGGAATGGCAGGCGGTGACCAGTGGGGTACCGCAGGGTTCAGGGCTGGGACTGCAACTGTTTCCAAGATATATTAATGATTTAGATGAGGGAATTAAAAGCAACATTAGCAAATTTGCTGATGACACAAAGCTGGGTGGCAGTGTGAAATATGAGGGGGATGTTATGAGAATGCAGGTTGACTTGGACAGGCTGGGTGAGTGGGCAGACGCATGGCAGATGCAGGTTAATGTGGATAAATGTGAGGTTATCCACTTTGGTGGTAAGAACGGGAAGGGAGATTATTATCTAAATGGAGTCAAATTAGGAAAAGGGGAAGCACAACGAGATCTAGGTGTTCTTGTGCATCAGTCACTGAAAGCAAGCATGCAAGTACAGCAGGCAGTGAAGAAAGCTAATGGCATGCTGGCCTTCATAACAAGGGGAATTGAGTATAAGAGCAAAGAGGTCCTTCTGCAGCTGTGCACAGGGCCCTGGTGAGACCACACCTGGAGCACTGTGTGCAGTTTTGTCATAGTCATACTTTATTGATCCCGGGGGAAATTGGTTTTCGTTACAGTTGCACCATAAATAATAAATAGTAATAAAACCATAAATAGTTAAATAGTAATATGTAAATTATGCCAGGAAATAAGTCCAGGACCAGCCTATTGGCTCAGGGTGTCTGACCCTCCAAGGGAGGAGTTGTAAAGTTTGATGGCCACAGGCAAGGATGACTTCCTATGACGCTCTGTGTTGCATCTCGGTGGAATGAGTCTCTGGCTGAATGTGCTCCTGTGCCCACCCAGCACATTATGTAGTGGATGGGAGACATTGTCCAAGATGGCATGCAACTTAGACAGCATCCCCTTTTCAGACACCACCGTGAGAGAGTCCAGTTCGATCCCCACAACATCACTGGCCTTACGAATGAGTTTGTTGATTCTGTTGGTGTCTGCTACCCTCAGCCTGCTGCCCCAGCACACAATAGCAAACATGATAGCACTGGCCACCACAGACTCGTAGAACATCTTCAGCATCGTCCGGCAGATTTTAAAGGACCTCATTCTCCTCAGGAAATAGAGACGGCTCTGGTGGTCTCCAAATTTGAGGAAGGACATTCTTGCTATTGAGGGAGTGCAGCGTAGGTTCACAAGGTTAATTCCCGGGTTGTAGGGACTGACATACGTCGAAAGATTGGAGCGACTGGGCTTGTATTCTCTGGAATTTAGAAGGCTGAGAGGGGATCTTATTGAAACATATAAGATTATTAAGGGATTGGACACGCTGGTGGCAAGAAGCATGTTCCCGCTGATGGGTGAGTCCAGAACCAGAGGCCACAGTTTAAGAATAAGGGGTAGGCCATTTAGAATGTTGAGGAAAAACTTTTTCACCCAGAAAGTGGTGGATATATGGCATGCTCTGCCTCAGAAGGCTGTGGAGGCCAAGTCTCTGGATGCTTTCAAGAAAGAGATGGATAGAGCTCTTAACGATAGCAGAATCAAAGGTTATGGGGATAAGGCAGGAACTGGATACTGTTTGTGGATGATCAGCCATGATCACAGTGAATGGCGGTGCTGGCTCGAAGGTCCGAATGGCCTACTCCTGCACCTGTTGTCTATTGTATCCGCTCATTTACTCAGAAAACAACACTTGGGTATTCCAACCACTTGGATGTGAATGGAACACAATGGGAAGTGTTTTTTTATCAACGCCTTTAAATGCCCTCGGATTTTCTGAATGGTACACTAGTAGAAGCTTAAGGACAGCATCACCAGTGGCATTAATAATAGGCATTAGGGTAAACCTGTCCTTCGATGCCTTGTGTCCCTTAACCTGCTTTTCTTCTATCAAAATAAATGTCTTGCTTGGCAATTTTTTCCAATAAATTGCAGTTTCGTCACAGTTAAATCCTTGCTTATACGAATAACCAAACACCATTTCTCTCTGCATATAAATAGTGCGAATGGTGGACGCAGGCAAGTTCAACGCGCGGACAATGTCCTTACTTCGTTCACCACGATCGAAACGCTTCATTATGTCTAGTTTTACGCTGTGTAGCACCCTTATGAGCTCTTTTAGGCTTTTCCGATACCTTTGAACTCATCTTGCTAACGGATGCGCAAAATAAATTGAGATAAAGCACGTGTTTAAGCAATGGCAGTGAGAATGCAGTTCCGGGGGAGGAGCTTGGCTGCTCGGGGCGCGCGCTGCCTTTTTTTGTAACAGTGAAAACACCTTCTGTTAGCGAAAACAGGTAACTAATGTAGGTCTTTCGTAACAGCGAGGTGTCGTAAAGCGAACATTTGAAAAGCAGGGGCCACCTGTAATTTTGTGCATGGCAGTGGTGGATACTGTTGATGTATTTGTGTCCTAATGATTTTATAGGGGATTTTAAAATCTGAATGGTGCAAACCAAGTCAATTTGCCCAGCCCTGTTCTCATTTTGCAGTATGGGCAAGGTTATATTTCTTGCCTTCCTGTGGTATCTTCAGGGCACCAAGAGCCAGTTGCGTCATATGAGGCAAATCTCATGCAGGTAATGATTCATTTATTCGATAGGGGTGTGGGAGTTCCATCATAAAACCCACTAGGGATGTTTTATGACGAGCAGTTGCTTTCATCATTATTTTCTGGTATCAGTCCAGAGATTCATGGAGTTAGGCTTTACTGCTTGCCATGATGAGATTTGAAATCTCTGTCTGGAGTTGCTAGTCCATTACCAGAAGTGTTAGGAGCTTCCCCTTTTAGGTAAGGTTACCTGATACTCGACCAGGGGCTTTTCCTAGATTGCGTGGACATGGACAGGATGTTCCCCATTGTGAGCGGGTCTAGGTCCGGAGGGCACAGTCTTAGAATAGAGGGACGTCCATTTAGAAAGGGGATGGGGAGAAATTTCTTTAGCCAGAGGGTAGTGAAGCTGTGGAATTCCTTGCCACAGACTGCTGTGGAGGCAAAATCGTTTGAGGTTGATAAGATCTTTATTAGTCTGGGTATCAAATGCTTCAGGTCAATGTTCCCTCTAAGGTGTGTGCATGTGTGAGCGCACACACATCTTTTGCTACTAGTGCACAAAAGAATTTAAACTGCACACAAAAGCTTGTCATCCTCTACCTCGTTGGCATGTTAAGCATATTTCACATTCATACACAATCACATTTCCTTTTCTAGTTTGTGATGCAGATGGTGTTGACAACATGGAGTTGGCGATGATTAGTCTGCAGATTTTAGAATTGTCTTATTTATACTGTTTTACTTGAAGAAATTATTGATTCACCGTGTCAAATTCCAAAGAAGCAAAGGGCGTGAAGCGCAAAAGAGCTGCTCGTTCATTTCAAGTGGAATGGCTTAATGAAAAAGTAGAAACTGCTACACCGAAAGCTCATGAAGTCAGGAAGGTACAGCTACGAGAAATATTTGTGTACAACACAGAAACTGGTGTATTGTCGCGATGCAAAAGTTGCTGGAGAATTTGCAATTGGGAAGAAGTGGAGTAATATTTGGACACCTGACTTCTTTCTTAAAGCGTCATTTAGCAAGTGAATCACATATGGATGGTGTGCTAAAGCTCCAGCGAGAAAATCCTTCATTATCCTCTACAGGCCTGCTATGTATGTTTTGTTAAAGTGCAGATGAACGAGAGTGAAAATGGTCAAACCCAGAGGAGATTAGAGTTCTTATTGACAGTGTTTTGCTAGCTGTTAAAATGAATATCTCTATATATAACATGTTGCCACTGGGGGAAAAAATTGCACAGCATGAGTTTTGCACACACTGGTCTTTACAAATCAAAGGGAACATTGTTACAGGGAGAAGGCAGGAGAATGGAGTTGAGAGGGGTAATAAATCAGTCGTGATCAAGTGGTGAAACAAACTTGATGTGCCGAATAGCCTGATTCTGCTCCTATGTCTTATGTTAGCATAGGTTAGTGTACAGTTTTAAGTTTTCAGTTGTAACCATCTAGTTTCTAGCTGGTGGAGTATTGGAGAAATCACCAGTGAAATACCACTTGCCAAGAGATATGAAGTGCAGTGCAGTGGAGGGCTCTTTCTGACACAGGCTTCCCCCACCATCCGAAGGTAGAGCATTCCTATGAGACAGTTCGTAAGCCGGAATGTCGTAAAGTGAAGAAGCAATTACCATTTATTTATATGGGAAAAATTTGTGAGCATTTGCAGACCCAAAAATAACCTACCAAATCATGCCAAATAACACATAAAACCTAAAATAACAGTAACATATAGTAAAAGCAGGAATGATATGATAAATACACAGCCTTTATAAAGTAGAAATACTTTTCCACAATCATTACTGCACTGTTCTCCATAGCGAAAATCTCATGCAAGCGCTCTTGGTAGAAACACTCTCTCCAGTAACCTTTAAGCTATGAAGCTGCCAAATCATACCAAATAACGCATAAAAATACATAGCCGATATAAAGTAGAAATAATGTATGTACAGTGTAGTATCACTTACGGGAATCGGGAAGACAGCGCCGAGCACACTGGTGAAGGTGTGTTAGGCTGGGGTGGTGCAGTGGCCCGCACCCTCCGGGCAGCGAACCAATACCGATCCGCGAAGAATGCAGGGGTACAGCGGTGGCCAGAATGCACCCAGCACATCTTTAAGAAAAAAACCGAAATAAACAAGCTAATTAATTAGGTGCCGCCTGGCACGTAAATGTCAGCCCAGATCAGAGGTGACGCAATCAGCAATCACCTCTGATCTGGGCCGACATTTACGTGCCGGGCGGCACCTAATTAATTAACTTGTTTATTTTGGCTTTTTTCTTAAAGGTGTGCTGGGTGCGTCCCGGCTATTACTGCATTCTCCGCGGCAATATATCGGTCCGCGGACCCGGGGTTGGGGTGGTGGGACATTGGGGTGTGATCTCATTGTCGTCTGTTTCCATCAGGGCAAGCAGGTCATCTTCTTCTATGTCTGCCTGCCTCGACGTCGAAGGTCGAGGTTCATTGTCTGCTGTGGCTGATGTGGAAGGCTTGCTTGACCTCTTAGCCTCACGCATTTTTCTATCATACAGTTCCTTGTAAGCACTCAAACCATCTTGCAAATATGCCCTAATCCGACTTACCCTTTCAAAATTAAAGTCGTACTTTATCATTTCCTGGACGACTTCACTTTTGGTCCGTTCACTACTGCATTCGATTTCGATTGTTATCCTTTCCTCTTCCAATTGCATCAGCTCTTCATCTATCAGTTCTTGGTCATGGGATGCCAAAACCTCTTCAACATCATCTTCATCAGCTTTACAAGCCAAACTCATTTTGTCCTTACTTCGTTCACCACGATCGAAACGCTTAATTATGTCTAGTGTTACGCTAAGTGTAACATCCTTACGAGCTCTTTTCGGCTTTTCCGATACCTTACAAGCCATCTTGCTAATGGGTGCTCCCAGCCACGTGTTTAAACAATGCCGGCGAGAATGCAGTTCTGAACCTGGGGGAGGAGCGGCTGCTTGGGGCGCGCGCTGCTTTTTTTGTGTGCTGCCTTTTTTCGTAACAGTGAGAACACCTTCTGTTAGCAAAAACAGGTTACTAATGTAGGTCTTTTGTAACAGTGAGGTTTCGTAAAGCGAATGTTCGAAAAGTGGGGGACACCTGTAGTCCTCCTTTCGCCTGATGCACTGCTGAGGATCTCTGCTGGCCAGCTGTTCATTTCTTTCTGGAAATGGTCTTCCTTGCCCAGTCAAGACCAGGGAGCAGTGGGCCACCTGTTACCCTGCCCATAAGCTTCGAGTTTACCTGGAACAAATCTACCAGAGTCATCTTGGTCCCAGAAAAAGCCTGCTCCCATTCTGATGGGTGAGGCCCTTTGGAGCACTGCCTTGTGAGCACAAATGTCAAACCTTGCCCACAAAGACTGGCCAAGCTACTACCCACGATAACCACATTTCCAATTACCAGAGTTTGTAGTGGATAGTGAAGTGACTGCTGACTGAGATTGTGAGGGCTGAGGGTTACTGAGATGAAATCGGCAAATCTCATGACTGCCCAAGACTGGGCACGTTTCTCAAGGTGGGCTGGTTTGATTTTTATGATTCCCCATTCCTTTTTCAAACCCTGTCTCCAGCATTTTTAAAGTTTGTCATCCAAATACAAGACCAATCAGGTTTTCGTCAGTGTCCTGACGAAGGGTCTCGGCCTGAAACGTCGACTGCACCTCTTCCTACAGATGCTGCCTGGCCTGCTGCGTTCACCAGCAACTTTGATGTGTGTTGCAACAATCAGTTTTATCAGTTGTTCAGTTGATGATCAACCATGAAATTCCTAAAATTATACCTGTAATGACCTGTGCTGTTTATTGAGCTGTCAGATCTAGAACGCAGCACAGGCCAGGCCCTTCAGCCCATGATGTTGTACTAACCCTTTAACCTAACTCCAAATTCAATACTTCCCTCCAACATATTCCTTCATTTTTCTGTCATGCATATGCCTATCTGAGAGACCCTTTTATGTCTCTAAAGTATCTGCCTCTGCCATCATCCCTGGCAGAGTGCTCGGTGAACCTACCACTTTGTCTATAAAACATATCTCTAATATCCCCTCAACACCTTACAATTATGCCCCCTTGTATTAGCCATTTCTGCTCTGGGAAAAAGTCTCTGGCTGTCTACTCTCAGATGGTGATGAGATGTACAGGAGTGAGATAGATCAGCTGGTTGAGAGGTGTTGCAGTAACAACTTCGTACCCAGTGTCAATAAGATCCAAGATTGATTGCAGACTTCAGGAAGGGGTAGTAAAGGGAAGTGAAGAACACACTTACCTGTCTTCATTAAGGGATCAGCAGTCCTCATCAAGTGGAAAAGGGTGAGCAGTTTTAAGTTCCTTGGTGTCAACATCTCTGAAGATCTATCCTGGGCCCCAACATATTGATGCAATTACAAAGAAGGCACATCAGCAGCTATAAATTATGAGGAGTTTGAGGAGAATTGATATGACATCAAAAACTCTCACAACTTTCTACAGATGTACTGTGAAGAGCATCCTAACTGGTTACATGACTGTCTGGTGTGGAGGGGCCACTGCACAGGATTGGAAAAAGCTGCAGAGGATTGTAAACTCAGCCAACTCCATTATTAAGGACTGGCATCACCCAGGACATGCCCTCTTCTCATTGCTACCATCAGGGATGAGGTACAGGAGCCTGAAGACACACATTCAGCACTTCACGAACAGCTGCTTACTCTCTACCAGTAGATTTCTGAATGGACAATAAACTAACCCATAAACTCTACCACACTATTTTGTGGCTCTCTTTAAATATTTATATCTCTCTCTGTATCTGATAGTAATTTATAGGTTTTTTATGTATTGTACTGCACTACTTTTGCAAAGCCACAAATTTTGAGCCATTTGTCAGCAATAATACATCTGATTCTGATTCTCTATCTATGCCTCTTATCATCTTCTATGGCAATATCAAGTGACCCCTCATCTTCCCTTGCTTCAAAGAAAAAATCCCTTGCTCGCTCAACCATTCCTCCTAAGATATGCTCTCTAATTCAGGTAGCATCCTGGTAGTTCCCTCTGCACTCTCTCTAAAGCTTCCACATCCTTCCTATAATGAGGCGACCAGAGCAGGACACAATATTCCAAGTGTGGTCTAACCTGGGTTTTATAAAGCTGCAACAATATCTTAGAGCTCTTGAACTCATCCCCTAACTAATAATGCACACCTTCTTAGCCACCCTATCAACTTGTGTGGCAACTTTTGAGGGCCAAGATCCCTCTTTTCATCCACACTGCTAAGAAAATCCTACCATTAACTCTATTTTGCCTTCAAATTTGATTTTCTAAACTGATTCAATTCACACTTTTCTGGCTTGAACTCCCTCTGTCACTTCTCAGCCCAGCTCTGCATCCAGTCAATGTCCTGTTGTAGTCTGTAATAACCTTGTACACTATCTACATCTCTACATTCTTTTGGTCATCTTCAAGCTTACTAACTCACCCTTCCACTTCCTTATCCAAGTCATTTAGAAAAATCACAAAGAGCGGGGTTCCCAGAATAGATCCCCGTGGAACATCCCTCTGTCTATTACGGTCCTCTGCTTTCTATAGGCAAACCAATTCTGAATCCATACAGCCAAGTTTCCTTGGATTCCATGCCTCCTGACTTTCAGAATGAGCCTAACATGGGGAAGCGGTAGTAAATCAAGGCAACTGGACTTGCCGTGTTCTCTAAAAGACGTTTCGCCACTCATCCCAGAGGCTTCTTCAGTTCTAATCCATGGTGGGTAGTTTTCTGGTTTATAATCTGAGTTGTTTAAAGGTATAGCAATCACATGAGGGTCATTAAGAGTTGTAGAGGTATGAACTGTTGTAGAGATGTTAAGATTGCATTGTATGTAGCTGATAGCTGGTGTCATACCCCATCCCCTCTGTTCAAGGATGAGTTTTTCAGTTTAACAACGATGGCTTCTTTAACCTCTCTTTCAAACCACCTCCCCTCCTGTTGAAAATGTGCACATTGTTATCATCAAAGGAATGTCCCTTCTCCTTTAGGTGTAGATATACAGCAAAGTCTTGACCTGAGGTGTTAGTTAGTCCTCCTATATTGGGCCATCCATTTGTGATTCTATGTCGGTTAACGACCCTAGTGTGATTGCTATCACCTTAAACAACTCACAGAGTTTATAAGCCAGAGAACCCCCCCCCCCCGTGGAATTAAAACTGAAAAAGCCTCTGGGATGAGTGGTGAAACGTCTTCTAGCCAACACAGCAGGTCCAGTTGTCTTGGTTTACTACTGCTTGATATACAGTGACTTGAATGACTGAGAACCTTCATAGACATAGAAACATAGAAAATAGGTGCAGGAGTAGGCCATTTGGCCCTTCGAGCCTGCACCGCCATTCAGTATGATCATGGCTGATATCCAACTCAGAACCCTGTACCTGCCTTCCCTCCATACCCCCTGTTCCGTTTAGCCACAAGGGCCATATCTAACTCCCTCTTAAATATAGCCAATGAACTGGCCTCAACTGTTTCCTGTGGCTGAGAATTCCACAGATTCACCACTCTCTGTGTGAAGAAGTTTTTCCTCATCTCGGTCCTAAGAGGCTTCCCCTTTATCCTTAAACTGTGACCCCTCGTTCTGGACTTCCCCAACATCGGGAACAATCTTCCTGCATCTAGCCTGTCCAATCCCTTTAGAATTTTATACGTTTCAATAAGATTCCCCCTCAATCTTCTAAATTCCAGCGAGTATAAGCCTAGTCGATCCAGTCTTTCATCATATGAAAGTCCTGCCATCCCAGGAATCAATCTGGTGAACCTTCTTTGTACTCCCTCTATGGCAAGGATGTCTTTCCTCAGATTAGGGGACCAAATACATATACAGTTAAGTCAGAAGTTTACATACACCTTAGCCAAATGCATTTAAACTCAGTTTTTCACAATTCCTGACATTTAATCCTAGAAAACATTTCCTGTCTTAGGTCAGTTAGAATCACTACTTTATTTTAAGAATGTGAAATGTCAGAATAATAGTAGAGAGAATGATTTATTTCACCTTTTATTTCTTTCATCATTTTCCCAGTGGGTCAGAAGATTACATACACTTTGTTAGTATTTGATAGCATTGCCTTTAAATTGTTTAACTTGGGTCAAACGTTTTGGGTTGCCTTCCACAAACTTCTCACAGTAAGTTGCTGGAATTTTGTTCCATTCCTCCAGACAGAACTGGTGTAACTGAGTCAGGTTTGTAAGCCTCCTTGCTCGCACACGCTTTTTCAGTTCTGCCCACAAATTTTCTATCGGATTGAGGTCCTGGCTTTGTAATGGCCACTCCAATACCTTGACTTTGTTATCCTTAAGCAATTTGGCCACATCTTTGGAGGTATGCTTGGGGTCATTGTCCATTTGGAAGACCCATTTGTGACCGAGCTTTAACTTCCTGGCTGATGTCTTGAGATGTTGCTTCAATATATCCATGCCATCTATTTTGTGAAGTGCACCAGTCCCTCCTGCAGCCAAGCACCCCCACAACATGATGCTGCCACCCCCATGCTTCACGGTTGGGATGGTGTTCTTTGGTTTGCAAGCTTCACCCTTTTTCCTCCAAACATAACGATGGTCATTATGGCCAAACAGTTCAATTTTTGTTTGATCAGACCAGAAGACATTTCTCCAGAAAGTAAGATCTTTGTCCCCATGTGCACTTGCAAACTCTAGTCTGTCTTTTTTATGGCGGTTTTGGAGCAGTGGCTTCTTCCTTGCTGAGCAGCCTTTCAGGTTATGTCGATATAGGACTCGTTTTACTGTGGATATCGATACTTGTCTACCTGTTTCCTTGAGCATCTTCACAAGGTCCTTTGCTGTTGTTCTGGGATTGATTTGCACTTTTCACGGCAAAGTATGTTCATCTCTAGGAGACAGAATGCGCCTCCTTCCTGAGCGGTATGACGGCTACGTGGTCCCATGGTGTTTATACTTGCGTACTATTGTTTGTACAGATGAACATGGTACCTTCAGGCGTTTGGAAATTGCTCCCAAGGGTGAACCAGACTTGACATCATTTTCTAACCTCAATCTGATAGAAAATTTGTGGACTGAACTGAAAAAGCTTTTGCGAGCAACGAGGCCTACAAACCTGACTCAGTTACACCAGTTCTGTCTGGAGGAATGGAACAAAATTCCAGCAACTTACTGTGAGAAGCTTGTGGAAGGCAACCCAAAAAGTTTGACCCAAGTTAAACAATTTAAAGGCAGTGCTACCAAATACTAACAAAAGGTATATAAACTTCTGACCCACTGGGAAAGTGATGAAAGAAATAAAAGGTGAAATAAATCATTCTCTCTACTATTATTCTGACATTTCATATTCTTAAAATAAAGTAATGATCCTAACTGACCTAAGACAGGGAATGTTTTCTAGGATTAAATGTCAGGAATTGTGAAAAGCTGAGTTTAAATGTTTTTGGCTAAGGTGTATGTAAACTTCTGACTTCTACTGTACATACCATGGGGAACATTATCAAACGTCTTACTAAAATCCATATACACCACATCCACTGCTCTACTTCATAATTTTTTTCAAAATGAAGACAAACTGAAATCAGCAATACACACAAAATGCTGGAGGAACTCAGCAGGCCAGGGCTCCTGCTGAAGTGTCTCACCCTGAAACGTCGACTATACTCTTTTCCATAGATGCTGCCTGGCCTGCTGACTTCCTTCAGTGTTTTGTGTGTTGCTTGGATTTCCAACATCTGCAGATCTTCTCTTGTTTGAAATTGAAATCGTGAAGTACAGTTGATCTAGAGGGGGCACTGTCAGTTATGTATAACGTGGCTGTTGGAGGTCAGGGGAGGGGATGATTGAATTGCATTGAATTTATTACTTATATCTTTCAAATACACAAGGAGTAAAAATCTTTACGTCACGTTTCCGTTCAAATGTGGAGTGTGCAATTATAGTAAGTTATTAAAAAAATAGTATGTACAACAGGACAGTCTGTATAGCATAGAAATGCAATTGTGTCAGTGTGAATTAATCAGTCCGATGGCCTGGTGGAAGAAGCTATCCCAGAGCCTGTTGATCCAGGCTTTTATGCTGCGGTACTGTTTCCCGGATGGTAGCAGCTGGAGCAGTTTGTGGTTGGGGTGACTCAGGTCCCCAACAATCCCTCGGGCCCTTTTTACACACCTGTCTTTGTAAATGTCCTGAATAGTGGGAAGTTCAGAACTACAGATGCGCTGGACTGACTGCACCACTCTCTGCAGAGTCCTGCGATTGAGGGAAGTACAGTTCCCATACCAGGCAGTGATGCAGCCAGTCAGGATGCTGCACTGATTACCCAGAAATCGCTGTATATTCTGACTATTGTCCTAAAGTGTTGAGTGTGTACCTTTAGACTCTTGAACGGGTATTCTTTGATATTGTACCCTTTGCTTCTGGTCAGCTTTGTCCTACACCTCAGACCTTCCTTATTAGGCATTGAGTTGCTTTGTGCTGTAAGTAATGATAGGTAAAGTAATGTCTATTGTCCAAAGGGCAAGTAGCAAAGTGTCTATCTGCACAGCACTTCACTCAGATGCAGTGTATTGATTCATTTGGGTTGGCTTAACGCAGAATCTAGTAAATGACAACGTGTCTATATTTCTAACTTGCACCAGCTGGCACTCCACAAGTTTGCATAAAGAGCAGGAGTATCTTGTCACATCTTGTTAGCTGCTGGGTACCATCCTGACCCCTCTGCATGGTGCTCTGGGATAGTGTAAGTAATGAAGTTCACTGCTGTACTGCAATGTTTGCTGCTTTTGAGTACTTTGTTTTTACAACATAAGACCATAAGATATAGGAGCAGAATTAGGTCTGCCCCACCATTTCGTGATGACTGATCCAATTTTCCTCTCAGCTCCAAACTCCTGTCCCCTTATCCCTTCATGCCCTGACCAATCAGGACTCTATCAACTTTGCTTAAATATACATAAAGACTTGGCCTCCATGCTGCCTGTGGTAAAGAATTCCACAGATTCACCACACCCTGCCCAAAAAAAATTCCTTCTCACCTCCATTCCAAAAGGGCGCCCCTCTATTCTGAGACTGTGCTTTCTGGTCTTAGACTCTCCTACCATAGGAAACATCATCTCCACATCCACTTTATCAAGACCTTTCACTATTCGATAGATTTCAATGAGGTCACCCCTCATTCTTCTGAATTCTAGTGAATACAGGCCTGGAGCCATCAAATGTCATTCAATCCTGGAACCATGTTCGTGAACCTCCTGTGAACCCTCACCAGTTTCAGCACATCCTTTCAAAGATAAGGGGCCTAAAACTGCTCACAATACTCCAAGTAAGGTCTCACCAGTGCATTATAAAGTCTCAACATTACATCTTTGCTTTTATATTCTGGTCCTCTTGAAATTAGTGCTGACATTGCATTTGCCTTCCTCACCACAGACTCAAACTGCAAATTAACCTTTAGGCAGTCCTGCTCAAGGACTCCAAGTCCCTGTGTGCCTCAGTTTTTTGTATTTTCTCTCCATTTAGAAAATAGTCAGTCCTTACATTTCTTCTAGCAAAGTGCATGACCATATACTTCCTAACACTGTATTCCATCTGCCATTTTTTTTGCACATTCTCCTTTGCAACAAAGCCATCAATTCCATCATCCAAATCCTTGACATTTGAACATGAGCCACCTGAGAGGAAATGCTGATTGTTAGCTTGCTGTCCTATTGTACACTCTCAATCTAAAGTAATGATGAATTTCTCCTTTCCGGTGGTTTTATTTACCTCAGCTTTTAACGTCTGTGTTAGTCCACACGACAGACTCATTCCTGTTTAGCAATCAATATACCTGATTCATCAAGTCATGTTACAGAATGCGGCTCAGAACCTCGCTCACTAAATCTGAGATTAACAACCCACAAAATGTAACTGTAGGCATGAAAGCAGTGATGAGTCTGCACACAGATGGGTGGTGGAACGGCTGGCCCTCTGGTGTGGTCAGAACAATTTGGAGCTAAATACGCTCAAGACTGTGGCGATGACAATGGACTTCAGGAAGAGCCCCCCAATACTCCCCCCACTCGCTATACTCAACAGTATTGTGTCTGCTGTGGAGACCTTCAGGTTTCTGGGTGTCACAATCTCCCAGGGCCTGAAGTGGACACCCAACATGGACACTCTTATCAAAAAGGCTCAGGCCATCAGTCTTATGAACACTTGAATTTTAGTCTATTATAAACCAAGTCCACCTGTACATACACAGGTATACCTCATTGTATATAGTTCACGATTATTTGCACTATTGTTTTGTTGGCTTTTTGATTCTGTACAGCGAGAGCTCAGGGAAACCAGCATCAATTTCCCTGTATGTGTCCATATACTTGGTGATAATAAAGGATTCGGATTCGGATATTTTAACGTACTTAGGGCAAACAAGTGATTGAGGAATCCCTCCGGCTTCTGCAGATTTGGAGGCTGATGCTACATCATTTAGTGAATCAGAATCAGGTTCATTATCACTCATGTACAGTACGTAGTTAAAGTTCTTGTCTTGTGGCAGCAGTATATTGCAAAGCATAAAAAATACTGTAGGTTACAATAAGTAATAAATAGTGCAAACGAGAAAGAGTGAGGTAGTGTTTGTAGTTGGATAACTCACAGCAGAGTGTTGGTTAGTCATAGTCATACTTTATTGATCCTGGGGGAGATTGGTTTTCGTTACAGTTGCACCATAAATAATAAATAGTAATAGAGCCATAAGTAGTTAAATTGTAATATGTAAATTATGCCAGGAAATGTCCAGGACCAGCCTATTGGCTCAGGGTGTCTGACCCTCCAAGGAAGGAGTTGTAAAGTTTGATGGCCACAGGCAGGAACGACTTCCTATGACGCTCTGTGTTGCATCTCGATGGAATGAGTCTCTGGCTGAATGTACTCCTGTGCC
The DNA here is from genome assembly GCF_963921235.1 of Mobula hypostoma. Lineage (NCBI taxonomy): Eukaryota > Metazoa > Chordata > Chondrichthyes > Myliobatiformes > Myliobatidae > Mobula > Mobula hypostoma. The sequence continues at coordinate 2,095,197 of NC_086119.1, read as the reverse complement.
CACCCAGTACATTATGTAGTGGATGGGAGACATTGTCCAAGATGGCATGCAACTTGGACAGCATCCTCTTTTCAGACACCACCGTCAGAGAGTCCTGTTCCATCCCCACAACATTACTGGCCTTACAAACGAGTTTGTGGATTCTGTCGGTGTCTGCCACCCTCAGCCTGCTGCCCCAGCACACAACAGCAAACATGATCGCACTGGCCACCACAGACTCGTACAACATCCTCAGCATCGTCTGGCTGATGTTAAAGGACCTCAGTCTCCTCAGGAAATAGAGACGGCTCTGACCCTTCTCGTAGACAGCCTCAGTGTTCTTTGACCAGTCCAGTTATTGTCAATTCGTATCCCCAGGTATTTGTAATCCTCCACCATGTCCACACTGACCCCCTGGATGGAAACAGGGGTCACCGGTACCTTAGCTCTCCTCAGGTCTACCTCAGGTTATTGTTTACAACCTCAATCCAGTGTACATTGGAACATGATAAAATATTAAGAATTCAAAATATAATAGGAATTTTAATAACCAATAATTTGCAAGTGTAAATATCACAGTTTAGTGGTTAAACTTTTCACATAATCAATATAAAAAGCAAATAATTTCAACCCACATTTAACCAACTTGCCATAGTAAATGCTGATTACAGCTGTTAGCACACATTGGGTTGAGTTGCTCTTATCCAGTGTGGAACAACTTTCCCTGGTTGTCTGTAGTAGAAATATATCAGGGTTGTGGTGTTTGGAGACAAAGGTGGGAAGAGTTATGGTTAGGAATAGAAATGTACTTCCCAGAGCATTAACTATCTGTCCTCACAGTAGAAGACCTGTATAAATGAGGCACAGAAGCTACTCAAGGTGTATTGGCTGACTTATCATCTAACAGCTTATCAATGTACAGGTTTCCCCCGCCATCCGAAGGTAGAGCATTCCTATGAAACGGTTCATAAGCCGAAATGTCGTAAAGCGAAGAAACAATTACCATTTATTTATATGGGAAAATTTTGTGAGCGTTCGCAGACCCAAAAATAACCTACCAAATCATGCCAAATAACACATAAAACCTAAAATAACAGTAACATATAGTAAAAGCAGGAATGATATGATAAGTACACAGCCTATATAAAGTAGAAATACTTTTCCACAATCATTACTGAGCTGTTCTCCGTAGCGAAAATTTCACGCAAGCGCTGTTGGCAAGAACTCTCTCTCCAGTAACCTTTAAGCTATGAAGCTGCCAAATCATACCAAATAATACGTAAAAATACACAGCCTATATAAAGTAGAAATAATGTATGTATAGTGTAGTATCACTTACGGGAATCGGGAAGACAGCGCTGAGCACACTGATGATGGTGTGTTAGACTGAGTCGGAGGTTGGGGTGGTGCAGTGGCCCCCACCCTCCAGGCTGCCGAGCGATACATTGCCACCAAGCATGCAGGAATGCAGCGGTAGCCGGGAGGTACACAGCACATCTTTAAGAAAAAAGTCGAAATAAATATGCTAATTAATTAGGTGCCGCCCGACACGTAATTGTCGGCCCAGATCAGTGCCGATTTCCGATTGCGTTGTCTCTGATCTGGGCCGACAATTACGTGTCGGGCGGCACCTAATTAATTAGCATGTTTATTTCGGCTTTTTTCTTAAAGATGTGCTGTGTGCCTCCTGGCTACCGTTGCATTCTCCGCGAATCGGTATCTGTCCGTGGCCTGGGGGTTGGGGTGGTGGGACACTGAGGTGTCATCTCGTCATCGTCTGTTTCCATTAGAACAGGCAGCTCATCTTCTTCTATCTTTGCCTGCCTCGATGTCGAAGGTCAAGGTTCGTCGTCTGCTGTGGCTGATATGGAAGGCTTGAAGAACGACAGTATGCTTGACTGCTGAGCCTCGCACATTTTTCTATCACACAGTTCTTTGTAAGGACTCAAACCATCCTGCAAATATCTCCTAAACCGACGTAACCTTTCAAAATTAAAGTCGTACTTTATCATTACTCATTCGGTTTCAATTGTTATCCTTTTTTCTTCCGATTGCATCAGTTCTTCATCTGTCAGTTCTTGGTCATGGGATGCCAAAACCTCTTCAACATCACCTTCGTCAGCTTCCACAAGCCAAACTCACGTTGTCCTTACTTCGTTCACCACGATCAAAATGCTTAATTATGTCTAGTTTTACGCTAAGTGTAAAACCCTTACAAGCTCTTTCAGGCTTTTCTGATACCTTAGAACTCATCTTGTAAATGGCTGCTCACAGGCTCATGTTTAAGCAATGCTGGCGAGAATCCGGGGGACAGCGGCTGCTTGGGGCGCGCTGCCTTTTATCGCGCGCTGCTTTTTTTTCGCAACACTGAAAACGCCTTCTGAAAGCGGAAACAGAGTACTAATGTAGGTCTTTCGTAACAGTGAGGTTTCGTAAAACGAACGTTCGAAAAGCAGGGGACACCTGTATCTATCTTTGCCTTAAAATTTTTCAAATGCCCTTTTTATTTATATATATATATATATATATATATATATATATATATATGAGAGACAGACTGACTGACTGACTGAGCTGGAACTGCCTGTTACCAAGCTGTACTGTATCTCTAACATAAAAGTTAAAAAAGTATTTAAAGGGGTGATACCCTTAAACATTGAGCCCTGATTCTAGATTCTGTCCATGTCCACCTCATCCATATCCCTCAGGAATTGTATTTCAATCAAAATGTGGCAAAATAGAGATGAACCAAAGATCTAATGACGTTGATAATCTAAAATAATATTATTGTGCAGAAATTCTGTGGACTAAACACTGATTAACCCCCAGGATCCTCAACCCTGAGAGTGATGGACTTGTGGTAATCATGCAAGTTTCCCTAGATTGTGAAATGCTCCAAAAGATTGGAATGATGTAAATGTAGCACTATAACTCAAGAAAGGCAGGACAGAGAAAATAGGGCATTGCAGTCTGGGTGGCCTGACATGTTGAAAATTGTTAAAATCTGTTATTAAGGACATGAGAATGGTGTGTTTATTGGAATTGGTTTATTATTGTCATATGTACCAAGATACAGTGAAAATTTTGTCTTGCGCACCGTTCATACACAGTGCATTGAGGTAGAATAAGGTAAAACAATAACTGCACAACAAAGTGTAAAAAGACAGTGCAGGTAAATGATAAAGTGCAAGATCATAGCAAGGTAGGTTGTGAGGCATACAAGAGGTCCATTCAAGAGCCTGATAACAGTGGGATAGATGCTGTCCTTCAGCCTGGTGATGAGGCCTTTGTATCTTGCCTGATGGAGAGGTGAGAAGAGCGAACGTCTGGTATGAGTAGGTCTTTGATTATGTTGGCTGATTTACTGGGGTACTGAGAAATATAGACGGAGTACATGGAGAGAAGGCTGGTTCCTGTGATGTGTCTGTAACTCTCTGCAGTTTCGTGTGATCACATGCAGAGCAGTTGCCATACCAAGCCTTGATGCATCCAGACAGAATGCTTTCTGTGGTGCATTGATAAAAATTGGTTGATGAGAGTTGTCGGGAATATGCCGATTTTTTTTTTAGCCTCCAGAGGAAGTTGAGGCATTAGTGAGCTTTCTTAGCCATGACCTCTTGGTGTTTGGACTAGGACAGGATATCAGTAATGTTCACATCTGGAAACCTGAAACTCAAAGACAGGAGCATGTACACCCACCTCCTCCCCATTTCTTAAAGTCAGTGACCAGCTCCTTTGTCTCGCTGCCATTGGGGGAAAGGTTGTTGCCATGACACTGTCACTAAACTCCTTCTGCTGCTTCGACTCATCGTTACTTGAGATACGGCCCACTACAATGTTGTCAGCTGCAAGCGTGTAGATGGAGTTAGAGCGGATTCTAGCTACACAGTCATGAGTGTACAGGCAGTAGAGTCAGGGGGTTGAGGACACAACCTTGTGGAGCAGCAGTGTTTAGAATAATCTTGGTAGAGGTGTTGCTGCCTATCCTTACAGATTGTGGTCTGTGGGCAGGAAATGAAGGATCAATTTGCAGAGGTAGGCATTACTCCCAGGGACCAGGGTTTGATGATGAGTTTACTTGGAGATATAGTTGTCAATAAACAATAGTCAGACGTTTAGAGGTGAGTGAAGGTTCAGGGAGATTCTGATTGGCAAATTGCAGTGTGTTGAGGTTATCAGGAAAACTCATGTTGATGTATGTCAGACCAGACTCTCAAAGCACTACATTCTTAAGATTAAAGTCTGTCACAAGCCTTGTGGCCCATCAGGCTGGTGCTTATGCCGGTTTCCATGGCATGAAGCGACTGAGAGTACGAGACTCCATCCCCCCGCCCCCCCCCCCCGGATAGGACGCCAGTCTATCGCGAGGTTAACCCCCAGCATTTTTGCCGGTATCCATTTTCAGCTGGGTAGACTGGAGCACTGTATGGTTAAATGCCTTGCTCAAGGACACACATGCTGCCCCGGCCAAGGATCGAACCCACAACCTTCAGGTCACTAGTCCAATGCCCTAACCACTTGGCCACGCGCTACACACTACATTCTTAAAATCATAACTTAATTCAGTGGTGCTAACATGGCTTTGATGGAGAATTATATTTGACAATCCTAATAAAAGTTTGGTGAATAAAGAGTAATCAATAGATGCAGTAATTTGGGTTTTCAGAAGATATTTGAAAATAAGCCACATATCAGATTAGGATTCACAGGGTATGTATTAATAGATTAGAGTAGATATCTAAGAACGGGAAAGACGGCAAGGATGGTAAACCTTCGGCTGAACCGAAAGCTACGGATCTCCCTCCGACTGAATCACCGGTGACTTTGAAAGCGATATCGGAGTTAATTCAGAGGGAAATTTCAACCTCTGTTAGGGAGATGATTCGTACGGAAATTGCAGGCTTTGTTAAAGACCTGATTCATACGGAAATCTCAACTAATTTCCAGAAAATTGCCGATTTAATTGATAAGATGCAAACATGTATTGCGGAACATCAGTCGGCTATATCTGATCTTCAAAAATTCGCGCAACAAAGTGAGCTTAAGATGGGGAAAATCGAAGAAACAATTAATGTAATGAAGAAGAAACTTGACTTTTTGACTTTTAAAAACTCTGACTTGGAATCTAGAATGCGACGGCAGAATTTACGAATGATTGGCGTGAGGGAAGCCGTTGAAGCTAACAACCCCATGAAATATTTCTCCCAACTTTTAAAAGATGCATTCCCTACTGTATTTCCTGACCAACCACCGCTACTGGATCGTGTTCACAGAATCCCATCATACTCGTCTAGGTCAGATAGACCTAGGCATGTTATCTTACGTTTTCATTACTTTCAAGACAAGGAGAGACTGTTTCGATTCGCTCGATCTAAAGGTTTCATTGATTTTTCGGATCTTAAGTTCCGATTCGTGGAAGATTTCAGTAAACCAATCTGGGACCAACGGGTCCGTTACAGATCCGTGATGTCGGAATTCTATAAGAGGGATTTAAGACCAGCGCTGCTGTACCCTGCACGTCTAAGGATTCGCATGTCAGATGGAGCCCTTCGTTTTTTTGATTCTCCATCGGATGCCCAGAGTTATCTGGATCAACTTTCATCTCCAACATCTTAATTGCCTTCTTTTTAATTTTCTCCGTTGATCGGAGGCTGTGAATTGGTTGGTTTTAACTTTTCTGTGCCCTATTTGGGCAGAAAAGTTTACTTTCGATTTCTTAATATGGCTACTAAACTTTCTTTTTAACTGCGTCATTTCTTTCTTTTCCCAGGGGATTCTGGGTGGTTACTTCCCTTTTGTCATCTTACGTATTTCCTGTGCGGCCTTAAATTTTGTAGTTTTTGTTTAAATTTTATTCTGTTTTGCTTTTTATAATCACTTTATGTTAATAATCCTATATTTTTTTTGTTGCTGTGTCTATTCATGAGTTTGAGGTTTATTGTGGTTTTTTTTTAATATATATTTTCCGGCTTTTGTTCTGTTCTGTGTGTATTCTAATTGAGCTAACTTTTTTTTACTTATTTTTTTACTGTTTTACAATTAGCTGATCCTTTTCATATTTATACCTTTTTTTTAGGGAGCGTATACCGGAAGTCATGGGGGTAGTTTTAGCGCTTGCTTCTTTCTGGCGGGTCTGCTTTAGATTTTGCCTTGGGGTCTTGGGCTGGGGGGTGGCGGGAGGGGCTTCACGTTTTAGTTTGTTTTTCTTTGGGCTATATACATTATTGAAGTACTGGTTGCGTCCTTTTCCCCGGTATCTTTTGTATGTTCTGTTTCCTCTCCGGGTTTGTGGGTCGCGCCTATTGTCAATCCTCCTTGTTGTGGGTTGACTTTAGGATTTATGGAGTCTATTATTAATTTTGTCTCCTGGAATACTAATGGTCTTAATCATCCTATTAAAAGAAAAAAAGTTTTTAAAGTGTTCCGGAGACTTAAAGCACAAATTTTATTTTTACAAGAGACCCATGTACGGAGGGGGGACAGACTACGTTTTTTCAAATTCTGGAAGGAACAACAATTTCATTCGAACTCCAATGCTAAGATTCGAGGCGTCTCTTTTTTTATAGATTCCTCAGTTACTTTTATACAACAGGATATTATTTCTGATCCGAATGGTAGATTTTTATTGGTTAGTGGTTTACTATTTAATAAAAAAGTAGTTTTGGTTAATGTTTATGCTCCTAATATGGATTGTCCGGAATTTTATAAATCATTGTTTGATCAGTTTCTGAATTTGAACGAGTTTTCATTGATTTGGGGCGGAGATCTTAATACCTGTTTATCTCCAGCTTTGGACCGTTCGGCTCCTTTACGGACTTTACCTAATAAATCTGCAAATTTGATTAATTTTTTCCTTTCTGATTCTGGGTCGACGGACATTTGGCGTTTTCTGCATCCTCAGGAAAAAGATTTTTCCTTTTTTTCACATGTTCATCATTCCTATTCAAGAATTGATTATTTTTTTATTGATTCTCGTCTCATTCCTTCAGTGATTAAATGTGATTATGATTCTATAACCATTTCGGATCATGCTCCACTTAAGCTTTCTATTAAAATTATGGCCAATATACCAAACAATAGACAATGGCGTTTTAATTCGCTGTTGCTTCAGGACTCGGACTTTGTTAATTTTATGAATGAACAGATTGAGCTTTTTTTTACAATTAACCATACAGAAGATATTTCGGTTAACACTCTTTGGGACACTTTTAAAGCCTATATTCGGGGTCAGATTATTTCGTATTCCGTTGCTTTGAGGAAGAAACAGAAGCAGGAGGAGATGGCAATTGTGGACAAGATTAAAGAAATTGATAAGAAATATGTTATGGCTCCTTCTGAGGAGCTATACAAACAAAGAACTGAACTTCAAATGGAACACAGTTTACTACTCTCGTCCTCGATTGTAAACCAATTAAAGAAAACAAGAAGTGATTTTTATGTTCACAGTGATAAAATTGGCAAGCTGCTGGCTAATCAATTGAAATCTAATTATGTTAAATCTCAAATCAATCAGATTTATAACCAAAATGATCGATTGATATTGGATCATGTGGGGATTAATCAAACCTTTTGTGATTTTTATTCTTCTTTATATCAATCAGAGTCTCCTCGAGATTCTAAATATATGAATGATTTTTTAGATAAGTTAGACTTCCCTCTGATTTCACAGGATATGTCTTCTTTATTAGATACTTCCATTACAATGGATGAGATTAAGAATGTTATTTTTTCTATGAATCTGGGGGAAGCTCCTGGCCCTGATGGGTTTACCGTTGAATTTTATAAATGTTTTGCTTCTTTATTGATTCCTTGGCTCTATAAGGTTTTTGAGGCTTCTTTGAAACTTGGTAAACTTCCGGAATCTTTTAATAGAGCATCAATTTCTTTAATACTAAAGAAGGATAAAGACCCTGCTCAATGTGCATCTTATAGACCAATATCTTTATTAAATGTTGATTCTAAAGTTTTTTCTAAGTTATTAGCAAATAGACTAGAAAAAGTACTTCCTTCTATTATTTCGGAAGACCAAACGGGTTTTATTAAAGGTCGTTACTCTTTTTATAATATTCGTACATTGTTAAATATCGTTTATACTCCCTCACAAAATGTTCCTGAGTGTGTTATTTCTTTAGATGCCGAGAAAGCTTTTGATAGAGTAGAATGGCCTTATTTATTTAAGGTGCTTGAAATGTTTAATTTTAGCCTGAAATTTATATCCTGGATTAAACTATTATATCACTCCCCTGTAGCCTCGGTTCGTACTAACTCTTTAAACTCACCTTTTTTTCCTCTCTTTCGTGGTACTCGACAAGGCTGTCCTCTTAGTCCCCTATTATTTGATATTGCATTAGAACCTCTTGCAATTGCTATTCGAGAATCTTCAAATATTACTGGGATAACTCGGGGATTAAAGTCCCATAAATTATCACTCTATGCTGATGATTTACTTTTATATATTTCTAATCCTGAGAGATCTATTCCTGCTGTCTTAGAGTTATTAGCACAATTTGGTCTTTTCTCAGGTTATAAATTAAATCTTAGTAAGAGTGAACTTTTTCCGATTAATAAACATCTTCCCTTATATTATAAATTTCCATTTAAATTGATTAATAATTACCTTTCATATCTTGGGATTAAAATTACTTGTAAACATAAAGATTTATTTAAGACTAACTTTTTACCATTAATAGACCATATTACTCAACTTTCATCTAAATGGTTTCCTTTATATTTAACTTTGATTGGTCGTATTAATGCAGTTAAGATGTTTTTTTTGCCAAAATTTTTATATGTGTTTCAGGCATTACCAATTTTCGTTCCTAAATCTTTTTTTGATAAAGTCGACTCTAAAATTTCTTCATTTATTTGGCAGAATAAGAATCCGAGACTGGGTAAAATACATCTACAGAAAGCTAAGAGAGATGGAGGTTTAGCATTACCTAACTTTAGATTTTATTATTGGGCTATTAATATTCGACATATGAAATTTTGGTTACTTGACCGGGATATACTATCTATTCCTAAATGGGTAGCATTGGAATTACAATCTGTTCAGGGTTATACACTTGGTTCTATTTTAGGTTCATCTCTTCCTTTTGATTCGAAACGCCTTAAGCAGGTCTCTAACCCGATCGTTAAATATGCTTTGCGTATTTGGTTTCAATTCAGAAAATTTTTTGATCTTAATCAATTCGGGTTAGCGATTCCTATTTTAGGTAACATATTTTTTCCTCCCTCTTTTACGGATCGCGCTTTTCAAACTTGGAAGACTAAGGGTATTTTACGGTTTTTGGATTTATTTTTAGATGGTTCCCTTATGTCTTTTGAACAATTATCTAATAAATATAACCTATCAAGAATACATTTTTTTAGATATTTACAAGTTAGAAATTTTCTAAGTACTATACTTCCTTCCTTTCCAATGCTTCCTCCTATATATATTTTAGATTCGATAATTAACCTTAATCCATGTCAGAAAGGTGCATCGGCTATGATTTATAATATTATTATGAAACTCAGGAAAGCTCCATTTGATAAGATTAGGGTAGATTGGGAACAGGAATTGGGGCTTATCATTTCTGTGGATGATTGGGGGCAGATTTTACAATTAGTTAATACTTCCTCTATTTGTGCTAAACATTCCCTAATTCAATTCAAAGTGGTGCATAGAGCACATATGTCCAAAGATAAGTTAGCGCGTTTTTACTCGCATATTAATCCTTTCTGTGATAGATGTTCGGGGCAGATAGCCTCTTTAACTCATATGTTTTGGTCTTGCCCTACTTTGGAAACTTTTTGGAGAGATATTTTCAATATTATTTCTAAGGTATTAAATATAGATATCTCTCCTCACCCTATTACTGCTATCTTTGGACTACCTAAAATTTCTAGTAATCTTTCCCCTTCAGCCCGTAGAATGATTGCATTTCTTACTTTAATGGCGAAAAGATGTATTTTACAACATTGGAAAGAGCTTAATGCTCCAACTACCTTTTTTTGGTTTTCTCAGATGATTTTATGTTTGAATCTGGAGAAAATTAGAAGTAACCTTTATGATTCTTCATTTAAATTTGAACAGATTTGGGGACCTTTTATTCGATATTTTCATTTAATGTAATATTTACCCTTCTTGTTTTTTTTTTCACTGTTTTAATGGATGTCGGGATTGAGGACGTGATTTTAAGTTTAACTCTGTTTGGTTTCAAGTTAGCCCATTGCTTTGCTTTGCTTTTAGTTAGTTGCACGGTGGGTTTTTTTTGGGGGTTTTTTTTTTCTTTTTTTCCATTGATATATATAAAATCTAGTATACTATTATGTTATTTTGGTTTCTTATGCTTAAATTACATTGTTTGTAGTATTTTCTTTTTGGTATTGTTATCTTTTGGAATTTTATTATACTTTAACATTGTATTAATGTTTATATGGCTTACCTTTTTTGTATACTTACTCAATAAAAAGATTTAAAAAGAAAGAAAGAGTAGATATCGAGTTGGTTACAAGAGAGAAAGGAGAAGGCATAAGTGTATGGTTTCCAACATCCACAAAAACAGAGGAGTACCCCAAAGAATGAATGACAGTTAAATGTTAGAACCCCACAGCCCCCCAACTCCCCCCTCCCATGCATAAGCAGCAGTACCCCAAAGACTACTCGTTCACCCGGTAATTCGACATACCACAGGCTCTCTCTTTCCTTAATAAGGGAAAAAGAGGTGTCCCTGTTTCACAGCGAGGGGTAAACATAACAAAAACAATTTGCTGATTTATGGTGTTAAAAGTCTGTTGCGTTGCTTTTTCTGAGATTTCTGCCCAAAGAACTCGGGTCTCTGGCACACAGCCAGCAGCCAACTTGCTGCTTTAATCTTCCATGTACTCCCACAACACATCAGGCGGCGGCAGCGACCATGAATCTGCCCGCCTCCAGAACCATGAAAATCCAGCACCCTGAAGGTGCACTAGGCTTCCAGGCCGCATCCTTGGCATATCAAAAAGTGGTCGGTCATGAGGCCTGAGAGCGGGTCCCACTGCCGTAAAGAACTGAAGTCAATGTGTAACTCCAGGTCAGGGTTTTTAAAAGAACCCTGAAAAGGGAAAAAAAATATTAAAAACAGAAATAGAGCTGTTTCTGAAGATGCAAGCAAAGGAGACGCTGTTAGGCCCCATCATCCTAAACTCCGCCCTCCGGTTTTGTCTTTAAGTTTTTGTTGTTCTGGATGATTATAATCCAGTCATGATTATGAAGCCAGGCTTCCTTAGGACTTGGGTATCCTTGAAACTGGTCAAACCTTTGGTGTATGGTGCTGTGTTTTGGGAAACACAAGCTCCTCTTGCTTCTGTTAACTTCTTTCTCCTGCTCACTTCTTAACAGAAATTTGTTCAACTTACATTGAAGCCACCACTTCACACTGTCCAATCAGTGCTGGTTTTGGAGTGATGAGGTTTTCTTTATTTATTACTCCAGTGAAGAAGTATTATCTTTGTCAATATTGGACTTTTCATCTCTGAATTTCTATTGTGACAAGATTGAATGCCCATGATTTAGAGTCACAGAACTCTACAGCACAGAAACAGGCTCTTTGGCTTATCTAGTCCAGTTGAACTGTTATTCTGCCTCGTCAAGTTCGAGTTTAATGTCATCTGACCATACAAATATTTAACCAACTGAAACAGTGTTCCTCTGGACCCCGGTGCACCCACAGCATATAAACCCAAATATTTCCATAAATTAATTAATAAAAAAAGTGCCATAGACCCTGGACCATAGCCCAGAGATTTGATTTATTTATTTGTATTTCTGTGTCGTTTTATTCTGTTGGATCTTTTTGAAGACAGGGCAGTGTGGCAGTCCTCAAAGAGTTAATCAACCTGGTGAATAGTGGTTGACGCATTTTGTTTTCTCAGTAATTCCAGCGTTTCCATTCTATCTCTGCCTCGAGCCCAGGGTCAGTCACCCTTTGATTGAAAACAATGGAAGTTCGAAGGCAGCTTTTCTCTGCATCCGATAACCCTGTGTGTTTTTTTTTGTTTTTGTTGTTTTCTTCTATAGATTATACTGCACTGCAGTGTGCAACATAACTGTGGATTCACAGCAGGTCATGCAGGAGTCAGAATTTGTAAATACTTTCCACTAGGATCCAGTGCCAAGTGGTTGGAGTTGGAGCAGTCCATGTTCTGTAATTTTAAATATAATTCTGCATACAAACTCCACTTGGCACAGGATTATTGATACCCTTCACTCTGTGATCTTACTCCCCCCAAAATATACTTCATTATGGTGTAAGAAAAGCACAGCGGGCCAGGCAGAGTGGGTAAAGAAGCTAAGAAAGCTGTTAAGTATTTTTACATTTTTATTTGACTTCCAGTATGGTTCAAAGCTGTGCTGTGTTGTCCACGATCAGACTGCTGTGTGCTTGTTCTAGCTGACATCATCCAATTCACCATCCATCTACAGGACATGACACTCCGCGACTTCGGCTGGATTATTATGTGTTTATGTGACTATACGTTTACTGCTATCATCATTATATGTCCCTTGTGCTGTGTGTAACTGTTGGTACTGTGTTTTGCACCTTAGCCCTGGAGATATGTTGTTTCATTTGGTTGTATTCATGGGCATTCATGTATGGTTGAATGACAACTAAACTTAAACTTGAGTGTCATTTTTCAAGTGAGCTAGGCCACAACTTCGTTTTAATCAACTGGCTTGGGGGCTATGCCACTGTGGGGAGAAAACATGAAACTCTTCACACTTCTGCTCAAGCAGGTCCCAGTCAAGCCTGCAGACAGCAGACAACATACAAGACGGAGATGCGAAAGGGTGTCCCTGACCCTGACTCACAGCCAGCCGGCAGCCATACACATCCCTGTTAGAAACAGGCAAAGGTGACAAGTGGGAACAGATTGGAACTTGCTGTAGGCTGGGGATTCCTAGTGAAGAAAACAATGAAGGCAATAGTCCAACAATTGCTGGAACCTGCACGTTCTGTATTATCAAAGCACATGGGAACATTTGATGGAGAAGGACCTGCTGTGTTTTGTTGAGAAGGCCCATCAGTGTGAACTGATGGTTTAGGTAAGGGAATTATTGTGAGTATTGGTAAACTGTAGAAAGAGTTCAGGTAAAAGCACTTGTTTCACTGAGGATGGTGAAGAAGTAAATCCCCTTCCGGGAACTGTGCTGGAGACGGCACATTGGGAAGCACATTTATAAAGAGAAAACAACTACTAAATGCGATTAAGTGACTGACTTGTACTTGCCTGATAAACAGAATGGGTTACTCTTTACAGTGTAAGTATGGTTCTGGTGTAAGTGCCATTGTTCCGGTGTAAGCACGCTGGCTCTGCTCCTGTTCATAGATCTATTGGTCATGGACCTAGACAGGAGTTTGGAATCTGGAGCAGATATAATCAGCTGGAGGAACTGTCAAATTTTTGGGTCGAAACCCTGCATCAAGACTAAGGGCTGAGAGGGAAGATAGCCAGCATAAAGAGGAGAGGGGGAGTGATAAGATGGGGGCCAGTGGGTGATGCATTGTTGGCTCGGTGCTCTTCCTTGTGTCAGTTATTTACAAAACTTAGCTCCACAGAGCAGTGAGAAGTAGGATGTTGATTGCCATTATAATTGGTATGTCAATACCACCACCATTAGTAATTCTCATCAACATCAGTAGGGAGAAGGTACAGGATCCTGAAAGCTGCTTTCTTCTGCACCATCAGGTTTCTGACCATTATTTGTCTTTCCATTGATTGATTTATCTATTTATTTATCCATTATTTGTTTGTTAATCTATTGACTGATGTATTGATTGATTGAATCTTACAGTAATGTATCTAAGGCATCCGTTAGTCTTGCGAGACCATGGATCTGCGTCTGGAAAATCTTCACTCTCCAGGGTGCAGGCCTGGGCAAGGTTGTATGGAAGACCAGCAGTTGCCCAATGCTGCAAGTCTCCCCTCTCCACGACACCGATGTTGTCCAAGGGAAGGGCACTAGGACCCATACAGCTTGGCACCAGTGTCGTCGCAGAGCAATGTGTGATTAAGTGCCTTGCTCAAGGACACAACACGTTCCCTCGTCTGGGGCACGAAATCACGACCTTCAGGTCGCTAGTCCAATGCCTTAACCACTTGGCCCCGTGCCCACACAGTCAAAATGCTCGAGGAACTCAGTATCTTGTTTGTGTTGAACTGGTTTATTATCACCGACATATAAATTACTGTAAGATTCAATCAATCAATAAATTAGTCAATAGGTTAACAAACAAATAATGTAAAAATAGTCGACATTTCTGGCAGAGGCCCTGTTGAAATCTTGATGAAGGGTCTTGGCCTGAAATGTTGACTCTTTATTCCCCTCAATAGATGCTGCCTGACTTGCTGAGTTCCTCCAGAATTTTGTGTGTGTTGCTTTGGATTTACAGTATCTGCAGAATCCCTTCAGTTTATGATAAACCTGATTCTGATTTGTTTGGAAAATCTTCCATTAAAACCTTTCTAAAGAATTATCTCGTGTGCTCCTGGCTTGCTAGGTAACACTGCATGGTATGATTATGGTCATGCATACCGGTAAATTCCCCTATCCACACTGAGTTAACTCGGTCTGGGAATCACATCTCCAGCTGGCTCATTTCCCCTGGGCTGAGGAAAGAATCCTGCTCCTGATCTGCACTTGGTGATTCCTGCTAGAAACTGTGAGTTGCTCTGTACAGGAAAGAGAAGCAGGGCTTGCAAAGCTGTAACATAGAATCATGGCTGAAAATTTCAGTTCAGCCAGAGTGAATATTTTTCATTTTTTCACTGGCTGTGTCCTTGAGCCTGGAATTTCAGTGAACTGTTGAAAACATCACAATTAGATTTCATCAAAAAGTGCCATGAGTATTCTGCATCTGAGCTAAATCAGTCCCCAGGGCCCATGCACTAATGCAGAGGAAGTGATGTTGTATCCTCGGTAACTTCCGTTGTTTGCTGTTATTTTCAGCTTTGGCGGGATCTAACTGCATTGCCTCAGAGCTGAACGTAGTGTTTGGATAGCAGCACTCTTTTCTCTCAAGCAGGTAATCTGAACATCAGAGAAACAACAGCTGAAACACTTGTGGAGATTAGTTTGCAGATTTCATGTTGCAGGGACCAATATTGCCCTGACATTTCAGGCCTGACGTTGATACCCTGACAGAGACATGAAGTCATAGAGCCATACAACATAGAAATAGGCCCTTCAGTCTGCTGTCTGAGCTGACCATCCACCATCAACTTACACCAAACCTATCTTGTTTCCCTCATGTTTTCATCAGTTCCCCACACCCCACCCCACCACAGACTCACCAACTCACTCAAAACCACATCAAGTTCACTGATGGTACAACAGTTGTGGCTCTTCAGCAACAATGATGAGTTGACATACAGAGAGGAGGTAGAGAGGCTTGTCAAAAGGCGTGAAAACAGCAGCCCGAGTCTCAATGTGGGTGAGACAAAAGAGATAATGATGGACTTCAGCATGGCACAAGTCGAGCACTCTCCATTGCACGTCAATGGCTCTGCCATGGAAAGAGTGAAGAGCACAAAGTTCCTTGGTCTGCACATAATGGACAATCTAACATGGACCCACAACACCACCTCATTAGTCAAGAAGGCACAGCAACGTCTACACCTTCTAAGGAGATTAAAGTGTCCTAGGCACCTTATCCCCATTCTAACAACTTTCTACAGAAGCACCATTGAGAATGACCTGTCTGGCTGCATCATTGTTTGGTACGGAAACTGCAAGGCATCAGACCACAGGACCCTACATAGGACAGTAAAAACTGCCAAGGGGATCACCTGGGTGTTCCTCCATTTGTGACATTTACTGCAAATGTTGTAGGCGAAGGGCCTGAATCATTACCGAGGATCCCTACCACCCATCCGACAATCTCTTTGACTACCATCAGGAAGGAGGTACAGGAGCATTAGGACTAAGATGGCCATACTTAGTAACAGCTTCTTCCCTCAGGTTTTGAGACTAATGAATACCTTGTCACCACAGAGGTCTTGTCACTAGGACAGTGAGCTGTTTACTGTTTACCTGTGCTTATTTGAGGTAATATTTGTGCAGACAGGTCGAGAGCGGATGCCATTTCATTCACTCTTCACACAACCCTGGATCATCTGGACAGTAAAGGTGCATTCATCAGGATGTTCTTTATCGATTACAGCTCAGTATTTAGCACCATCATCCTCTCAAAACTAGTCAGTAATTTCTGGACCTCCATAACCCCTTGTGCAATTGGATCCTGGATTTCCTCACTTGCAGACCCAGTCATTTCAAATTGGCAAAAACATCTCCACAATCTCCATCAGCACAGGAGCACCACAGGGAGTGTGCTTAGCCCCCTGCTCTACTCGCTTTACACCTCTGACTGTACAGCTCCAACACCGTATACCAGCTTGCTGATGACACACTGTTGTGGGCCGTATCAAAGGTGGTGATGAATCAGCATGCAGGAGGGAGATTGAAAATTTGGCTGAGTGATGTAATAACAACAACCTCTCACTCAATGTCAGTAAGACCAAGGGACTGATTGTAGACAGCATTCTCAAAATGCTGGAGGAGCTCAGCAGACCAGGCAGCGTCGATGGAAAAGAGTACAGTCGACGTTTCGGGCTGAGACCCTTCGGCAGGACTGGAGGGAAAAAAAACTGAGGAGTAGATTTAAAAGATGGAGGGAGGGGAGAGAGAAATGCCAGGCGATAGGTGAAACCTGAAGGGGGAGATATGAAATAAAGAGCTGAGAAGTTGATTGGTGAAAGAGACACAGGGCTGGGAAAGGGGGAGTCTGATAGAAGAGGACAGAAGGCCATAGAAGAAAAAGAAGGGGGAGGAGCATCAAAGGGAGGCGATGGGTGGGCAAGGAGATAAGGTGAGAGAGGGTAAAGGGGATGAGGAATGGTGGGGGGGGGGGGGGATATTACCAGAAGTTCGAGAAATCGATGTCCATGCCATCAGGTTGGAGGCTACCCAGACGGAATATAAGGTGGTGTTCCTCCAACCTACGTGTGGCTTCATCACAACAGTGGAGGAGGCCATGGATTGACATATCAGAAGGGGAATGGGAAGTGGAATTTAAACGGGTGGCCACTGAGAAATCGCGTTTGTTCTGACGTACAGAGCATAGGTGCTCAGCAAAGCGGCCTCTCAATCTATGTTGGGTCTCACTAATATACAGGAGGTGACACTGGGAGCACCGAACACAGTATATGGCCCAAACAGACTTACAGGTGAAGTGTTGCCTCACCTGGAAGGACAGTTTAGGGCCTTGAATAGTGGTGAGGGAGGAGGTGTAGGGGCAGGTGTAGTACTTGTTCCGCTTGCAAGGATAATTGCCAGGAGGGAGATCAGTGGGGAGGGACAAATGGACAAGGGAGTCGCATAGGGAGCAATCCCTGTGGAAAGCAGAAAGTTGGAGGGAGGGAATGATGTGCTTGGTGATGGGATCCTGTTGGAGATGGTGGAAGTTGCAGAGAATTATGGGCTAGACGCGGAGGCTGGTGGGATGGTAGTTGAGGACAAGAGGAATCCCATCTCTGGGAAGATGGGGTAAGAGCAGATGTGCGTGAAATGGAAGAGATGTGGTTGAGGGCAGCATTGGTGGAGGAAAGGAAGCCCCTTTCTTTGAAGCAAGAAGACATCTGCATCATTTTAGAATGAAAAGCCTCATCCTGAGAGCAGATATGGCAGAGATGGAGGAATTGAGAGAAGGGGATGGAGTTTTTACAAGTAACAGGGTGGGAGATGGTATAGTCCAGGTAGCTGTGAGAGTCCGTGGGTTTGTAATAGACATCAGTAGATAAGCTGCCTCCAGAGATAGAGCCAGAGAGAGGAGGAAAGTGTTGGAAATGGACCAGGTAAATTTAAAGGCAGGGTGGAAGTTGGAGCCAAAGTGGATGAAGTCGACGGGTTCTGCGTGAGTACAGGGAGCAGCACCAATGCAGTTGTTGACGTAGCGTAGGAAAAGTATGGGATGGTCACCAATGTAGGCTTCGATCATATACTCGTTCCAACTGATTGTAGACCTTGGGGGAGGGAAACCAGTATCCTTCAGAGGATCAGAGGTGGACAGAGTCAGTAGCTTTAAATTCTGGGTGTCACTATCTCAGAGGACCTGTCCTGGACCCATTATATAAATATAATTGCAAAGAAAGCATGATAGCATCTTTAGTTCCTCAGGAGTTTGACAAGATTCGGCATGTCATGGAAAACCTTGGCAAACTTCTATAGCTGTGTGGTGGGAAGTGTGCTGACTGGCTGCATCACAGCCTGGTATGGGAACACCAATGCCTTTGAGTGGAAAATCCTACAAAAGATAGTGGATTTGGCTCAGTACATCACGGGTAAAACTCTCCCAACCATTGGGCACATCAGCATGAAACATTGCTGTAGAAAAGCAGCATCCATCGTCAAAGGTCCTCACCACCCAGGCCATGCTCTTATCCCACTGCTAGAAGGTAGAAGGTACAAGAGCCTCAGGACTCACACTACCCCTCAACCATCAGGATCTTGAACAAAAGGAGATAGCCTTACTCATACAACAGGAATTCTGCAGATGCTGGAAATTCAAGCAACACACATCAAAGTTGCTGGTGAACGCAGCAGGCCAGGCAGCATCTGTAGGAAGAGGTGCAGTCGACGTTTCAGGCCGAGACCCTTTGTCAGGACTAACTGAAGGAAGAGTGAGTAAGGGATTTGAAAGTTGGAGGGGGAGGGGGAGATGCAAAATGATAGGAGAAGACAGGAGGGGGAGGGATAGAGCCAAGAGCTGGACAGGTGATTGGCAAAAGGGGATACGAGAGGATCATGGGACAGGAGGTCCGGGAAGAAAGACAAGGGGGGGGGAACCCAGAGGATGGGCAAGAGGTATATTCAGAGGGACAGAGGGAGAAAAAGGAGAGTGAGAGAAAGAATGTGTGCATAAAAATGAGTAACAGATGGGGTACGAGGGGGAGGTGGGGCCTTAGCGGAAGTTAGAGAAGTCGATGTTCATGCCATCAGGTTGGAGGCTACCCAGACGGAATATAAGGTGTTGTTCCTCCAACCTGAGTGTGGCTTCATCTTTACAGTAGAGGAAGCCGTGGATAGACATGTCAGAATGGGAATGGGATGTGGAATTAAAATGTGTGGGCACTGGGAGATCCTGCTTTCTCTGGCGGACAGCGTAGATGTTCAGCAAAGCGGTCTCCCAGTCTGCGCCGGGTCTCGCCAATATATAAAAGGCCACATCGGGAGCACCGGACGCAGTATATCACCCCAGTCAACTCACAGGTGAAGTGTTACCTCACCTGGAAGGTCTGTTTGGGGCCCTGAATGGTGGTAAGGGAGGAAGTGTAAGAGCATGTGTAGCACTTGTTCCGCTTACACGGATAAATGCCAGGAGGGAGATCAGTGGGGAGGGATGGGGGGGACGAATGGACAAGGGAGTTGTGTTGGGAGCGATCCCTGCGGAATGCAGAGAGAGGGGGGGAGGGAAAGATGTGCTTAGTGGTGGGATCCCGTTGGAGGTGGCGGAAGTTACGGAGAATAATATGTTGGACCCGGAGGCTGGTGGGGTGGTAGGTGAGGACCTTTGGCCCTTCTTGGCTGTGCCGAACCATTTTTCTGCCTAGTCCCACTGACCTGCACACGGACCATATCCCTCCATACACCTCCCATCCATGTACCTGTCCAAGTTTTTCTTAAATGTTAAAAGTGAGCCCGTAGTTACCACCTCGTCTGGCAGCTCATTCCACACTCCCACCACTCTCTGTGTGAAGAAGCCCCCCCTAATGTTCCCTTTAAAATTTTTCCCCCTCACCCTTTACCCATGTCCTCTGGTTTTTTTCTCCCCTAAGTTAAAGATGACACATTTCTTTCATATTTTAAGCAAGAAAACTTTTTTATTTCCATCTTTTACAGTTTCAAAATAACAAAAAAGGAAAAGGGCCCAAAACAAAAGTTTGGGCACCCTGCATGGCAGTACTTAAAACACCCCCTTTTGGCAAGTATCACAGCTTGTAAACACTTTCTGTAGCCAACTAAGAGTCTTTCATTTCTTGTTTGGGGGATTTTCACCCATTCTTCCCTGCAAAAGGTTTGTAGTTCTGTGAGATTCTTGGGCCATCTTGCATGCACTGCTCTTTTGAGGTCTATCCACAGATTCTCGATGATGTTTAGGTCAGGGGACTGTGAGGGCCATGGCAAAACCTTCAGCTTGCACCTCTTGAGGTAGTCCATTGTGGATTTTGAGGTGTGTTTAGGATCATTATCCTGTTGTAGAAGTCATCCCCTTTTCATCTTCGGCTTTTTTACAGACGGTGTGAAATTTGCTTCCAGAATTTGCTGGTATTTAATTGAATTCATTCTTCCCTCTACCAGTAAATGTTCCCAGTGCCACTGGCTGCAACACAAGCCCAAAGCATGATTGATCCACCCCCGTGCTTAACAGTTGGAGAGGGGTTCTTTTCATGAAATTCGGCACCCTTTTTTCTCCAGACATACCTTTGCACATTGCGACCAAAAAGTTCTGTTTTAACCATCAGTCTACAGGACTTGTTTTCAAAATGCATCAGGCTCGTTTAGATGTTCCTTTGAACCTTTTTGAATAGAACTTTTTCCTAAAAACATCAAGAATCTGTGGATAGACCTCAAAAGAGCAGTGCATGCAAGATGGCCCAAGAATCTCCCAGAACTAGAAGCCTTTTGTAAGGAAGAATGGACGAAAATCCCCCAAACAAGGATTGAAAGACTCTTAGCCGGCTACAGAAAGCGTTTACAAGTTGTGATACTTGCCAAAGGGGGTGTTACTAAGTACTGTCATGCAGGGTGCCCAAACTTTTGCTTCAGGCCCTTTTCCTTTTTTGTTATTTTGAAACTGTAAAAGATGGAATTAAGAAAGTTTTCTTGCTTGAAATATTAAAGAAATGTGTCACCTTTAACTTTATGCCGTTAGGAAATCAGTTAATCTTTTAATTGCTTAGCTATTCACGGTAACAGAAATTTTGACCAGGGGTGCCCAAACTTTTGCATACTACTGTATGGTCCCCTCAGCTGAATTGTTGATATAGATGTGTTGTTATTACATTAGTACTGATTCATATATTCTGCTACAACTGATGTAGTCAACAGCTCTGTAGTTCCCCATTTTCTCTCTCTTTTTCAATATTTGATAGGTTTCAATGAGATTCTCCCTTTCATTCTTCGAAACTCCGGCGAGAACAGGCCCAGAACTATCAAAATTATGAATGGTATAAATAGGGTAATGCAAGCAGACTTTTTTCCACTGAGGTTGGTGAGAAAAGAACTAGAGGTCATAGGTTAAGGGTGAACGGTGAAGCATTTAAGGGGAACCTGAGGGGGAACATCTTCACTCAGAGACTGGTACGAGTGTGGAATGAGCTGCGAGTGGAAGTGGTGGATGTGGTATCAATTGCAACCTTTAAGAGAGGTTTGGATAAGAAGATGGATGGGAAGTGTCTGGAGAGCGATGGCTCAGGTGTGAGTCAATGAGACTAGGCATTTTTCTTCATCAGAGCTACGTTTCAGATCAAAAGGGTTGACAATTTCAGGATAGTGGAACAGTTGGCTGAATATTCTATTAAGAAAACTGCTACCATCCTATCATATTTCAGGAAAAGCCACAAAAAGGGAGGTTGTTTTTGCTATGTAAATGTTTAGTGTTGTGTGTGGGACTTTTGTGTTTGGTATAAAAAAAAATCCAGGAGTTGAGGTAGACTTGAACAGTTTTGATTCTCTTGACTTTCTGATCTATTCCTGCAGGACTTTATCTTCAGTTGTTTATGACTATTCTTCTCCTTAGATCTCTGTAGCTATGTTTGAGAGGCATTTGGACAGACATGAACAGGCAGGAAGCAGGGAGGGATAAAGACTACATACAACCGGATGTTCGGTTTAAATTTGCATTGTGGTCAGCAAAGACTATGTGAGCTGAAGGGTCTGTTCCTCTGCTGTACTGATGAATACTCAGTAGCTACTTCATTAGGTGCATTTGTACACCTGCTTGTTAATGCAAATATATAATCAGCCAATCATGTGGCAGCAGCTCAATGCATAACACGTGCAGACATGGTCAAGAGTTTCAGTTGTTGTTCAGACTAAGCATCAGAATGGGGAAGGAATCTGATCTAAGTGACTTTGAGTGTGGAATGATTGCTGGTGCCTGATGGGGTGATTGGAGTATCTCAGAAACTACTGATCTCCTGGGATTTTCACACACACAACAGTCCCTAGAGAATGGTACGCAAAACAAAAAAAGTGAGCAGAAGTTCTTTGGGTGAAAACGCCTGATTAATGGGAGAGGTTGGAGGAGAATGGCTAGACTGATTCAAGCTGGCAGGAAGGTGACAGTAACTGAAATAACCATGTGTTACAACAGTGGTGTGCAGAAGAGAATCTTTGAATATACATGTCAAACCTTGAAGTGGGAGGGCTACAACGGTAGAAGACCATGAATATACACTCGGTAGCCACTTTATTAGGTAGAGGAGGTTTGTAACAAAGTGGTCATTGAGCAACAATTTATCAGGATGTTGCCTGTAGTTAGCTCTTTTCAGTTGTAAGGAGAGATTGGTTAGGCTGGGATGATTCGTTGATTCTTACTGGAATGTATGAGGCTGTGGAGTGACCTTACAGAGGTTTGTAAAATTATCAGAGACATCGATAGGATCCTTAGTCCAAATCTTTCTCCCAGGGCAGGCGAGTCCAGAACAAGGGGACACACATTGAAGGGTTGTAGTTGTCTGGAATGATCTGCCAGTAGAGGTGGTGGAAAAAAGGTTTTGGACAGTTTCTTGGATGGGATATGTACCTGTTGCTAGCCAATGGAATTAATGTAGATCAGAATGGACGAGCAGGTCAAAGGGTAGTGAATCGTTCAAGGCTAGTGAATGGTGGTTTGGGTTGCAGCAAGGTTCTGCCTATTAGACGTATTGGGGATGTGTGAGATGAGTGTATGTATTTATCTATACCCCTCATAATTTTGTATACCTCTATCAAATTGCTTCTCAATTTTCTACATTCTGCAAAATATAGTCCTAACTTATTCCACCTTCCCCTATAACTCAGGTCCTCAAGTCCTGACAACATCCTTGTAAACTTTCAATGTACTCATTCAATTTTATCGATATCTGTCCTGAAGATAGGTGACCAAAACTCCACACAGTACTAAGATAGGTGGAGTTGTGGATAATGAAGTAGGTTTTCAAAGATTGCAGAGAGATTTAGGCCAGTTAGAAGAGTGGGCTGAAAGATGGCAGATGGAGTTTAATTCTGATCAATGTGAGGTGCTACATTTTGGTAGGACTAATCAAAATAGGACATACATGGTAAATGACAGGGCATAGAAGAATGCAGTAGAACAGAGGGATCTAGGAATAATGGTGCATAGTTCCCTGAAGCTGGAATCTGATGTGGATAGGGTGATGAAGAAAGCTTTTGGTATGCTGGCCTTTATAACTCAGAGCAGTGAGTATAGGAGTTGGGATATAATGTTGAAATTGTATAAGGCATTGGTAAGGCCAAATTTGGAGTATTGTGTACAGTTCTGGTCACCGAATTATAGGAAAGATGTCAATAAAATTGAGAGAGTACAGAGGAGATTTACTAGAATGTTGCCTGGGTTTCATCTCCTAAGTTACAGAGAAAAGTAGAACAAGTTGGGTCTTTATTCTTTGGAGCATAGAAGGTTGAGGGGGGGACTTGATAGAGGTATTTAAAATTATGAAAGGGATAGATAGAGTTGACGTGGATAGGCTTTTTCCATTGAGAGTGGGGGAGATTCAAACAAGAGGACATGAGTTGAAAGTTCAAGGGCAAAAGTTTAGGGGTTACATGAGGGGGAACTTCTTTACTCAGAGAGTGGTAGCTGTGTGGAACGAGCTTCCAGCAGAAGTGGTTGAGGCAGGTTCGATGTTGTCATTTAAAGTTAAATTGGATAGATATATGGACAGGAAAGGAATGGAGGGTTATGGGCTGAATGCAGGTCAGTGGGACTAGGTGAGAGTAAGAGTTCAGCACGGACTAGAAGGGCTGAGATGGCCTGTTTCTGTGCTGTAATTGTTATATGGTTATATGATTTGTATCATACATCAATACGTAATGTATTGTTCCTTAAGACCACTGAAACCACAGACCATTGACCCTAACATCAGTGGAAGCATTTGTGAGAGGTAGAATCTACCTGATGGAGGTTTATAAAACCATGACAGGTGTAGATAAGGTGAATAGTCACAGTGTTTTTTTTTTCTGGGGTAGGGGAGTCCAAATCTAGATGGTATAAATTAAAAATGAATGAGGAACCACATATCCACCCAGAGGGAGGGGGTATCCAGACCCAGCTGCTAGAGGAGTTGGTAGAGGTAACAAAGATTAATTTAAAGATTACGAAGTTTAAAACAATTTAGACAGTCCATGCATAGGAAAGGTTTAGAGCAGGGGTTCCTGACCTTTTTTATCCATGACCAATATCATTAAACTTAAAGGGCAGGACCTCCAGGATTCTGACCTCAGGATTGCTAGCCATGCCACATGCTAGTGAGGCCAGAACTAGGAAGATTATACAGTTTAATACATGGCTAAGGAGTTGGTGTTGGGGGGGACGGCGGTGGTGCATAAGATTTTTGGATCATTGGGCTTTCTTCCAGGGAAGGTGGGACCTGTACAGAAGGGACAGTTTGCACCTGAACTGGAGGGGGACTAATATCCTAGTGGGAAGGATTGTTAATGATGCACGATGGGTTTTAAACTAGAGTTACAGGGGGAAGGGACCCAGAGTGCCAGAATAGTTGGTGTAAAGTTTGTGGAGGCAGATGAAGGTAAGACCTCAGACAAAATTAGGTTGAGCATGGTGCAACTACTGACCTGAGCTGCCTATATTAAACTGAAAGAAGCATCACAGGAAAGGCAGAAAATAATGCTAAAGATGAGGTAGCTGGTTTACAAACAGAGGCAATGTGTAGTGAGGAGAGGCTGTTGATAGGGCAAAATTGCAGTTAACAGGATGAGCTGCAACGTAAAAGGCGGACAAAATTGAAAAGGGTGAATACAGGACTGAAGGTATTGTATCTTCATGTGTGTAGTATACAGAATAAGGTAGATGGACTTGCAGCACGCACAAAATGTTGGAAAAACTCTGCAGGCCAGGGAGCGTCTAGGGAAAAGAATACAGTCAACGTTTTGAGCTGAAACGTCAACTGTCCTCTTTTCCATTGATGCTGCCTGGCCTGCTGAGTTCCTCCAGCATTTTGTGTGTGTTTCTCTGATTTCCAGCATCTGCAGATTTTCTCTTGTTTGTGAGATGAACTTGCAGTATAGTTACAGATTGGCCAGTATGATTTTGTAGGCATCACTGAATCATGGCTGAAAGAAGATTATAGTTGGGAGCTTAATGTCCAAGGATACATATTGTATCGAAAAGATAGGCAGGAATGCAGAGGGGGGTGGTGTTGCTTCTTTGGTTAAAAAAAATGAAATCAAATCATTAGAGAGAGGTGATACGGTCGGAAGTGGTTGAATCATTGTGGGTAGAGCTAAGGAACTGCAAGGGTAAAAAGACCCTGATGGGAGTTGTATACAGATGCCCAAACAATAGTAAGGATATGGCCTACAAATTTCTATGGGAGATAAAAATTGATGCCAAAAGGGCAATGTTAAAATAGTCATGCGGGACTTCAATTTACAGATAGATTGGAAACATCAGGTTGGTGCAGAATTGCAGGAGGGGGAATATCTAGAGTGTCTGTGAGATGGCTTTTAGAACAGCTGATGGTTGAGCCTATAGAGGATCTGCTGTTCTGGATTGGGTGTTGTGCAAAAAACCAGAACTGATTAGAGAGCTTAAAGTAAAAGAACCCTTAGGGGCAAGTGATCATGAATGTGATCAAATTCACCCTGAAATTTGAGAAGGAGAAGCTCAAGTCAGATCTATCAGTATTACAGTGGAGTAGAGGGAATTACAGAGGCATGAGAGAGGAGTTGGCTAGAACTGATTGGAAAAGAACACTGGCAGGGATGATGGCAGAGCAGCAATGGTTGGAATTTCTGGAAGCAATTCGGAAGGCACAGGGTATATACATCCCAAAGAGGAAGAAGTATTCTAAAGGAAAGATGTCACAACTGTGGCTAACAAGAAAAGTAAAAGCCAACATAAAAGCCAAAGAGTGGGCATATAATAGTGCAGGAATTAGTGGAAAGTTAGAGGATTGGGAAGTTTTAATAACCAACAGAAGGCAACTAAAAAGTGATTAAGATAATAAAGATGGAATACGAAAGGAATAAGCTAGCCAATAATATTAAAGAGGATACCAAAATTTCCTTTAGATACATAAAGTGTAAAAGACGAGAGTGGATATCAAACCGCTGGAAAACGATGCTGGAGGCAACGAATGGGGGACAACAAAATAACAGACAAACTGAACAAGTATTTTGCATCAGTCTTTACAGTGGAAGACACCAGCAGTATGATGGAAGTTCCAAATGTTGGGGGCATGAAGTGTGTGAAGTTACCATTACTAGAAAGAAAATTCTTGGGAAAATGAAAGTTGTGAAGGTGGATAAGTCACCTGGACCAGATGGTGTACACCCCAGGGTTCTGAAAGAAGTGGCTGAAGAGATTGTGGAGGCATTAGTAATGATCTTTCAAGAATCAGTAGATTCTGGAGTGGTTTTGGAAGACAGGAAAATTGCAAATGTCACTCCACTCTTCAAGAAGGGAGAGAGGTAGAAGAAAGGAAACTATAGACCAGTTAGTTTGACCTCAGTGGTTGGAAAGATGTTGGAGTTGATTGTTAAGGTTGAGATCTCAGGTTACTTGGAGGCAGATGATAAAATAGGTCATATTAGCATGGTTTCCTCAAGGGAAAGTCTTGCCTGACAAATCTGTTGGAATTCTTTGAAGAAATAACAAGTGGAATAGACAAAGGAGAATCGGTTGATGCTGTGTACCTGGATTTTTAGAAGGCCTTTGACAAAGTGCCATACATGAGGCTGCTTAACAGGCTATGAGCCCATGGTATTACAGCAAAGAGTCTAGTATGGATAAAGCTGTGGCTGATTGGCAGGAGGCAAAGAGTGGGAATAAACGGAGCCTTTTCTAGCTGGCTGCTGGTGACTAATGGTGTTCCACAAGAGTTTTTGTTGGGACCAATTCTTTTTATGTTATATGTCAATGACTTGAATGATGGAGTTGACGGATTTGTTGCAAAGTTTGCAGCTGATATTAAGATAGGTGGAGGGGCAGGTAGCTTTGAGGAAGTGAAAAAGCTACAGAAGGATTCAGACAGATTAGGAGAATTGGCAAAGAAATGGCAGATGGAATAGTTTCAGGAGGTGTATGGTCATGCATTTGGGTAGAAGGAATGAAAGAGTTGACTATTTTTTAAATGGAGAGAAAATACAAAAAACTAAGGTGCCATGGTATTTGAGAGTCCTTGTGCAGGATTCCTTAAAGGTTAATTTGCGGGTTGAATCTGTGGTGGTGAAGGCAAATGCAATGTTGGCATTCATTTCAAAAGGACCAGAATATAAAAGCAAGATGTAATGTTGAGACTTTATAAAGCACTGGTGAGGCCTCAGTTGGAGTATTGTGAGCAGTTTTAGGTTATGAAGACACGCAGTCCTCTTTTATTGTCATTTAGTAATGCATGCATTAAGAAATGATACATTATTTCCTCCAGTGTGATATCACAAAACACAGGACAGACCAAGACTGAAAAAACTGACAAAACCACATAACTATAACATATAGTTACAAACAGTGCAACAATACCATAACTTGATGAAGAAGTCCATGAGCACAGTAAAATTCAAAGTTTCTCAAATGTCCCACATCTCACGCAGATGGGAGAAGGAAGAAAAACTCTCCCTGCCATGCCGACCACAATCCGACTCTGAGTCATCCAAAAACTTTGAGCTCTGATCAGCTCTATGACACTGAGTACTGAGTGCCATCTCTGTCTGAACAATTCGACCTCCTTCTTGGTCGCAAAAAGCAGGCAAGGCTGGGGATTTTGAGGCCTACCCTCCGAAAGATTCCCGACCACACAGTAACGACAGCAGCGGACGGGCGTTTCAGAAATTTCTCCAAATGTTCCTCTGTGCTTTCACGTCCATTCTCTATCAAATCAGAATTGTCCACGGCCACTATTTAACAGAAACGATATCATTTTTCACCGGAGGGCTGCGCATGCGCAGCGCGCTGCCATCTTCTCCTCCCACCTCTTGGGCACTTTACCTTAGAAAGGATATGCTGAAACTGGAGAGGATTCAAAGAAGGCACATGAAAATGATTCCAGGATTGAATGCAAACAACAGGAATTCTGCAGATGCTGGAAATTCAAGCAACATACATCAAAGTTTCTGGTGAACGCAGCAGGCCAAGCAGCATCTATAGATGAAGTCCTGACGAAGGGTCTCGGCCTGAAACGTCGACTGCGCCTCTTCCTATAGATGCTGCTTGGCCTGCTGCGTTCACCAGCAACTTTGATGTATGTTGCCAGGATTGAATGGCTTGTTATATGAAGAGCGTTTGATGGCTCTGAATTCAGAAGAAAGAGGGGTGACCTTATTGAAATCTGTCAAATGGTGAAAGGCCTTGGTGGATGTGGAGAAGATGTTTCCTATGGTGGGAGAGTCTTAAGACCAGTGGACACAGCATCAGAATACAGGGGTGTCCTTTCAGAACGGAGATGAGGAGGAATTTCTTCAGCTAGAGAGTGGTGAATCTGTGGAATTCTTTGCCACAGGCAGCTGTGGAGGCCAAGTCTTTATGTGTATTTAAGGCAGAGGTTGATAGATTCTGGATTGGTCAGGGTATGAAGGGATACGGGGAGAAGGAGATTTGGGCTGAGAGGAAAATTGGATCAGTCATGATGAAATGGTGGAGCAGACTCAATTGGCCAAATGGCCTAATTCTGCTCCTATATCTTCTGGTCTTGTGCTCCTATGGACCTGTGCAGGGCGTCTGTGGTTGGGATCCCCTGGTTTAGAGAGATCTGGGTCAGACACAGGCAAATAGGACTTGCTCCAGTTGAATCTTTGGTCATCATGGATATGTTGATGCAAAGGGCTGTTTTCAATGATGTATAACTCTGAGACTGTAATTCTATGAATATAGAGCTCCGTTACTTTCACAAACAACATACGATGTACTGTTTATTTCCACACAGTCCACTCGAGTGAGGCGGAGGAGGAAGATGATATCAAAGTGTCAGCTTTCAGCGTTGACTTGAAGGAGCTGCTTCCCAGTGTGAAGGTGTGGTCTGACTGGATGCTGGGCCACCCGGACGAATGGAACCCACCACCAAACTCGCTCATTCTGTCAAAGGAGTATGTTGTTTTAATCTCTCTTTACACGGCAGAGTAGAGAATGTTTGTTTGTTTACAGTTATTCTGTTCACTCTCTGATGTTTGGGTGTTTGAGAGCCAGGCTAATATGTTGAGTTTAAAAATCAGTTTAATGCCCCTCAACTTTCCATTCAGCGCTCAGTTTCTTTGTCAGATTATGTTTGTGCTTTAAAGATACAGAGCTGACAGACGCATCGAGTAGTTTTCAGAGTTTCTGACCCAAGCTCTCCTCTCATTCACTGTGACTGATTGGGACACTTCTAGTCACATTCTTCTAACATTGCTTTCAGACTCAGATTACTAACATAATGTTTCTAACATAATCCCTCTAAACTTTTCCTCACCACGTACAGTACCCGTTCATTGTCTGCACCCTTCCTAAACATGTAACTGTCCATTGTCTATACCTTTCCTATCCATGTACAGTATCGGTCCACTGTCTAAACCTTTCCTATTCATGTATCTTCCCATTGTCTAAACCTTTTCTATCAATGTACAATACCTGTCTATTGTCTAAGCCTTTCCTATCCATGTACAGTATCTGCCCATTGTCTAAACCTTTCCTATCCATGTACAGTATCTGCCCATTGTCTAAACCTTTCCTATCCATATATCCATATATTGTCTAAACCTTTCCTATCCATGTATAGTATCTGCCCATTGTCTAAACCTTTCTTATCTATGTATCTGTCTAGAAACTTAAAAACATGGAAAACCTACAGCACAATACAGGCCCTTTGGCCACAATGCTGTGCCGAACATGCACTTACCTTAGAAATTACCTAGGATTACCCATAGACCTCTATTTTTCTAAGCTCCATGTACCTATCCAGGATTCTCTTAAAAGACCCTATCATATCTACCTCCACCACCGTCGCCAGCAGCCTATTCCACGCACTCGCCACTCTCTGCGTAAAAAAACTTAACCCTGACATCTCCTCTGTACCTACTCCCCAGCACTTTAAACCTGTGCCCTCTTGTGGCAGCCATTTCAGCCCTGGGAAAAAGCTTCTGACTATCCACACAATCAATGCCTCTCATCATCTTATACATCTCTATCAGGTCACCTCTCATCCTCCATCACTCCAAGGAGAAAAGGCCGAGTTCACTCAACCTATTCTCATAAGACATGCTCCCCAATCCAGGCAACATCCTTGTAAATCTCCTCTGCACCCTTTCTCTAGTTTCTACATCCTTCCTGTAGTGAGGTGACCAGAACTGAGTGCAGTACTCCAAATGTGGGGTCTGACCAGGGTCCTATATAGCTATAACATCACCTCTCGGCTCTTAAACTGAATCCCACGGTTGATGAAGGCCAATGCACCGTATGCCTTCTTAACCACAGAGTCAACCTGCGCAGCAGCTTTGAGTGTCCTATGGACTTGGACCCCAAGATCCCTCTGATCCTCCACACTGCCAAGAGTCTTACCATTAATACTATATTCTGCCATCATATTTGACCTACCAAAATGAACTACCTCACACTTATCTGGCCTGAACTCCATCTGCCACTTCTCAGCCCAGTTCTGCATCCTATTGATGTCCCGCTGTAACCTCTGACAGCCCTCCACACTATCCACAGCACCCCCAACCATTGTGTCATCAGCAAATTTACTAACTCATATCTCCACTTCCTCATCCAGGTCATTTATAAAAATCACGAAGAGAACGGGTCCCAGAACAGATCCCTGAGGCACACCACTGGTCACCAACCTCCATGCAGAATATGACCCGTTTAGAACCACTCTTTGCCTTCTGTGAGCAAGCCAATTCTGGATCTACAAAGCAATGTCCCCTTGGATCCCATGCCTCCTCACTTTCTCAATAAGCCTTGCAAAGGGTGCCTTATCAAATGCCTTGCTGAAATCCATATATAGTATATCTACTGTTCTACCTTCATCATTGTTTTTAGTCACATCCTCAAAAAATTCAGTCAGTCTTGTAAGACACGACCTGCCTTTGACGAAGCTGTGCTGACTATTCCTAATCATATTATTCCTCTACATATATTCATAAATCCTGCCTCTCAGAATCTTCTCCATCAACTTACCAACCACTGAAGTAAGACTCACTGGTGTATAATTTCCTGGGCCACCTCTACTCCCTTTCTTGAATAAGGGAACAATATCTGCAAGCCTGCAATCCTCCTGAACCTCTCCTGTCCCCATTGATGATGGAAAGATCATTGCCAGAGGCTCAGCAATTTCCTCCCTCGCCTCCCACAGTAGCTTGGGGTACATCTCATCCGGTCCTGGAGACTTAACCAACTTGATACTTTCCAAAAGCTCCAGCACATCCTCTTTCTCAATATCTATATGCTCAAGCTTTTTAATAGAAAATTTTCTATTCTCTAAACCTTTCCTATCCATGTATCTGTCTATTATTTACACCTTTCCTATCCATTTACTTTGTTGCCCATTGTCTAAAACTTCACTCTCCATATACAATAGCTGCCCATTGTCAAAACATTTCCTATCCATGTATCTGTTTATTGTCTACACTTTTCCCATCTAGGCACCTGCCATTGTAATTCTATCCACCTGTACCTTTCCTCTGGCAGGTTGTTCCATCTATCCACCTTCCTTCATGTGCAAATCATTGCCCTACAGGACCCCTTTTAAATCTTTTCTCTCTCACTGAAACCTGCTGGTTGTCCTTTAGTTTTAGATGCCTCTATGCTGGGGAAAAAAATGGCAATAATTCACCCTCATGATTTTGGATACCTCTACAAGGTTAACGTGGCAACATCAAATTTGGTGTAGTAGTGAACAGCGAGGGTCATCTAAGATTACAATATAAGACATGATCAACTAAGGAAGCAGACCAAGGAAAGGCAAGTGGACAAGTCTGAGGTATTGCATTTTAGGAAGTTGAACCAGGGCAGGACTTGCAAAGTAAATGGTAGGCCCCTGGAGAATATTGTGGACAGAGCGACCAAGAGCTACAGGTAACTAGTTCCGTTAAAGTGGCAACAGAGGTAGGCTTCATTGATTAGGGCATTGAGCACAGAAGTTGAGATGACATGTTACAGCTGCACAAATAGTTGGTGAGACCATACATCGAGAGTATTATGTGTGCAGTTCTGGTCCTCCAACTACAGGATAGATCTCAATAAGCTGGGCAGGGTACAGGAGAGATTGACCAGGATATTACAGGGAAATGACGGGAGAATGGAAGAAATAAATCAGCCGTGATCAATGTTCCCTCTAAATTTATACAGTTGTATAGACGTCTGGATTGCTTACAGTTGTAGAGACCTCCAGATCATTACAGTTGTAGAGACCTCCAGATCATTACAGTTGTAGAGACCTCTAGATCACTACAGTTTACAGTCCTCGAGATCACCAACAGTTGTACAGACCTCCAGGTCACCTACAGTTGTATAGACCTCTCAATCACCTCTCGTTGTACAGACCTCTGGATCACCTACAGATGTGCAGACCTCTAGATCACCCACTGTTATGCAAACCACAGAATCATCTGGAATTGTACAGACCTCGAGACATTTACAGTTGTACAAGGCACTAGTTCACCTAAAGTTGTATACACCTCAAGATCATTACAGTTACACAGACCTCTAGATCATTACAGTTGTACAAACATCTGGATCACCTACAGACTTCTAGATTACCTACAGTTGTACAGACCTTTGGATCACATACAGACCTCTTGATCACCTACAGTTGTACAAACCACTGGATCACCTACAGTTGTACAGGCATCTGGATCACCTACAGACTTCTAGATTACCTACAGTTGTACAGACCTTTGGATCACATACAGACCTCTTGATCACCTACAGTTGTACAAACCACTGGATCACCTACATTTGTACACACCTCTGGATCACCTGCAGTTGTACAGACCTTTGGATCACATACAGTTGTACAGGCATCTAGATCGCTCACAGTTGTACAAACATCTGGATCACCTACAATTGTACAGACTTCTAGATCACCTACAGTTGTACCGACCTTACTGTTGTACAGAAATTGGATCACATACAGGGTTGTACAAACCTCTTGATCACCCACAGTTTTACAGAACCCTAGATCACTACAGTTGTACAGACCGCTGGTTCACCTACAGTTGTACACACCTCTAGATCACCTACAGTTGTAAAGACCCCTAGATCACCCACTGTTGTGCAAACCACAGAATCATCTGGAATTGTACAGACCTCGAGACATTGACAGTTGTACAAAGCACTAGTTCACCTAAAGTTGTATACACCTCTATATCATTACAGTTGCACAGACCACTAGATCACTTACAGTTGTACAAACATCTGGATCACCTACAATTGTACAGACTTCTAGATTACCTACAGTTGTACAGACCTTTAGATCACATACAGACCTCTTGATCACCTACAGTTGTACAAACCACTGGATCACCCACAGTTGTACAAACCACTGGATCACCTACTGTTGTACAGAAATTGGATCACATACAGGGTTGTGACCTCTTGATCACCCCCAGTTTTACAGAACCCTAGATCACAGTTGCACAGACCACTAGATCACTTACAGTTGTACAGACCCCTGGTTCACCTACAGTTGTACACACCTCTAGATCGCCTACAGTTGTAAAGACCCCTAGATCACCAACAATTGTACAGAACTCTGGATCACCTACAGTTGTACACACCTCTGGATCATCTACATTTGTACAGACCCCTGGATCACCTTCAGTTGTACACGTCCCTAGATCACCAAGTTATACAGACCTCTAGATCACCTACACTTGTACAACATCTAGATCATCTACAGTTGTACAGACCTCTAGACCACCTACAGTTCAACTCACCTCTAGATCACCTACAGTTGTACAGACATCTGGATCACCTACAGTTGTACAGACCTCTAGATTACCTACAGTTGTACAGACCTTTAGATCACCTACTGTTGTACAAACTACTAGTTCACCTACGATTGTACATACCTCTGGATCACCTACAGCTGTACAGGCCTCTAGATCACCTACAATTGTGCAGCCCTTTTGATCTGCTCTGGCTCTTTTTCACACTGCATTCCCAACAATTTCTCAAAGCCTGCTGCTTGTAGGCAGTTCTCTTGGATCATCTGTCTCCTTTTGTGGTAGCACACTGATTATTTCTCTGTAAGTTTGTGTGTGTGTGTGTGTAGCCTTGTTTTTTTTGGTAAGTAAATTTCCTTCCTTTTTGAATTCCTCCTTACTACTTTCTGTCATTTGTGAGGAATGGAGGGATGCTGGGGTCCACATCTATAGATCTTTCGAAGTTGCTGACAGGGTGGTTAAGAAAGTGTACAGGGTTGGCTGTCCTTCGTCAGGGTATTGAGTGCAAGAGCCACAAGGGAATGTTGCAGATCTCTAAAACTCTGATTCAATTACTTCTGGAGTATTTTGTTCAGTCCTGGTTGTTTCATTTTTGGAAGGATGTGGAAACTAGAGAATGTATGGAGGAGATTGACCAGGATGCTGTTTGGATTAGAGAGCGTGTCTCATGAGGAAAGGTTGAGTGATCTAGGGTTTTTCTTTTCGGAGTGAAGGAGCATGAGAGCTGACTTGATAGAGGTGCATAAGATGATAAGAGGAATAGACAGACTGGACAGCCAGACATTTTTCCCCAGGGCAGTAATGGCTAATTTGAGGGGGCATAATTTTAAGGTGATTGGAGGAAAGAATAGGGGCTTGGCAGAGGAAAGATTTTTCACAAAGAGTAGTGAATGCATGGAATGCTCTGCCAGGGGTGGTGGTAGAAGAGGCAGATGCATCAGGGACATTTAAGAGACCCTTAGATCGACACGTGCATGACAGAAAAATGGAGAGTTATGTGGGAGGGAAGGGTTATATTGATTCTAGAGTAGCTTATAAGGTTGGCACAATATGGTGGCCCGAAGGGTCCGCACCATGCTGTAATGTTCTTATGTTCTATGATGTTGGTGATGAGTGTTTGACTCCTTTAAAAATCTAAAAGAAGAAATGGAAGACTGGTAAACTTAAATCGATGTCTTTGGATACTGGCGGTGCATGCGGACGTTTCACTGAAATTAAATTGTTGGACCTCACTGCAGGTTTTATCTGCTGTACTCAGTCCATTGTGACAACAGATAGATGGCAGGCAAGCGTATATGAGATTTCAAGAAGTGCTCCCTTCAGTCTGTACAGAAAGTGGTGCCCAGATTTGTGTTGTTCCAGTTTGGGAAGGTGTTTATAAAATCTCAGGGCCTGTTGCTGAGCAGCTGATGTCTCTATTGGCTATTCGCTGTCACCAATCCAATGGTATCACCGTGGGGTTTCTCTCTTCATTCAGCTCCCACACCTGCAGCACAGGAAACTCAACAAGTAATAGCCACGTCAGAATTCACTGAGATTCAAAGCTGTTTTTCTCCTCTAACCTCCCTTGCTTCTTCAATTCATAAATGCAAGGGATTCTGCAAACGAGCGGAGGTATTTTCAAAGGAGATGTGAGGGGCAGTCTTTTTACACAGAGAGTGGTGGGTGCTCCCCGTGAGGCAGAAGCATCAGAGAGACATTTAGATAGGCACATGAATGTGAGGAAAATGGAAGGATATGGACGTTGTGTAGGCAGATTAGTTAGCCATTTGATTACTCATTTAATTGGATCGGTATAACACTGTGGGCCGATGGGCCTGTTCCTGTGATATACTGTTCTATGTTCTACATTCTAGATGCTGAAAATCCAGAGCACACGCACAAAATATTGAAGGACAGTTCTGATGAAGGGTCTCGGTCCAAAACAATGACTGTTTATTCCTCTGCATGTATACTGCCTGAGTTCCACCAGTTTTTTGTATGTGTTGTTTCTTCAGTTTTCACCACGTAGGTGAGATTGGGTCCCTTTATTAATGTGGGATACACGGCCACTTGTGCAAGTACAAACTTGCATGTGCACTCACTTTCTCCTGAGTCTAGTTAATAAACATAAATTTCCTTTTTTTTAAGGAATCAGCTTTGCCTTTAAGCAAATCTAAGTGAGAGAGCAGTCAGGCAGAGAGCTATTGGCAAAGTCAGTTTCTGAGGGAGTTTGCCCTGCCGGCAGCATTGAGTTTGGAGCTGCAGCGGCTGAGTTTCGGCCCCTGGTTCACTCCTGCACAGCTGTGTGACACTGTCTTGGCCCGGAGCTGGGATAGGAAAACAGAAAGCGGGCCAAGCCAGAAAGTCCTCTTTGTTTTGTAGCTGGCAGCCTGCCTGTGACTGGGGTTACATAATGGGAATCATTGTGGTACTCTTGAGATCGCTGGAGTATTTACGGGATCTGGGTCACACTGAGCGCTGTGTGGCTGCAGCAGGGTCACATGACTCTGGTATGTCAGTGTCAGGCCCTTCCCCCTACCCCCACCCCCCTCCTTTCCCTAGTCTTTCCTCTGCCTTGCAGCTATAGAACGGTGTTTCTTGGCAGCCGCCCATGGGTTGTATGTGACTTAACTCGTGTAATGGCTTTGGCTCGTAAGGATCTAGAGTCAACAGAGGGGCACAGGGAGGAGGCGAGCAGAGCCTGGAGCGTCTCATGGGCAAGCAAGCAGAGAGGCTGGAATACTAGACTCGAGCCATATCACATCCGTCTGTTGTCTACCCAGCCAGCTTTGGATAAACTCTCTAAGACCAGTGCAATACATCATTCCTTTCTTCTCTCTTTTTTTTCTTTTTTTGCTTTGGGGTCATGTAAAGTTCTGTGTTTGTGCTTTTAACCCTGTAAACACTTTCCTTAAGGCAGCTGGCAACCAAATGCAGCTCTGGTTCCCATTACATCACAGTTTAAAAAAAGTCAAAAAATAACTTCTTACAGAAACTAAACTTTGCTGGAAATTTTCTCTCAGCAAAAAAAAAGCCTATTTAAAAAGCAACAGATTTGCCACCGTGGTAAGTGAACTGTGGTCAGGAGTGTGTTGTGCTTAAGAGGCTGGCTTTGCATCTGTCCCGACGTAGAGTGCGTGGCAGAGGCAGGTCAGAATGAAGATGAGGTAGTAACAAAGGAATTAGTCAACTTCAAGAGTGAGCTTACATTTATCTGAAGCTTTTCATGACCCTCTGATATTCCAAAATGATTCATGCTACTAGTGAGAAGCTTAGGAGAAGCGAGATGAATGTCCAAATGATCTGTGTGTTGGTGACAGGGGGGAAACTAAGCAGGAGAGACCCCAGATTTTCTCTGTATTGTCTTCTAATTACTTTTGTCTGCCAGAACAAGTAGATAGTTTAGTAGAGCAAAAGGCAAATTGCTGGAGGAATTCAGGTAGAATCATAGGGTCACAGCGCATTACAGCATAGAAACAGGCCCTTCAGCCCATCTAGTCTGTGCTAAACTATTATTCTTCCTAGTCCTATTGACCTGTACTTGGACCACGAACCTTCATACTACTCCTATGACTGACAAATAACCCATGTGGAAAAGAAGCAAACTGTAAATACAAAAAAAAACCCACAAATTTATATATAAATAAATAGATAGATAAATAATCCTGAGGACATGAGTTGTAGCGTTGCCAAAAGTGAGTCCATAGGTTATGGAATTAGTTGAACTGAGTGAAGTTATCCACGATGGTTCAGGAGCCTGATGGTTGAAGAGTAATAACTGTCCCTGAACCTGGTGGTGTGGGACCTGAGGCTCCTGTACCTTCTTCCTGAAGGGAGCAGAAAAAAGAGAGCATGACCAGGACAGTGAGGTTCTTGATAATGGATGCTGCTTTCCTGTGACAGTGTTTCACATATATACGCTCAGTAGTAGTGAAGGCTTTCCTTGTCAAGGACAGGGCTGTACCCACCACTTTGTACACAGTGTGCTTTTTCTTTCTCGGGCTTTGCTGTTTCCATAACAGGCCATGAAGCAACCTTTGTGCATTTGGAAGTTTGTCAGTCAATGTCCTCGATGACATGCTGAAGCTGTGCAAACTTCTGAGAAAGTAGAACAATTGATTACAGGGTGCTGTGGCACCGGGGGAGCTGCCCGTCACGGTGCCTGTTTTTGGGAGGTGACCAAAAACAGGGGGAAGCCCAAAGTTTCTGTGAGTTCTGTTCAAAAATACATTTAAAACACTGGATAGGTGGACAGGTGATTTATCAGGCTGAGGGCAGATTGTTCCTTGGGTCCAGCTGGAGGTAAGATTAGAGAAGGTACATCTCTAAAGAAGCATGTCAAAGGGTCACCCCGAGGAGTGTAATTATCAACTGATTTCAAACATTGAAAACCTAAATAGTTAAAGGAAGAATTCTGTGCAGAAAAGTATTTTGTAGATCAGTGTGAACGGCCCTTTATATCAGGATGCTGCCTGGATTCGAGAGCATGTCTTCACAAGATAGGTTGAGTGTGCCAGCCTTTTCTCTTTAGGACGAAGGAGGATGAGAGGTGATTTGATAGAGGGTCTGCAAGATTTCAAGAGGCATCGATAGAGTGGACAGCCAGATACATTTTCCCAGGGCAGAGATGGCTAATATGAGGGAGCTTAATTTAAGGTGATTGGAAGAAGTATAAGTCAGAGGTAGGGTTTTTTTAAACAGAGAGCGGTGAGTGCATGAAACTCCCTGCCAGGGGTGGTGGAGGAGGCAGATGCATTAGGGACTTTAGAGGCCCCTAGATAGGCACATTTATGATAGAAAATTAGAGAGCTATGTTGGAAGGAAGGGTTAGATTGATCTTGGAATAGGTTAAAAGGTCAGCCTGTGCTATGCTATGCTGTTCTCTGTTCTGTGTTGTGGTTTGAATCACAAACATGAGTTTTTGGCTTAGACTGCAGAGAATTGGACAATTGGAGGCAACTTTCTTTTGTTGAGGAAGTCATAGTGATTGTGTGTGAACTTCAGAGCTAATGCTGTAGGTTCCATCCTTTGAGTGCATTGTAGTGGGATGCCAGCTCACTGGTCTCGCTGCATGCTCGTCACCACATACTGCTGATGGGGGTTCATCACCACACGAATGGTTGTAGAGTTATTTCACCAGTGCTGTTTATGAAAATTGGTGTGCGTTTTATCAGGTGAATTGGATTTGCTGTTGTGATGAAGATGCTAAGCTGAGTGAAGTTGCTGACAGTGGATCGTAAGGCATAGGAGAATAAATAGGCCACTCGGCCCCTCGAGTCTCTTCCACCATTCCATCATGGCTGATTTATTATCCCTCTCAACCCCATTCTCTTGCTTTCTTCACATAACCTTCGACATCCTGACTATCAACCTCTGCTCTAAATATTCTCAATGTCTTGGCCTCCACAGCCATTTGTGCCAGTGAAATTCCATAGATTCACCCCCTTCTTGCTAAAGAAATTCCCTATCATCTCTGTTCTTAATGGATATCCCTCTAGTCCGAGGAAGCATGCTCGCCACATCCACTCTGTGTAGTCCTTTCAATATTCGATGGGTTTCACTGGGATCTCCCCTCTTTCTTCGAAACTCTCGTGAGGACAGACCCAGAGCCATCAATTAATACATTAACCCTTTTATTCCCTGAATCATTCTTGTGAACCTCCTCTGGAACCTCTCCAATGCCAGCATAACTTTTCTTAGATAAAACTGCTCGTAATCTGACCAATGCCTTATAAAGCCTTAGCATCACATTCTTGCTCCTACATTCTAATCCTCTGTAAAATGAAGGCTTACATTGCATTTGTCGTCTTATCACCAACTCAACCTGCAAATTAATCTGTAGGGAATCCTCTGATTTTTGAATTTTCTCGCATTTAGAAAATTGTCTGTGCCTTAATTCCTTCTACCAAAGTGCATGACCATACACTTCCCAACACTATATTCCATCTATTACTTCTTTGCCCATTCTCCCAATCTGTTCAAGTCATTCTGTAGACTCACTGCTTCCTCAACGCTACCTGCCCCTCCACCTATCTTTGTATCGTCCGCAAGCTTGACCACAAAACCATCAATCCGTCATCCAAATTGTAATAGTTACATTTAATGTCAGAGAAATGTATACAGTATCCATCCTGAAATTCTTTTTCTTTGCAAACATCTACGAAAAACAGAGTGCCCCAAAGAATGAATGACAGTTAAATGTTTGAACCCCAAAGCCCCCCAACTCCCCCCTTACACGCATAAGCAACAGCAAAGCAACGACCCCCTCCCCCACCAGCCAAAAAAGCATTGGCACCCCCCCCACTGAGCACTCAAGCATGCAGCAAAGCATCAATAAAGACAAGACTTGCAGTACCCCAAAGATTACTCATTCACCCTGTAATTCGACATACCACAGGCTCTCTCTCTTCCTAATAAGAAAAAAAAGGTGACCCCGTTTCACAGTGAGAGGGGAGACATAGCAAAAACAACTTGCCGATTTATGGTGTTAGAAGTCTGTTGTGTCACTTTTTCCGAACTCGGGTCTCTGGGCACCTTGCTGCTTCCGATTTTCCGTGTACTCCCATGACACATCAGGTGGCGGCGGCACTGACCTCGAATCCACTCACCTCCAGAGCCATGAAAATCCGGCACTCTGAAGGTGTGCTTGTCTTCCAGGCCGTGTCCTTGGCATATCGAAAAGCAACCGGTCGTGAGGCCCTGAGAGTGGGTCCCATTTCCGCAAAGAACCAAAGTCAGCATATAACTTCAGTCAGCAAGTGAAAAGAAGCTTTCCCAACACTGAACCCTGTGGCACATCACTTGTCACCAGCAGCCAAACAGAAAAGGCTCTCGGCCCGAAACGTTGACTGTACCTCTTCCTAGATATGCTGCCTGGCCTGCTGCGTTCACCAGCAACTGTTATGTGTGTTGCTTGAAATTCCAGCATCTGCAGATTTCCTCGTGTTTGAGGCTCTCTTTATTCCCATTCTTGGAGACATTCATCTCATGGAGACTCCTCCACGTTGGCATGCTTGCCACAGTTATGATCACTGTCTCCCAAGGGTTACTTTACCTTAAGCTCCCTGATCAGGTCTTGTTCATTGCACAACACCCAATCCAGAATAGCTGATCCACTAGTTGTTTTGAAAATCCATCTTGTAGACATTTTGCAAGTTCCTTTTGACGTGTGTTTTCTATCCCCAGTTGTAATTTGTTGCCCACATCCTAGGTACTGTTCAGAGGCCTGTATATAACTCCCATAAGGCTATATTTACTCTGGCAGTTCTTTAACTCTACCTACAAGGATTCTACA
This sequence comes from Mobula hypostoma, assembly GCF_963921235.1. Classification (NCBI taxonomy): domain Eukaryota; kingdom Metazoa; phylum Chordata; class Chondrichthyes; order Myliobatiformes; family Myliobatidae; genus Mobula; species Mobula hypostoma. The sequence goes on along the minus strand of NC_086119.1, from coordinate 2,053,762 downwards.
TTTCCCGATCCTATGTCACTTCTTTTCAAAGGTTTCATTTCATTTTTTACCAACAGAACCATCCCACCTCTCTGCCTACTGCCTGTTTTTTTGATTCCAGTGTGTATCCTTGGATGTTAAGTTCCCAGTTGCAATCTTCTTTCAGCCACATCTGAGTGATACTCACAACAACATACCTGCCAATGTTTACAAGAACATCTACCTTATTGTGTATGCTGTGTGCATTCAGATATAGCACTTGCTGTCCTGCATTCATCACACTTTTCAATTTTACACTTCACACTTCATGTTACACTTCACTGTTACTTTGCCCTACCATCTGCCTGTCCTTCCTGACAGTCTCACTACACATTGCATCGACTTGTATACGAACTGCCCCATCCTCTAACCTATCATTCTGGTTCCCATCCCCCTGCCAACTTAGTTTAAATGCTCCTCATCAGCTCTTTCAAATCTGCCTGCCAGGATAGTGGCCCCCCTCGGATTCAGGAGTAACCTGTCCTTTTTGTAGAGGTTATACCTTTCCCAGAAGAGATCCCAATGATCCAGAAATCTGAAACCCTCCTCCTGAACCACTCCCCCAACCACTCATTCATCTGGACTATCATCCTATTCCTACCCAGCCTAGCTCATGGTTCTGGCATTAATCCAGAAGTTACTACCTTGGAGGTCCTACTCCTCAGCCTCTTCCATAACTCCTTATACTCACTGTGCAGGACCTCTTCCCCCTTTCTACCAAAGTCGTTTGTGCCAGTGTGTACCATGGCCTCTGATTGCTCACCATCCCTCCTGAAAACCCTCCTTTTGATCCTCTTGAGGATCTGAGATGTGAAGAAGGTAAACGAGTACAACAAAACTGGGAAGTATTTAGGCACATAACCAGGGAAATTGATCACAAAATGGTAGGTTGGTTAATGAGTTCAGGTGCAAAGAGACTGGGGTGGTGATATAAGAAGGGAGAGGTATAAATGGGTTCAGGAACAGAGAGATTGAGATGATTGTACAACAAGAGAGAGGTATAACTGGGTTCAGGAATGGGCGATTGGGTGGTTATATGAGGGAGAGAGGTGTAAATGGGTTCAGGAGCAGGGGACTGGGGTGGTTATATAAGGAGAGAGAGGTATAAATGGGTTCAGGAACGGAGGACTGGGGTGGTTATATGAGGGAGAGAGGTACAAATGGGTTCAGGAGCAGGGGACTGGGGTGGTTGTATAAGACAGAGAGAGGTATAAATGGGTTCAGGAACGGAGGACTGGGGTGGTTATATAAGGAGAGAGGTATAAATGGGTTCAGGAACGGAGGACTGGGGTGGTTATATGAGGGAGAGAAGTACAAATGGGTTCAGAAGCAGGGGGACTGGGGTGGTTGTATAATGACAGAGAGAGGTATAAATGGGTTCAGAAGCAGGGGACTGGGGTGGTTGTATAATGACAGAGAGAGGTATAAATGGGTTCAGGAACGGAGGACTGGGGTGGTTATATGAGGGAGAGAAGTACAAATGGGTTCAGAAGCAGGGGGACTGGGGTGGTTGTATAATGACAGAGAGAGGTATAAATGGGTTCAGGAGCAGGGGACTGGGGTGGTTATATAAGGACAGGGGTATAAACGGGCTTAGGAACAGACTGAGGGGACTGTGGTGGATATATAACGAGAGAGACAGAGATATAAATGGGTTCAGGAGCAGGGAGATTGGGGTAGTTATATAAAATTGGCAGAGCAAGTTCTGACGATTTAAAAAATAAAAAGCATATGAGATTCTTGGCTTTATTAAGAGAAGACAAAAGCCAAGAGGTTATGTTAAAGCTTTCTGAATCATTTGTTGAGCCTCACCGGGGGTAATGTGTTCAGGTCTGGGCACCACACCGTAGGAAGTGCAGAAAAGATTGATTAGAGTGGTTCTGGTGTAGACATTTCTGTTCTTTGAAGACGATGGGGTGATTCTTGGGGCAGTAGAGTTAGAGAGTTTAATAAACGTTCAAAATCATGAAAGATTTAGTTGAAAAAATAAGGAAAATTGACACCTTCGACGGCTGGAGGCTTGGTGATCAGAGGGGACCAATTGAAGATGTTGGCAAACAAGGAAGGAAGATAAAATTGTTTTTGTACAGTGAACTGTGATCTTGTCTTTGCTGCTGGTAAAGAGAGTGCAGCTGGAGTCAACACCAACTCTCGAAAGGGAATCGCTTAGGAAACAGAAATTAAGAGGGCATTCAGGAAAGAGGAGAGCTTAAAAAACAGAAGCCCAGTGCGATAAATGGCCACCAGTACAGGACCCCACACTTCCACATCAGGTCACTACACCTCCAGTGCACGTCCCCTCACCTTCCAGTACACGTCACCAAACCCCCAGTACATGTCCTCTCACCCCCAGTACACGTCACCTCCAGCACACGTCACCTCACCCCCAGTACACGTTCCCTCATCCCCAGTACACGTTCCCTCACCTGCAGCACACGTCACCAAACCCCCGGTACACATCACCTCACCCCCAGTACACGTTCCCTCACCTCCAGCACACGTCACCAAACCCCCGGTACACGTCACCTCACCCCCAGTACACGTCACCAAACCCCCAGTACACGTTCCCTCACCCCCAGTACACGTCACCAAACCCCCAGTACACGTTCCCTCACCTCCAGCACACGTCACCAAACCCCCAGTACACGTCACCTCACCCCTAGTACACGTCACCAAACCCCCAGTACACATTCCCTCACCTCCAGCACACATCACCTCACCCCCGGTACACGTCACCTCACCCCCGGTACACGTCACCAAACCCCCAGTACACGTCTCCTCACCTCCGGCACACGTCCCCTCACCCCGGGTACACCTCACCAAACCCCCAGTACACGTCACCTCACCCCCAGTACACGTCCCCAAACCTCCATCACATGTCCCCTCACCTCCAGTACACGTCACCAAACCCTCGGTACATGTCACCTCACCCCCAGTACACGTCACCAAACCCCCGGTACATGTCACCTCATCCCCAGTACACGTCACCAAACCCCCGGTACACGTCACCTCTCCCCCAGTACACGTCACCTCACCCTCAGTACACGTCACCTCACCCCCAGTACACGTCACCAAACCCCCAGTACACATTCCCTCACCTCCAGCACACGTCACCTCACCCCCAGTACACGTCACCAAACCCCCAGTACACGTCACCTCACCCCCAGTACACGTCACCAAACCCCCAGTACACGTTCCCTCACCCCCAGTACACGTTCCCTCACCCCCAGTACACGTCACCTCACCCTCAGTACACGTCACCAAACCCCCGGTACACGTCCCCAAACCTCCAGTACATGTCCTCTCACCTCCAATACACGTCCCCTCACCTCCAGCACACGTCCCCTCACCTCCAGCACACGTCCCCTCACCTCCCATAACCTGTCCCCTCACCTCCCATAACCCGTCCCCTCACCTCCCATAACCCGTCCCCTCACCTCCCATAACTCGTCCCCTCACCTCCCATCACCCGTCCCCTCACCTCCAGCACACGTCCCCTCACCTCCAGCACACATCCCTCATCCAGCACACGTCCCCTACCTTCCATAACCCGTCCCCTCACCTCCAGCACATGTCCCCTACCTTCCATTACATGTCCCCTACCTTCCATTACATGTCCCCTCACCTTCCATTACATGTCCCCTCACCTCCAGCACATGTCACCTCACCTCCAGTACACGTCCCCTCACCTCCATCGCAAGTCCCTCATCCAGCACACGTCCCCTCACCTCCAGCACACGTCCCCTACCTTCCATAACCCGTCCCCTCACCTCCAGCACATGTCCCCTACCTTCCATAACCTGTCCCCTCACCTTCCATTACATGTCCCCTCACCTCCAGCACACGTCCCCTCACCTCCATTGCAAGTCCCTCATCCAGCACACATTCCTCATCCAGCACACGTCCCCTCACCTCCAGCACACGTCCCCTACCTTCCATAACCCGTCCCCTCACCTCCAGCACATGTCCCCTACCTTCCATAACCTGTCCCCTCACCTTCCATAACCCGTCCCCTCACCTCCAGCACACGCCCCCTCACCTTAAATGCACCCCATTGTTAGGAATAAGAGTTCGGGAAGCTAGTGTGATGGATTTGCCAGCTGCTGTGGGGCTGAAAGCATGGAGGCATCTTCTGCTGGATGGGAAGTCAGTCTGCAGCCATGTGTCCAGTTTGCAAACTGTCTGGATCCCCTGCCATAATCTGGGGATGACCAGTATTTCTCAGTCATCTTTTGCAGACCAGATCCCAAGGAGAGTCAGTAGCTTTGAGGAATGTACCTTGGAAAGAGTTAGTACGTCAGGGACTGTACCCCAGGGAGAGTTGGTTCATCTGGGACAATCGGTACATTAGGGACTATATCCTGGGGAGAGTTGATACATCTGGGACTCTACCCCAGAGAGAGTTGGTACATCAGGGACTGTACCCAGGCAGAGTCTGTGTCTTTGGGTACTGTACCCCAGGGAGAGTCAGTACCTTCAAGAAATGATACAAGGGAATGTCCGTGGTTTTGAAAGAGAGAAGATTGATGGACAATTGAGAAATGACAGGGGAATAATTATGTAAAACAAGACAATATTTGCGTGTGGGGACTTGCTGCCATGTCTCCATTGGTTTGTTGTTGAGGTTTGAGAGACGTTGACCTGAAGGAGCTTGTTGTTCTTGGCCTGTAGTTATACCCACGGGGGTGCTGTCACTCCCAGCTTGTTGGCATGTTCAAACATACCCTGCTTAGCTGGCTCCCTTAAAGCTGCATTGGGACAAAATTCCTCTGAAATTTGCAGGTAATTTAACTTCCCTTGTAGAGCAGTGGGTTTAGACTTAAAGACACAAACTGCAGATGCTGAAATTGGGAACAAAAATCAAACTGCTGGAGGAACTTTTTCAAGTGTTGAGCGGCATCTGTGGAGGGAAAAGGACAGCTATTATTTCAGACTAAGAAACTTCATCTAAACTCTGATTTTTTTCCTTTATCATTCATACCTTCCTTCACTGTATCAAAAATTTTTCATTCAAAGCAGAACTGCATGAGGCAGTTAAACATGAATGTAGAAATTGGAAGGTTGTGAGGTTAAATCTACATCAAGTTTATAAGGGCCTGTAGTCAGGAGAATGTTGCCTACAATGGTGCAGCCCTCCTACAGTATGGCACTGCAGCGTCAATCTGGCTTCTGTGGGTAGGGTACCAGGAGTGGGAATTGAACCCATAATGTTCTGAGAGAGGTTGCCCACTGAGCCAGTGTGTGTCAGTAGTTTACTGGTTCCCAAGTGTAGTTACAACTGCTGGTCACCATGGGAACATGAGTCTCCTCGGAGACGTGTCCGTATTTGCAGCATTCTTGGAGGGGGTGTGCCCACCTTTGTAGAGGACCAGGCTGTGTGTCCATGTTTGAGGGATCCCTGAGGTCTGTGTGTCCCGCTTTGGGAGTGGCCTTGGGGTGTGTGTCCATCTTTGCACAGGTCCTGACATGCGGTATGTGCTGGGATGTCTTCCTGTGTTTGTGGATGATCCTGGAGCAGATGTCTGTGTTTGCAGCCAGCCCCAGGGCATGTGTCTGTGTTTGAAGGGAGTCCTGGAATGCATGCTGGTGTTTGCAAGGGGTCCCAAGGTGCATGATAGTGTTTGCAGGGAACTCTTAAGTGGTTCTGAATTTGCAAGAACATTCCTGGTCATATGTGTGCTCACAAGGAATAACGAGAAATTGTCAGAAATCTGCAGCGTATGGAAAATTTGAAACAACCTGTGCCGAGATGAGGTATCAACAACTGAACGCAATACATCACCCGGAGGGTGTGCGTGCAGGGCTGCTGGGAATTTGTTATGGAAATGCTTTTTCAGAGAAACCCTTAATGTTCTGGGTAATGGGGTGTAAAATACATTGGGTATCTTTTGAAAAGTGGGTGAGTGCTAAGAGGAACAGGAGTGTCGAAGTCTCAAAGTCACAACACCTGCGTCTGTTTCTTTTTTCCTAATTGGGTAATCGTTTGAGACCAAAATCCGGAACTGTTCTTGCACTGACTTAATAAAAACATCATCTGTTTTTCTAGTTCCAAATGAATGTTTTATTATTAACAATGTCTTTACATCCTAAAACACTTTGCTGAGCATCGTTTTCATCTCCCCAGTGAGCTAACCTTTGACTCTTGTTCCTTTCTGCTGGATTTCCTCTGTTCAGAATTGCCATCGACGTGTGGGCCACGTTGGCAGAGTTCTGCAACGTTTTCACAGCCGTCAACCAGTCCGAGGTACCGCTGTACAAGGACCCGGATGAGGACCTCACCCTGCTTGTTCTGGACGAGGACAAGATCCTCTCAGGCTTTGTTCCTCTCCTGGCTGCCCCTCAGGACCCTTGCTACGTGGAGACAGCCGCAGATAAGGTCAGCCGGGGGGCACACTGTAAACTCTTGTTCCTGGGAAGGCTTTTTTTAAACAGAATGTGATTAACTCAGTGAGGGTGTAAAGGGAAAACGGTGACCTCAACATCTGACATCTGTCTGTACAGCACCAGTGTCATGAAAAGCACCTCTTCCTGTAGCGTGCATTCTGTGGCATGCTTTGTATACACTGCCTTCCCTCCTTGTCTAAATAGCTAGTGTTGGCCACCCTGCATTCCTCCAAACGGAGGCTGTCAGACCCTGCCAAGGCTCTGTGCTGGGCTGTCATCCAAATCCCCTGGGCTAATATCACCATCCCAGAATATGATTTTCTTTAGGCTTGGGGCTGAACCTCAATCAAACTCTGACTGCCTCCTGTCCTGTAAAAGCTGCTGGGGCTGAATTCGTTGACTTCAGCTGTTAGATTTGATGCATTTTTAAAGCAATGTCAGAAGCACAGACATAGGAATTTATCCGCACATAGATAGGTGCATTCATCATGAGCCAACTCTGATGCCCAAGACTTTCATGCCACCACCAACAGACTGACTGGCTCCACCGTGATTGCATGGGCTGCTTGTGGTATGATATTGACCTGCTGAATCATAAAGATCAGCTTTATTTGTCACATGTACATCAAAACATTGAACCATACAGTGAATTGTGTCGTTTGCATTAAAGACCAACACAGTCTGAAGAGGTGCTGGGGGCAGCCTGCATGTGTTGCCACACTGATGCCAATAGAGCATGTCTACAACACACTAAACCTAAAGCATATGTCTTTGGAATGTGGGAGGAAACCAGAGCACCCAGAGGAGACCCATGCAGTCATGGGGAGAAGGTACAGATAGTGGTGGGCAGTGAACCCTGGTTGCTGGTGCTGTAAAGCTTTACACCATCTGGTAGACTACTGGCTAGCATCGCAGTACAAAATTGTTTAGGAATCTTAGATTGTTTTCCCAGCTTGAGTTACCTTAACAGGTAACAGGCTGCCTCAGCTGACTGAGACATTCAGGTCCTACAGAGCCCTGCATACCCTGATCCTATTTTGTGGTGGAATGTTGAGCTTGTAAGGAGTCGAGGTGTTAGAGTGAGCCTCGTGATCCTCTAAATCACCAACAGTTCTGATTGCGTTCCATGTGTGTACACGGCTCAAATGTGATGCCCCCTTCTTTGACAAAACCGCACACCAACGCTCACAAGCAACTTCACAAAGGTACCAAAGTCGTCCAAAATACTCTTCTTCACCTTGGGCCCTGAAGAGGAATCAAGGACTTCAGAAGAGCTGGCGAGTTAGTAAGAGGAGAAGAAACTTTACCCTTCACTCTCAGTCTCCTGACACTGCATGCTCCAGAGCCTGCCTGGATCAGGAACAGGCACTTTGAACAAAAAAATGTGTATCAGCTTGAAAAGTCAGGACATATTTTGGCATGAATAAATTGTAGACTAAGTCTGGTACGGAATGATCTGCTCTTTGGGGAGAGTGAGCTGTTGATTTGTGGAGGCATGATGTTCGGCTCAGCAGGTGTGCAGCATCGAATCACTGCTCCAAGGCTGTTAGCTTTAGCCTATGGGGCAACCTTCCCTTAGTCTTGGCTTCTCTGAAACTTCCCTCTGTTTGAAATGTATAGAGGAGCCATACTGTCCCAAACACAGAGCCTGAATGTGTTCGCATGTAACACAGTACCACAAGTTAAACTTGGCATCTCTACAAAGAATTGGCCTTGAATATTCTAATGTTAGAATCCAGAAAAAAAATTGCTTATAATAAGTATCCCGTTTTCTCTTTGTAATTTTAAAGTGTATCAGCTACTGTTGTCCGGTGCTGTAGACAATGTGACAGGAAATCATATCGGATCAATGGCCAGGTGGCTGATCTGATGAATCTGTGATTAGAGTCATAGAAAAGTATAGCACAGAAACAGGCCCTTTGGTCCATCTAGTCTGTGCCGAGCCATTTAAACTACCTATTCCCATAGACCTGCAGCGGGACCATAGCCCTCCATACCCCTACCATCCATGTACCTGTCCAAGTTTCTCTTAAACATTGAAATCAAGCTTGCGTGTATCACTTGAGTTGCAAGCTCGTTTCACACCCTCGCCACCCTTTGAATGAAGAAGTTCACCCCCCCCATCACAAACAAGAGAAAAACTGCAGATGCTGGAAATCCAAGCCAAGCACACGGAATGCTAGCGGAGCTCAGCAGACCAAGCAGCATCTATCGAAAAAAGGTACAGTCGACGTTTGGGCCGAAACCCTTCGGCAGGACTCCCCATGTTCCCTTTAAACTTTTTACCTTTCACTCTTAACCCCTGACCTCCAGTTGTAGTCCCATCCAACCTCAGTGGAAAAAACTTGCTTGCATTTACCCTATCCATACTCCTCATAACTTTGTATACCTCTGTCAAATCTCCCCTCAATCTTCTACATTTGTCACAATGGGGGCATTGGGAACGGACCCAAATACAAGACACAGACACTGAAGTACAAGGAACAAGATTTGACTAGAGAAAGGACGTGACAGGATACAGACAGGGAGCAGAGACAAGTACGCAGACTTGGGTTTGGACCCCGAACCAGACTGGACAAGGACTCAGAACCTGGGTCTTTCCTCGGGCTCGGGCCGGGACCCGGACCCCAGAACCAGGCAAGGACGTGACATGACTACAGGACTGGAGGCAGGCTGGGGTCTTGGCTCCTGGGGCTTGATGCCGGGGTCTTGGCTCCTGAGGCTTGCGGAGGCTGATAACTCAGAGGCTGGAGCTCAGAGACAGACTGGGAACTGAACATCAACATAGAGCCAGGACTCATCCTTCGAAAAGCTGGGACTCATCTTTAACACAACACCAACATGAGACAGGACAGTACATAGACATAGAGCCAGGACTTATACTTAGACAAGCCGGGACTCAACTTCTTCTCCACACCAAGGTGGGACAGGACCATCCATCAGGTAACGGCAGAACAGCCGGACTTACCCAACAGAAGCAAAGCAAAGACAAGACAAGACAAGACAGATCCCCCTGCAGGGTAACGGCAGAACGGCCTGTCTTACCCCACAGAGGCGAGGACAAGACAAGACAGATCCCCCGGCAGGGCAACGGCAGAACGGCCTGACTTACCCCACAGAGGCAAGGTCAAGAAGAGACAAACACCAAAGAGCGACAGACAGTTCCATCTCTGCATTGGGGTTGCTCCGAGTTGTAGTTACAGCCAGCAACCTAAGCTGGCTATGGAAACAGCCGGATCCCTACCTAGCTTGGAGTGGCTGACGGCCACTCAGCTGGCCCGGGAAACAGTCAAATCCATATCACAAAGACAGCTCTGACTACTGACAGCAAGGATCCATGAAGCGATGGTTCTCTAATGCAGCCTAAAGATGGCAAGTGGCTGCTCTAGTCTTTTACCAGCAGGTTGCTCCCAGGGGATCTTGACAAGTCAAACCAGCAGCTCACACTCAACCCCAAGGCTACTTATATTCCAAGCCTCAAGATGGGAATCTGGTGCCTATGATTAACTCAATCAAAACAAGGGACAGCTGGAAGACCCAGAGTCCTGAGTCCACGGACTGGACTGTGAACAGGAATGCGGACTTCACGGACCAGACCATGACAACATTCTAAGGAATAAAGTCTTAACCTACTAAATCTTTCCTCATAACTCAGGTCCTCCAGACCCGGCAACATTCATGTAAATTTTCTCTCTACTCTTTCAATCTTATTTACATCTTTCCTGTAGGTAGGTGACCAAAACTGCACATGATACTCCAAATTAGATCTCACCAACCTCTTATACAACTTCAACAGAACATCCCATCTCCTGTACTCAGTATTTTGATTATGAAGACCAATGTGCCAAGAGATTCCTTTACAAGCCTATCTATCTGTGATGCCATTTTCAATGAAATATGGACCTGTATTCCCAGAAACCTTTGTTCTACCACACACCTCAGTGCCCTACTGTTCACCGTGTAAGGCCTATCCTGGTTGGTCCTACCGAAGTACAACACCTCACACTTGTCTACATTAAATTCCATCTGCCATTTTCAGCCTATATTTTTCAGTTGGTCCAGATCCCATTGCAAGCTCTGATAATCTTCCTTGTTGTGCACTACACCCCCAATCTTAGTGTCATCCACAAATTTGCTGATCCAGTTAACCATATTATCATCCAGATCATTGATATAGATGACAAACAACAAAGGACCCAGCACCAATCCCTGCGGCACACCACTAGTCACAGGCCTCCAGTCAGAGAGGCAATCCACTCTGGCTTCTCCCACAAAGCCAATGTCTAGCCCAACTTACTAGCTCATCTTGAATGCTGAGCAACCGAACATACTTGACCAATCTCCCATGTGGGACCTTATCGAAAGCCTTGTAGACAAGTCCGTTGCCTTGCTTCATCAACTTTCCAGATAACTTCCTTGAAAAACTCTATAAGATTGGTTAGACAACAACCTCCCACACACGACACCATGCTGACTATCCCGAATCAGTCCAGTTTGGTGAAGCTTGCATTTGCTTGCAGAAGCGGTTTTGTGAATACAGTGTGTGTCCTGGTGTGGAGCCTTTAAGACCACAGAGGTTCAGCTCTGACTTCTCCCTGGCTGAATTGTCCTGTCAGCCGGGACAGCCATAGGTACACTACTGCTGCCTTCAGTGCTGCTACAGTAAATCAGCGAGGATGATTACCATCGTATCACCCCTGCTGAAAATTGTGTGTGTGTGTGCTCTGCCTGTCTGTGTGAACTCGGCCAGTGTTTGCCTCACCTTTGATTCTGCTCTGGTGATGACCATGCTGACTCTGCCTGCCAACGTTCCCATCTGTTGGCCATTCCAGTGGCACCCTAATCCAGGAAGAAAGAGACACTTGCAAATGGCTGACTGCATCTTTTCTCTGAGCCTTAGGGTCAGATGCCTGGTCATTAAGTGAGAAATCTGAGACTGAGTTATATTTCTTTATACTGTTTGAGCAAGGGAATCAAATTCTCATACTGTTGAGCTCTAACAGTTGATGTGAATAGATGTAAATGATGAAGAAGTTCTGTGTGAGCAGTCCTGGTCACTGCACTATGTGGAAGGATATACTGGCATTTGAGGGAGTGTAGAGGAGCTTATCCATGCTGGCCTGAGGCAGGATGCTCTCCATTGCCTTCTGATACCTAAGCCTTTCACCATAGAGTCCTACCCCAACTCAGGCATGCCAACCAAGGCGCCCACCTAAACTAATCCTATTTGTCCCATTTCCCTCCAAACCTTTCCTACCCACGTACACCCAGATGTCTTTTAACACTCTGTACTTCTTAGTCCAAACTTCAAAGTAAACTTCCAAGAAAATTTATTTTCAAAGTACGTATATGTTGAATAAACTCTTCTTAGGGTTCCAGACAGGTCCAGGTATCGATTATAACTGCTGCTTCAATTACAAACTCTGTTATAACAGGAAGCTCAGAGACCTCTGCCTGCACCCTACCTTGTGCAGCTGGATCCTGGACTTCTTATCAGATCACCGACAGATGGTGAGGATAGGCTCCCTCACCTCTGCCCCTCTGACCCTCAACACAGGAGCCCCTCAAGGTTGTGTCCTGAGTCCCCTCCTCTACTCCCTTTACACCCACGACTGTACTGTCGCACACAGCTCCAATCTGCTGATCAAATTTGCAGATGACACAACATTGATCGGCCTTATTTCTTGCGGTGACCAGACAGCCTACAGAGGAGAGGTTGACACCCTGACACGGTGGTGCCAAGATAACAACCTCTCCCTCAATGTCCAAACAACAAAAGAGCAGATTGTGGATTACAGGAGGAATGGAGACAGGCTTGCCCAGATCAACATCAATGGGACGGCAGTTGAGTAGTTTCATTTTCCTCAGTATACACATCACTAAAGGTCCTTCCTGGATTATACACACTGGCTGTGTAGCAAAAAAAGCACAACAGCATCTCTTCCACTTCAGGTGACTAAAGAAGTTCGGTATGAGCCCCCAGATCCTCAAGACCTCTACAAGGGCATAATTGAGAGCATCCTGACTGGCTGTATCACTGCCCGGTACGGGAACTGCATCAACCTTAATCGCTGGTCAGAGAGTGGTACGGACAGCCCAGCACATCTGCGGGGGTGAACTTTCCTCCATTGAAGACATTTACAGCAGCAGATGCGTAAAGAAGGCCTGGAAGATCACTAGGGACACCAGTCAACCCAACTATAAACTCACAGCTGTTTCCATCTGGCAAATGGTACTGTGGCATTAAAGCCAGGACCAACAGGCTACAGGGTAACTTCTTTCTACAAGCCATTAGACTTAAAATTCATGTGTCTGTATATTGTGACGGAGTCATAACGCAAAGATTTTTACTCCCTCACATTGTGGGATGGATGTAAGATTTAAATAAATTCAAATCAATATATGTACCTGGCTGGAAGCCAAAGAAGAGTTTATTCGTCATATATGCTGGGGAAGTACTGGATCCTTTTTTACATATAGGTCACCATTTACAACCCTGAGATTCACTTTTGTGCGGACATTTGCAGTAAATCCAACAAACACAATAGAATCAATGAGAGACTGTACCCAACAGGACAGACTGATAACCAGTGTGCAGAAGGCAAATAGAAAAGTGCAAATAGAAAAAGAAAAAGGGAAATAATCATAATAAATAAACAATAAATATCAAGAATATAAGATGGAGAGTATTTAAAAATGAGTCCGTAGGTTGTGGGAACGGATGGGTGACGGGAGGAGTGAAGTTATCCCATTGGTGGAAGGGTTATTACTGTTCCTGGACCTCGTGGTGTAGGTCCTGGTCCTGAACTGCTGAGGAAATACTGGAATGGTAAAATAGTACAACCAGGGAAGTTACAGCTATTGTAAAAGCAAAAGAAAGGGCATACAACAAAGCAAAAATTAGTCGGATGATAGAGGATTGAAAAGTTTTTAAAAACCTACAGAGAACAACAAAAAAAATTATTAGAAGGGAAAAGATTAAATGAAGCTAGCAAATAATATCAAAGTGGATAGCAGAAGTTTTTTCAAGTATATTAAAAATAAGAGAGATAAGAGTGGATATAGGACCGCTAGAAAATGAGGCGAGAAATAATAACGGGGGACAAGGAGATGGCTGATGAACCAAATGAGTATTTGCATCAGTCTTCACTGTGGAAGACACTAGCAGTGTGCCTGATGTTGTAATGTGTGAAGGAAGAGAAGTGGCTGCAGTTACTATTACAAGAGAGAAGGTGCTCAAAAAGCTGAAAGACCTAAAGGTCACCTGGACCGGATGAGCTGCACACTAAGATTCTGAAAGAGGGAGCATTAGAGATTGTGGTGGCATTAGAAATGATCTTTTAAAAATCATTGTACTCTGGCATGGTGCTTGAGAACTGGAAAATTGCAAATGTCACTCCACTTTTTCAGAAAGGAGGAAGGCAGCAGAAAGGAAATTACAGACCAGTTAATCTGACCTCAGTTGTTGGGAAGATGTTAGAGTCAATTGTTAGGATAAGGTGATGGAGTACTTGGTGACACAGGACAGGATAGTACAAAGTCAGCATGGTTCCCTTCAGGGAAAATCCTGCCTGACGAACCTTTTGGAATTCTTTGATGAGATTACCAGCCAGATAGATCAAGGGGATGCAGCGGATGTCATATATTTGGACGTTCAGAAGGTCTTTGACAAAGTGCCACACATGAGGCTGCTTACCAAGTTAAGAGCCCATGGTATTACAGGAAAGTTACTAAGATGGTTAGAGCATTGGCTGATTGGTAGGAGGCAGCGAGTGGGAATCGTTTTCTGGTTAGCTGCCTGTGACTAGTGGTATTCCGCAGGTGTCGGTGATGGGATCATTACTTTTTATGCTGTATATGAATGATTTAGATGATGGAATAGAAGGCTTTGTTGCCAAGTTTGCAGATGATACCAAGATTGGTGAAGATTGGTAGTGTTGAGGAAACAGGCTGCAGAAGGATTTAGACAGATTAGGAGAATGGGCAAGAAAGTGGCAAATGAAATACAATGTTGGAAAATGCATGGTCATGAACTTTGGTAGTAGAAATAAATGTGTGGACTATTTTCTGAACGGGGAGAAAATCCAAAAATCTGAGATGCAAAGGGACTTGGGAGTCCTTGTGCAGAACACCCGGAAGGTTAATTTGCAGGCTGAGTCAGTGGTGAGGAAGGCAAATGCAATGTTAGCATTCATTTCAAGAGGTCTAGAATACAAGAGCAGGGATGTGATGCTGAGGCTTTATAAGGCACTGGTGAGGCCTCACCTTGAGTATTGTGAACAGTTTTGGGCCCCTCGTCTTAGAAAAGATGTGCTGGCATTGGAGAGAGTCCACAGGAGGTTCACAGGGATGATTCCAGGAATGAAAGGGTTATCATACAAGGAACGTTTGCTGGCTCTGGGTCTGTACTTGCTGGATTTCAGAAGGATGAGCGGGGATCTCATCGAAACCTTTTGAATGTTGAAAGGGCTAGACAGAGTAGATGTTGAAAGGATGTTTCCCGTGGTGGGAGAGTTTAGGACAAGAGGGCACAGCCTTAGGATAGAGGGTTGCCCATTTAAAACAGAGATGTGAAGAAATTTCTTTAGCTAAAGTGTGGTGAATTTGTGGAATTTATTACCACAGACAGCTGTGGAGGCCAGGTTGTTGGGTGTATTTAAGGTAGAGCTTGATAGGTTCTTGATTGGACATGGTATCAAAGGTTACAGGGAGTGGGGCTGAGGAAGGGGAAAAAAGGATCAGCCATGATTGAAAATGGTGAAGCAGACTCGATGGGCTAAATGGCCTAATTCTGCTCCTATGTCTTATGGGACCACAAACTGATGTCCCTTCTAAGTCGCAAGAAGTCCAGCACTGCTATCAGCTCTGAACTCTCAGAAACCACTGGAACCCAATTACACCCCTCTAACAGTCTGGAGAAACCTTGTCAGAACTGGTATTCATGGAAGAGTTGCTGTCAAAACGTCATTCCTCCAAAGTAGAAACAAAGCCAAGAAACTCACCTATGTACAGAAACACAAGGACTGGGGTGGTGAAAGATGTTGGACTATGTGCAGCAGATGGGATATGTTAAATTGGCATTGTGGTTGGTGTAGACATTGTGGGATGAATGGCCTGTTCTTTTGCTGTACTGTTCTATGTTTAAAGGCCTGCTATTATTCAGCCTGCCAAACGTCAATTCCGATTTCTAAAAGCCAAATCTGTTCCCATCCATTGAAATTGGCCATACTCTAATGGACTTTTTTTATCTTGAAATGCTTTATGTCCTTTTCCATAATTATGGTAAATGTAATTATATTATGATTGCTGTTTTCTGTGTGTTCCTCACTGACATCTACTCTACTTGCTACAGGAGATCAAAGGTTCATTTTATTGTCAAATGATGCATGTACAACTCTGATATTTGTCTACTTCAGATAACCATTAAATACAGAAAGACCACGGGTGTTGATGTAAGAAAAGATGTCAACTCCCCCCCCCCCACATGCTAGCATAGAAAAGATAAGAAATAAAACTTGCAGACCCCAAAATCCCCCTCCCCCACAGCCACAAATCAGCCACAGTAACAATCTCCGACCCCCTTCCCTCGCAGAAAAGAACAGTGGCAATAGCACCAAACCCACCCCCCACACAAAAACTTAGCAGATCACCCACCCGCCAATCGTCCACAAGAAAGAAAACACCAAAAACCTGAAGGAAACCAATATAAAGTATAGTCCAATAATCATATAAATCTCAGTATGGGAAAAGTCTTTTCAGTTGCACTTGAGGAGAGTGATCACACAAACTCAGTCCTTCCATAAAGAGTGACTGCCGGCCCGGGTGGGAGAGCTGCTGGTCCCGCGGATGATGGTCTCCGTTGGGAGCCATTGCTGACCTCCTCTGTATTCACCTTGATGCTTCAGTCTTCCTCACCTCTTCGAGATGGAGTCATTCATAACCCCGCACCTCATCTCTGGAGTTTTCCACGAGTCAGTTTGTGTTCTTGGTCCTTTTCATTTCGTTCCCCAATCTCTAATCTCCACGAGGCGGCTCTCCGGACACAGCATAGCTCTGGGTTCTTTGATCAAGTTCCAAAATGTACGTCACAGGCTCCAACAGTTTGCATAACACAAACAAGACAGAGAACAAGCAGAAGGCAAATAGAAGAAGTGAAATAATTGGAGAGATTTGCTATCTGGAAGATGTCGCCCGAGGAATCATTGTTTGCTGGCACTATCTTGACTGGAAGAATCCTTAAAGGTTGGCTTGGATGTACAAACACTTTACCCTGGTGCATCTGTGTCAAACTCTAGACTTCCCCTTCTTCACTTTGGAAGAGCTACTGCTATTGGAGCTCAGACTGGGATCTTTATTGCTTGACCTGTAGAAAAGGAGATACAGAACTATGTGCCGCTGCAAGTTGTGAGGGAAGTCTCCAGCTCACTTCCCCTTCTCTGTTTGCTATTGGATCTAATTCTTATTGTAACCTGGACAAGAGGGAACTGAGTGCTGTCGTCTTTCATCTCTGGAACTTGATTTCACATTCATTAATGCGACTTCAAATAAACGTCTGGTCCCCATGGACACAGAATTGTTAACTATCCTTCAACTAGTGAGGAGTATGGCCTTGGACTTTAATAGTTTTATGTTTTGGGTGCGACTGAGAATGCTACTGTGTGGTCAGTGTTGACCATTCAGATTCTGTTCTTGTCAATATGAACACAATGGGTCATTCTTCACAGATACTACCTGACCTGCCGAATGTTACAGAAATTTCCTTTTCATTTTAGACTTATAGCATCTGTTGGTTTTTACTTCAAAATCAGATAGTTTGCTCACTGCAATTTGGTGTAGCTGCTTCTCGCCATCCCACAGTTGAAACATTATGAAAATTGGAATGTTGAGTTAGGCTTCCACAAAGAGGAAGAAGGCTGGGGAGAGTGGAGAAGACTCAAGTCTTTTTTTTATATAATGTATATTCTTGGTTGTCTCAGCACATTAACGGGTAAGAAATTTAACATTAATGCAGTACTGCAGGATAAATGTTTGCTGGAAACATTAGACTGCAATTTTGCAGCATCAAGATACACAGTAGTTAAACAGTTGGTTTGCTGTAGTTGAGTTCATTGTATGGCATTGACCAATAACTTCCCACACTTATTGGATTCTGTGTCCTCCACATTACTTATTCATTCTCTGTCTCAAGACAACTGCCATAAAAGTGTGCGAGGGAATTTGTGAAACATTTTACAATGTCAAAGTTGAAAGTCAAGTTTATTGTCATCCATACGCGTACATGTATTGCGTGCTCAGGTGCAATGAAAAACCTACTTGCAGCAGTATCACAGGCACGTAGCATTAAATAATTAACATTCACAAGAAGAACATAAATTATACACAATTTTGTATGTTTGTCAGACCCAAGTTGTGTCCATAGACCCAAGACCCAAGGGCAACGTTGTGTATCTGGTATTTGGTTCAGTAATTGATGCTGCCCAGAATTGAAGAATCAGCCATTTTGGAATTATTGTGGCATGGAAGATCTGTAGTGCCTGGAATAGTTTCATTCCCATACAGATCCCTGGCTGTAAGTATAAGAGTTGCGGGAAGCTCAGTACGTTGTTGCTTTCTCTCGTGTGGCCAGACACCACCTATACTTACTGCCATGGTCTCAGGTGATATAGTGCTGTCTTATTGTCTTTCTCTTGTCAGTTCTAAACATTCACTGATGTATGCCTGTTGTCCTCAGAAATGTGACCCATCCTACCCTGGTGATGGCCCAGGTTTGTCTGCTGTTAATCGCTAGGGCCAGTGACAAGGGTAATAGAGGTGAGTTGGGTCTTTGAGAGGAAGTGGTGGTTAGGTGGGGACTGGTTTCAGGAGGAAGGTGTTGAAGGATTGATGATGAAGGTAGAAGGGAGGAATTTAACATTCACACGGTATTGCAAAGTAAATGTTTGCTTGATACATAACCTTGTTCCACTTTGGTAGCAAAGAAGTGACAGGCAATTATCCAGTTCAGCTTCTGACACACCTGGTCAGTTGGCCCCTTGCCAGGTTGTTGCCAGATTATTTTTAAGTGAGTCTCCTGGCAGTCAAACACTTCTGCCATTTTGTGCTGTGTGACCGATGGGGAAACGTGAGACATTATAAGCAGATGACATGTCATAGAAAGCATTCTTCACTGAGGAGACTCTGATCTTCTGTTATGATTGGCTGAAGGCCAGTCAGCATTACTCCAGGCGTTTTCTGAGGTGGGGCAGGGGGTTTAAACAGGTAATAAAAGTAACTTAATACTTCAGTTTTAAGTAATTGCCCAAGAGTCCCACAAATAACATGCCAAGGTGTTTAACTCTTTGGTGACCCAGACAGAAACTGCATCCAATGCTCTTGTGTTTATTGTGAAGACCATTGTGGACCAGTGTGCCAACAGTGAGTTGCTGGTGGAGGCTCGGCTGCATGTACCTAGAGACCGGGTCTTCAGAAGCCCAGAGCATCAATGGCGGCAAGTACATTTCAGACTTAGATGTTAAAGCACTCACTGAAGCTGGGGTTACAGGTGGGACTTGGTGTTGAGGTAGAACATAAGCTTCTTGAATGATGGAGCTAATGCTTCTTGTGATCTCATTTTCCTCACACTGTATAAGGGGGCCACGCAACTCCTGCATTTTAGAGATACTGTGCAATATGAGTCTCTTCTGACGCAGTAAGACCACACTGTCCAAATTCACTCATTAAACCCGAGCATCATGAGGAAACCCATGCTGCCACAGGAAAATGTACACACAGTGGCGGGAATTGCGTTATCCTAACTGTTATGCTGCTATGCCCCTTGCTTCCTTGTAACCTGTTCCCTCTCATATGCCCACCTACGCTAGGGAAGACTTTTAGAGGAACCGATTACATAAAATAGTACAGCGCAGGAGAGGCCATTCAGCCGGTAGCGTTATGCTAAACTAATGCAACCAGTGGCACCTAATTAATCTAAACCCACTTCCCGGTACATTTGCCATGTATCTTCCTCCCTTTGCAGATTCATGTGCCTGTTAAAGGGTCTCTGAAACACTCCTGTCTGCCTCCACTGCTGGCCCAGCAGCACATTCTGGACCCCCACCACTCTCTCTGTAGAAAACTGGCCCTGCACAATTTCTTTGTACTTTCCACCTCTCACCTCAGATACGTGCCCTCAATCCTGGAAAATGATACTGGCTGTCAACTTCTGCCTTGCATAATTTTACAAACTTGTATCTCCCCTACAAACAAGCAGCTGTTTGGGATGTGACGGGAAACTGTTGCACCTGGGGAAACCCACACAGTTCTTGATTGAACTTGGCATGAAAGGTTATGGGGAGAAGGCCAGGAACTGCGGTTGAGGAGGAGGGGAAAAAATAGGATCAGCCACAATTGGATGGTGGAGCAGACTCGATGGGCTGGATGGCCTAATTCTGCTCCTATGTCTTATGGTCTTATAGTTGTAGTTAGGACATGCAAACTCCACACAGTAGCTGGGTTGCAGCAACTGATCTCGTTGTCTCTGAGCCTGTTCTGGTGAGCAGCTCCTCGTTCCTTGCGGTTTGGTTGAAATATTTAAAGAGAATTCTTGCAAAGCGAGCAGTAGCTGAGAAGGCAAACAACAGGAGTTCTGCAGATGCTGGAAATTCAAGCAACACACATAAAAGTTGCTGGTGAACGCAGCAGGCCAGGCAGCATCTGTAGGAAGAGGTGCAGTCAACGTTTCAGGCCGAGACCCTTCGTCAGGACTCACTGAAGGAAGAGTTAGTAAGAGATTTGAAAGTTGGAGGGGGAGATCCAAAATGATAGGAGAAGACAGGAGGGGGAGGGATGGAGCCAAGAGCCGGACAGGTGATAGGCAAAAGGGATACGAGAGGATCATGGGACAGGAGGTCCGGGAAGAAAGACAAGGAGGCGGGGGGGGACCCAGAGGATGGGCAAGGGGTATATTCAGAGGGACAGAGGGAGAAAAAGGAGAGTGAGAGAAAGAATGTGTGTATAAAAAAAAAGTAACAGATGGGGTATGAGGGGGAGGTGGGGCATTAGCGGAAGTTAGAGAAGTCGATGTTCATGCCATCAGGTTGGAGGCTACCCAGACGGAATATAAGGTGTTGTTCCTCCAACCTGAGTGTGGCTTCATCTTTACAGTAGAGGAGGCCGTGGATAGACATGTCAGAATGGGAATGGGATGTGGAATTAAAATGTGTGGCCACTGGGAGATCCTGTTTTCTCTGGCGGACAGAGTGTAGATGTTCAGCAAAGCGGTCTCCCAGTCTGCGTCGGGTCTCGCCAATATATAAAAGGCCACATCGGGAGCACTGGACGCAGTATATCACCCCAGTCGACTTACGGGTGAAGTGTTGCCTCACCTGGAGGGACTGTTTGGAGCCCTGAATGGTGGTAAGGGATGAAGTGTAAGGGCATGTGTAGCACTTGTTCCGCTGACACGGATAAGTGCCAGGAGGGAGATCAGTGGGGAGGGATGGGGGGGACGAATGGACAAGGGAGTCACGTAGGGAGCGATCCCTGCGGAATGCAGGGGGGCGGGAGGGAAAGATGTGCTTAGTGGTGGGATCCCATTGGAGGTGGCGGAAGTTACGGAGAATAATATGTTGGACCCGGAGGCTGGTGGGGTGGTAGGTGAGGACCAGGGGAACCCTATTCCTAGTGGGGTGGCGGGAGGATGGAGTGAGAGCAGATGTGCGTGAAATGGGGGAGATGCGTTTAAGAGCAGAGTTGATAGTGGAGGAAGGGAAGCCCCTTTCTTTAAAAAAGGAAGACATCTCCCTCGTCCTAGAATGAAAAGCCTCATCCTGAGAGCAGATGCGGTGGAGACGGAGGAATTGCGAGAAGGGGATGGCAATTTTGCAAGAGATAGGGTGAGAAGAGGAATAGTCCAGATAGCTGTGAGAGTCAGTAGGCTTATAGTAGACATCAGTGGATAAGCTGTCTCCAGAGACAGAGACAGAAAGATCCAGAAAGGGGAGGGAGGTGTCGGAAATGGACCATGTAAACTTGAGGGCAGGGTGAAAGTTGGAGGCAAAGTTAATAAAGTCAATGAGCTCAGCATGCGTGCAGGAAGCAGCGCCAATGCAGTCGTCGATGTAGCGAAGGAAAAGTGGGGGACAGATACCAGAATTGCCACGGAACATAGATTGTTCCACAAAGCAAACAAAAAGGCAGGCATAGCTAGGACCCATACGGGTGCCCATAGCTACACCTTTAGTTTGGAGGAAGTGGGAGGAGCCAAAGGAGAAATTATTAAGAGTAAGGACTAATTCCGCTAGATGCTCTGAAACTTTTCGATGGTTTTAAGTTCCCTGGCCCCCACCGCTTTATTTTCACCATGGATGTCCAGTCCCTATATACTTTCTTCCCCCATCAGGAAGGTCTCAAAGCTCTACGCTTCTTTTTGGATTCCAGACCTAATCAGTTCCCCTCTACCTCCACTCTGCTCTGTCTAGCGGAATTAGTCCTTACTCTTAATAATTTCTCCTTTGGCTCCTCCCACTTCTTCCAAACTAAAGGTGTAGCTATGGGCACCCGTATGGGTCCTAGTTATGCCTGCCTTTTTGTTGGGTTTGTGGAACAATCTATGTTCCGTGCCTATTCTGGTATCTGTTCCCCTATTCTGGTATCTGTCCCCCACTTTTCCTTCGCCACATCGACGACTGCATTGGCGCTGCTTCCTGCACGCATGCAGAGCTCGTTGACTTTATTAACTTTGCCTCCAACTTTCACCCTGCCCTCAAGTTTACCTGGTCCATTTCCGACACCTCCCTCCGCTTTCTAGATCTTTCTGTCTCTGTCTCTGGAGACAGCTTATGCACTGATGTCTACTATAAGCCTACTGACTCTCACAGCTATCTGGACTATTCCTCTTCTCACCCTGTCTCTTGCAAAAACGCCATCCCCTTCTCGCAATTCCTCCGTCTCCGCCGCATCTGCTCTCAGGATGAGGCTTTTCATTCTAGGACGAGGGAGATGTCTTCCTTTTTTAAAGAAAGGGGCTTCCCTTCCTCCACTATCAACTCTGCTCTTAAACGCATCTCCCCCATTTCACGCACATCTGCTCTCACTCCATCCTCCCACCATCCCACTAGGAATAGGGTTCCCCTGGTCCTCACCTACCACCCCACCAGCTTCCGGGTCCAACATATTATTCTCCGTAACTTCCGCCACCTCCAATGGGATCCCACCACTAAGCACATCTTTCCCTCCCCCCTCTCTCTGCATTCCGCAGGGATCGCTCCCTACGCAACTCCCTTGTCCATTCGTCCCCCCCCATCCCTCCCCACTGATCCCCCTCCTGGCACTTATCCGTGTAAACGGAACAAGTGCTACACATGCCCTTACACATCCTCCCTTACCACCATTCAGGTCCCCAAACAGTCCTTCCAGGTGAGACAACACTTCACCTGTGAGTCAGCTGGGGTGATATACTGCGTCCGGTGCTCCCGATGTAGCCTTTTATATATTGGTGAGACCCGACGCAGACTGGGAGACCGCTTTGCTGAACACCTACGCTCTGTCTGCCAGAGAAAGCAGGATCTCCCAGTGGCCACACATTTTAATTCCACGCCCCATTCCCATTCTGACATGTCTATCCATGGCCTCCTCTACTGTAAAGATGAAGCCACACTCAGGTTGGAGGAACAACATCTTATATTCCCTCTGGGTAGCCTCCAACCTGATGGCATGAACATCGACTTCTCTAACTTCCGTTAATGCCCCACCACCCCCTCGTACCCCATCTGTTACTTTTTTTTATACACACATTCTTTCTCTCACTCTCCTTTTTCTCCCTCTGTCCCTCTGAATATACCCCTTGCCCATCCTCTGGGTTCCTCCCCCCACCTTGTCTTCCTCCCCGGACCTCCTGTCCCATGATCCTCTCGTATCCCCTTTTGCCTATCACCTGTCCGGCTCTTGGCTCCATCCCTCCCCCTCCTGTCTTCTCCTATCATTTTGAATCTCCACCTCCCCCTCCCACTTTCAAATCTCTTACTAACTCTTCCTTCAGTTAGTCCTGACGAAGGGTCTCGGCCTGAAACGTCGACTGTACCTCTTACTAGAGATGCTGCCTGGCCTGCTGCATTCACCAGCAACTTTGATGTGTGTTGCTTGAATTTCCAGCATCTGCAGAATTCTTGTTGTTTGCATCTTGAACATGTCTGCTTGTTTTTATGTATTGGATTGCAGCCGCATGATTGGCTGATTAGATAGTTGAGTTAACAAAGCAGGTGTACCTGATAAAGTGGCCACTGAGATTATAAAATAAAGTTAGGTACAGATATGGAATAAAATGTGCATAAAACATAATAGCAGCATGTATTTACAATGGACAGCATTATAAAAAGTGGTTTGAAGTGCTTACAGTGCAGTGCTGTAAGCAAGAGCACACAACAACTCTGCCAACAGCTTTTCATCTCTTTATTTTCTCTGGATCTCTTCTGATTCCACCGTTACCACAGATTTGTATGATATCAATGTTATAGCATTAATATATAAAATACTAGTGAAACTCATTTAAGTTTTAAATTTCAAAATGTATATGGTGGTTATATCAGGGCTGAAATGTTCATTTACACTGTGAAGCCGAGCCCTAGGGCTGCTTTCATTGTCTGTACAGCCAGGCTGTCTTTTTATATACCGAATGGCTTTGAGCTGTCACAGTCCCAGACCTGCACTGAGACTCTCCTTCACTGAAGTCAGCGGTTAGATGAAGTCAGGATGGTAATGAATGCTCATCAGTTTTACTACCTGAGATGTTACAGCTGCAGAGTTGTGTTTCTTTACCAATTTGCAACCAAATCGCATTTCCTGCCTAAATGGAGTGATTACTCCGTTATCATATGGCCACCAAACAAGGATCCCAGAATCAGGTTTAATATCACTGGCATATGTCGTCAAATTTGTCTTGCAACAGCAGTACATTGCAATACATCATAAGAAGATAAAAGAATGAAATTACTATAAAAATAGATATAAAAATTAAATTAAATATGTAAAAAGAAGATAAAAGAATGAAATTACTATAAAAATAGATATAAAAATTAAATTAAGCAAGTTGTGCAAAAAGGGAGCAAAAAAGAAAAAATGGTGAGGTAGTGTACATGGATTCATTGTCCATTCAGAAATCTGATGGCAGAGGGAAACGTTGAGTGTGTATCTTCAGGCTCCTGTACCTCCTCTTTGATGGTAGCAATGAGAAGAGGGCATGTCCTGGGTGATGGAGATCCTTAATGAAGGATGCTTCCTTTTTGAGGTATTGCCATTTGAAGGTGTCCTGGATGCCGGGGAGGCCGGTGACCATGATGGAGCTGGCTGAGTTTACAACTTTCTGCAGCTTTTTCCGATCCTGTGCAGTGGCACAGCACAACAGGCGTCTATCTTCATAACATTTTGTGCTAGAGGAATCAAGAATGGCCATATTGGTCTCACCATTTCTGCATCTACCACCTTGCTTCATTATCTCTAGATCTCAAACCGCTTACAGTGGTCATTCAGTATTCCCTGAAAAGCTGTAGTGGCCATCTATCAACCATAGTCTCTGGTTAAACAGTGTCTACTTCTCTAAAAGAATGCCCTCCTCTCTCCCTCTCTGACCACTTCAAATTAATGCCCCACATTTCTGGCTCCCGATACAGATAAAATAGTCATTCACAATAACACTTCAAATGTGTAAATCTTCTGATATCCCAGCCTTTTAGTTTCAGTGGTCACTTTCAGCATCTTGCCTCTCTGCCCAAGTGCTGTTGGTCATTTCTATTATCCTTGTGAATCCACCATTCTGTGCTTTCATCAAAGGAGTTGAATTAGGCCATTTGGACCATCAAATCTGCTCTGCCATTCTATCATGACTGATTTATTATCTCCCTCACTCCTATTCTTCTGCCTTCTCCCTGTAACCTTTGACGACTGACTAATCAAGAATCTACCCACCTCCATTTTAAATATACCCAATGACTTAGTCTCCACAGCCATCTGTAGCACTGAATTCCACAGATATTAAATATGATTGACTTCAGGAGGAAGAAACTGAAGGTCCATGAGCTCGTCCTCGCCGAGGGATCAGAGGTGGAGAGGGTCAGCAACTTTAAATTCCCAGTGTTATTATTTCCTGGGTCCAGCACGTAAGTGCCATTACGAAGAAAGCATGGCTGTGTCTCGACTTAGAAGTTGGTGAATATTTGGTGTGTCATCTAAAACTTTGACAAACCTCTATAGATGTGTGGTTGTGAGTACATAGACTGGTTACATCATGGCCTAGTATAGAAACACCAAGCCCCTTGTACGGAAAGCCCCCAAAAAGTCGTAGATACAGCGCAGTCCATCATGGGGACAGTCCTCACCAACATGGAGCACATCTACATGGAGTGCTGTTTCAGGAAAACAGCATCCATCATAAAGGACCCCACCATCCAGATCAGGCTCTCTTCTTGCTGTTGCCATCAGGAAGGAGATATAGGAGCCTCAGAACCCACACCACCAGGTTCAGGAACAGTTATCACCCCTCAACCATCAAGCTGTTGAAACAGAGGGGACAACTTCACTTGCCCATCACTTTTTTGTATTTTATCAGTTTGTTGTCTTTTGCACAGAGTGTGTTTACCTTTTGGGTATGGTCTTTCATTGATTTTATTGCATTTCTTGTATTTACTGTGAATGCCCACTAGAAAATCAATCACAGGGTTGTGTATGGTGACATATATGTACTTTGATAGTTAACTTACTTTGAACTTTGAATTTAAACATTAGGGGGATTCAGGGACTTGCAATCAGTGCAGTAAAGTGCTGCTGAGGGATTTCATGAATGGCAGAGCATGTAACAGTCCGAATGGTCCTCTGTTTCTAAGTATAACGCTCTGGTAAAAATTTTACTGCTAATATTGTAGGGTATTTCATGTAATGGTTTTCTGTAGAAGCTGTGTGTTCAGCTGGCAGTGTTTGGTTTACCATTAAAGACAAGGAATGCTTAGGAATGTGGTGACATCTAATCAGGATGGTGGAATTGGGAGAAGGTTCTAGAGAACATTGGGGAGAGGTTTTGGCTGAAGGTCTTATTCGGTGGGAGATGGAGAGAGAAGAAGCTCGAGAGAACCGGCTATAGGAGTCTGGTGGGAATGCGCGATTCAGTGGAGCCCACAAGGGGGAATTCTACCTCGGATTAGTGAATAGGAATTGATGCTGGGAGTACATCAGACATAACGGCTTTTGGAAGATTTAAACATAGAAACATAGAAAATAGGTGCAGGAGTAGGCCATTCGGCCCTTTGAACCTGCACTGCCATTCAGTATGATCATGGCTGATCATCCAACTCAGAACCCTGCACCACCCTTCCCTCCATACCCCCTGATCCCTTTAGCCACAAGGGCCATATCTAACTCCCTCTTAACTATAGCCAATGAGCTGGCCTCAACTGTTTCCTGTGGCAGAGAATTCCACAGATTCACCACTCTCTGTGTGAAGAAGTTTTTCCTAATCTCGGTCCTAAAATGCTTCCCCCTTATCTTCAAACTGTGACCCTTCGTTCTGGACTTCCCCAATATCGGGAACAATCTTCCTGCATCTAGCCTGTCCAATCCCTTTAGAATTTTATATGTTTCAATAAGATCCCCCCTCAATCTTCTAAATTCCAACGAGCATAAGCCTAGTTCATCCAGTCTTTCATCATATAAAAGTCCTGCCATCCCAGGAATCAATCTGCTGAACCTTCTTTGTACTCCCTGTGTGGCAAGGATGTCTTTCCTCAGATTAGGGGACCAAAACTGCACACAATACTCCAGGTGTGGTCTCACCAAGGCCTTGTACAACTGCAGTAGTACTGCTCCTGTACTCGAATCCTCTTGCTATAAATGCCAGCATACCATTTGCCTTTTTCACTGCCTGCTGTACCTGCATGTCCACTTTCAATGACTGGTGTACAATGACACCCAGGTCTCGTTGCACCTCCCCTTTTCCTAATCGGTCACCATTCAGATAATAATCTGTTTTCCTATTTTTGCCACCAAAGTGGATAACTTCACATTTATCCACATTAAATTGCATCTGCCATGAATTTGCCCACTCACCCAACCTATCCAAGTCACCCTGCATCCCCTTATAGCATCCTCCTCACAGCTAACACTGCCACCCAGCTTCGTGTCATCCACAGACTTGGAGATGCTGCATTTAATTCTCTCATCCAAGTCATTAATATATATTGTAAACAACTGGGGTCCCAGCACTGAGCCTTGCGGTACCCCACTAGTCACTGCCTGCCATTCTGAAAAGGTCCCGTTTATTCCCACTCTTTGCTTGCTGTCTGCCAACCAACTCTCTATCCACATCAATACCTTACTCCCAATACCGTGTGCTTTAAGTTTGCACACTAATCTCCTGTGTGGGACCTTGTCAAAAGCCTTTTGAAAATCCAAATATACCACATCCACTGGTTCTCCCCTATCCACTCTACTAGTTACATCCTCAAAAAATTCTATGAGATTCGTCAGACATGATTTTCCTTTCACAAATCCATGCTGACTTTGTCCGATGATTTCACCGCTTTCCAAATGTGCTGTTATCACATCTTTGATAACTGACTCTAGCAGTTTCCCCACCACCGATATTAGGCTAACCGGTCTATAATTCCCTGGTTTCTCTCTCCCTCCTTTTTTAAAAAGTGGGGTTACATTAGCTACCCTCCAATCCTCAGGAACTAGTCCAGAATCTAAAGAGTTTTGAAAAATTATCACTAATGCATCCACTATTTCTTGGGCTACTTCCTTAAGCACTCTGGGATGCAGACCATCTGGCCCTGGGGATTTATCTGCCTTTAATCCCTTCAATTTACCTAACACCACTTCCCTACTAACATGTGTTTCCCTCAGTTCCTCCATCTCACTGGACCCTCTGTCCCCTACTATTTCCGGAAGATTATTTATGTCCTCCTTAGTGAAGACAGAACCAAAGTAATTATTCAATTGGTCTGCCATGTCCTTGCTCCCCACAATCAATTCACCTGTTTCTGTCTGCAGGGGACCTACATTTGTCTTAACCAATCTTTTTTTTTTCACATATCTATAAAAGCTTTTACAGTCAGTTTTTATGTTCCCTGCCAGTTTTCTCTCATAATCTTTTTTCCCCTTCCTAATTAAGCCCTTTGTCCTCCTCTGCTGAACTCTGAATTTCTCCCAGCCCTCAGGTGAGCCACTTTTTCTGGCTAATTTGTATGCTTCTTCTTTGGAATTGATACTATCCCTAATTTCCCTTGTCAGCCACGGGTGCACTACCTTCCTTGATTTATTCTTTTGCCAAACTGGGATGAACAATTGTTGTAGTTCATCCATGCGATCTTTAAATGCTTGCCATTGCATATCCACCCTTTAAGTGTCATTTGCCAGTCTATCTTAGCTAATTCACGTCTCATACCTTCAAAGTTACCCCTCTTTAAGTTCAGAACCTTTGTTTCTGAATTAACGATGTCACTCTCCATCTTAATGAAGAATTCCACCATAATATGGTCACTCTTACCGACTGGGCCTCTCACGACAAGATTGCTAATTAACCCTTCCTCATTGCTCAATACCCAGTCTAGAATAGCCTGCTGTCTAGTTGGTTCCTCGACGTGTTGGTTCAATAAACCATCCCGCATACATTCCAAGAAATCCTCTTCCTCAGCACGCTTACCAATTTGGTTCACCCAATCTACATGTAGATTGATGTCACCCATTATAACTGCTGTTCCTTTATTGCACACATTTCTAATTTCCTGTTTAATACCATCCCCAACCTCACTACTACTGTTAGGTGGCCTGTACACAACTCCCACCAGCGTTTTCTGCCCCTTAGTGTTATGCAGCTCTACCCATCTCGATTCCACATCTTCCCGGCTTATGTCCTTCCTTTCTATTGTGTTAATCTCCTCTCTAACCAGCAACGCCACCCCACCTCCTTTTCTTTCGTGTCTATCCCTCCTGAATATTGAATATCTCTGAATGTTGAGCTCCCATCCTTGGTCACCCTGGAGCCATGTCTCTGAGATCCCAGCTATATCATATTCATTAATAACAATCTGCACTTTTAATTTATCCACCTTGTTACGAATGCTCCTTGCATTGACACACAAAGCCTTCAGGCTCGCTTTTACAACTCTCTTAGCCCTTATACAATTATGTTGAAAAGTGGCCCTTTTTGATTTTTGCCCTGGATTTGTCAGCCTGCCACTTTTACTTTTCACCTTACTACTTTTTGCTTCTACCCTCATTTTACACCCCTCTGTCTCTCTGCACTTATTCCCATCCCCCTGTTGTGAACTAACCTCCTCTCTCTTAGTCTCTTTAATTTGATTCCCACCCTCCAACTATTCTAGGTTAAAGTCACCTCAGTAGCCCTCGCTAATCTCCCTGCCAGGATATTGGTCCCCCTAGGATTCAAGTGTAACCCGTCCTTTTTGTACAGGTCACGCCTGCGCCAAAAGAGGTCCCAATGATCCAAAAACTTGAATCCCTGCCCCCTGCTCCAATCCCTCAGCCACGCATTTATCCTCCACCTCATCGCATTCCTACTCTCACTGTCGCGTGGCACAGGCAGTAATCCCGAGATTACTACCTTTGCGGTCCTTTTTCTCAACTCCCTTACTAGCTCTCTATATTCTCCTTTTAGGACCTCTTCCCTTTTCCTACCTATGTCATTGGTACCTATATGTACCACGACCTCTGGCTCCTCACCCTTCCACTTCAGGATATCTTGGACACGATCAGAAATATCCCGGACCCTGGCACCAGGGAGGCAAACTACCATCCGGGTCTCTGGACTGCATCCACAGAATCACCTATCTGACCCCCTTACTATCGAGTCCCCTATTACAACTGCCCTCCTCTTCCTTTCCCTACCCTTCTGAGCTACAGGGCCGGACTCTGTGCCGGAGGCCGGCCACTGTTACTTCCCCCAGGCAAGCTGTCCCGCCCAACAGTACTCAAACAGGAGTACCTATTGTCAAGGGGCACAGCCACCGAGGTACTCCCTATTACCTGACTCTTCCTCTTCCCCCTCCTAACCGTGACCCACTGGTCTGCCTCCCGTGGCCCCGGTGTGACCACCTGCCTGTAACTCCTCTCTATCAACTCCTCGCTCTCCCTGACCAGACGAAGGTCATCAAGCTGCAGCTCCAGTTCCCTATCGCGGTCCCTTAGGAGCTGCATCTCGGTGCACCTGGTGCAGATGTGGACGTCCAGGAGGCTTGGAGACTCCAGGGCCTCCCACATCCGGCACCGAGAACAACAAACTGCCCTCACACTCATACTGCCCCTCTCCTCAAATAACAACAAAAAATGAATACCAAACCTTCCTCGCCTCGCCCATTTCCGCCTAAGCCCGTTGAGTTGAAGCCCTTAAGCCTTCACTCTGCTCCTGGCTCACTCCGCTGCCCGCAAACTCCGCTGCCTGCTGTATGAGGCTCTGTTCCCTTTAAATCTTCCGCGCTGCACTGCCCGACGTCACACGCCTGCGCAGTCCCACCTCTCTGAACGCCGATGGAAAAAAAACCCAAAAAATTCTAAAATGTCTTCCTCCACACTCCCGCTCCGACTCTCAGACTTCCTTCTTCGAATCAAACCCGAAGCAGGATTTCTGCCCTTTTAAATCTTTCGCTCGTCACTGCCCGACGTCACACGCCTGCGCAGTGGGGTTTGCGCTCCAACCTGTGCACATTTGACTGTTTGATTGTGGTGGGCCCATTTCTTTTTTTAAAAAAACTGTTTGTTTAAGTTAGCGTTCATAAATACACTCTTCTTATAATTGTATGCTGCATACGGTTTGTTATTTCTTGCTGCCAGATGATTACATGGGAGCAGTAAGTTGCACAGTATTCACACAAATTGGGGTTTAGGTGGGCGAGACATCCCAACCTCATGGATTTCGCAGGACCCAAGTCATATCTACCCTAGACGTACGGAGTCTGAGAACAGTGGTTTTCTCACCACTGAGTCCAGTGACTGTTAGCAAGGGGCTGGCGAGCTGCATCTCCAGGGACACCTAGTAAAGGCGGGTTTCATACAGTTCTTACATTCTGATGTTATTGAGGTGAGATGCCCAGAAGGCTCACTGATCTGACTAGCTTTAAGTTCTTCACTAATACCCTAATGCTTGTTCATAAAATAGTCATAGGATTTTAGGTACGTGGATGTTGCTTAGAATGTTGCTTCTGGTCCATGTCATGCGTATAATAGTCACCCTTTGATAGTAAAGCAGTATGAGTATTTGGAGAAACACAGTCTGATTCAGAATAGTCAGCATGGCTTTGTGAGGAGCAAGTCATACCTTACAAGCCTGATTAAGTTCTTTGAAGATGTGACAAAAGCACATTGATGAAGGTAGAGCAGTGGATTTGGTGTATATGGATTTTAGTAGGGTGTTTGATAATGTTTCCCCATGGTAGGCTTATTCAGAAAGTCAGAAGGCATGGGATCCAGGGAAACGTGGCTGCATGGATTGGCAATTGGCTTGCCCACAGACAGCAGAGGGTGTTTGTAGATGGAGCATATTCTGACTGAAGGTCAGTGACCAGTGGTATTCGACAGGGCTTTGTTATGGGACTCCTGCTCTTTATGATCTTTATAAATGACTTGGATGAAGAAATGAAAAGGTGGATTAGTAAGTTTGCAGATGCTGTTAAGGTTGGTGGTGTGTAGGTAGTGTAAAAGGTTGTTGGTCATTACAGTGGAATATTGATAGGATGCAGAGCTGGCTGAGATATTGCAGCTGGAGCTCAGCCTGGAAAAGCATGAAGTGATTGTCTTTAGAAGTTTGAACTTGAAGAAGGCCAAATACTTGGTTAATGGCAGGATTCTTAGCAGTGTTAAGGTATAGAGGGGTCTTGGGGTCCACACTGAGATCCCTCAATGTTGCGATGCAAGCTAATAGGGTGGTTAAGAAGGTGCATGGTACGTTGGCCTTCATTACTTGGGGGATTGAATTCTAGAGTCACATGGTAATGTTGCAGCTCTGTAAAACCCTGGCTGAACCACGCTTGGAGTATTGTGTTATTTTCTATTTTCTGGTCGTCATGTTGTATGAAGGATGTGGTAGCTTTAGAGAGGGTGCAGAGGAGACTTACCAGCATGCTGTTGGATTAAAGAGCGTGACTTATGAGGAAAGGT
Organism: Mobula hypostoma; assembly: GCF_963921235.1. Taxonomy (NCBI): domain Eukaryota; kingdom Metazoa; phylum Chordata; class Chondrichthyes; order Myliobatiformes; family Myliobatidae; genus Mobula; species Mobula hypostoma. The sequence goes on along the minus strand of NC_086119.1, from coordinate 2,021,224 downwards.
TGAGTAGGTGAGGGCTTTTCTCTCTGGAATGAAAGAAGTTGAGAGGTGACTTTATAGAGCTGAATAAGTGCCACACATGAGGTTGCTTAATAAGTTACCAGCCCATGGTTTTACACGAAAGATTCCAGCATGGATAAAACAAAGGCTGATTAACTGGAGAGAAAGAGTGGAAATAAAGAGAGCCTTTTCTGGTTGGTTGCCGGTAACTAGTGGTGTTCCACAGGGGTCTGTGTTGGGACCGATTCTTTTTACGTTATATGTCAGTGATTTGGATGACTGAATCGATGGCTTTGTTACAAAGCTTGCAGATGATACAATGATAGGTGGAGGGGCAGGTAGTTTTGAGTAAGTAGAGAGGTTAAAGAAGGACTTGGACAGATTAGGAGAATGGGCAAAGAAGTGGCAGATGGAATACAGTGTTGGGAAGTGTATGGTCGTGCACATTGGTAGAAGAAAATGAAAGGGTTGGCTATTTTCTAAATGGAGAGAAAATACAAAAAACTGAGGTGCAAAGGGACTTAGGAGTCCTTGTGCAGGGTTCCCTAAAGGCTAATTTGCAGTTTGAGTTTGTGATGAGGAAGGCAAATGCAATATTAGCATTCATTTCAAGAGGACTAGAATATAAAAGTAAGAATGTACTGTTGAGACATCATAAAGCACTGATGAGGCCTCACTTGGAGTATTGTGAGCAGGTTTGGGCCCCGCAGAAAGAATGTGCTGAAACTGGAGAGGGTTCAAAGGAGATTCACGAAAATGATTCCAGGATTAAATGCCTTCTCATATGAAGAGGAGATGTTATCACTAATCCGCACAGATTGTGGTTAGGAAGTCGAAGATTCAGGCGGTCTAAAGCGGTGTGAAGAGCCATTGAGATTGCGTCTGCCATTGACCTATTGTGGCGATAGGCAAATTGCAATGGGTCCAGGTCCTTGCTGAGGCAGGAGTTCAGTCTAGTCATTACTAACCTCTCAAAGCATTTCATCACTGTAGATGTGAGTGCTGTCAGCTGATAGTCATTAAGGTAGCTCACACTCTTCTTCTTCAACACTGGTATAATTGTTGCCATTTTGAAACAAGTGGGTTCTTCCACCCGTAGCGGTGAGAGGTTGATTCATTGGATCTCAGAATCTGGTTTAATATCACTGATATATGGTCATGAAACTTGTTGTTATATGGCAGCAGTATTGTGCACACATAATAATAAAAGCTGTAAATTACAGTATATATATTTAAAAAGTTAAATTAGAGTGGTGAGTGCATGGAATGGGCTGCCAGCGATGGTGGTGGAGGCAGATATGATCGGGTCTTTTAAGAGACTCCTGGATAGGTACATGGAGCTCAGAAAAACAGAGGGCTGGGCAGGCTGGTGGCGCAATGACATCGGCGCCAGACCCGGGAGCGGAGGTTCCCGGGTTCGAAACCAGCCGGGTCCGCTCCCGAGTACGCTTTCCATCCGTGCCGGGTTGAGTGTCGAGATCGCAACTCGACCTCGTAACATAAAGGGAAAAATACTGCAAAATGTCTGTGTGAGGAGTGGCTCGTCACACAGTGTCTGTCTGTCTGTCTGTGTGAGGAGTGGCTCGTCACACAGTGTCTGTCTGTCTGTGTGTGTGAGGAGTGGCTCGTCACACAGTGTCTGTCTGTGTGTGTGAGGAGTGGCTCGTCACACAGTGTCTGTGTGTGTGTGTGTGAGGAGTGGCTCGTCACACAGTGTCTGTCTGTGTGTGTGAGGAGTGGCTCGTCACACAGTGTCTGTCTGTCTGTGTGAGGAGTGGTGTGTCACACAGTGTCTGTCTGTCTGTGTGAGGAGTGGCTCGTCACACAGTGTCTGTCTGTGTGAGGAGTGGTGTGTCACACAGTGTCTGTCTGTCTGTGTGAGGAGTGGCTCGTCACACAGTGTCTGTCTGTCTGTGTGTGTGAGGAGTGGCTCGTCACACAGTGTCTGTCTGTCTGTGTGAGGAGTGGCTCGTCACACAGTGTCTGTCTGTCTGTGTGAGGAGTGGCTCGTCACACAGTGTCTGTGTGTGTGTGTGAGGAGTGGCTCGTCACACAGTGTCTGTCTGTGTGAGGAGTGGCTCGTCACACAGTGTCTGTCTGTGTGAGGAGTGGTGTGTCACACAGTGTCTGTCTGTCTGTGTGAGGAGTGGCTCGTCACACAGTGTCTGTCTGTCTGTGTGTGTGAGGAGTGGCTCGTCACACAGTGTCTGTCTGTCTGTGTAAGGAGTGGCACGTCACACAGTGTCTGTCTGTGTGTGTGTGTGAGAAGTGGCTCGTCACACAGTGTCTGTCTGTGTGAGGAGTGGTGTGTCACACAGTGTCTGTCTGTCTGTGTGAGGAGTGGCTCGTCACACAGTGTCTGTCTGTCTGTGTGAGGAGTGGCTCGTCACACAGTGTCTGTCTGTCTGTGTGAGGAGTGGCTCGTCACACAGTGTCTGTCTGTGTGAGGAGTGGCTCGTCACACAGTGTCCGTCTGTCTGTGTGAGGAGTGGCTCGTCACACAGTGTCTGTCTGTGTGAGGAGTGGTGTGTCACACAGTGTCTGTCTGTGTGTGTGAGGAGTGGCGTGTCACACAGTGTCTGTCTGTGTGAGGAGTGGCTCGTCACACAGTGTCTGTCTGTCTGTGTGAGGAGTGGCTCGTCACACAGTGTCTGTCTGTGTGAGGAGTGGCTCGTCACACAGTGTCTGTCTGTGTGAGGAGTGGCTCGTCACACAGTGTCTGTCTGTCTGTGTGAGGAGTGGCTCGTCACACAGTGTCTGTCTGTGTGAGGAGTGGCTCGTCACACAGTGTCTGTCTGTCTGTGTGAGGAGTGGTGTGTCACACAGTGTCTGTCTGTGTGAGGAGTGGCTCGTCACACAGTGTCTGTCTTTGTGAGGAGTGGCTCGTCACACAGTGTCTGTCTGTCTGTGTGAGGAGTGGCTCGTCACACAGTGTCTGTCTGTGTGAGGAGTGGCTCGTCACACAGTGTCTGTCTGTGTGAGGAGTGGCTCGTCACACAGTGTCTGTCTGTGTGAGGAGTGGCTCGTCACACAGTGTCTGTCTGTGTGTGTGTGAGGAGTGGCTCGTCACACAGTGTCTGTCTGTCTGTGTGAGGAGTGGCTCGTCACACAGTGTCTGTCTGTGTGAGGAGTGGCTCGTCACACAGTGTCTGTCTGTGTGAGGAGTGGCTCGTCACACAGTGTCTGTCTGTGTGAGGAGTGGTGTGTCACACAGTGTCTGTGTGTGTGTGTGAGGAGTGGCTCGTCACACAGTGTCTGTCTGTGTGAGGAGTGGCTCATCACACAGTGTCTGTGTGTGTGTGTGAGGAGTGGCTCGTCACACAGTGTCTGTCTGTGTGTGTGAGGAGTGGCTCGTCACACAGTGTCTGTGTGTGTGTGTGAGGAGTGGCTCGTCACACAGTGTCTGTCTGTGTGAGGAGTGGCTCGTCACACAGTGTCTGTCTGTCTGTGTGAGGAGTGGCTCGTCACACTGTCTGTCTGTGTGTGTGAGGAGTGGCTCGTCACACAGTGTCTGTCTGTCTGTGTGAGGAGTGGCTCGTCACACAGTGTCTGTCTGTGTGAGGAGTGGCTCGTCACACAGTGTCTGTCTGTGTGAGGAGTGGCTCGTCACACAGTGTCTGTCTGTGTGAGGAGTGGCTCGTCACACAGTGTCTGTCTGTGTGTGTGTGAGGAGTGGCTCGTCACACGGTGTCTGTCTGCCTGTGTGTGTGAGGAGTGGCTCGTCACACGGTGTCTGTCTGCCTGTGTGTGTGAGGAGTGGCTCGTCACACAGTGTCTGTCTGCGTGTGTGTGTGTGAGGAGTGGCGTGTCACACAGTGTCTGTCTGTGTGAGGAGTGGCGTGTCACACAGTGTCTGTCTGTCTGTGTGAGGAGTGGCACGTCACACAGTGTCTGTCTGTCTGTGTGTGTGTGTGTCTCTCTCCCCCCCGTAAAAAGACATCATCACACACGCACACAGGCACACGCCAAACAAAAAAAGAAAAATAGAGGGCTATGTGCTATGTTCCCTCGAAGCTGTGTGTGCACGCGCGCACACACATTTTTCAACCAGCACACAAAGGAAATTAATGTGCGCACAAAAGGTTAGTTACCTAAAATAATGTAGTAATTAATAATTATACTTATTGAAAATAATCTTTTAGCTAAATGTTTCTGTTAACTAGTTAGTCGTTTTTCAAATACCACAATGCACGTCACTAATTTACATCACCTCACCTTTCCTGTTACAGTTTGTACAGCTGTATCACAGCGGTGCCATCTTTGGCGGATAGTGTTTGTAACATAAAGTTTACAAAGATCTGTTTCAAATCCTGTAGATAGCTTACTAAGTTTTTATTGAAAAAAATATTGATTCTCTATGTCAAATTCAAAAGAAGTGAAGGGCGTGAAGCGCAAAAGAACTGTAAATTTGTTTAAAGTTGAATGGCTTAACAAAATAGTGGAAACTGCTACACCGAAAGCTCATGAGGTCATGAACGTTCAGCTATGAGAAATATTTATGTATGATTCGGAAACTGGAGTTACTGTTTGTATTGTCGTGATGCAAAAGTTACTGGGGAATTTGCTAGTGAAAAGAAGTGGGATGATATTTGGAATCTTGACTTTTTGAAGTGTCATTTGGCAAGTAAATCGCATTTGGATGGTGTACAAAAGCTCAGGCAACAGAACCCGTCATTACCCGTTACAGGAGTGCTGCGCATGTTACGGTTGAGTGCAGATGAGCAAGAGCGAAAACAATCAAACCCAGAGGAGATCAAAAGTTCTTATCGACAGTGTGTTAAACAGGATATTCCACACTTAGTTCAGCAACACTGTGTAGCACACCGTGAAGATCTTTTCCAGCTGAAAATACTGTAATAGTTAAACAGTTTAATGATTTCAAATTTTCCGTGCAAGAAAAAATTAAATCCAAACTAATTTCAAACTTTGCTCAAATGGTGGCATTTGTACTTCAAAATGAACAGTTTTGCGACCTTGCACAGTTGATGGACATTGGGGGAACCTTTCTTGCGTCTAGTGCAGACTGTGAGCGAGGTTTTAGCCTGATGAATCAACTCAAAAACAAGCTGAGAAACCGTTTAGGTGAATGTTATTTGGATATGTTAATGAGAATCAAAAGCTATCAATTGGATGGAAGTTCTATTAGGTTAGATAGAGTTTACAAAGAATGGGTAAATGCCAAAGACAGGCGAGAGAAAAAATAACTGAGTGACTTAAATATGTATGTTATTTTGTTATTCTGTGCAGTTTTATGTTAAATAATTTGTAAACCTATATAAACTGTGCCATGTGTGCATTCGGTGCTCACATACTTTTGTCCCTGGAAAAGAATTTGCACAACTTAAGATTATTGCACACACTGACTACTAAAAATTAGAGGGAACATTGGCTATGGGTAACCCAAGGTAATTTCCAAAGTAAGTACATGTTCAGCCCAGCTTTGTGGGCCGAAGGGCCTGTATTGTTCTGTAGGTTTTCTATGTTTCTAAATAACTAGTGCAAAAGTAGTGAGGTAGTGTTCATGGGTTCATTGACCATTCAGAAATCTGATGGCGGAGGGGAAGAAGCTGTTTCTGAATTGCTGAGTGTGTGCCTTCTGGCTCCTGTACCTCGTAATGGTAGCAGTGAGAAGAGGGCATGTTCAAAGTTCAAAGTAAAATTTATTATCGAAGCGCGTACATGTCACCACATACAACCCTGAGATTCTTTTTCCTGTGGGCATACTTTTAAATCTACAGAACAGTAACTGTAAACTGTAAACAAACTGAGCAAATGCAGATATAAATAAATAGCAATAAATAATGAGCATGAAATAACAATATTACAGAGTCCTTAAATGAGTGTAGTTTTCCCCTTTTGTTCAAGAGCCTGATGGTTGAGGGGTAGTAACTGTTCTTGAACCTGGTGGTGTGAGTCCTGAGGCTCTTGTACCTTCTACCTGATGGCAGCAGTGGGAAAAGAGCCTGGCCTGGGTGGTGAGTGGTGAGGATCTTTGATGATGGATGCTGCTTTTCAATGGCAATGTTTCATGCTGATGTGCCCAATGGTTGGGAGAGTTTTACCCGTGATGTACTGAGCCAAATCCACTATCTTTTGTAGGATTTTCCACTCAAAGGCATTGGTGTTCCCATACCAGGCTGTGATGCAGCCAGTCAGCACACTTCCCACCACACAGCTATAGAAGTTTGCCAAGGTTTTCCATGACATGCGGAATCTCCGCAGACTCCTGAGGAAGTAGAGACGCTATTGAGCTTTCTTCGCAGTTATATTTATATGATAGGTTCAGGACAGGTCCTCTGAGAGAGTGATACCCAGGAATTTAAAGTTACTGGCACTCTCCAGCTCTGATCTTCCGGTGACTCCTGGCTCACGGAGCTCTAGTTTCCCTCTCCTGAAGTCTACAATCAGTTCCATGGTCTTATTGACATTGTTATTACAACACTCAGCCAAGTTCTGAATCTCCCTCCTGCATGCTGATTCATCACCACCTTTGATACGGCCCACAACAGTGGTGTCATCAGCAAACTGGTATAGGGTGTTGGAGATGTGCTTAGCCACACAGTCACAGGTGTAAAGCGAGTCAGGCAGGGGGCTAAGTACACATCCCTGTGGTGCTCCTGTGCTGATGGAGATTGTGGAGGAGATGTTTTTGATTGTGATGGACTGTTGTCTGCAAGTGAGGAAATCCAGGGTCCAGTTGCACAAGGGGGTATTGAGGCCCAGGTCTTAGAGTTCACTGTTTAGTTTTGAGAGGATGATTGTATTAAATGCTGAGCTGTAATCAATAAAGAGCATCCTGATGTATGTATCTTTGCTGTCCACGTGTTCCGTGGTTCTGTGAAGAGCCAACGAGATAGCATCTTCTGTTACTTCGGTAGGCAAATTGAAGTGGATCCAAGGCACCATTCAGACAGGAGCTGATATGCTTCAACTCCAGCCTCTCAAAACATGTAATCACTATGGATGTAAGTGCCGCCGGGTGATAGTTATTTAGGCAGGTTACCTCACTCTTCTTGGGCACCAGTACGATTGAAGCCTGCTTGAAGCAGGTGGGTATCACACACTGCCGGAGTGAGAGGTTGAAGATATCCGTGATTACACGATCCGGTTGGTCAACACATCTCTTCAGTACTCGGCCAGGTACACTCTCTTGAAGGCAACCGGCACGTAATCGTCAGGTACTGGGACCAAAGAATTGTCAGGAAACCGGGTGCATGACGGTTCCTCCCTGTTCTGGTGGTCAACATGAACATAGAAGGCATTGCGCTCATCTGGAAGCGAAGCTCTACTGTCCCCTATGTCACAAGATTTAGCTTTGTAGGAGGTTATGGCATTCAAACTCTGCCACTGCCATCCAGCATCCCTCATTGATTCCACTCTAGTCCAGAATCTCCACTTTGTCTGAGAGATGGCTTTCTGGAGATCATACCTGCACCTCTTGTAGCATTCTTGATCTCCAGACTAGAATGCCTCTGATCTGGCTCTCAGCAGCAGGTTCCGGATTTAATTGTTCATCCAGGACTTCTGATTGGGGAAGCACTGAGCGATTTCACGGGAGGAGCACTCATCGACAGCTGTTTTAATGAAGTTTGTCGTGACCCTGGTGTTGTCATTCTGGTCCTCATCTGAGTTCTTGAACACAGCCCAGCCCTTTGACTCAAGGCAATCCTGTAACTGTTCCCCCATCTCCCACGACCACCCCTTAGTCGCCTTGATCTGTGGAGCCTTGCTGTTTAGGCTCTGTCCATATGCAGGTAACAGGAGTATAGCCAATCGATCTGACTTATCAAAATGCGAGCTCGGCAAGGAGAGATAGGCATTCCTTATCGTAGTGTCTTGAGTGGTATAGCAAAGACCTACCATATCTTCCTAGCTCTCCTGTTTCTTAACTCCACCCAAATTATTTCCTACATCTTGAGCTGAGCCAGTGTCATTTCTCATTACTGCACTGATGTTACTTGGTGTTCTAGTTCCCATTTCTGCTAAGGGACAAAATCCTACAAAAAGTTAATGAATAGTTGGCCAGACTTGGAGGGGGTTATAAATGTTTGGAGTGAGGAAAGATGTTGGAATGTATGGAGTGGAGGGGTGAAGTTGGAAGTCTATCGCAGCTCTAGATTCTGGCTGAGTCGGTCACTCTGTATCCTACTGAAGTGAAGAGCAGGGCATAGGGACTACCACATGTTCCGTATGCATGGAACAAAAATGACAATGGAGTGGTTGGATTAAACGTTATCACTGAGTTGTGTTAGGAACGGTACACGCTGGACAACGTACAGGGTGGGAGTAACGAACTGGGCCAGTGGAGATGAAAACGTATGTTGGAAAGGCCCCACGCTGCATTCTTGATTTGATCTTCATTGCCAAATATTAGGTATCCACGGAGAAAGAGCAACAAAGAAGTGGTATGATGAATCATTTTTATTGAGTCGTGTTAGCCATGGTACATGCTGGGCAACTTGCTGTGCGGGAGCGAAGAACCAGGCATACACTTGAATGCCTGCAGAAAAAGCGAGTGCCTTCCACACACAGGAGCCGCAATCGATTGGCGGCGTGATCATACTTGCCACATTCTCGCAATCAATGTGATAGCGTTCACCACCCAAAGACATTCAGTGTGTCAGGGTCTGTGCTAAGTCCTGTTGTCATGCCTCAGGAGCAGTCTGTCTGCTCTGCATCTCAGTGCAGTGATGTGTGACTGGGTGGATTATTTGGTGTAACTTTGTGTTGTTACAAATATGTGCACTGGCTCGGGCTAGCTGGGATTCTGAGTAAAACCAGACAGTGCTTGATTCTAGTCTCACCACATACTTCACAAGGACAGGTCACGAACTTGCATGATGCCTAGGTGGAAGCTGACATAATAGCTGTGTAGTTTGAGGTCAGATTGTGACCAAAGAACCTGCAAGCATTATGAATGATTTAAGTTAACTTTCACATTTAACTTTAGGATCTGCTTGATCCAATTACTTATTAAATATTTCTATATTTAAGCTTTGTTTTGTACGTAGAAGAATGAAAGGAGATCTTATAGAAACATATAAAATTATGAAAGGGGTAGATAAGATAGAGGCAGTAAAGTTGTTTCCACTGGTAGATGAGACTAGAATTAGAGAATATAGCCTCAGGATTCTGGGGGAGTAGATTTATGATGGAAATGAGGAGGAACTGCTTTTCCCAGAGAGTGGTGAATCTGTGGAATTCTCTGCCCAATGAAGCAGTGGAGGCTACATCAGTAAATATATTTAAGATAAGGTTGGATTGATTTTTACATAGTAGGGGAATTAAGGGTTATGGGGGAAAGGCAGGTAGGTGGAGATGAGTCCATGGCCAGATGAGTTTATGGCTAACACGAGAGGACACAGTTGTAAGGTGCTTGGAAGTAGGTACAGAGGAGATGTCGGGGTAAGTTTTTTTACACAGAGTGGTGAGTGCATGGAATGGGCTGCCAGCCATGGTGGTGGAGGTGGATACGATAGGGTCTTTTAAGAGGCTCCTGATTAGATACATGGAGCTTAGAAAAATAGAGGGCAATGGGTAACCCGAGGTAATTACTAAAGTAAGTACATATTCTGCACAGCATTGTGGGCTGAAGGGCCTGTATTGTGCTGTTTCTATAGATCAGCCATGATCTCACTGAATGGTGGAGCAGGTTCAACAGGCCAGATGGCCTCCTCCTGCTTCTATTTCTTATGTAGGTGAGACGAGAAGTGTGGCTCCCAAGTCATTGAGAGCACAACTCTGATGGTTATTGTTCTTTATGAGGATTTAACGAGCACAGTAGTCAAGACCAGTACTCATTCTTTGGAAGGTGAATCTTATGTCAGGGCTGAGTGTAAAATCACCTGTGTAAGGGGCAGAAGATGTCCTGACTTGTAACATTTTCAAAGTGCACTGAAGTTTTTAATTTTTTTCTGATTTTGTTTAATTTAGGCTTGGAATGCTAACCAGTCATGAGGAGGTTAACAGCAACTTTGGTTGTGACCACCAAGAGAGAGGGGGGCTGGTTGAAGTCACCCAGTCACCCAACCACCCACACTGCTGGCCCTGAGCTGTGTTGTACACAACAGGCCCTCACAGCTGTTTCTCAGAACAGATTGCCGTCCCAAAGTGTCAGATTAACCTTTCGGGGACTGGATGACTGCGTTCTCTCAAAATGTTGTAAGAATATGAGAAATGGGAGCAGGAGGGGACCATGTGGGCACTTCTGATTGTTCCTCCGTTCTGTTAGATCATGGCCTTGACCTCACAGTCTACCTGGTTATGGCCTTGCAACTTATTGTCTATCTATACTGCACTTTCTCTGTAGCTGTTACACTTTATTCTGCATTCTGTTACTGTTTTACATCATGCTACCTCAATACACTGTATAATGAATTGATCTGTGGAAATAATAGGCAAGACAACTTTTCACTGTGTCACAGTGTATGTAACAATAACAAACCAGTTCTAACTCCAGTTCCATTTATTTATTGTTTTAGTTATTTATTTTTATTTAGGGATACAGCGCAGAACTGAGCCGCACTGCCCAGCAACCCATCTATTTAACCCTGGACTAATCACAGCACATTGTACAATGACCTAATAACCTACTAACTGCTACGTCTTTGGACTGTATGAGCAAACCAGAGCACCTGGAAGGAACCCACACGGTCATGGGGAGAACATATAAATTCCTTGCAGACAGTGCCCGAATTGAACTTCGAGCTGTAATGGTGTCGCACTAACCACTATGCTACCTCAGTAAACTTACCAACATCTCTGAATTCTCTTGAGATGCAAACACCTATCACCCTCTGCCTTGAATATATGGCTGGCCCGAGTCTCCACATCCACTCTCTTTCGGGTAAGGGAATTCCTCACAGTATTGTCCTCAATGACTGACCCTTTGAAATATTGGCCTGTATTCCAAACATTTCTGTCTTTCAGTAAGATTAGCTTTCATTCATTTAAGCCCAGTCTGCTAAGAAGTCTCGCTCCACCTGTCAAACACAATTTCCCTTCCATAAATTCATGTTAACTTTACCCATTATATCGCAGTGAATCGCAATGACCAAGGTACCACTTCCGCAATAATTGATTTGGTACTTTTCTTTCTGCTGTTGTCGTTATGTTGGGTCCTGAGCTATTCCTGCCGAAAATCAGCACTGTACGTCAGTTGTTGAGTACAAACGAGGCCTGGGCTTCAGGCAGGACCTTTTGGGGATTCCATTCCATGCATTACCCATGTCTTTCCTTTCTCATGTGCGTGACCAGTCCGCTTTATATTTCAGTAGTTCTGTGGTTTTATTTATTGTTTTTCTGTTGTTTCAGTGTGGGTTTCTGTATCCAGGAACCCTGGAAAGAGCAAGCTGATGATTCCTTTTCACCTGCTCTGTCTCCATTTCAGACTTTCTTCAAAGTTTTGTGAAAACTTTTACTGAGCTGTTTCCATCACATTTCCTGGTGGTGTGTAAGGCTCAAGGCTTCAAACTTCTTCTCTTGAGCTTCCGCTCCTGCAAGTGGAAGTAATTTCTCCCAATTTACTTCCTTAAAACCTGTCCTCAGCCACCATTTTCTGTCCATGTCCTGTCAGTCCAAGTGAGCATAAAAGACATTTAGCTCATCTGGGAGCAAAACCTTGTTTATGTTGCTTGGTTTTGCTTTGTAGGAAGTGATGGCATTCAATTCCATAGTATTTATTTATCTTCCTGAAATTAATCTCAAGGTAGTATATGGTAATCACATACTATAAAGGTAGTATAGTCAGAAGTTTACATACACTTAGGTTGAAGTCATTAAAACTCATTGTTTAACCACTCCACAGATTTCATATTGGCAAACTATAGTTTTGGCAAGACGTTGAGGACATCTACTTTGTGCATGGCACGAGTAATTTTTCCAACAGTTGTTTACAGACAGATTATTTCACTTTTAATTGACTATATCACAATTCCAGTGGGTCAGAAGTTTACAAACAAAATCAAAAGAAATCAGCCAAGACCTAAGAAAAAACAATTGTGGACCTCCACAAGTATGGTTCATCCTTGGGAGCAATTTCCAAACGCCTGAAGGTACCACGTTCATCTGTACAAACAATAGTACGCAAGTATAAACACTATGGGACCATGCAGCCGTCATACCGCTCAGGAAGGAGATGCATTCTGTCTCCTAGAGATGAACGTACTTTGGCCCGAAAAGTGCAAATTAATCCCAGAACAACAGCAAAGGACCTTGTGAAGATGCTCAAGGAAACAGGTAGACAAGTATCGATATCCACAGTAAAACGAGTCCTATATCGACATAACCTGAAAGGCTGCTCAGCAAGGAAGAAGCCACTGCTCCAAAACCGCCATAAAAAAGCCAGACTACAGATTGCAAATGCACATGGGGACAAAGATCTTACTTTTTGGAGAAATGTCCTCTGGTCTGATGAAATAAAAATTGAACTGTTTGGAGGAAAAAGAGTGAGGCTTGCAAGCCAAGGAACACTATCCCAAATGTGAAGCATGGGGGTGGCAGCATCATGTTGTGGGGGTGCTTTGCTGCAGGAGGGACTGGTGCACTTCACAAAATAGATGGCATCATGAGGAAGGAAAATTATGTGGATATATTGAAGCAACATCTCAAGACATCAGCCAGGAAGTTAAAGCTCGGTCGCAAATGGGTCTTCCAAATGGACAATTACCCCAAGCATACCTCCAAAGTTGTGACAAAGTTGCTTAAGAACAACAAAGTCAGGGTATTGGAGTGGCCATCATAAAGCCCTGACCTCAAACCAATAGAAAATTTGTGGACTGAACTGAAAAAGCTTCTGCGAGCAAGGAGGCCTACAAACTTGACTCAGTTACACCAGTTCTGTCTGGAGGAATGGAACAAAATTCCAGCAACTTACTGTGAGAAGCTTGTGGAAGGCAACCCAAAACGTTTGACCCAAGTTAAACAATTTAAAGGCAACGCTACCAAATATTAACAAAATGTATGTAATCTTCTAACCCACTGGGAAAGTGATGAAAGAAATAAAAGGTGAAATAAATCATTCTCTCTACTATTATTCTGACGTTTCACATTCTTAAAATAAAGTAGTGATCCTAACTGACCTAAGGCAGGGAATGTTTCCGAGGATTAAATGTCAGTAATTGTGAAAAACTGAGTTTAAGTGTATTTGGCTAAGGTGTATGTAAACTTCTGACTTAACTGTGTATGTATTTTGATAATATATTTACTTTGACTATATTGTCTATGTTGCAGTATTACAGATTGCCAGGTATGATGTTGTGGCCATCACCGAATTGTAGCTGAAGGATGGTTGTAGTTGGCAGCTGATTGTCCAAGGTTACATGTTGTATCAGAGGGATAGGAGGGTAGGCAGAGGGGGTGGTGTGGCTGTACTGGTAAAGAATGGCATCAAATCAGTAGAAAGTTGTGACATAGGATCAGAAGATGTTGAATCCCTGTGGATTGAGTTAAGAAACTGCAAGGGTAAAAGGACGTTGATGGCAGTTATACACAAGCCTCCGAACAGTGGCTGGGAGGTGGACCACAGGTTACAATAAGAAATAGAAAAAGCGAGTCAAAAGGGCAATGTTATGGTAGTCATGGGAAATTTTAACATGCAGGTGGATTGGGAAAATCAGGTTGGTAATGGATCTCAAGAGAGTGAGTTTATTGAATGCCTGAGAGATGGCTTTTCAGAGTAGTTTGTCGTTGAGCCTACTAGGGGATCAGCTATACTGGATCGGGTGTTATGTAATGAACCAGAGGAGATTAGGGAGCTTAAGGTACAGGAACCCTTAGGAACCAATGATCACAATATGATTGAGTTCAACTTGAAATTTGATAGGAAAAAAGTAAAGTCTAATGTAGCAGTATTTCAGAGGAGTAAGGGAAATTACAGTGGTATGAAAGAGGAGTTGGCCAAAGTAAACTGGAAGGAGCTGCTGGCAGGGATGTCAGCAGACCAGCAATGGCGTGCGTTTCTGGGGAAAATGTGGAAGGTGCAGGGCATGTGTATTCCGAAAATAAAGAAATACTCAAAGGGTAAAATAGTACAACTGTGATTGGGTACTTGGTGACACAGGACAAGGTAATACAAAGTCAGCATGGTTTCCTTCAGGGAAAATCCAGCCTGATGAACCGGTTTGGAATTCTTAGAGGAGATTACAAGTAAGATAGATAAAGGGGATAGAAACATAGAAAACATAGAAAATAGGTGCAGGATTAGGCCATTTGGTCCTTTGAGCCTGCACCGCCATTCAGTATGATCATGGCTGATCATCCAACTCAGAACCCTGTACCTGCCTTCTCTCCATACCCCCTGATCCCTTTAGCCACAAGGGCCATATCTAACTCCCTCTTAAATATAGCCAATGAACTGGCCTCAACTGTTTCCTGTGGCAGAGAATTCCACAGATTCACCACTCTCTGTTTGAAGAAGTTTTTCCTAATCTCGGTCCTAAAAGGCTTCCCCTTTATCCTCAAACTGTGACCCCTCGTTCTGGAAATCCCCTCGTTCGGGATGCAGTGGATGTTGTATATTTGGATTTTCAGAAGGTCTCTGACAAGGTGCCACATGAGGCTGCTTATCAAGTTAAGAGCCTATGGTATTACAAGAAAGTTACTAAGATTGTTACATCATTGGCTGACTGGTAGGAGGCAGCGAATGGGAATAAAGAGATTCTTTTTTGGTTGGTCGCCAGTGACTAGTGGTGTTCCACAGGGGTTGGTGTTGGGACCACTTCTTTTTATGCTGTATATAAGTGATTTAGAAGATGAAATAGATGGCTTTGTTTACAAGTTTGCAGATGATATGAAGATTGGTGGAGGGGCAGGTAGTGTTGGGGAAACAGGTAGGATGCAGAAGGACTTAGACAGATTAGGAGAATGGGCAAGAAAGTGAGAAATGAAATACAATGTTGGAAAATGTATGGTCATGCACTTTGGTAGTAGTGTGGACTATTTTCTAGACGGGGAGAAAATCCAGGAATCTGAGATGCAGAGGGACTTGGGAGTCCTTGTGCAGAACACCCTGAAGGTTAACTTGCAGGTTGAGTCAGTGGTGAGGAAGGCAAATGCCATGTTAGCATTCATTTTGAGGTATAGAATACAAGAGCAAGGATGTGATTCTGAGGCTTTTTAAGGCACTGGTGAGGCCTCACCTTGAGTATTGTGAACAGTTTTGGGCCCCTCATCTAAGCAAAGATGTGCTGACAATGGAGAGGGCCCAGAGGGGGTTCACAAGGATGATTCCAGGAATGAAAAGGTTATACAAGGAACATTTGATGGCTCTGGGTCTGTACTCGCTGGAATTCAGAATGATGAGGGGGGATCTCATTGAAACCTTTTGAATGTTGAAAGGCCTAGACAGAGTAGATGTGGAAAGGATGTTTCCCATGGTGGAGGAGTCTAGGACAAGAGCGCACAGCCTCAGGATAGAGGAGCGCCCTTTCAAAACAGAGATGCAGGGAAAGTTCTTTAGCCAAGGATGGTGAATATAGAATTTGTTGCCAAATGCAGCTGTGGAGGCCAGGTCTTTGGGTGTATTTAAGGCAGAGATTGATAGGTTCTTGATGGACATGGCATCAAGGGTTACGGGGAGAAGGCTGGGAACTGGGGTTGAGGAGGAGATTTTAAAAAAAAGGATCAGCCATGATTGACTGGCGGTGCAGACTCAATGAGCCAGATGGCCGAATTCTGCTCCTGTGTCTCATGGCCTTATGGTCTTATGGACTTTTTTTTTATAATTTTAAACACAAACATTAAATATACCCTTAGTAACCTGAGCTAAAAGGAGAATGATCTGAGCTCCTCTAGTCACTCCACTGAACTGAAATCTGTAGTTCCTGAAACAGGAATAGGAAGAGGCAGTTCTGTTCCTCAAACCTGTTGTCATTTAATAAGATGGTGATGATTCATCTTTATAGATACCACTTTCCCCTATCTAAAACTGCCATGGATTGATTTTCATAACTAATTTCATTTAATGTCAAAACTTGGCTTTGATTAGAGAAGAATGTCTAAATCTCTCTGTCTCTGTGTGTAGTTTTGCTTCTGGAAGGCCTTACTCTCAGTTTTCAACACTTCCCAGCCAGTAGAGTTTCTTTCCTTCTATGTTTTTGACTCTTAATATTCCTTAAATGCTTTTGTCTATTCTATGTTTTTAAACTTTAATGTTCCTTAAAATCATCAACCAAATTGCTCTCTGATCTTCTGAATTTCAAGGAACACCACAGTTGATGAAATTTCTCCTCCCGAGTTTTTCTAATCCTGGTTGACCAGTTATCAACCTTGCAAATCTCTGCTGTACTCTCCTCCCAAAACGTTAGAAGACATTGGGGCATACTTAGGCCGTTCAGATCATTGAGTCTTCTCTGCTCTTCGTTCATGGCTGATTTATTATCCCTCTCTACCTGATTCTCCTGCTTTCTCCCCATAACCTTTGACATCCTCTAGCTGGAGAAATTCTTCCTCATTTCAACGTCAAAGTCAAGTTCAATGCCAAATGCACAAGAATACAAGTGCATCTGCAATGAGAAAAACTTACTTGCCGCAGCAACATAGGCACATAGCATTAGATGAACAGCACTCACCGGAATAAATAAATTAAACATAAATTATACAAATACACAGTTGGAACCAAAGCAAAGTCCATTTCAGCTCAACATGTTCAGAGTGGCTATAGCGTTGCTAAACTGTAGTGTAGATTAGTTAAAGAACTGGATGGTTGAAGTCGTAGCTGTTCTTGAACCTGGTGATACAGGCATCTAGCTTCTGTACCTCCTGCCTGATGAGAGTTGCAAGAAGGTGGCAGGGCCGGGTTGCTGTGGGGTCTTTGAGGACGGATATTGTCTTCTTCAGGCGGTACCTCCTGTAGATATTTCCAATGGTGGGGAGGGATATGATTTATTTATTCTGCATTTCATAGTAATTTTATATCTTTGCACTGTACCGCTCTTGTAAAGCAATGAATTTGACATCATATAAGGCAGTAATATAAATCTGATTCTGAATAGGAGTTGATATTATTGAAATATATCAAATTCTGTATCTCTTGTCTGATGGTAATAGCAAGAAGGTGGCATAGTCTGGGTGGTGAGGGTCTTTGATAATGTGTAAATGTGTACTCAGTGTAACACACACAAAATGCTGAAGAAAGCAGTTCAGGCAACATCTATGGAGAGGAATAAACAGTCTCTAAAGCAGTTACTTTCCTCAAGCAGTAAGGCTGATCAGCACTTCCTCCCACTATCCCATTCCTTCACATCCCCCACCTCCACCACCTTATCATTTCCTCTCAGTCACCTGATGTACAGACACTCCTGTGCCTAGCGTCACATTATGGGCACACAATCACTCTATGTATCATAAGCTATCATATGTATTTTTATTTCTTGTGCTTTTTATTTTTATGTTCTTTATCTTATTGTATTTTTTTGTGCTGCATTAGATCTGGAGTAACAATTATTTTGTTCTCCTTTACATTTGTGTACTGGAAATGACGTTAAACAATCTTGAATCTTGAAACGGTCAACGTTTTGGGCCGACATCCTTTGTCAGGACTGGAAAGGAAGGGGGCAGAAGCCAGAAAGAACTTGAGCATAGTAGTTCAGAATGGGTTGGTGGGCTCTTTGTTAAACACAGGATTCTGAACACAGTCTAGTTGCAGCTAGGGCTGGAAGTGTTGATGTTATAATTAACAGTGCTGCCCATTGGTGCTGTTTCATCCCAGCCACAAAGGAAAAGTGAGAAGTCTCTCCCTGAAGTCAGTTGTAGTTGAGCTATGCAGTAATCCATGTCAATCTATGTCAATGTATTGTCCATACAGGATCGAGAAAAGTCAAGCTGCTGTTGGCTCTTGCCTCGGCTTGGCTTTGTGGTGGGTGGCATCTTGCTGAACCACAGATAAGTGCTCTTCCCTTTCCTCTCCTCCTTTCAAAAAAAATCTTAGGAAGAAAGTATACTAATAATTTCAAAATTTCAATTAATGAAAAAGTCTTGAAGGTTGACAGTAAATGGAAGTTCCTGTTCAACAACACTGAACTTGAAAGCTACATTGGCTGTACAGGTAGTTGAGAGAGAAGTTCCTCACAGGTGGTCTCTGTCCTGCAGTCAGAGGGTTAAAGACAATGAGAGGTACTCGTTTATGAATCAATCTCCCTCAGCAAGACGTGAGTGCCCTCAGGGATTAGGATAATTACTGTGTGCCTGTGTGAGATAGTGTAACGTTATTTGAATTCATTAGGTTTTGAGAATGATTCAAGTTGGTAAAAGATTGATTTGTGGGCTTGTACTGCCACATTCCTGTAGGAACCTGCCCTTTCCTCGTCTTAGCAACTGAAGCAAGATGCAATGAAGCCATTAATCATGCGTCTGACCAAACTTCCATTTGTACAGTTGTCAGAAGGGTTTCTCATACTCTTAAATTTGTTATATCTCCTTGATCTCCTCTTCTTCATTTCAGAGTGAATTTGGTTATTTGCCAGATGCTCAGATGCCATGTGTGACACCAAGTGAGATCTGGCAGTAACAGTAGTGTATGAACACTGTTGATGAGGCTGG
This sequence comes from Mobula hypostoma, assembly GCF_963921235.1. Lineage (NCBI taxonomy): Eukaryota > Metazoa > Chordata > Chondrichthyes > Myliobatiformes > Myliobatidae > Mobula > Mobula hypostoma. Next base: position 2,002,690 of record NC_086119.1, on the reverse strand, counting down.
TGGTAAACAAGAATGTTGCCAGGGCTTGAGGACTGGCGTTGGGGAGCCATGAACACTACCTCACTTTTTTTAATATTGTTTCTGTTTTTTTGCACTATTTTTAATTTAACTATTTTATAATATTTATTGTAATTGATTTACTTATTTTTTCTTCTGTATTATCATGTATTGCATTGCACTGCTGCCGCTAAGTTAACAAATTTCACGACACATTTCGGTGATATTAAACCTGATTCTGATTTACTGCACTTGATAATAAGTTTACTTGGAAGTTTCATTATATTTTGTTCTTCATCCTGCTTCAATTTCATATGTGTCTAATTTGGGAGAGGAGAATTCCCACATTTCTGGATGAATACTACGAGAACATCAGAGACTGCACAGAGTGTTGTTTATCACAGGAACATAAGGCCTGCCTGGTCTGTGCTGACTGTGATACCTGTCTACACTCATCCCATCTGACGGCATTAGGCCCATTTCCTTCTACTCCTTTTCTATCTAAGTACTTAGCCATATGTTTTTATGTATTGTAATTGTATTGGCCTTCCTCACCTCCTCTTGCAACTTATTCCAGATATTCACCACAATCTTGTGGGGGAGAAAACTACCTCTCAGACTCCCTTTAAACTTTGCCTCTCTCACCTGTGTCCTCCAGTTCACCTTAAATGCATGTCCTCTAGTACTTGACATTTTTAGCCTGGTATAAAGATTTTGATGGTCTACCCTACCTCAGTGAAGTGGTTAGCATGCATTATTACAATTCAGAGCATCGGAGCTCAGAGTTCAATTCTGGCATCATATACCTGTGGATACGAATTGACAATAAACTGCACTGGTCAAAGAACACTGAGGCTGTCTACAAGAAGGGTCAGAGCCGTCTCTATTTCCTGAGGAGACTGAGGTCCTTTAACATCTGCCGGACGATGCTGAGGATGTTCTATGAGTCTGTGGTGGCCAGTGCGATCATGTTTGCTATTGTGTGCTGGGGCAGCAGGCTGAGGGTAGCAGACACCAACAGAATCAACAAACTCATTCGTAAGGCCAGTGATGTTGTGGGGATGGAACTGGACTCTCTGACGGTGGTGTCTGAAAAGAGGATGCTGTCCAAGTTGCATGCCATCTTGGTTAATGTCTCCCATCCACTACATAATGTACTGGGTGGGCACAGGAGTACATTCAGCCAGAGACTCATTCCACCGAGATGCAGCACAGAGTGTCATAGGAAGTCATTCCTGCCTGTGGCCATCAAACTTTACAACTCCTCCCTTGGAGGGTCAGACACCCTGAGCCAATAGGCTGGTCCTGGACTTATTTCCTGCATAAATAATTTACATATTACTATTTAACTATTTATGGTTTTATTACTATTTATTATTTATGGTGCAACTGTAATGAAAACCAATTTCCCCCGGGATCAGTAAAGTATGACTATGACAACTATGAACTATATGAAAGCAAATTTGTATATTCCTTCATGTGGAATGTATGTTTTTTTCTGTGTGCTCCCATTTTCTCCCACGGTCCAAAGATATACCAGTTAGGTTAATTGGTGATTGTAAGTTGTCCTGGGATCAGGTTAGGGTTGAATCCGGTTGCTGGACGTTGCTGGAGTGGTGTTGCTCAAAGGGGCTGGAAGGACCTACTCTGCACTCTATTGCCGAATAAATAAAATTGTATCATCCTCCACCAATATCTCCCCTCAGCCTTTAGTGCTTCCAGCCTCTCTTTACAGTTCATAATAACACACACAAAATGCTGGAGGAACTCAGCAGGTCAGGAAGGATCAATGGATTGGAATAAACAGTCAATATTTCCAAGCCGAAACCCTTCACCAAGAGGGTCAGGGAAATAAATGGTTGCCATTTCATGCCGAGACCCTTCATATGGAGGGTCCTGATAAAGGGTCTCGACCTGAAATATTGACCATTTAATCCCCTCCGTAAATGTTGCCTGACCTGCTGAGTTCTTCCAGCATTTTGTGTGTATTACTCTGGATTTCCAGCATCTAGAGAATCTCCTGCCCTTATCGCTCATGCTGTCATGATCCAGGCAACACACTGGTGAACCTTTTCTGCAGCTTCTCCATATCATCCAGATCCTTCTTGTAATGAGCCAACCAGAACTGCAAACAAAGTTTTATACAGCTGAATGCCCCCAAACAATGAAGACAAGCATGCCGTATGCCTTCTTTACCACTGTGGTCATTTTCAGACTCAAAAAGTTCAAACTTCAGAGTAAATTTATTATCTAAGTGTGTATATGTTACCATACACTATGTTAAGATTCAATTTCTTGCAGGCAAAAAGGAATACAATAGAACTTTGTAAAAAATTATAGGTCAACTGACAAATAAGCAATGTGCAAAAGAAGACAAACTGATCAAACAAAAATATTACTGAGAATATGAGTTGTAGACAGTCCTTAAAAGTGAGTCGGTGGGTTTTGAGGTGAGTGAAGTTATCCACACTGGTTCAAGAGCCTGATGTCTTGTAGGGTAATAATTGTTCCTGAACCTGGATTAGGATACTCATCCTACTCATCTTGCGTTAGGAGAGGCAGAAGAAAGGAAACTATAGGCCAGTTAGTCTGACGTCAGTGGTTGGAAAGTTGTTGAAATCGATTACTAAGGATGAGGTCTCAGGGTACTTGGAGGCACATGATAAAATAGGTCGTAGTAAGCATGATTTCTTCAGGGAAAAATATTGCCTGACAAATCTTTTAGAAGTCTTTGAAGAAATAACAAGCAGGATGGACAAAGGAGAATTGGTTGATGTTCTATATTTGGATTTTCAGAAGACCTTTGAAAAGGTGCCACAGGTGAGGCTGTTTAACAAGCTACGAGCCCATGGTATGACAGGGAAGATTCCAGCATGGATAAAGCAGTAGCTGACTGGCAGGAGGCAAAGAGTGCGAATAAAGGGAGCCTTTTTTTACTGGCTGCTGGTAACTAGAGGTGTTCCACGGGGGTCTGTGTTGGGACTTATTCTTTTTACGTTATATGTTAATGATTTGGGTTATGGAATTGATGGCTTTATTGCAAAGATTGCAGATGATACGAAGATATGTAGAGGGGCAGGTGGTTTTGAGAAAGGCTACAGAAGGTCTTAGGCAGATTAGGAGAATGGACAAAGAAGTGGCAGATGGAATATAGTGTCAGAAAGCCTATGATCCTGCACTTTGGTAGCAGAAATGAAAGGATTGACAAAAAACTGAGGCGCAAAGGGACTTGGGAGTGCTTTGCGCAGATGAGAGCAAAACCGGTGCGTTACCTGTTACTGTGTGTGTGAGTTCCAGGGTGAGGCTCGGAAAGGAAAGCTGACTGAAGTTCAGAAGCAAGATGGCAGTGGAGACCTCTGAGCACATTCCCAGGTTGTGGTGAAGACCACCTGGACCGGACCCTGTAACTGCTGTGTGATGCTTTCACAGAGGGGAAACCCATTACAAGGGTGGCTGGAGGGATTTATAATTGGAAACAGTTAACAGTAAAAGTGTGACAAGTGATACAGACAGGAAGTGCAGGCAGGTGCACAATTTTTAATAAACTAAAGATTAATGTTCAATGGTTTGAAAGGCTTAGTCAAACTAAATATGTCGTTTCACCTGTTTTTAATGGACAGTGGGTTGTTTTTCATTCATACTTTCTAAGTTCTCTACAATCAACAGCATCATCTTCGGGTGCAGAATGAGGTACTGTGGCAATAATGTTTGAAGTCATGGTTGAAGGTTTGAACACAACAGACAGATGTGAACAGTTGATTCACATCTGGTACAGTACAGTTTCTGAGGGTGTCTGAACTTCAGTAAGCTTTCCTTTCCAAGCGTCATTCTGGAACTCACACACATAATCATGGCTAATGGATCAGTTTTGCATCAAGGGTCTGGTCCGTCCTTTTGGGTTGATTTAAAAAAAAGTATCATAAAACAAGAGAGCAGTGGAATTCTCTTGAGACTGCCATTATAGACTAATACCCGTTTACCTCATTAACTTAATCGTTACGCTAATCACTAGGAGTGTGCTGTGTACAGTATGGTACCATACAATGAGATGATAAAAGGCCTGCATCTTGTGAGAAAGTATCACTGCTTCACTCTCCGGTCATTGCAGGACAAAGAAGCGGGCAGGAAAAATCATTGCGGTCTCTACCCACCCTACAAACTACCTTTTCCGAAAACTCCCTTCCAGAAAGTGCTATGGGGCTGTTAAAACAAAATCTTCATGCCATATTAAAATGTTTCTTCCCCTCTATCTGTTACCTCAGTCACTGCACTGTAAGCACTTTAAACCACTTTTTACATTGCAAATACATGATGGTATTTATGTATTTCTACACATTTTATTCCATATCCATACATCTAGCTTTATTTTATAAGATTCTTTACTCTTTATAATTGTTAGATGTCTTTTGTTGCACATTACACCAATACACCACAGAAAATGTAAATGTATGTGAGAAGACAGTTAAAAATGGATATGTGGAGTTACAAGAAAGGGCACAAAGTTGGCTAATGGGATGTAATGAGGGAAAACATGAGATTTTCCATTTCGAAAGAAAGGATGAAAAAGCAAATTATTGTTTGGTCTGTCCCGTTCCTATTCCTTATATTATTTAATTGGATTGTTGTTGTACAGAGGGATCTGAGAGCTAATGTTCAACACCTGTTCTTCACAAGCCACTTCTGTTCCAGGGGGTAGATTTCTAGCATTTTGGTGACTGAATATCTACAGAGATTATTTATCTGCACGACTTGCTGAGGGCATATGAGGGTGGTTCTCCAGTCAAGTTCCTTGATATTTGCTGCCCACTGTGTAGGGTCTCTTTGTGGTGCTGTGTGTGAGTCTTAGTGAGTCCTTGATAAAAGCAGGAAAACTGATTTTTGAGAATGGTCAAGCTTGTGGAAGTTTGGTCATCAGCCTTCCAGTTTTAAAAGCAATGGTGATGAATGGGTGGTTGAGAAAATACCCTCTTTATAGCCCTTTACCAGACTTTACGTCAGGAGTTCCCAACCTGTGGTCCACGGACCTCTTGTTTAATGGTATTGGTCCATGGCATAAAAATGGTTGGAAACCCCTGCTTTACTGGGATTCCTCTGATACCAGGAAATGGGAGACAACAGTTGTCCATCCATCATCCTATGATTATCAATGTGTTCACTCCATCCTCTGATTACCTTTCAGCAAAGAAGCAGCTGCTGGTAATAGTGAGGGAGATTACATTCTCTATTGATCATCAAATGTTAATTAAACCAATAAATATTGTAGTGGCAAACACGAGGAAATCTGCAGATGCTGGAAATTCAAGCAACACATACAAAATGCTGGTAGAACACAGCAGGCCAGACAGCGTCCATAGGAAGAAGCACAATCGATATTTCGGGCCGAGACCCTTCGTCAGGACTAACTGAAAGAAGAGCTAGTAAGAGATTTGAAAATGGGAGGGGGAGGGGGAGGGGGAGATCCGAAATGATAGGAGAAGACAGGAGGGGGAGGGATGGAGCCAAGAGCTGGAAAGTTGATTGACAAAAGGAATATAAGAGGATCATGGGACAGGAGGCCCAGGGAGAAAGAAAGGGGGAGGGGAGCACCAGAGGAAGATGGAGAGCAGGCAAGGAGTTATTGTGAGAGGGACAGAGAGAGGAAAAAGAGAAAATAAATAAATAAATAAATAAATAAGGGATGGGGTAAGAACGGGACGAGGGGCATTAACGGAAGTTAGAGAAGTCAATATTCACCCCAACCCTTATTTATTTATCTAGCTATCTGTCTGTTTGTTTGTTTGTTTATTTATTTACTCTTTCATCCTCAGTCGCTCCAAGGAGAAAAGGCCGAGTTCACTCAACTTTTTCTCATAAGGCATGCCCCCCATTCCAGGCAACAACCTTGTAAATCTCCTCTGCACTCTTTCTATGGTTTCCTCATCCTTTCTGTAGTGAGGCGACCAGAACTGAGCACAGTACTCCAAGTGGGGTCTGACCAGGGTCCTATGTAGCTACAACGTTACCTCTCGGCTCCTAAACTCAATCCCACAATTGGTGAAGGCCAATACACTGTATGCCTTCTTAACCACAGAATCAACCTGCGCAGCTGCTTTGAGTATCCTATGGACTTGGACCCCAAGATCCCTCTGATCCTCCACACTGCCAAGAGTCTTACCATTAATACTATATTCTGCCATCATATTTGACCTACCAAAATGAACCACCTCACACTTATCTGGGTTGAACTCCCTCTGCCACTTCTCAGCCCAGTTTTGCATCAAGTTTAACTCAATGTTTGAAACAATTTTTGAAACCAGAGACTCTTTCCCAGGGTGAAAATGGTGATAGAGGAGGGGATCATTTTAAGGTGATTGGAAGAAAGTATAGGGAGATGTCAAAGGAAGGTTTTTACACAGAATGGTGGGTGTATGGAACACCCTGCCAGGGTGATGGTAGAGGCAGGTATGTTTAAGAGACTGTTAGGCACATGGATGATAGAACAATGGAGGGCTATGTGGAAGTGAAGGGTTAGATTGATCTTAGAGCAGGTTAAATGCTCACCACAATATTGTTGGCTGAAGGGACTGCACTGTGCTGTAATGTTCTGTGTTGTGTGTTCATTGTGTTTGTGTGTGTGTGTGAGAGAGAGATGCCCTTATACCTGCAAAATCTCTTGCGCATCAGCCTGTGTAAATCTACATGAGCCTATGAGTCTGTGTTTGCGTGTAGTGCATATGAATATGTTTGTGTCTGCCTACACTTATATATCAAATGTGTGAGTACCTGTTTCTGAATGTGTATCTCAGCAGACACCCATAGATACTGGTAGGTACGTGTGTGCATATTTACCTTTTGTTAGCCTAGTCTAAAGCAGTCTGAACGAAATCTTCCAAGGGCAACTGACAAAAGCAATTGCATGCAGGTGTTTTGTCATCACACATGGTCCACAGTGGGAGCCGGCAGCTTCAGAGACCGTACATGGGTGTCAACAACTGCACCAGAAGTTTAGCCTGATTTTAAACAGATCTGGTAAACAACGAGTGTTTTTACATCAGGCTGTTACAATTTAAACATTGGACAATAACCAGGCATGCTGGGACCACACCAGATCCCGGTGGTTGCTACACTGGGCCATGGAATTGTTGGACAAATTTCTCTTGGTTGTAGTGACTCCATGGGTGTCACATGATCTTTTATTATTCTTCTTCCATTCCCATGTTTTCATCTGCCTTGAGTCGCTCTGGCTCACATGGGCTTCTTTCAGTAAGGAGCTGTGCAGAAATTCATTGTGTACTGGAGATGTGGAGCTGCCTTGTGCAGATAGGTTGCCAGTGCGAAGGTGCAGCTGCGCCAGAGGATTCTGCTATTGTCAGCTCTCCTGAATCATTAACTAGAACTTCAGCCCTCAGATTCAGCCCTTTGGTTAAATTTGTAGTTGTACAATTATCCGGACATAAACGGCACGGGGCTCTCCTGGTTCTCCTGGCGAGGGTTCAAAGGAGGTTCACAAAAATGATTCCATGTTTGAATGGCTTGACATATGAAGAGCTTTTGATGGCTTTGGGCCTGTGTTCACTAGAATTCAGAAGAATAAAGGGTGACCTCATTGAAACTTATCGAATGGTGAAAGGCCATGATAGAGTGGATATGAAGAGGATGTTTCCTGTGGTGGGAGAATCTAAAACCAGAGGATACAGCCTTAGAATAGAGGGACATGCTTGTTAGAATGGAGATGAGGAGGAATTTCTTTAGCCAGAGGGTGGTGAATCTGTGGAATTCTTCCGCACAGGCAGCTGTGGAGGCCAAGTCCTTATGTATATTTAGGGCAGAGATTGGTACATTCTTGATTGGTCAGGGCTTGATGCGATACGGGGAGAAGGCAGGAGTTTGGGGATGAGAGGAAAATTGGATGAAATGGCAGACCAGATTTGATGGGCCAAATGGCCTAATTATGCATGTATATCTTATGGTCTTATCCTTCTTTTCTATTTATGTGTAGGTTACTCGTAATTTTATACATCTAATCTACACTCTTGGTCTCATCTTTCCAACAAAAGAAAATTTGTCCTATCCATTCCAGGTAGTTTGATCATGAATCTCCTCTGATTTCTCCGCATTGGAGCCATACCTTTACTCTAAATACACTTGCATTACCAGCATAACCTTGCTGCTCTTTCATTCTAAGCCTTGCTCGCTAAATGGAAACAATTCCTCTGCTTTTTGAACTACCTTGTAACTCTAAAAACTAAAATCGACAGAAAAACCTGGGAGCCCGGGAGTACTCATTTACTTCGGTTTTCTTTTTGTGAAGCGCGCACATATGATGTGGTATAATATTGCATGGCATTCATGTACTTCTTACACATAACCAGTAATGAATTACGCAAATGAACAAGGATTGCTTAAACAAACAATATATTTGTAGTATTAGTCAAATATTAAATTACAACACTCTTTCCTGCTTAGCTATAAACTGCCACACAATACAGAATGCGTCTCAACACAAATATGTAACATATTGCTCTCTTGTCATTATATACATTCACAGTATGCAATATAATACAACTTCTTTATAGATATCTAGGGGCTAAGCACACAGGCCTGTGGTGAATCTGTGCTCCTGGAGATTGTGGAAATGTTTTTGCCAATCTGAACTGAATGGGGTCTACAAGTGAGGAAATCCAGGATCCAATTGCACAAGGAGGTATTGAGGCCAAGGTCTTGGAGATTATTGATTAGTTTTGAGGGGATGGTATTAAATGCTGATCCGTAATCAATAAAGGGCATCCTGATGTCAGCATCTTTGCTGTCCAGATGTTGCAGAGTTGTGTGAAGAGCATCTACTACTAAGAAATTTATGCCCATGGTCAGGCAAAATACATTTGAAACCTCTGGCAGGGCAATGCAGGCCATTCCCAGGGATGGAGTGGCACTGTTCTTGGCATCTTCTGGTCGAGTTGGCATCCCAAACAGCACATGATAAGCTGTTTGATTTGCTGATCTATCCCAAGCCTCCAGACAAAGCTTCGATCCAATGCTTTCATTCTGACACGCCTAGATGACCAGCAACGCTTGAGCTCGTAGCCTGGATGGTACAACAACTCTCAATTCCCCATGTAAGGGCAAGTTCACCCAGGCGCTGGTAAGAATGGGGATCTGGGATTTCTGCTGCACATTCCAGCCATTTGGGGTTGCCATGTAGACCTGAGACAGTGTGGGGTCTTCTTTGGTTTCCCGTTGGATCATCTCTGCCATAATAGGGAGACTTTTGATTGCTTTATACTTTATACTTTATTGTCGCCAAACAATTGGTACTAGAACGTATAAACATCACAGCGATATTTGATTCTGCGCTTCCCACTCCCTGGATTACAAATACTAACTATTAAAAATATTAAAAATAGTAAAAATAAGTAAATATTAAAAATTTAAATTATAAATCATAAATAGAAAAATGGAAAGTAAGGTAGTGCAAAAAAAGCCGAGAGGCAGGTCTGGGTATTTGGAGGGTTGGGCCCAGATCCGGGTCAGGATCCGTTCAGCAGTCTTATCATAGTTGGAAAGAAGCTGTTCCCAAATCTGGCTGTACGAGTCTTCAAGCTCTTGAGCCTTCTCCCGAAGGGAAGAGGGACGAAAAGTGTGTTGGCTGGGTGGGTCGTGGCCTTGATTATCCTGGCAGCACTGCTTCGACAGCGTGCGGTGTAAAGTGAGTCCACGGACGGAAGATTGGTTTGTGTGATGTGCTGTGCCGTGTTCACGATCTTCTGCAGCTTCTTCCTGTCTTGGACAGGACAACTTCCATACCAGGTTGTGATGCACCCTAGAAGAATGCTTTCTACGGTGCATCTATAAAAATTAGTGAGGGTTTTAGGGGACAGGCCAAATTTCTTTAGTTTTCTCAGGAAGTAAAGGCGCTGGTGGGCCTTCTTGGCAGTGAACTCTGCTTGCTTGGACCAAGTCAGATCATTTGTGATATTGACCCCGAGGAACTTAAAGCTTTTGACCTGTTCCACTTGCGCACCACTGACGTAAATTGGGTCGTGCGGTCCGCTACTCCTTCTGAAGTCAACAACCAATTCCTTCGTCTTGCTGACGTTGAGGGATAGATTATCGTCTTCGCACCACGCCACCAGGTTCTTAATTTCCCCTCCGTACTCAGACTCATCATTACCCGAGATACGGCCTACATTTGGAGAGAATACACCAAGAGCAGGGTTGCTTTTTTGTAAATTTTTCAGGTATTTCCTTTTCCAAGGGTAAATGGGTCAATCCGTCAGCAACTCGCCGATAAGTTGTCCTCTTGAATTTGGTCTTGTAATTGTGTCCTACAAGAAACAGACCTAGCCTCCGCATTCGTGCTGCTGCTGCTAACGGAGCACCCTTCTGTGGATTGAAAATGGACACTAGCAGTTGATGATGAGTAATAAGGGTAAACTCTCTCCCAAACAAGTACTAGTTGAAACGTTTTACACCTCAAACCAGACTGAAGGCCCCTCTGTCAATCTCTGTGTAATTTTTCTCTGCAGCGGTAAGGGAACGTGATACAAAGGCTATGTATGGAATGTTCACTTCCATCACTCATAACATGCGACATGACTTCACCTATACCATGAGGTGAAGCATCACAGGCAAGCTTCTCGGGTCAGTATGGATCATAATGTGTGAAGATGTGTCTGACGTCATCATTTCCTTTACCTTTTGGAAAGCCACTTCACACTGCTTTGTCTATTGCCATTTCTTCCCAATCTGTAGTAATGAGTTCAAGGTTTGGCAGGAACCTGTTATAGTAATTGACAAATCCTAAAAAGTTCCGCAACTGTAACACATCCTTTGGCTTTGGGACATCCACCACTGCTTGATTTTTCTCAGCATGCTTGCGTAATGCTTGTGCATCAATGGTGTGACCACAGTAAGTGATGCTTGGTCTAAAGAATTCACACTTTGTTGCATTGTGCTCTGAGCCCATAATCTTCTAATCTTTTTTAATACTGTCTTAAGATTTTAGAGATGTTCCTTGTCATCTCACTGGTAAGAATGATGTCATCCAGGTAAAACTGAGTTCCTGGGCAGCCTTGCAGCACTTGATCCATGGCTTATTGCGGGAGTGGAGGCACAGATGCTACTCCAAAAATAAGCCTATTATAGTGATGAAGTCCTTTGTGAGTGTTTATGATGAGAAACACTTTGGACTTTTCTTCCATCTCCATCTGTAGATAGACTCAGTGTTTTCCTCCTGAGAGGTTTGCAAAGTTATCTTCCATCCTGGGCAGGGGTATTGATCGACTTTCAGTACCGGGTTGATGGTGACATTAAAATCACCACAGTTCCTGACAGTCCTGTTCTTCTTGGCTACTGGGACCACTGGTGTTGCCCATGGGCTCTACTTAATCTTGGAAAGAATTCCTTCATTTTGGTTCATTTTTAACATCAGAGAATTCATCTTCTATGCAATCTAGCTCACTGGCAACTTCATCATGGATAGTATAAAGAACTGGATGGACTTTGTAAAACTTGGGTGTGACATTTTTATTCAACACAACTTTACCCTTGATATGCTCAAATTTTCCAACGCCATTTTGGAATACTGCTGTGGCGTCATCCAGTACCTTTCTTAATTTGGTTTCAGTTGTCTCTATTTATTAAAATATTTCCTTGTTGTACCACTCTAGAGGTATCACCTCACATTCTGCTCCCTCTCTGATCAACTGATCAGATCACCAGTTTTATTCACTCACAAAATACAAACATCAGGGATTGACAAGACTGTAAGTAATTTCAAATTAAAATATAGTTACAAAATACTCAATTCCCCAGGGGGCCCACCATTTCCAGAAATCCCCAACTGTACCCATAGTGACTGCATGGTCCTTCTTCAAGGACACCTTGGCATGAACGTAACTCCAGAAGAGGGAGAGGCATTCAGCTCAGGCGGAGCCCTTGACTGCCTGTCCCCTGGTCCTGGCACCATGAGCATGAATGGCCATCTTGGCCATCCCAGAAACAAGCCCAGTAGTGGATCCTCTGAGCGACCCACAACACCCCCCCCCATTAATATAAATTGCAAAAAACGCGGGACCACGGGTTGAGCTCTGTGAATTTATCTGATACAGTTACATAAATGCCTACCAGACATTATCACTTGCTTCCAACGACTGGACTAGTTTGTCACTGACCCATAGAGCATGTGGACCTTTGTCAAATGCCTTCCCAAGGTCCATGTATATGGCCTCAAAATATGCTTACCTCATTGATTCTCCTTGTTAGCCCTCAAAATTCTGCAGTTTGTCAGGCCTGGCCTTCCCTTGTCAAATAAATACTGACTATTCTTGATTAATCCATATCTCTCTATTTTAAGGGTATACTTTCCCTTAAAATTGATAACAGTAATTTGGCTACCTCTAAAATTAAACCAGCTGGCCTGTAGTTGAAGAAAATGTTGTAAATATTCAACTTGTGAGAGAAACAATTAAAATTGCAGATGAATAAGTTCTCCATGAAGGGCTATTGATTTTAAATGTTAACACTTTTTTTCTCCACTGCCACTGAGTGACTCAGTATATTTTAGTCTTGATTTCAGATTTCCAACATCTGCACTGTTTTGCTATCCACTGATCTGTAACCACTTGACTTGGGTAACAGTATAATAGTGATCCTTTGGCACCAACCCTGTTTTCAGGAAGGGACAGTCAGCATTCCTGAAATTTACTCCTTGTTTTATATTTCACCCTGCTCAATAACTTACTCACTTGGAGATAATCCCCTTACTATTTGGGGTGCCACAGTAGTGAGTGGCTATAGTGATGCTAATACAGCTCTGGGTATCAGAATTAGAGTTCAATTTCATCACCATCTGTAATAAGTTTGTATGTTCTCCCATGAGTGCGTGGATTTCCTCTGGGTGCACCGGCTTCCTCCCACAGTCCAGAGACATACTGGTTAGTAGGTTAATTGGTCATTGTAATCTGTCCTGTGATTAGGTGAGGGTTAAGTAGGCGGGCTGCTAGCTGGTGCTATGGGCCAGAAGGGTCTGTTCCACACTCTATGTCTAAATGATAATAAGTAAAAATTTCCTTCGTTACCATGTTTATTCCATGCAACCAATCAGCGACACGACCCCCGCCCAACATCACAATTCAGTTTCCACAATGTCGACCGATCAACTGATTGATATGTTTATAGAAGTCAGCAGTGGGATGACACAGCACAAGTGAACAGCACATCGATGATGTCTGCTCATATGGTGATGAAACATTTTCAAATGGATTGCCAAGATCAGAGAACAACTCGATGCCCCCAGTGTTCTTCCCATTCAGCTCTACTGCCCCAGTCACATTATTAGCAACTCTGACCACTTGCTGCTATAATGGACTTCTTTCAGTTCTGATTGTGTTTGCTCTTGTTAAAGTTGTGTATCGTTTATGTTTTACATTTGGATGTTGTGTACCTGATGCTCTTTGCTTATGCTGCTGCAAGTACGTCTTCCATTGCACCCTGTGTACACACTTCAACTGTGACTTTCACACCACCTATTCTAGTCCTTTTTAAGTTTCCTTCCATTCAGAATCAGATGATTATTTTCTGTGTATCTTTTGAGTGGAATCCTTTCGGGTTGCTGAATCTCTGTAATATTGCTCAAGTTTTTTCTTGTCATTTCAACTGTATCCATGTGTACCGCCAAACGAAAAAAAAGTTTGTCTGTACCAAGGTACCCCAGTACCTATAATTCACACAGAGCACATGAAGAAATATTACATGAATAAATTAACAAATAATAAGATGCATTTACAACACAAAAATAAAAATAATGCAGTGTTTTGCAGTCATAAGAAAGACATAAAGGACAAACAATGACACCATTAGTTGGAACTGGAGTGGGCACTATGACTGGTTGTGCCGAAGTCTTGAGCAAAATGCTGCTTTGCTCTGTGTTCCCCTTCAGGTTTGGCAGCCTGGTGACTTCATTACCACCTTTCACTGTACATTATTATGAAAGGGCAGGTTGTGCCTGGGTTTTGCCCTCCTCAGTTTTGTGGCAGAATGCATTCCCAGGTGTCATAAATCCAATGATCAATCCATCCTACATGGAGAGCATGGGCCCTGAAATGGCGGTAGGGTTTCCCCCCACAGCTCATTGTGTTACTGACGTGCCATGCTGCTGAGGATGTTTTCAGTCTGCCCAAACAGTGGAAATATCACGTCGCACTGCAAGGCTGCCCAGTATCCTGTCTCCACACAATGGACATTTCCACAGCATTTTTTTTCAATTTGAAGATTCCAGCAATGTTTTCTGCCTCTGATGTAGAATAGAGGCTGTCGCCCCCGGCCACTTCCTGGAGCTGTTTATTTGTGTTGGGATGTGCCACTGGGCTGTCCTCCGGTAACTTGCCCCTTCTCTGTCACAGGCTAGTGTGACCCTGTCCTGGCCTGACATCCGCTTCCTGGCAGGCAGCGTTGCACGATGTTAATTCCTCCCTCCCACCCCCTCTTTGTGAACTCTGTAATATTACTTTTGTAACTCTATTTTCTGTTATCAGAATTATATGTGCTGTATGCGACTGTTGGTACTGTGTTTTTCACCTTGGCCCTAGAGGAAAGCTGTTTCATTGGACTGTATTCATGTTTATGGATGAATGACAATTAGGCTTGAACTTGAACTTGTATAGTGCCTGGCGCTGTCTTTCTGTCCTAAGCTCACCAGCCTGCACACAGAAATTCTGTCTGTATTTTTCAGTGGATTCTGTAAGGGCAGATTGTTCATTCCCAAGTTTTCTAAGCAACCTAACCACTGCAGTCATCTTGGGCAAATATCCATCTTCCTCCTTTCCCCTTCCCCTATACCTGGTTTCACCTGTCCCCTGTCTGCTTGAGTTCCTTCCTCTCCCTCACCTTCTTGTTTGGGCTTCTGCCCCACCCCCCACTTCCTTTCCAAGGATTGATCTGAGTAGGTTAAAGGTTGGCACAGCATTGTGGGCCGAAGGGCATGTACTGTGATGCAGTATTGTGTGTTCTTTCTTTACTCATGTGAATCACTTTCAGATCCTGTTGATGTTTCAGACAGAGGCTGGTAAACGCGTTTCTTATCAAAAATAAATATGTGTGGGGTATTCTTGAAGCAGCACCCATGTCCAGTGCTCAAGGGGTTAAACGTCTGCACTGCACGGCCTCATTCTAAGTGTGCTATAGTATGAAAGCGGGTATGAGCCAGTGGAATTGTACTGAGCTCCATTTTTACTATGTGTTCAGTACGATTTACAAGAGTCTGCTTAGTTTTCTGAATGACATGCTGCGTACTTTCCAGTTCCCACAGTCAGGCTGCCAGCAAGAGGTAGTAGATGGTCCAAAAGCAACGTCAAGTTGCTGTTTTGCCTTTGAAATTGGTTCAGGTATTTGCCATCTCACTGCAAAGTTCTTCAGGCAAAAAAAAAACAGGCGCATTATATCGAGGTGAGGGATGTAGAACGGCCACTTCAAACCTGTGATTTTAACACCTTAGTGAAAAAAATCAGATTTCTGCCTCAGAAACTGTAGTGTATAAGATATTCTGCAGTTATTGTGACCTCAGCAGAAACAAGAGTGGGCAATTTTGTATCCTCCTGTATCCACACCCTTTTCAGTTAGGTCCTACACTGAGTGTCCACTTTATTAGGTACACCTGTACACCTCATTAATGCAAATAACTGATCAGCCAATCATGCAGACTTAATCAGACGTGGTCAAAAGGTTTAGTTGTTGTTCTGACCAAACATCAGAATGGGGAAGAAATATGATCTAAGTGACTTTGACCATGCCAGACGGGTTGGTTTGAATATCTGAGAAACTGCTGATCTCCTGGGATTTTCACACACAACAGTAGCTAGAATTTACAGAGAATGGTGCGAAAAACAAAAGACATCTAGTGAGTTGCAGTTCTGTGGGTGAAAATGCCTTGTTAATGAGGGAGGTCAGAGGAGAATGGCCAGACCGGTTCAAGCTGACAGGAAGGTGACAGTAACTCAAATAACCATGTGTTACAACAGTGATATGCAGAAGTGCATCTCTGAACGACAATATGTTGCACTTTGAAATAGTTTGACTGCATCAGCATAAGACCACACCGGGTTCCGCTCCTGCACCTAGTAAGGTGGCCACTGGGTGTACCTGTCGCATTGACTGCTGTCTGGACTCACACCTGGGCAGTTACTCAGGATGGTCCAGTTGCTGAAGAGGGTGTTGTACATTGCAGGTGTAGCCATCTCATCATTTACATTTGCGTCATGGGAAGGAAAGGGTTGAGTGTATGTCACTGTTGTTGAGCAGGGACCCAGGAAATAAGGTTTTCATTAACACAGAGCATACCTCTGTTATACGGATCTCCTATAAGATAAAGATGAACTCCTGGTCTCTCAATCGACCTTGTCACAGCCTTTTATTTCATTTATCTGGCTGCATTGCACCTTCACCATAACTCTTAGCGCTATGTTGTTTATTGTGTCTTTTTCCCTTTGGTGGACTTTGTATGGAGTGTTCAGTCTGCGAATGGAATGAGAGTCAGGATCAGATTTGTTATCACTGACTTATATTGTGTGAAGTTCGTTGTTCTGTGACAGCAGTACAGTACAAAGGCAAAAGAGATTCAAGATTCAATGTTTAAAGTCATTCCCAGTACAGAAGTGTAAAGGAGAACAAAATAATTGTTACTTCTGATCCAATGCAGCACAAAAAACACAATAAATATAAATACATGAGATACTTTATATACATAGATTGATAGTATGTCCATAAAATGATGCTAGGCACGGGAGTGTCTGTACATAAGGTGACTGACAGGAAATGATAAGGTAGTGGTGGTGGTGGTGGGGGAGGAATACTGAGGTAGTGTTCATGGGTTCACAGACCTTTCAGAAATCTGACAGTGGAAGGCAAGAAGCTGGTCCTGAATCATTGCATGTTGGTCCTCAGGCTCATAAGAGATTTCCTCTGTACCTTGGTACAAGTGCCAGTAATAAACTAATTACTGATGCCCTGGGAGTGTAAGAATATACAAACCCCAAACTGCTAGTTCCTGTGTTTCACGTCATTAGTTAGTCACAGTGCGACATTACCTTCTGGTGGTCAGTCCCAACCTATTGTCCAGTCTTCCTTAATTAGCAAAGCAGAGCGCATTGAGCTCCCACTTGAATTAATTGTCACTGCCTCCACAAATGTATTTTCCACTGGATGCGGTTGTTACGCCTTCAGATGGCCTTTAGTTAAGCTTTCGCCCTCCGAGCTCCTGTGTGCCATGTGAGCTGTGACCTGAATGTTGTACTTTGGAGTGGTTCCAATTAGGAACAATCTCACTCAGTGTCCAAAGCCTGCTCCACCATTGCTTTGAAGTGTTGATCAGATTGTAACCTTATCCCTGAACCCCCACCCATCTCACCAATTACCAAAATATTTACAGATTCTTCCCCTTGCCCTTTTAGGACATCCAAAGATTGATGACCTGCTAAGATTTAAAAAAATGTTCACCTCATTTCTGTTTTAAATGGATCATCATTATTTTTAAACCTTGACTCCCAGGTCTAGATTCTGCTAGTAGATCAACTCCACCCTACTTTTGTAGTTGGTTGTTTGTTAGCCTTTGTTTATGCATAGGTTTTGTTTTTGTAAATTCTATTGTAATTCTCTGTTTTCCTGTAAATTTCCATCATCAGGGAGCCCACCAACCAGGTCATGCTCTCTTCTCACTGTTGTCATTAAGCTGGAGGTACGGGAGCCTTTGGTCCCACACTACCAGGTTCAGGAACAGTTATTACCCCTCAATCATCAGCATCCTGAACCAGTGTGGATAACTTTTGTCACCTCAGCTTTGACCTGATTCAGCAACCAGTGAACTCACTTCCAGGGAATCTGCAACTCATGTTCTCAGTATTAATTAATTTAAGGTCTTGAAGGCAGATTGGACCTGGCTGGGTTCAAACTCAGCCAGGTCCAACCTGTTGCAGCAGCAGTATCTTCATGGAAGAAAGGCCTGGCAATCTATTTCCATATTTTGCCATGAAAACCCTGTGGACCCTATGGTCCATAAGATCACAAAGAGTCGGACTCGGCTAAACGACTGAACAACAACAACAACAATAACAGTAAGTAAATAAACACACACACACACACACACACACACACACACACACACACACACACGGTGATTGATAAGTTCGTGGCCTAAGGTAGAGGGAGATGAGTTATTAACTACAAACTTTCTGCATAATCGCTCAAAGAGTTGGTCTGCATGTGCATGTAACGAGAGCTGTAAACTCATCTCCTTCCACCTTAGGCCACGAACTTATCAATCACCCCTGCTGTGGACCACTTTCTGGAGGTCCAAGATGCTGACTTCTACAAAGAAGGGATCCATATGCTCCACGACCGCTAGACTAAGTGTGTAAATGTAGGAAAAATAAATGTGCTAGGTTTTCTAAAATTGACTCCTTCTACCTTAGGCCACGAACTTATCAATCACCACGTTCGCGTGCGTGCGTGTGTGTGTGTTTATTTATTTATTTGATACTTTGAGCACTATACTTTGATCAAGGCTCCTCAGAATCATATAAGTTTCAATCAAATCCCACCTACAATTTTAAACTTTCCTCATAAGACAAACCTTCCCAATTAAAGATTGCATTTAAGAGTGAAGTTCTTTCCATGCCACGGCAATAGTTGGCTTTTGACCAGCAGTACCAGCAACTGTGTCCTTTACACACTGGTTACTTGTCTGTCTGTGCATGTCTGAGTTTTGATTGATTCTATTGTGTTCCTTTGTATTTATTGTGAATGCCCACAAGAAAATAAATCTCAGGATTGTATATGATGACATGCAAGTACTTTGATAATAAATTTATTTTGAACTTTGAACTTTGAGCAGTGACCAGTTCTTCACTCCAGTGAATCATGTTTTTGTAAAATAAAGTTGACAGTTCTGGAGTGATACACTGGCTGTGATATGCCTTAGGGTGCCCTGGCCTTTCATTTGGGTGCTATAGAATGTGAGCTTGTTCTCTGCTGGGGTTTGGTGACTCAGCATTTGGACAAATGCCCTGTCAGTAAAGTAACTGATGAATAATTGAGTTCCCGCATTTAGCCATGTTGCATCATGTGAATGAAGATAAGTCTGAGACAAGTGTCACAGGCTGATTTAAACCCAGCCATTTCTGCCACAAGATTATTCTGGTGTACGGGGAGGGGGAGAAGCTGGGTGATGAGAGTGTAGATTGGTTATCATGTGCCTTTTAAATACTGCTGCTCAACAGGCAGCTCCTTGGAAGATGCTGCTCCTTGGCTCAGCCTGCCTGAGGAAGAATCTCTTAAGCATACACATGGCCCCTTCTAACCAAGTGCTGTGCCTGAGAGGTTCCCAGGCTGAGAAGTGTTTGAACTGTATATTGTTCACTGAGTCACATTTTCCATTCACTGATGAGCTCGCTGCTGCTGAGCCTGGCCTTCATCTGCTGGGCTTCGTACGTGTACCCTGACTGCCATGGGATGAAATATGACTGGAAGAAGATTAACCTACAATGCAAATATTCAGCAGAGAAAGCAGTGGCGATTCATCTGCACCAGGGATTTATTACTGCAGTAAATACTAATTGGACAGACATTTGTGAATGAGCTGCAGTTCATTGTTTTCCAATTCAGCTGTGAGGGAAGATTAATATTATTTTTCTTTACAGTTGCAAACTCTGTTCCTTTCGAGAAGCAGATGGTTTTTAAAATGTTGTGAGTTTTTTAAAGTTAGGCCAAGTTAATGTCTGCTGAAGTTGCTGCCATTATTCAGTTAATCTGCACACCAGACTCTCTGTAGTTTCCTGTCTCTATGTTCCATCTGGAAATTGGCACAATTTGGGATAAGTGGCACATTTCAACTCTGCCCCCAGAGCCCCCTGATTCATACGCTGCAGTTCCACACTTCTTTCACGCACCTGAGGCAGCATAGTAGTATAGCAGCTAGCGTAATGCCATTCCAGCACTAGCAACCAAGGCTGAGTTCCTGCTGTCTGTACATTCTCCGCATGACTGCACTCCTCCAAGTGCATTTTTATCTTCCCACATTCCAAAGACATTTGTAGGTTAATTTGTCACATGGATGTAATTGGACAGTGGGGGCTCGTTGAGGTGGAAGGTCTTGTTAACACGTAATATCGTTACATCTAAATCTCTCAATGATCTGGTAAATTGTATGGAGAGGCATAAGATCTGGGGAGAAATAGTGTTGATTTAAGGCTGCAGAGTATATAGGGCTGGCAGAACGGGCAAACAAGTGGCAAATTAATTGTTTTTTTTTCTTCATTTTTGGAGATCTGGATGTCACTGGCAAGTTCAGCATGCATATACTTTCAGGAAGTGTAGGTGAGCTTCCCCCTTGTACCACTGTAGTCCTGCTGGTGACAGGTCCCCAAGTGCTATTGGAGAAGGGGTTCCAGAGTGTGGATCCATTGGGACAGTAAGTCCAGTGATTTCAATGTCATGTTGGTGTACGGCGTGAAAGGAGACCTGCAGGTGGAAGAGTTCCTATGTGCTTGTCCATTGTGGTGGTAGAGTTTGCAGAGTAGCTGGGGTACGGAACTCAGTGCACACGAGTTTATACTGCAGTGCACAGTCTGGTACACATTGCATCCCTATGCACTAATTACCACCAAGGTGGCACCGAGAGTGGTGACTATTTGTGCACAGCTATCAAGGGGATCATTAAATATTCCTATTCAGAATTATTGCAAGCTTTGAAACCTGGGCTTCTGTACCTTCCTTTGCAACTAGTTTCTTGACTTCTTCATTTAAAGACCACAGTCAGCACGGATTGGGGATAACATCTCCTCCTCACTGACAATCAACATCAGTGCATCTCAGGGATGTGTGCTTAGTCCACTGCTTTTCTCTCTCTACACTCATGACTGTGGCTAGGTACAGCTCAAATGCCATATATAGATTTGCTAATGCCGCCACTGTTGTTGGCAGAATCTCAGATGGTGATAAGGAAACGGACAGGAGTGAAGTAGATTGGCTGCCTGAGTGGTGTCACAGTAATAACATTGCATTTTTTCATTAAGATTTAAAGGAGATTTGGTATGTCTTCAAGGACTGTAGCAAATTTCAGCAGATGTACCATAGAGAGCAGTCTTGACCGGATACATTACATCCTGGAATGGAGGATCCAATGCACGGGATTGCAAGAGGGTGCAAACGTTGTAAACTCAACCTGCTTCATCATGAGCACTAGCATCCCACCGTCGTAGACATCTTTAAAAGGCGATGCCTCAAGAAGGTGGCATCCATCATGAGTGCACCCTCACCGTCCAGGACACGCCTTCATATCATTTCTACCATCGGGGGAAGTACAGGAGCCTGAAGAGAGACACTCAATGTTTCAGGATTATCTTCTTCCTCTCCGCCATCAGATTTCTGGATGGACAATGAACTCATGAACACCACCACACTATTAGACTTTTGTACTACTCTTTAATTTTCATTGTAACTTATAATAATTTGTTATTCTACTGCTGCCACAAAACAACAAATTTCATGACTTGTCAATGATTTTGATTCTAGAGAAAGAACAAATATTTTGGATGGAAGATGGGTTCTGAATCAGGTAGATTGCTTTGTGTTAAATGTAGTTGAGCTTCTGGGAAGATATTGGCACTACAATTGTTGAGAGAGGAATTGATTAATGCTCCTAACTTGTAGATGGTGGAAAGCCCTTGAGCAGTCACTCATCGTAGGATTCCCAACCTCTAAACTGCTCTTGACCCATCAGGTTGAAGTATTGGACCAACTGAGTTCCTAGTCAGTGACAATCATTCAGGATATTGAGGGTATGCCACTGAATGGCAAGGGTGCATGGTTTGATACTCTCCTGGAGGTGGTCTTTGCCTGGCACCTGTGGGGCACATATATCCATGCCTGCATCGGCCATGCCTGAACATTGTCTCGGTCTTCCTCCATGCAGACACGGACTGCTTCATTGGCTGAGGAGGCGTGAACATGATGCGGTTATCAGTTGCCATCCAATGGAAGGAACGTTGTTGATCGGTGGCTGAGAAACTCCTGCAGTGACATCTTGCAGACTGACACACCTGCAAGTGCCTTCCTTTGTGTGAGGTGTTCCTCCAGTCGTCCTTTGTCCGTGGATTTCAGCTTTACCAGGATAGCACTTAGTCAGACATTGGCTTGATGTCAGTGCCATGAGCTCGCACTTCTGTAGTACTGATGAAGTGAAACCTAGACCGGGTAACATGACCAGGTGACAGCTGAGAAAATACTGCACAATAGCACAGTAAATGACAACTTCTTTCGCTTTGCTGGATTAGAGGGCACGGGTAATAAGGAGAGGCTGGACAAACCTGGGTGGTGGTAGAGGCAGATACATTTGGGACATTTCAGAGATGTTTAGATAGGCACATGAACGTGAGGGAAATGGGAGGATAGGGACATTGTGTAGGCATAAGGGATTTGTATAGATGACCATTTGATCATTAATTTAATTAGTTTGGCACAACATTGTGGATCAAAAGGCCTGTTCCTGTGCTGTATTGTTCTAAGTTCTTCCCTGATGACAGGAGGATACTAAATTTTCTTTTTGTTTGTTTGGCATTTCGTGTTCAACACTGGTATTGCATTGTGGGAATTTGTAGAAGGAATGCAGCCTGCGCCATACTGTTTGTTCTCAAATGCTTGGAGAATGGTTTCAATTTGATTTCCCATGACACTGTACCCAGTGTCTAACAGGATTCACGTGCCAAGCTAAAAGGAAAATTGTGAAGGTATCTGTTTATTTCATTTGGAAATATTTACATTTGAACTTTGCGTTAGTTCATGTGCTCACTGGAAGGGTGATTCTGTGAACACTTAATAGTGTGTGAGCAGCAAGTTGAAGTATTTTGTCACCTGTCTGTACATATATACAACCAAACAAAACAACCTTCCTCTGGACCACAGAGCACACACAAAGCATATCAAACACAGCACATAAAACAAATATTACTACAAATAAGTTAACAAAATATAATTCAGAGTGCATGTAGTGTATAGCACAAGTAAACAGTAAACAGCTCACTGTCTTAGTGACATGGTGGCAGATATTCATTAGCCTCACGGCCTGAGGGAAGAAGCTGCTACCCAGTCTGGCCGTCCTGGTCCTTATGTTCCTGTACACCATATTATTCTGTGGAAAACCCTGGAAACACCACCCTGCTCCTTCCATAACTAGGTCTGCTTTCCCCCACTTTCATTCATCAAAGGCTAGATGGTTGGTATTGTTTCTGTTTATTTTGAGAATTGTTTGAAGTGTCTTTCCTGAAATTGAGCTGCACATTCCATTCTTAGCTGCAGCCAGACTCTGAAACATTGAATTAACATCTTGACATGCTAAGGTATCATTGTAAATACAGTTTGTACAATGCAGACATCAGTTGTGTAAGGGTGACAACATTTTGGGAGCTGTGGTGAAATATTCTGTTGATTTCTGTAGATATTGTAAGCGGTTTTGGGCCCCTTATCTATGAAAAGATAAGCTGACATTGGAGAGGGTTCAGAGGAGGTTCATGAGAATGATTCCAGGAATGAAAGGGTTAATGTATGAGGAGCATTTGATGGCTCTGGGCCTGTACTGTCTGGAGTTCAGAAGAATGAGGGGGATCGCATTGAAACCTATTGAATATTGAAAGAGCTAGATAGAGTGAATATGGAGAGGCCCTTTCCCTATAGTGGGTGAGTCTCAGATCAGAGGGACATCCATTTAAAACAGAGATGAGGAATTTCTTTTGCCAATGGGTGGTGAATCTATGGAATTCATTGCCGCAGACTGCTGTGGAGGCCAAGTTATTGGATATTTTTAAACCAGGCCTAAGGTTGAAGGAGATGAGTTTACAGCTCCCGTTACATGCACATGCTGGTCAACTCTTTGAGTGATTATGCAGAAAGTTTGAAGTTAATAACTCATCTCCTTCTACCTTAGGCCACGAACTTATCAATCATCCCTGCTGTGGACACTTTCTGCAGGTCCAAGATCCGTATGCTCCACGACCGCTGGACTATGTGTGTAAATGTAGGAGGGGACTATGTTGAAAAATAAATGTTCTAGGTTTTCTAAAATTGACTCCTTCTACCTTAGTCACAAACTTATCAATCACCCCTCGTGTTTTAGACTCTCCTGTGCCAGGATAAAGACGATGACTCTGTATTCTATACACCTCAGTAAGGTCACTCCTATGTTTAAGTGAGAATCTCTCCTTGTTATTACAGCCCTCCATTCCTGGCAGCATCCTGGTGAATCCCCTTTACACTCTTTCTAAAGCTACCAAAAAAATTTAAAGTATTGTATGTATATGTCACCATATATTACCTTGAGATTCACTTCTTTGCAGGCATTTACAGGAAAATAAAGATGTACAATAAACTTTATGATAAACTATTCATAAACAAAGGCTGACAAACAGCCAGTGTGCAAAAGAACCCACACACCCACCAATGTCTGCAGAAAAAAACTCTACCCCCTGACCTCCCCCTTTATACTTTTCTCCAATCACCTTAAATTTATGCCCCCTCACGTTAGTCATTTCCACCCTAGGAAAAAGTCTTGTCTGTCTGCTCTGTCTATGCCTCCTATTGTCATATACACCTCTATCAAATCTCCTGTCATCCTCCTTCACTCTAGAGAGAAAAGCATAGCTCTTTCGACCTGTTCTCATGATTCATGCTGTCTAATTCAGGCAGCATCCTGGTGAATCTCCTCTGTACCCTTTTTAAAGCTTCCATATCCTTCCATAATGAGGTGACCAGAACTGAACGCAATACTCCATGTGGTATAACTCGGGTTTTATAGAGCTACAGCATTACCTATATAACCATATAACAATTACAGCACGGAAACGGGCCATCTCGGCCCTTCTAGTCCGTGCCGAACTCTTACTCTCACCAAGTCCCACCGATCTGCACTCAGTCCATAACCCTCCATTTCTTTCCCGTCCATATATCTATCCAATTTAACTTTAGATGACAACATTGAACCTGCCTCAACCACTTCTGCTGGAAGCTCGTTCCACACAGCTACCACTCTCTGAGTAAAGAAGTTCCCCCTCATGTTACCCCTAAACTTTTGCCCTTTAACTCTCAACTCATGTCCTCTTATTTGAATCTCCCCCACTCTCAATGGAAAAAGCCTATCCACGTCAAATCTATCTATCCCCCCCATAATTTTAAATACCTCTATCAAGTCCCTGCTCAACCTTCTACGCTCCAAAGAATAAATACCCAACTTGTTCAACCTTACTCTGCAACTTAGGAGATGAAACCCAGGTAACAGTCTAGTAAATCTTCTCTGTACACTCTCAATTTTGTTGACATCTTTCCTATAATTCGGTGACCAGAACTGTACACAATACTCCAAATTTGACCTTATCAATGCCTTGTACAATTTCAACATTACATCCCTACTCCTATACTCGATGCTCTGATTTATAAAGGCCAGCATACCAAAAGCTTTCTTCAACACCCTATCCACATGAGATTCCACCTTCAGGGAACTATGCACCATTATTCCTAGATCCTTCTGTTCTACTGCATTCTTCAATGCCCTACCATTTACCATGTATGTCCTATTTTGATTAGTCCTACCAAAATGTAGCACCTCACATTTATCAGCATTAAACTCCATCTGCCATCTTTCAGCCCACTCTTCTAAGTGGTCTAAATCTGTCTGCAAACTTTGAAAACCTACTTCCATCATCTACAACGCCACCTATCTTAGTATCATCTGCATACTTACTAATCCAATTTACCACCCCATTATCCAGATCATTAATGTATATGACAAACAACATTGGACCCAGTACAGATCCCTGAGGCACACCACTAGACAACGGCCTCCAATCTGACAAACAGTTATCCACCACTACTCTCTAGCTTCTCCCATCCAGCCACTGCCGAATCCATTTACTACAATATTAATACCTAATGGTTGAACCTTCCTAACTAACCTTCCATGTGGGACCTTGTTAAAGGCCTTACTGAAGTCCATATAGACAACATCCCCCGCTTTACCCTCATCAACTTTCCTAGTAACCTCTTCAAAAAATTCAATAAGATTTGTCAAACATGACCTTCCACGCACAAATCCATGTTGACTGTTCCTAATCAGACCCTGTCTATCCAGATAATTATATATACCATCTCTAAGAATACTTTCCATCAATTTACCCACCACTGACGTCAAACTCACAGGCCAATAATTGCTAGGTTTACTCTTAGAACCCTTTTTAAACAATGGAACCACATGAGCAATATGCCAATCCTCCAGCACCATCCCCATTTCTAATGACATTCGAAATATTTCTGTCAGAGCCCCTGCTGTTTCCACATTAACTTCCCTCAATGTCCTAGGGAATATCCTGTCAGGACCCAGAGGCTTATCCACTTTTATATTCCTTAAAAACACTAGTACTTTCTCTTCTTTAATCGTCATAGTTTCCATAACTACCCTACTTGTTTCCCTTACCTTACATAATTCAATATCCTTCTCCTTAGTGAATACCGAAGCTCCCATCTCTTTTGGCTCCGCACATAGCCGTTCACTCTGATCCCCTAAGGGACCAATTTTATCCCTCACTATCCTTTTGCTGTTAATATAACTGTAGAAACCCCTTGGATTTATTTTCACCTTACTGCCAAAGCAACCTCATATCTTCTTTTAGCTTTTCTAATTTCTTCCTTAAGATTCTTTTTACATTCTTTATATTCCTCGAGCACCTCATTTACTCCAAGCTGCCTATATTTATTGTAGATCTCTCTCTTTTTCCGAACCAAGTTTCCAATATCCCTTGAATACCACGGCTCTCTCAAACTTTTAACCTTTCCTCGCAACCTAACAGGAACATAAAGATTCTGTACCCTCAAAGTTTCCTCCATTTTTCTGTTACATCCTTCCCATAAAACAAATTGTCCCAATCCACTCCTCCTAAATCCTTTCGCATCTCCTCAAAGTTAGCCTTTCTCCAATCAAAAATCTCAACCCTGGGTCCAGTCCTATCCTTCTCCATAATTATATTGAAACTAATGGTATTGCGATCACTGGACCCGAAGTGCTCCCCAACACATACCTCCGTCACCTGACCTATCTCGTTCCCTAACAGGAGATCCAACACTGCCCCTTCTCTAGTTGGTACCTCTATGTATTGCTACAAAAAACTATCCTGCACACATTTTCCAAACTCCAAACCATCCAGCCCTTTTACAGAATGGGTTTCTCAGTCTATTAGATTTAGATTAGATTATGAGGACACGCAGTCCTCTTTTATTGTCATTTAGTAATGCATGCATTAAGAAATGATACACTGTTCCTCCAGTGTGATATCACAGAAACACAAGACAGACCAAGACTGAAAAACTGACAAAAACCACATAATTATAACATATAGTTACAACAGTACAAAGCAATACTGTAATTTGATAGAAGAACAGACCATGGGCACGGTGAAAACAAGTCTCAAGGTCTCTCGGAAGTCCCAACATCTCACGCAGATGGTAGAAGGAAGAAAACTCTTCCTGCCATGAGCTTCCAGCGCTGCAAACTTGCCGATGCAGCATCCTGGAAGCACCCAACCACAGTCTGACTCTCAGTCCGTCCAAAAACTTCGGGCCTCCGACACCGAGCACCATCTCTGCTGAGCGCTTCGACCCCAGCCCTGGCCATCAGCAACAGGCAAAGTCAAGGATTTGGGGCCTTCCCCTCCGGAGATTCTCGATCGCACAGTAGCAGCGGCAGCGAACCGGGCATTTCAGAGGTTTCTCCAGATGTTCCTCCGTGCTTCTCACGTCTGTCTCCATCAAATCAGAATTGTGCACAGCATCCTACTTACAAATACAATATCATTTCACCGGAGAGGCCGCTATGTGTGGAAAATTAAAATCTCCCACAATCACAACCTTGTGCTTACTACAAATATCTGCTATCTCCTTACAAAATTGCTCCTCCAATTCTCGCTCCCCATTAGGTGGTCTATAATACACCCCTATAAGCGGTTAAACACCTTTCCCATTCCTCAATTCCACCCAAATAGCCTCCCTAGACGAGTCTTCTAATCTATCCTGCCAAAGCACCCCTGTAACATTTTCTCTGACAAGCAATGCAACACCTCCCCCTCTTACCCCTCCAATTCCATCACACCTGAAGCAACGAAATCTAGCTTTCTCTATTTGTGAACGAACCTCCTCTCTCCTAGTCTCTTCAATTTGATTTCCACCCCCCAACCATTCTAGTTTAAAGTCTCCCCAATAGCCTTCGCAAATCTCCCCGCCAGGATATTGGTCCCCCTAGAATTCAAGTGTAACCCGTCCTTTTTGTACAGGTCACACTTGCACCAAAAGAGGTCCCAATGATCCAGAAACTTGAATCCCTGCCTCAATCCCTCAGCCACGCCTTTATCCTCCACCTCATTGCATTCCTACTCTCACTGTCGTGTGGCACAGGCAGTAATCCCAAGATTACTGCCTTTGCAGTCCTTCTTCTCAACTCCCTTCCTAACTCCCTATATTCTCCTTTCAGGACCTCTTACTTTTTCCTACTTATGTCATTGGTACCTATATGTACTATGACCTCTGGCTCCTCACCCTCCCACTTCAGGATATCTTGGACGCAATCAGAAACATCCTGGACCCTGGCACCAGGGAGGCAAACTACCATCCGGGTCTCTGGACTGCGTCCACAGAATCGCCTATCTGACTCCCTTACTATCGAGTCCCCTATTACTACTGCTCTCCTCTTCCTTTCCCTACCCTCTTGAGCTACAGGGCTGGACTCTGTGCCAGAGGCACGGCACTGTTGCTTCCCCCAGGTAAGCTGTACCCCCCCCCAACAGTACTCAAATAGGAGTACTTATTGTCAAGGGGCACAGCCACTGGGGTACTGTCTAGTACCCAACACTTCTCCTTCCCCCTCCTAACCGTGACCCACTTGTCTGCCTCCCGTGGCCCCGATGTGACCACCTGCCTTCCACTCCTCTCTATCAACTCTTCACTCTCCCTGACCAGACGAAGGTCATCAAGCTGCAGCTCCAGTTCCCTAACACGGTCCTTTAGGAACTGCTGCTCGGTGCACTTGGCGCAAATGTGGACGTCTGGGAGGCTAGGAGACTCCAGGACCTCCCACATCCGACACCAGGAACAGCAAGCTGCCCTCATACTTCCCTGTTTCCTCAAATATCCAGGGATATTGAAAACCAAACCTACTTTGCCTCACCCGTTTCCGCCTAAGCCCGTTGAGCCAAAGCCCTTAAGCCTTCACTCTGCTCCTGGCTCACTCCGCAGCCCGCAAAACAATGCTGTCCGCTGTATACGGCTGTGTTCCTTTTAAATCTTCCGCACTTCACTGCCCGACGTCACACGCCTGTGCAGTCCTGCCTCTCTGAACTCCGATGTGAGAAAGAAAAAATCAAAATGGCTTCCACCGCACTCCCACTCCGATTCTCAGACTTCCTTCTCTGACCTCACGGCTCTTCAGCTCAATGGGTCGAAGGACTTAATTCTGCTCCTATGTTTTATGGTTTATGGTAGTGTCTCATAAACTGAAGAGATTCTGCAGGTGCTGGAAATCCGGAGTAACACATACAAAATGCTGGAGGAACCTTTTGGGCCGAGACCCTCGGTTGGGTATCGCCTTCTTGTGCTTTCAGCTATTTTGTGTGTCAGTGTTTGAAAAGTGATAAAGGTAGGAAAACAATGAATGACTCAGAAGAGTTTTTTGCCTGGAGCTCGGGTATAGGACTGGCATTATTGATGAGCAGCTTGATATGGGAAGCCCCTGGTTTTCATTACCATTTGCATCACAAACAGACAGCTGATCTGCAACACTAGCTGCACACCTGAGCAGCAAACTGAAAATGCAGCCTGTGCCTGTTAAATAGGCTCGATGTTACGGGCTTTCTCCCAGCCTCTGAGCAGCCCAGGTGTTGCAGAACAATTTGAAAACTGTTCCAGCTGCAAGCAAAATGCCTAATTGTTAATTCAGAAGGCTTAACCCTTTCTGTATGGCTGTGGGCAAAAACAAGTCAGAATTCTGCTGATGCCTGGACTGTGGCGCATCACTTTGCTCGGGGCTTTGACTGAAGCCAGCTGCCAGCAATGTGCACTGAGCCACAGCGTAGACATCATGCACTCACAGCTTCTGGCAGTCCTCAAGCCACAGAGGGGCCCAGGCAGTTCCGCTAACAGGGACATATAAATCTAATTAGCTGCTGAATGGTGATAGCATCAAATGAAAAGGCATATATACAGCAGTGGCAACAGTTCAGCAGTCCGAACCTCTCAAACTGGAACTTGGGCTCCGTGCCAAAATCAATAGCGAGGTAGCTTGTGTTTCTCTGCAGCTGCCTTCAGATGTGAATGGAACTGTGAAAGGCTTTTCCTTCCATTCACATGAAGGACAGCTTTGGCGTTACTGTATGGCACTATCTATATCGATATTTCTCTATAACCTCCCATTCAAGTTCACCATCTGAATAACAGGATGGATAGCTTCACGTTTCACTCTGCACCAACATCTGTCTGTTTGGATACACTCCTCCTCAGCCTGGAGCTGACGTTGCAGTGTTCTTAAATAAAAACAGAAAGGCTGGAAATGCATAGGAACTCTGTCAGAATTAGTGAAAGGAAACACAGCATAGCAATTCAGTGAGGTCCACACCTGGCCCATTCACTGCCCTTCTTCGCAGGTGATGAGAGACTTGAATTCTGCCAGATCTTCCGTTTATTTGCGCAGTTCTCTTTTCCCCCTGGACTCCTTGTTAATGGTCAGGATTTTGAGGAGAATAACAGCAAGTTGGTTCTGTTGCTGTGGTTCTCATGACACCAAAGTCCTACTGATCTATCAGTGTCCTGTCGTATCATGGGCAGACATAGTATAAATGCCATGAAAATGAGCTTTGTGAAGCAGCAACACAAACATAAGTTAATATAAACTTAACGTAAATTATCCATAACTTGCACATGTGAAAGGAGCTGCCAGCGTAGGATGTGGGTGTGATTTCAACATTTAAGCAAAATTTGGATAGGTACATGGATGGGAAGGGTATGGAGGGCTCTGGTCCAGGTGCAGGTCGATGGGACTGGGTATATCAATATTTTGGCATGGTCTAGATGGGCTGAAGGGCGTGTTTCTATGCTGTAGTCTTTCTAGTGCTCTACAGTATATGGAAAAATAACAGCAAAATAAATATAACAGTACTATTGCAAGGTTGAGAGGGAAGGAAAGTGACAGTCTGAGACAATGTATGGCGTTTGCAAATCAGTTCAAGAACCTTGAAGAATCTGGGAGTGGGGAAGAAGTAGTTGTTGAACTTCGAGGTGTGGATCTTCAGGGTCCTGTACCTCCTTCCTGATGGCAGCATTGAGAAAAGGGCAAGGCTAGATGGTGGAGATCCTTGACTGTGGAGAGTGTCCTTAAACCAAGTTATTAAACTGAGGACTCTCATGTTTCCCAGCTGTGTATTGAAGTTATGAGCCCATAGAAAGGCTGGTACTTCCAGCCAGTAGGCTTTTCTCAGCCACACGCCAGTAGTTCATGTCCCCTGGTCGTTCATCAAAGTTCATGAGCTTGTAGAAACACAGGTAGTTCTGGCCAATGGGCTTCCCTCAGCCACATTCCAGTAAAGTTCAAGTTTATTGTGATCTGACTGTACATACATACAACCAAATAAAACAACGTTCCTCCGGACCACGGTTCACCCACAAAACATATATCACACAAAGCACATAAAACAAAATAATACAAGTACGTTAACAAAATATGATTCAAAATGCATGTAGTGCTTAGCACAAGTAAACAGTTCCTTGTCCTAGTGATGAGATCTTGGTGATGGTAGGGTTGTTCATTGGTATGGGAAGAAGCTGTTACCCAGTCTGACAGTTCTAGTCCTAATGCTCCTGTACCTCCCTCCTGACAGTAGTGGGTCAAAGAGATTGTGGGTTGGGTAGTAGGGATCTTCAGCAATGCTTTGGTCCTTCGTTTGCAATGCTCCCAGCAGATGTCACAAATCGGTGGGAGGGAGACCCCAATGATTCCCTTGGTGCTTTTTACTATCCTCTGTAGGCTCTTGCAGTCCGATATCATGCAGCTTCCATACCACACTGTGACACAGCCGGACAGAACACTCTCGATGGTGATCCCTCATCTTGAACAGACTCTGGGTGCTTTGATAAACTTTGCAATGGGAGGGATGGTGCATATATCTGTTACTTCACTCTCGGCCGATAGCCAGAAGCTGTGTTTGTGTTTTGCCTTCAGTAGCTGCGTCAGTAACCCATGATATGTTAGGTCTTGGAATGTACTTGAGCCCTGGTTCCTGGCTGTCTCACTACAACTCAATGTATTGAGAACCTGCCAGACATGGCACATCATCAGCACAAAACTGCCTGAAGAAACTTGACTCCACAATCTCTGCCATTGAATACTATTTAATATTGTTTAAATAATAATGAAGTGGAGAAAGCCAGCCAGGACTGAGACGCAGCTCTGTTCCGACTCTGTGTGCTAATGACATATGAGCTGGTAAAGGGGGGCACCTTGATGAATGGCTTGTCCAGAGTGGGAGTGTAAGAACTCAGAGCCAGCAATCTCCTCTTTGCATTGTATCCTTGGAATCTGAGACAAAACACTATAGATTCAGCTCTCCTCTCTACACCGATGATACAGGTCATTGTTTAATATGTGTATTTAACAAGTAAGTTGTAATTGTACAGGACATTTGCAGATGACACAAATGTTGGTTGTATTGTGGATAGTGTAGGAGGGTGTCTTATGTTAAAACAGGACATTGATAGGATGTAGAGCTGGGCTGAGTAGTGGCAAATGGAGTTCAACCCAAAAAAGTTTGAAGTGATTCACTTTGAAAAGTCAAATTTGAAAGTAGAATGCAGCATTAATGGCAAAATTCTTAGCAGTTTGGAGGAACAGAGGGATCTTGGGGATCATGTCCATAGATCCCTCAAAGTTGCTACGCAGGTTGATAGGGTTATTACAAAGGTAAATGGTGTGTTGGTTTTCATTAGTTAGGGGATTCTTCCCTCTTTCTTTCCAGTCCTAATTAAGGATCTTGGCCCGAAACATTGACTTTTTATTCCTCCCCAGAGATGCTACCTGATCTGCAGAGTTTAAGCAGAATTTTGTGTGTGTTACTCTGGATTTCCAGCATCTACAGATCTCTGGTGTTCATGATTTTCTATATCTGAATCTGGGATATACTGTCCAATTATTTGCTGCTAATTTCATGTTTCATGCACATGGACACCCTGATTCAGAAGTTCAAAGTTTCAATAGGTACCTTTAAAGTACCTATTCAAAGTTGAAAGAAAATTTATTATTGAAGTACATATTTGTCACAATATACAACCTGAGATTCATTTTCTTGTAGGCATACTCAGTAAATCCAAGAATCGCAATAGAATCCGTGAAAGATGGCACCCAATGTGCAAAAGACTACAAACTGCGCAAATACAAAAGAAATAATAATAAATAAGCAATAAATATCGAGAGCATGAGATGAAGAGTCCTTGGAAGTGAGTACATGGGTTGTGGAAACATTTCGGTTACGCGATGAGTGAAGTTATCCCTTCTGGTTCAAAAGCCTGACGGGTGAGGGTAATAACTGTTTCCGAACCTGGTGGTGTGAGGCCTGAGGCTCCTGTACATTTTACCTAATGACAGCAATGAGAAGGGAGCATGGCTTGGATGGTGGGGGTCCTTGATGCTGGATGTTGCTTTCCCGTGATTCTGCTAGCAACCTTCTATCTTCTATGTCCATTCAGAGTATTCTGCTTCTCTAATCTCCCAGGCAGAATGGATAACCTCTTGTTATTTCCACTGGATGACAGATAGTTGTGAAACTGAAGTCTTGTATGCCCCGTTGATCAAACCCAATGCCATTTTCTCAATGAAGGGATAGTGGGTCTCGGCCCAAAACATTGACTGTTTATTCCTCTCCATAGATGCTGCCTGACTTCTTGAGTTCCTCCAGCATTGTGCATGTTTGCTGCCCAGGATTTCCAGCATCTGCAGAATCTCTTGTGTGTTCACTCTAGCCTCCCAGGCCAATATTTAGCCCTCAACCAACATTTGGTGATTATCATATTCCTGGTTCCCTCCTATGTGTTAGTGGTAATTACACTTGAAAAGGGATACGTTTTGCATTCTCCCATTACTGTATTTAAAAGGCTGTTATTTTCATTTAGCAATAGCATCTCATTTGTAAATCACACCAAGTAATCTTGTGTAAATTGTAACAGCTCATAATGGGTTAGGTGTCATTTTCAATAGAGCTCTGGGATTATCTGAAAATTCCATTTTTAATGTTCATAATGTTGGGATGGAAGATTTGTCCTGAACATCTGATAGAAGCATGATCAATTGTAATTTTTAAAAGGGTATTGGATAGATACTCCAATACGATGTAGGGAAGCTAAGGAACAGGATTAATTTGATTTCCTTCCAAAGGAAGGGCCCAGTGTGATGGACTTGATGGAATCCTTTGTTCTGTTATTCCACTGGTTTTCACTGATTTTTCTTCTCTTTCCTCTTTGAATGTTCATCATCTTGTGATCAAAAGCATTGCTGAATAATTGATTCCCCCACTGGTGGTGAACCCGTCTTGTTAGGAGCATTAAACCTATAAAGCAGGTGATACATGTTGGTATTTCAGTAGACACTCTTTCTCTCTAATCTTGTATGGGCTATTTGAGCTGTTGGTTTGTTTCCCTCACCCGTGGAGCCCCTTTCCGCATTCACCAGAGATGTGCTTACCTAACATAAGGCACTGGCAGCTCACACGGAGTGGCACAGGAGTGGGGAACAACATAAGACATTGCTTTCTAATCAAACTCACTCCCCACCTTTTAACCCCTTCACTCTGCAGAAGCCCCCACCACCCTTGGAGTATTTTTGTACCATACTTAAACCCATAATGGAGGGACGCCCCTTTAGAACAGAGATGAAGAGGAATTTCTTTAGCCAGAGGGTGGTGAGTCTGTGGAATTGATTATCACAGATGGCTGTGGGGGCCAAGTCATTGGATATAATTAAAGCAACACACATCAAAGTTGCTGGTGAATGCAGCAGGCCAGGCAGCATCTCTAGGAAGAGGCACAGTCGACATTTCAGGCCGAGACCCTTCGTCAGGACTAACTGAAGGAAGAGCTAGTAAGAGATTTGAAAGTGGGAGGGGGAGGGTGAGATCCAAAATGATAGGAGAAGACAGGAGGGGAGGGATGGAGCCAAGAGCTGGACAGGTGATTGGCAAAAGGGATATGAGAGGACCATGGGACAGGAGGTCCAGGGAGAAAGAAAGGGGGAGGGGGGAAGCCCAGAGGATGGGCAAGGGGTATAGTCAGAGGGACAGAAGGAGAAAAAGGAGAGTGAGAGAAAGAATGTGTGTATGCAAATAAATAACGGATGGGGTACGAGGGGGAGGTGGGGCCTCAGTGGAAGTTAGAGAAGTCGATGTTCATGCCATCAGGTTGGAGGCTACCCAGACGGAATAAAAGGTGTTGTTCCTCCAACCTGAGTGTGGCTTCATCTTTACAGTAGAGGAGGCCGTGGATAGACATGTCAGAATGGGAATGGGACGTGGAGTTAAAATGTGTGGCCACTGGGAGATCCTGCTTTCTCTGATGGACAGAGCGTAGGTGTTCAGCAAAACGATCTCCCAGCCTGCGTCGGGTCTCGCCAATATATAGGAGGCCGCATCAGGAGCACCGGACGCAGTATATCACCCCAGCCAACTCACAGGTGAAGTGTCACCTCACCTGGAAGGACTGTCTGGGGCCCTGAATGGTGGTAAGGGAGGAAGTGTAAGGGCATGTGTAGCACTTGTTCCGCTTACACGGATAAGTGCCGGGAGGGATGGGGGGGACGAATGGACAAGGGAGTCGCGTAGGGAGGCAAATGGTTAAGGATACAGAATTTATTCGCCAAACCAACCATTGCAATTTCTGTCAACTCCAGCAAGATTCCACCTGCTGATGTGCATTCCCCTTCCCTTTCAGAATATCCAAGGGATGACTCCCCCTTGTCTCCCTGGTTTGTTTGCCCAACTCATCGACCACTCCCTGTCTTATGGCACCTTCCCATGCAGCCACAAGAGGTGCAGCTTGGGTTCTTTCTCCTCTTCCCTTCTCACAATCCAGGGAGCTGAACAGTCGTTCCTGGGATACAGGTACATAGTGGCCCAGTGAGTGTTGTAGAACAGAGAGACCCAGGGGTACAGGTACATAGTGGCCCAGTGAGTGTTGTAGAACAGAGAGACCCAGGGGTACAGGTACATAGTGGCCCAGGGAGTGTTGTAGAACAGAGAGACCCAGGGGTACAGGTACATAGTGGCCCAGTGAGTGTTGTAGAACAGAGAGACCCAGGGGTACGGGTACATAGTGGCCCAGGGAGTGTTGTAGAACAGAGAGACCCAGGGGTACGGGTACATAGTGGCCCAGGGAGTGTTGTAGAACAGAGAGACCCAGGGGTACGGGTACATTGTGGCCCAGGGAGTGTTGTAGAACAGAGAGACCCAGAGGTACGGCTACATAGTGGCCCAGGGAGTGTTGTAGAACAGAGAGACCCAGGGGTACGGGTACATAGTGGCCCAGGGAGTGTTGTAGAACAGAGAGACCCAGGGGTACGGGTACATTGTGGCCCAGGGAGTGTTGTAGAACAGAGAGACCCAGGGGTACGGGTACATAGTGGCCCAGGGAGTGTTGTAGAACAGAGAGACCCAGGGGTACGGGTACATTGTGGCCCAGGGAGTGTTGTAGAACAGAGAGACCCAGAGGTACGGCTACATAGTGGCCCAGGGAGTGTTGTAGAACAGAGAGACCCAGGGGTACGGGTACATAGTGGCCCAGGGAGTGTTGTAGAACAGAGAGACCCAGGGGTACGGGTACATTGTGGCCCAGGGAGTGTTGTAGAACAGAGAGACCCAGAGGTACGGGTACATTGTGGCCCAGGGAGTGTTGTAGAACAGAGAGACCCAGAGGGACCCAGAGGTACGGCTACATAGTGGCCCAGGGAGTGTTGTAGAACAGAGAGACCCAGGGGTACGGGTACATAGTGGCCCAGGGAGTGTTGTAGAACAGAGAGACCCAGGGGTACGGGTACATAGTGGCCCAGGGAGTGTTGTAGAACAGAGAGACCCAGGGGTACGGGTACATAGTGGCCCAGGGAGTGTTGTAGAACAGAGAGACCCAGAGGTACGGGTACATTGTGGCCCAGGGAGTGTTGTAGAACAGAGAGACCCAGAGGTACGGGTACATAGTGGCCCAGGGAGTGTTGTAGAACAGAGAGACCCAGGGGTACAGGTACATAGTGGCCCAGGGAGTGTTGTAGAACAGAGAGACCCAGGGGTACGGGTACATAGTGGCCCAGGGAGTGTTGTAGAACAGAGAGACCCAGGGTGCATAGTTCACTGAGAGTGGTAACATAGGTAGATAGAATCAGAATCAGGTTTATTATCACCAGCATGTGTCATGAAATTTGTTAAATTAGCAGCAGCAGTTCAATGCAATACATAATATGGAAGAAAAAAACAAAATAAAATAATAATAACAAATAAATAAACCAATTACAGTGTACGTATATTGAATAGATTAAAAATCGTGCAAAAAACAGAAATAATATATATTTAAAAAGTGAGGTAGTGTCCAAGGGTTCAATGTCCATTTAGGAATTGGATGGCAGAGGGGAAGAAGCTGTTCCTGAATTGCTGAGTGTGTGCCTTCAGGCTTCTGTACCTCCTACCTGATGGTAGCAGTGAACAAAGGGCATGCCTTGGGTGCTGGAGGTCCTTAATAATGGACGCTGCCTTTCTGAGACACCACTCCTTGAAGATGTCCTGGGTACTTTGTAGGCCAGTTCCCAAGATGGAGCGGACAAAATTTACAATCCTCTGCAGCTTCTTTTGGTCCTGTGCAGTAGCCAACCCATATCACCCATCCCCCCCCCCACCAGACAGTGATACAGCTTGTCAAAGTGCTCTCCACAGTACATCTATAGAAGTTTTTGAGTGTATTTGTTGACATACCAAATTTCTTCAAGCTCCTAATGAAGTATAGCCGCTGTCCGCTGTCTTGCCTTCTTTATAACTGCATCGATATGTTGGGACCAGATTAGATCCTCAGAGATCTTGACACCCAGGAACTTGAAACTGCGCACTCTCTCCACTTCTGATCCCTCTATGAGGATTGATATGTGTTCCTTCATCTTACTTTTCCTGAAGTTCATAATCAGCTCTTTTGTCTTACTGATGTTGAGTGCCAGGTTGTTGCTGTGACAGAACTCCACTAGTTGGCATAACTCGCTCCTGTTTGTCCTCTCGTCACCACCTGAGATTCTACCAACAACAGATGTATCATTAGCAAATTTATAGATGCCATTTGAGCTGTGCCTAGCCATATAGTCATAGGAATATAGAGAGTAGAGCAGTAGGCTAAGCATTCATCCCTGAGGTGCACCAGTGTTGATCGTCAGCGAGGAGGAGATGTTATCACCAGTCTGCACAGATTGTGGTCTTCCAGTTAGGAAGTTGAAGATCTAATTGCAGAGGGAGGTACAGAGGCCCCGGTTCTGTAACTTCTCAATCAGAATTGTGGGAATTGCGGTAATTAATGCTGAGTTATAGTCGATGAACAACATCCTGACATAGGTGTTTGTGTTGTCCAGATGGTCTAAAGCCGTGTGAAGAGCCATTGAGATTGCGTCTGCTGTTGACCTATTGTGGTGCTAGGCAAATTGCAATGGGTCCAGGTCCTTGCTGAGGCAGGAGTTCAGTCTAGTCATGACCAACCTCTCAAAGCATTTCATCACTGTAGATGTGAGTGCTACCGGATGATAGTTATTAAGGCAGCTCACGTTATTCTTCTTAGGCCCTGGTATAATTGTTGCCTTTTTGAAAGAGGTGGAAACCTCCACCCGTAGCAGTGAAAGGTTGAAAATGTCCTTGAATACTCCCACTAGTTGGTTGGTACAGGTTTTCAGAGCCTTACCAGGTACTCCATTAGGACCTTCCGCCTTGAGAGGGTTCACTCTCTGTAAAGACAGCCAAACATCGGCCTCTGAGACAGAGATCATAGGGTCATCAGGCGCAGCAGGGATCTTCACAGCTGTAGTTATATGCTTCCTTTCAAAGCGTGCATAGAAGACAATTGAGTTCATCTGGTAGTGAAGCATCGCTGCCATTCATTGAGGATGGTGACGAAGGTATTTTGTTTTCATTGGTTGGGGCATGGAATACAAGAGTTGGAACACCATGTTACAATGAAAGACAATGTTGCTGAGACCACACTTCATTGCTGCAGCTATAGGAAGAATGTCATTGAGCTGGAAAGTGTGAAGAAAAGATTAACAGGGATGTCACCAGAACTGGAGAGGTTGAGTTATAAGGAGAGATTGGATAGGCCAGGATGATTTGTCCTGGAGCAGGGGAGGCTAACGTCCAATCTTTTGGAGCTGTATAAAATTGTTACGCACGTGGGTACAGTGAATGGTCAGTCTGTATAAATTCTAGTCACCCTATTACAGGAAGGATGGGCGGCTTTGGAGAGTCTGCAGAAGAGCTTCGGCAGGGCGCTGTCTGGATTAGAGGGTATGAGCTATGACGGGCAGTTGGACAAACTTGATTGTTTTCTCTGGAGTGGCAAAGGCTGAGGACAGACCTGACAGATGTTTATAAGGTTATGATTGACATAGACAGAGTTTCTTTTTTACCCCCAGAAGTGAATTGTCTAATAATAGAGGCCACGCATTTAAGCTGAGAGGGGCTAAGTTTAAAAGGGTTGTGCAGGGCGGAGAAGGGTGGGTGCCTGCAGTGTGTGGCTGGGGGGGTGGGGTTGTGAAGGCAGATAGGACAGAGGCTTTTAAGAAGTTTTTAGATGTTGGATGTTGTGTAGGCAGAAGGAATTAGTTTATTATGCATTAAATTACTGATTGGCACAGAATTGTGGGCTGAATGGCCTGTGTGTACTGTACTGTTCTGTGTTCTAAGATGTCATCTTCTGTCTGGGCACGTTGCAGTCTGCAGAACTCAGTATCGAATTCTCCAACTGTAGGGATCTTGCTGTTTCTATCAGAATTGACATTTTCCATCTTCCTTTGTTTTGGCTCAGTTTTTACTTGGTACAGACTGACCTGCTGGGCGTACCCACAGCCTTACCATTGTTAACACGTTGCGCAGACAGAGAGTCAGAATCAGGGTTGATATTTTCTATCTTATATGGCATTTTGTGGCAATAGTACAGTGCAGACATAAAATAACTATACATAACAGAATAAGCAGTGAATCTGATTCTAACTGCTACAACAAAGAGTATGATGTCACCCTATCGGATATATTCCTTTCCCTCCCTTACCTCAGAGGCACGTTTATTATCATTGACATACATCTTGAAATTTGTTCTATTGTGTACAGTGTAAAATATACTATGAAGTACAATAAATAGTGCCAAAAGAGAGCAAAAATAGAAGTTGTTTGTTACGTAAATTACCTTGATTTTTCTCTTTCTGAATTCTGTTGAAGGATTTATAGGCTGAACCATTAATTGGTTCTCTATCCACAGACACTGCCTGGATTGATGAGTGGTTCCAACATTTTCTGATTTTATTTCAGATTCCCAGCACCTGCAGAACTCTTGTGTTTTGATTTACAGTTTTATTTCAGTTTGATGAACTGGTGCTGAAATGGGCAGTTTCTGGCCGGCACACTGTATGAAGCAGAGAAGAGTACTGTGACAGCACAGGAGGTTGGTGGGGTGAGAAATACAGCAGGGCTGGGGGGCAGCTTGCAGGAGGGGTACAGAGGAGGTGGAGGTTTGGCGAGTGATGGTGTGAGATGTGACATGCAATGTTGACCGCAGTGAAGTACGTGGAGACGATTGGTGGGCTGTGATCAGCAGGGTAGGTGGGTGTTGTGTGGAGATGTAAAATGATGTTTACTGTTAAGAAGAGGCTGTCGCAATATAAAGAGGTACAGGAGCAGGAAACTTGGGGAGTTGCCTTTCTTTACGGGAAGCAAAGAAAACTAAGCTTGTGTTTTAACAAAAGTCCATTGAGGCCTTCAGCTTTATAAACGGACATAGCATATATAGGCTTAGAAACTACATAACCACTTCATTGTATTGTCCAGTTCTAGGCTTCCCTCTACCAGAACAGACTAAGTCAGAGAAGATTTGGTTGAATTGTATCAGAGAAACTTTATGGAAAGTTCAGAGGAGCAACTGTGTTTTTTTTATAAAGGATGACTTGAGCACCACTTTGGAGTTCTGTCCTTCTCTATGTCCTCCCTATGGAATGCATGGGTTTCCTCCGGCTACTCCGGTTTACTCCCACAATTCAAATACATACCAGTTGGTAGATTAATTGATTTTGTAAATTGTCCTGTGATTAGATTAGGGTTAAATTGTTGGGTTGTTGGGTGGGGCAGCTCAAAGGGCCAGAGGGTCTGATTCCCACTGTATCTTTAAATAAATAATAACGAGTCATTCACCAAAAATTTTGAAGGTGGGTCTTGAAAGGAATAGGGAAAGTGATACAGTCATCTCAAAAGGGATTTATATAAACGGTTAAAGGAAAATACTGCAGAACAGATGAGTAGAACTACCTGGGGAGAGTGTTCTGTCTGTAATACAAGGATTGAGACTGCTGTCCATGACAAGGGTGCTAAGCAACAAATTACAGAGGAAAAGACGTTTGTCCTGTAGAACCTGGCTGGAGGGTCTGTTCGTGTGCTGTACTGTTCTTTATCTGGATAACCTAGCCTCCCAAGGGGCTGTGATTTGAAAGTTGTTGTTACTTGCATTTAAGGACCAGAGTTTGGTGTTACAGCTGGAGTTAGTAATTGTAAACAACACATACAGTGCCTTGAAAATGTATTCAGCCCCCACAACTATTTTCACATTTTATGTCGTTTTCTATATTTGAAGTAGGATTCTTTGAGCTAATCTACAAAACATTGTGCATCATGTCAAATGAAAAGAAAAATTCGAAAACCTTTCAACAGTTTACTAAAAATTAAAAACCAAAATTGTAAGACTGAAAAAGCTTTGCAATTACTATGCTAACTTTCCTCAGGTGCAATATAATACTTTACCAACTCATCCAGTTTATCAATGTAGAAAATTGGAAATTCGTCTTTTTTCAATGAATTTGTAAGAATAAATAGCCCCCTCTCTCTAAGGTCCAAGAGTATGGTAGATTTTCAACAGTCAAACCAAAGTGAAGACAGAAGGGCATTCAAGACAAGTCAGGGAAATGATAATAGTGAAGCACAAATCTGGGGTAGAGTACAAGACCATCTCAAAGGAACTGAACATGTGCTCTGTGCTCAATGGAGTTCTTTGTGAAAAAGTGCAAAAATATGAAACCACAGCCACTCTGCCTAGGTCAGACCGCATCTTTAAACTTAGTCACTACCCCAAGAATGGCACTTGTAAGAGAGGCTACCGTGATGCCAACAGTCACTCTGAGTGAGCTGCTGAAGTCACTGGCTTCAATTGGAGATGAATTAGATGGGTTCATAATCTCTAAAGTCTTGCACGAAAAGGTTATTTATGGAAGAGTGGCAAGAAAGAAACCCTGGCTAAGTAAACAGCATATCCCTGTCTGTAAATATTTTGCAAAGTGTCACCCAGAAGATATTGTAAAGATGTGGAAGAAGGTCTTGTGATTGAATGAGACTAAAGTGGAACTTTTGGGCTTCAATACTAAGTGGTACGTGTAGCGTAGATCTAATACTGCACATCAGCCAGGTAATACCGTCCCTACAACAAAATATGGTAGAGGTATCATGCTATAGGGGTGCTTTTCAGCTGCAGGGACTGGAAACCTGGTCAGGATTGATGGGAAGATGAATGATGATAAATACAGAGAGATCCTGGATAAAAACCTACTAGCCTCTGCCAGAAAGCTTAATCTGGGGAGGAAGTTTGTCTTTCAGCAAGACAACAACCCAAAGCACACAGCCAGAGCAACCATGCAGTTGGCTTCAAATGAAGAAAATTGACATGGACTAGAAGGGCCGAGATGGCCTGTTTCTGTGCTGTGATTGTTATATGGTTATATGATGTCATTGAGTGGCCCAGTCAACTGGAGATGAAGTCCTGACCTTAACCCAATTGAACATCTCCGGCAATTCCTCAAGATTGTTGTCCACCACTGCTCCACAACTAACCTGGTACAGCTTGAGGAATTTTGCAAGGAGCAAGGGGCAAATATTGCTTTATCATGCTATGCAAAGCTAATAGAGACTTATCCAAAAAGACTATTGTCTGTAGTAGCTGAGAGAGGTAGTTCAAATAAGTACTGAACAAAGAGGGATGAATACCTTTGAACTGCTGACATTTCAGGTTTTGAATTTTTAGTTTTTCATACTTTACTACTTTCCCTGATTTTTTGGCTCTACTGTGAAAAAGGAGCATGTTTCAAAGATACATTTAATGTCAGAGAAGTGTATACAATATACATCCTGAAATTCTTTTTCTTCGCAACCATCCACAAAAACAGAGGAGTGCCCCAAAGAATAAATGACAGTTAAATGTTTGAACCTCAAAGCCCCCCTCCAGCTCCCCTTCCCACATGCACGCAGTAGCAAAGCAATGATTCCCCCTCCCCCACCAGCAAAAAAAGTATTGGTGCCCCCCCGCCCACCAAAGCATTGATAAAGACACAGACTTGCAGTACCCCAAATTCTACTTGTTCACCCAGTAATTCAACATACCACAGGATCTGTCTCTCCCTAATAAGGGTAAAAGAGGTGTTTCCATTTTACAGCGAGAGGGGAGACATAGCAAACAACTCGCTGACTTACGGTGTTAAAAGTGTGTTGTATCATTTTTCCAAGCTCTGTGCCCAAAAAACTCGAGTGATTCACAAATTAAAATTCCCAGTTAAATTGGTCAAAATCCCTGGTTGTAATATTTATGTGATCAAGGATTAGGGGCTGAATACTTTTACAAGACAATGTATAAGATAATGGAGGAACTTAGCAGCATCTGTGGAGAGGAATGATGATCTGAAGGGTCCTGATGAAACGTCATGACCCAAAACGTCAACCGTTTATTCCTCTCTATAGATGCTGCTTGACCTGCCGAGGAACAGCATTTTGTGTGTGTTGCTCTGAATTATCTTATGGTTATTGATTGTAAAACTTTCATCGTAGCTGTCTATTCACGAGCTGTTTGCTATCCTTGCACTGAAGGTGTATTTTGAAATCCACAACTATAATTATAATTGAGTTCTGATGAAGGGTCTTTGTTAGGTTGTTTCTTTTTCCATGGCCGCTGCCTGCCTTGCTAATGTTGCCAAGATTTTCTGTTTTTATTAACTATAAAATATCAGCTTTGCAAATTAGACCACAAAACAATAACATTATAGGATTAGGATTAGGCCATTTGGCCCATCGAGCCTGCTCTGCCACTTCATCATGGCTGATTTATTATCCTATTCTCCTGCCTTCTCTCCATTATCTTTGAGTGGCCCTGACTAGTCAAGAACCTATCAACCTCTGCTTTAAGTATGCTCAATGACATGGCCTCCACAGCCATGGTAATGAGTTCCTCAGATTCACCATTCTCTGGCT
Source organism: Mobula hypostoma (assembly GCF_963921235.1). Classification (NCBI taxonomy): domain Eukaryota; kingdom Metazoa; phylum Chordata; class Chondrichthyes; order Myliobatiformes; family Myliobatidae; genus Mobula; species Mobula hypostoma. Next base: position 1,958,105 of record NC_086119.1, on the reverse strand, counting down.
AAAAAAATTCTTCCTCATTTCTGTTCTAAGTGGGCGTCCCCCTATCCTGAGGCTGTGCCCTCTGGTCCTACACTTGCCCACTGCAGGAAACATCCTCTCCACGTCTACTCTATCGAGGCCTTTCAACATTCAATAAGTTTCAATGAAATCCCCCTCATTCTTCTAAATTCCAAAGAGTATAGGCCCACAGCCATCAGTCACTCCTCATTCTTTATCCCTTTCATCCCTAGAATCGTTCTGTTCAACCTTCTGTGGGCCCTCTCCAATGCCAGCTCAGATGAAGAACCCAAAACTGGGGCCCGCTGGTGGCGCAATGACATCAGCGCCAGACTTTGGAACGGAGGTTCCCGAGTTCGAACCCAGCCGGGTCCGCTCCCGTGTACGCTTTCCATCCGTGCCGGGTTGAGTGTCGAGATCGCAACTCGACCTCGTAAAATAAAGGGAAATGTCTGTGTGAGGAGTGGCTCGCCACACAGTCTCTCTCTCTCGCTCCGTGCCTTGTAAAGGCATGAAAAAGACATCGTCCCGCCAACATCACACAAGCACACGCACGTACGCACACGCCAAAAAAAATGAACCCAAAACTGCTCACAATACTCCAAGGTGCAGTCAGGCCTTATAAAGCCTCAGCATTACATCCTTGCTCTTATATTCTAGTCCTCTCAAAATTAATGTTAACTTTGCATAATTAGTATACTATTTACTACTACTAATATAAGTTACTGTATCAAAGTGTAATAATTAACTTTCAGGTATTTAATGAGAACTAATATTAATGAGGTTTATTGTTGGAGGGAAGGTGTTTGGCAAAGGAGAGTGTGTGAGTGTGGTTAGTGGTTTGGAGCCATATGGAAATTTTCAGCTCAAGCCCGATGATTGTTGATCTCGTCTGCTTTCTGATAGAGTGTTGCCCTGGAAGGGCTTCAGAGATGCTCCAGGCAGTGAATTTCATAACTCTAGGTTTTAGTTAAAAATCACAGCTTCCTGCTGTGTTCTGGATCATTACTCCTTTATAATTTTCTCTTTTGAAAGAGAAGCCAAAATAAGTCAATCCTTTTATCTGCCCATGCAGATACTTCCTTGCCGTATTGATATTCTTTGTGCTCACCTACTTGAGCCTCTTGGGTTCTAATGAATGACGTCTTTCACGGTTTTAAAAATAGAAACTGTTTTGTTAAATGACGCTGCTGCGAAATGAAGACATCTCAGGCCACACCCACTGACGTCAAACTCATTTCAGTCATAAAGCCAATGTCACTAGGGGCTGTCCTTGGATAGAAACACTCTGTTCCTTGCAACGTTAACGTAGAAAGGTGTTGCCATGGAAACTCAGGATACCTGACTGAGCAGAGAAGGGAGTGACAAAGGCAGACGCACTAAGATCCAGGGAAAAACGCAACATTATTAACTGCTGCCATCTCATTCCCTGTTGGGGCTTTCCACTCTCTTTAATGTAAGCATTTTGGTGAATATATCATTTCATTCTGATCCAGAGAGCAGCGTGGTATGAAACTTCAGCTGGCGAGAGCAACAGTAACAAAGCAATGCCTTACTCGACAAAAATAAAATTAAGGAGACCAGCCAATCCCTTAATCGCAGCAGGTACCTCATAGGTTATCAACAGGAGATTCTGCGGATGCTGATCAACACACACAAAATGCTGGAGGAACTCAGCAGCTCAGGCAGCATCTGTGGAGGGGAATAATTAGGACTGGAAAGGAAGGGGGAAGAAGCCAGAAGAAGGTGGGGAGAGGGGAAGGAGTACAAGCTGGCAGCTGATAGGTGAGACCGGGTCACAGTTTTCCATGTACACGTCTAGAGATGATTTAAATGCGATGAGCCTTGCTGCCTTTACCACCCTGTCATGCAGTCAGCTCCAGCTCACCCTCTCTCCACACAATGGTTGAAAAAATATTTTCCATCTTTCACTTACTTAAATTTGTGCGCCTTCTTTCCTTCTCCTAGACATGTTATGATTGAAAAAGCCACGTGGAAATCCCCTCCCCCCCATCACAAATTGTGACTATGTGCCAGGAAGCTGTCATTAACCTGGATAATGCTAAAGCTAAAGATGAAAGATTGGCTTTACTTGTCATTGAAACATACAGTGAAATGCATCTTTTGCACAACAACCAACACAGTATGATGATATGCAGGAGACAGTCCACAAGTGTGGCCTTGCTTCCGGCACCAACGTAGCATGCCCACAACTTACTAACCCCACCCATCTTTGGAATGTGGAAAGAAGCTGGCAAACCCAGAGGAAACCCACACAGTCATGGGAAGAACGTGCAATCTCCTTCCAGACACTGGCGGGAATCAAACCCCTATTGATGATTGCCCATGCTGTTAAGCGAATGCGCTAACCACTATACTACTGTGCCAACCCATAATATGGATGAATGAAGTGGCATTAAATGTAAAAGTGTCTGGAGATCTTAAAAGTAATAAAAAGAGGCTGAAGTATTTAGTGAATACTTTGTATTAGGAAAAATAAACGTAGGGATATTGGTGGAGAACTCTGACCTAGGTTGACCAACGTTACAAGAGATAAAACCAATACTTCCCCCAAGGTATCAAGGTACTTGAGTCCAATTGGGCAGGACTGAAGAGGGTCAAAATTAACCTTTGTTTGAAAGTGTTTCTGAGCAAGCAAATGGTGTTATTGCAGCCTGATCGTTCACAGTCTAAGGTGTCTGAGAATTTCAGTAAGGATGCATTTACCAATCTGACAGATAACGGAAATTAGTTAAAATAGCAAGAACGGATTCCAGATGGAGCATTTGTACTTGAGGATCTAAAGGTCACAATGGATAGAGAAGTGCAGTGTACAAGGATATGAACAATTAGGGTGCTTTGAACATTGTAGATTACAAGCGATTATCTTATTTTTAAAATCATCAGGGCGGCCGATAGGTGAGAGCTGTTCTCAGTCAGTAAAGGTCTGGGATGAGGAGCCAAAGATGTAATTAACTATTGGAAGTTTAGAAAAGGGATCTGTTTTTTCAAAGAAATAGGAAGAGTTGAATTTACAGTGGGTTGGAGCTTGGAGAGGAGTTGAAAGGATTTGGAAGTGGGTTGGTTCATGGGGAACGTGGTACGGAGTGCACAGCATGTATTGTTTCCTCAGCAACATACACAAAAATGGAAGTTAATAGGTTTTTGATTAATCAGGATGCCAAAGGTTAGTGGGAGGAGGCAGGAGAATGGGGTTGAGAGGGATAATAAATCAGCTGTGATTGAATTGTGGAGCAGACTCGATGGGCTGAATGGTCTAATTCTACTCCTATGTCTTGCGGTCTTATGGTGGCTGTTCAGCATTGTCGCGCTGGGCCAAAGGGCCTGTATCCGTGCTGTATTCCTGCTTAATTTAATATTTATTTTTCCTCTTTCTGTTGCTTATTTTTTTCTTCTTCATCGAGTATTGCAGTAGAGAAACAGGCTGTTCAGTTTCATGTTAATCCCATTTTCCAGCACACGGTCCATAAGTTACTCTGTCTTGGTGATTTTAGTCCTGATTCTGAAGTATTGTGAGAGGACCAGACTGTCTGGCAGTGTGTTCCCAATTCCACCCACTCTACAGTGAAAATATTCTTCTGGTTTGTCCAGGCCTCCTGACTCATCACCCATTCTACCTGTAGACTTGTATGTACACCAATGCCCTTCCGTTCCTCAGTATCCCCTAAGGGCCTACCATTCGTGCTCTTTAACCCATGAGACATAGGAGAATAACTAGGCCATTGTCCTACTCTTAGTTAGGTCATCCACTCCAAAATATGTCACCTCATTCTTGTTAGGATGAATTTGCATCTGTATCTTACCAGCTTCCTCAAACCCACTGACTCCAACATGAGGGAAAGCACCAAGATCAAACCCCTAGAGTCCAGCTGACTTGCCAAGGAAGCGGCTGGTATTTTACCTCTTCCTACTCCTGCACCTTCCCCCCCCCCCAGCTCATTCTACCACACAATACCCCCCATGACTCTTCTCCTTGCCACTGTTCCCCAGCTATTGCCAGTGATTGCCTGGGGTGGTGGTAGAGGCAGATACATTAGGGACATTTAAGAGACTCATAGCTAGGCACACGGATGATAGAAAAATGCAGGGCTACGTAAGAGGGAAGGATTAGCTTGATCTTGGAGTAGGTTAAAAGGTCGGCACAATATCATGGGCTGAAGGGCCTGTACTGTACCCAAGCACCCCACCCCCAACAGAATTTTCCACTCTTCCCCAGAACTGCTCCCACCCTTCTTACTCTCACTGCTCCATCTCTCTTCTCCCCCTCACTGCTTCTCCTGCTCACCCCACCCTTTCTCTTCCCCCCACCCGGCTCTCTTCTCCCTCCCACTTACAGCTCCAGTCCCAACCCTCCTCCCTACCTCGGCCCCCGTCCCTTTTCCCTCTCCGTTCAGTCTCTTCCATGGTATGGTGGGTACCGCGCTCCCACATACCCTCCCTGGCAGTATCAGGGCCGAGTGTGACACTCACAGTCAGTTGCTGATGATGAAGGGTTCCTGTTCGAATAAGATGAGTTTCACCCCTAACCTTGTAATCTATTAACCATTAGTATGTGTTCTTTGGTAACTCACAGTACAGTTTTATATTTTGACTTTAGAAGCTACCCACTGTCAGGGCAGCCCTTTCTGCAGTTGTAGCTGTTCGGTATTGTGCATTGAGTGGAATATACATTCCACATACATTGCAAAAGTATTTAATTTATACTTTTGTGAGAAAAAACGTCCCCTTGATTGCAAAACAACAATTGAAAAGGATCATGTTATGTTTTCAGTCTGCACTTTGTAGAAGCGGACATGAATCTATGTCAGTACTCTGCCGACCTGAAGCTGTACCCCCAGCTTAGGGTCAAGCCTGAGGTTCTGGTTTTGTGGTCACAGGTCACGCCAGTGTCAAGAGGCTGACGAGCAATATGATCATGGGTAGTTAAAATTAAAGAAAGGAGGAAGTTGATGCTATTGTGGAAATCCTTTTAGTTTCTTTTTTGTGACTTAAACCATCTTTCAAACGCCCTGCTGGTCTTTTTATGTTCCTCTTGTGATGTCGGTGGCACGTAGCGACTCCTGTGCTGTGTACTTTTGGTTCCGCTTGCGACCATCCCTGTGGCTTCTGATCCTGCCGTCAACTCAGCTTGAGCTGTCCTCCTGGTAGCCTCAATGCCGTTTGACACGTTTCTCATGAGCCTTCTGGCACTCAACCAACAATGTGGGTTTTTTTCCCCCTGCTAATGTTCTGGTTTCCTCCCCCAAAACACTAGGTAATAGCGGCTGACTGCAAGAGGGTCACAGTGCTAAAGTACTTCCTGGAAGCTCTTTGCGGCCAAGAAGAACCTCTGCTGGCATTCAAGGGTGGAAAATATGTGTCAGTGGCACCCATCCCAGACAGCCTGGGAAAGGAAGATGGAGGCCAACAGGGAAAACAACTGAAAGATCAGGTACAGCACACCAGAGGGATTTTTTTTATTCCATTTCCTGAAATTCCACTGCTGCTACGAGATCCACATGCTGTTTTCGATTTCACTGTTTAATGGATGATTTAATGGAGCTAACCTCGGCAAGGTCAAGGTTCAGGAGTAGGATAAAGTTTATAGCTGTGGCACTGATTTCACAGGGGGCCTTGCTTGGAGCACTGATACAGGAAGAGACAAACTCATTGGTTTGTGTGGAAAATTGAACAGCAGCCCACATCCTGATATGATTAGGGAATTTGCTGGTGTTCCTGCTTTTTCATATATACTCCCTTAAAGCTGCACTGTCTCCAATTCTTTGTTCACTAAGTGCTTCTTTCACTCTGAATCAGCCCGTCTAGTGAATGTATACATATCCTGCACATAGATCGGACAATGACATCTGTTTCGTGGGTTTTACCGCAGCCGAGTACATAACCAAATTCCCATCAAACCTGTGCCTTTTTGATGACATCCCCTGGTTGAGCAGCTGCCATGCTGTTTAATTTTAATCACCAATTATCAAACTGCTTGTCACTTGCTGACATGTGCCTCCCACCACATGCATGCCCACTCAAAGCCCCACACCCCTTTTGGGTAAATGTTTTTACACTAAGATGAAATATGTAAATATTGAAGAGATACTATGAAGGAATATATGAGAGAAAGTCATTAAGCTTATTCATGAGACATAAGAGCAGAATTAGGCCATTCGGCCCATCAATCCTACTCTGCCATTTATTATGGATGATTTATTATTCCTCTCAACCCCATTCTCCTGCCTTTTTCCCGTAACCTTTGACACCCTAATTAAGAACCTTTGAACCCCTGCTTTTAAAAAACCCAATGACTTAGCCTCCACAGCAGTCTATGGCAATGAATTCCCACAGATTCATCACCCTCTGGCGAAATAAATTCATCCTCACCTCCATTCTAAAGGGACGTCCTTCTACTCTGAGTCTGTGTTCTCTGGTCCTGGACACTCTCAATATTGGAAACTTCTTTCTACATGCACTCTATCTTGGCCTTTCAATATTTGGTAGATTTAGATGAGATCCCCGCCCCCCCCCCCCATTCTTCTAAAGTCCAGGGAATACCGATCCAGAGCCATCAAAGGCTCCTCATACAGTAATCCTTTCATTCCCAGTGTCATTCACACGAACATCCTCTGGACCCGCTCCAGTACCAGCTTTCTTAGATATGGGGCCCTAACTGCTCATAATACTCCAAATGTTGCCTGTCCAGTAATGGTGAAATAACATTTCACCATTAAATCCTTGCTTTCATATTCTAGTTCTCTGGAAATGAATGCTAACATTGCATTTGCATTTCTTACTGTCAACTCAACCCGCAAGTTAGCCTTTAGGAAATCCTGCACGAGGACTCCCAAATATTTTTGCACCTCTGACTTCTGAATTTGCGCTCTGTTTAGAAAATAATCTACATCTTTATTCTTCATTGCTTGCAGCTCAGCTCCACCTCTCCACCTTTGTGCCATATCTCTTGCTGCCCTTGCTGCACAGCATTGGTCATCCTCCAGCCTGAAGCCTTTGGCCTCAGTGTTGGCATTCCTTTACCTCCCATTCCCTTCCCATTGTTTACCTCGTGGTTCAACGTGGGCTGCCATAACCGGTGAGCTAGACAATAAAACCACCTGTATCAGTGAACCACTTCAACTCCGTTGCAAATAAGCTACTTGCTTCAGACCTCTATAGATGTAGCTCACCACCCTGCCCACAGCCCCTGCAGAGAAACCTCTTTGTGCCAGCTACAAACTGCGGCACCTCAGCTTAACTAGACCGTAAGATAGAGAGGAATAAACCATTCGGCCCCTTGAGTCTGCTTTGCCATTCAATCATGGCTGATTTATTTCTCAACCCCATTCTCCTTTTTCTACCCATAACCATAACCACCATTTCTGGCACTCTCAAAAACACTGCACTTTGAACATGCCCTTCCCATTCCTAATGGAGCAGTTTCTGGGCTTAGAGGTTGGTCTCCCTATCCCCAGAAAGGTGAAGCAGAGGTCCCTCACTTCCCTCTGCACGAGCCATTGGAAGAGAAGCCAGCTATTGAGGTCTCTCACTGTGAGCTTCTGACATCTCTTCCTGAGACGTGAAGAGAGGCACGATGGGCCCGTGCCAGAGTCAGTGCCTTGAAGGTAAAGTAGGAAGGTGTTGGATCCAGCAATCTGACCGATTGGCAAAGAGGAAACTGGAATGTACCACGTTACCAAGGGAGCATTCTTTCAGTTACTGGCTTGCCAGCAAATACTCAACATCTGATTCAAGTCATAAGGATTTTTACAATTTAAATAAAAAAAGTTTAACATACAGGTTCTCAGCTGGTAAGTGGGTTTGGGTTATGGGGAGAAGATGGGAAAATGGAATTGAGAGATAAATCAGCAATGACTGAGTGGCAGAACAGACTCAAAGGACCGAATGGGTGAATTCTGCTGCTGCATCTTCTGGTTTAATTAAGCTGAGATGCCACAGTTTATAGTGGGCACAAAGGTGCAGTACCAGCTGCATGCTGCCACAGATGGCGCTTGGCTAATGGTTGGCAGTTACCAAGGATGTTCTATGTTTATGTTCATCCCACTGGGTGCCACACCCTCCCCGTGCCTGTTTTCTCTGACTGTGTAGGAAAGAGACTATCGGCTGCCTCAGCTTGCCAGAGTATATTTTGTTTTATTTCTTTTCTTATTTAAAAGTGCAGTCTGTTGCGGGTATGGCTTCCAGGCTTGTGAGTATTCATAGGCTCCTAACTGAGGAGGACATCACAGCTTGTCCTTTAAAAGATTAGCTTTATTTGTCATATGCACATCAAAATATACAATGAAATATGTTGTTTGTGTAAACAACCAACAAAATTTGGCAATGTGCTAAGAGTAGCCTGCAAGTGTCACCGTGCCCCGAATTCACTAAGCCTAACCCACGTGTCTTTTTGGACTGCGGGGGGCGGGGGGGGAACCGAAACACTGAGAGGAAACCCGGGCGGTCTACAAGCTCCTTATAGACTGTGGTGGCAATTAAACCCCGATCTTACAGCTGGTGTGGTAAAGCATTATACTAACCTCCCGCTATGCTACTGTGCTGTCCCTTGCCCTCACCTGTTGTCCTGTTAGCCTGGGCTCCTAGCAGTGGGCAGCAGTCTCTAGTGATCTACATGTTGCTCAATCCCACTAGCCTAGTCCATACAATAAAAACCCTGCACATGAAATCCTCATTCCCAGCTCATTGTACTTTTGAACCAACATTGTAATCTAGAAGGTAGCAATGTTCCAAGATGCTGAGCCTAGTAGTGACAGGTGTATGTGGGTGGTGCTGTTGGACTCAGTCGCTCTCTGTTTCCTGGTCTGTATGGGCTTTATACCACTGAATCAATGTTAGCAGTGAGTTCAGTTGAAACTGTGGGCTAATAGTGGAATAGTGGCAGCCTAAATCAGTAGTGACGAATGACTTAAATTCCGTCAGCTGATCAATCCCTGATTGAAATCATAGTGTCCTCATGATCTAACCTGGTGGCCCCCGATTTTTTAACAAAACCCTCATTGTTCAAACACCTCCCTCATCCCATGAACCCTGATCACATCACAGGCCACTCCTTTTAAAGTGTTAGAAATGGCCAGAAAATTCCAGAAAAGTACAAGTGGTCCTAAGGCTGTGGTCACTTAAAGTAGTAAATCTATTTCTGTATTCTGTCAACTCTTCTACCAAATTTCCTCAAAATTATTGAAGTGGCGTGGGCCTTCTGTACTCTCTGCACCCCTGTCTGCCACCCCAGCACCTGTGGTTGAAACACTGGCCAAACTGTTGACACCTAGCAATGAAATCAGTATTCCATGAGTTGCTGCTGTGAACCTTGCATGCTGCAATGTGCAGTGGGAGCCAGAGGCCTCCCTTCCTGGCCAGCAAAGAACACACAGACACTACCAGTGCTCTGAATTCTCTGGAGTGAATCACTTTCAGCTGTGTGGCAGTGTGAAGCCTGAGCAAAACTGCTTTTTCCACTGATGAAGTGGAGGGTGTGACAGCAGAATGCTGGCTTTTCACACAGGCAAGCTGAGTTGCACAGAGCCAGGTGAGATACTTGGAATCAGTCCTTTCAGCCCTTGGTGCCAGTAAGCGTCGAGGTAACAGTGGAGCAGATGTGACCTCCTTCCCTCTAGCAGGGTGGTGCCTGTCATTTGTATCTTTGGTTGGTTGCCCAATCATGCAGTTTGCCTCTGCAGCCAGAGGTAATATCTGCTGGGGCAGGACTCTGCCAATAGCATGATGCAGGACTTGTGGAAGCTCTCCAGTAGACCTGGTGTTTTCAAATATTAGAATTTAACTTGAGAAATCTGGATTTGGAGTCTACTAGAGCTACCAGACCTGCTTGGTAATCCATGTTTATCTAGGTTTTTTGGCAGCAGAGGCATTATTAATCACCGAGGCATGAATATGACAGCTGAAATGTGTGTTGCTGAACTTTAGTTTAATGTATGGGGCTGAATATTGAAGATGGCAGCGCCTTGCTGCATCTTGTTAATAGCAATCTCATTTTTCACCGTTGCTCACTTCAGTTCTGTTGCCAACCATTTGTGCACAGGAAGAAGATGTCATCATTGAAGAATACGAGGGACAGGACACTGAAGCTGAAGGCAGCGGAGAGGAAGATGATATAAAGGAGCTGAGAGCAAAAAAGCAAGCTCTGACTAAAAAGTTTGCTGAGCAGAAGCGCAGACAGGAAAAGATCCAGGTACCCAAGGCTCTTCACTGGGGAGAAAACTTTCCATCTTTTTTTTCTTTCATTTCTGTCAGCCTTGAACTGGAGCCAGAAGCATCTGTCTAGCCATATGCTTCAAACTCTTGTGCTATGTAGGGCTGGTTATAAAATAGGCAAACCAAAGACCCTTTTGGGAAAATGCACATGTGTGCCCTCGAGGCTTTGGCTTTGCTCCTGAACAGACTCAAGTTATTTTTCCAAACCCAGCTTAACCTTTTAAAAGTACGATAAATGTTTTAAAATGTTAATATCAACAGAGTCTGATGTTTCCTTCTCGATTTATCCATTCAGAAAAAGTGTGTTTTTAGACAGCTCTCCCAAAGACTCATTTGTTAAAGTTAATTTCATGTATTTTTACAACTAGCTCTCTGCTTAGGACCCAGCGGCTCGTATTAAAATCGATCACTGACAGTTAACCTGTGCACTAGCTAGAACTGATTTCTTATTTTTGGCATGTCTGATCCCTGTTTTAGTTCAATTAACTCTTTCAGTGCTAAAATATTGCTGCCATTACTTATGTCCAAGCCCTGTGCTGTTTCCTTAACGTGATTTATTTTAGGCATATCTTTATCATTGAGCTACAAACCTTAAAGGTTGTGGAAAAAATATTGCAGGATGTTGGGTAGTATTGCTTGGAACATTGTGTGTGTGTGTGTGTGTGTGTGTGTGTGTGTGTGTGTGTGTTTGTGTGTTTTGTCTTAACAACCTCTGTTACCTGGACAACAGGGAATCTCAGTCACCCAGGAGTCCATTCTCTCAGGTGCCAGTTACACTGTTCTCAATAGGATAATTTGCAAGCATTGCTGTTTTATAGTACAGGGATGTGTGATTATTGACAAAGGAAACCACAAACCAAGTGTAACTACTTCACACTTCGGGATTAATTTTTATGACAGGATGTTGCCAGCGCAGCGAATGAGAAGCCTGACAAAGCAAGAACCAGGCCGATTTGTAGTTTAGGGCTGAGGGGGTGAAGAAGGCTGACAGGGTTGGGATGAGATCCAGACAGATACCTAGGTGAGGTGGGCTGTTGGAACCTGCCATTTCCACCTCGTGTTCCTCTGGAGATGGCGGTCTGGCTCGGCGCAATACAAGGAGGGACAGATTCCAGGGCCAAGCCTTTCTGCCTCTTGGATGCTGTGCTCTCTTGGGCTCACTCAATCAGTCACACACTCCTAATACATAACAACAATCCGTAGCTCAGACACAGGCTGTCCCAGGGCACCCTACAACCAGAGCCCAAGTGGTACTATGTAAATGTAGTCTTTCTTTCCCTCTTCCCACTGAGGATTCAACTTGAATGTGTCAGTAATATTAGACTGACTGTCCCTGGTGTTTACCAGGGACTACAGGTTCAAAATACTTTGTTGAATTCAGTAAATAGGGTGTTTCTGAAGTTGTTACTGGTACTTTGTTAGATCATCACACTGGTAAACTCCGATATTTAGATTTCGAGAAAATCATTGCTCCAGAATAATTCCCTTCCACTGCTGGAAACACTTTTTGTTTTCTATTTACTACCAAGTCCCCTCATGACTCTTCATTAGATCTGATCTCTTCCCAGCCTCTTGTGATGTGGGGAGAACCCCTGTTGCTGTTCCAGTCACCTTTGAAACTGAAGCCCCTGATCCTACAGAACTACCTCTGGACACTAATGAATCTTTTTCGTACCAAGCTGGACAGTGCAACCAGAACTGAGCGACAGTTTTTTATCTGGTACCTGTGTTGGTCATGGTCCCTCAAGGATCCATTCCCAAGGCCTTACCTATACACCCCAATTTCCAAAGAGAGCCCTAGGCTTTATTAGACACCACAGCCCCTACCCCCGCTCATTAACACTTTCCTGGAAAGTTGGTGGAGAGATACATGAAGTGACTCTCCAGCCCAGGAGACACAAGGTGAAAGCCAGTGTTGTGGGTTGAAACCTGCATTAGGACTGAGAGGAGATAGGACAAATTGCAAGTACGTAATGGCATGAGATAGAGGCTGGAAGATGGGTGAGAGGTGGAACCAGATAGATGTTCCAGCTCCCATCTACACTCCTCCACCCCACATTCTCTATGTCCTGCTGTACACTAGCAGCCTTTCCTGTTCTCTCTCAGTCTTCACATTGTGCCTCCATAGATGCCGCCCGACCTGCTGAGTTCTCCGGCATTTTGTGTGTGTGTTGCTCAGGATTTCCAGTATCTGCAGAATCTCTTGTGTTATGTTAAAAGGCATAGATCGAGTGAACAGCCTTGTTTCCAGAGCAGAAATGGCTAATACAAGGGAGCATAATTTTAAGATGATTGAAGGGAAGTATAGGGGTATAGGAAAGTCAGAGGTAGGTTTCCTTACACAGGGGGTGAGTGCATGGAACACCCTATCTGGGGTGGGGGTAAAGGCAGATACAGTACATGAGGGATGGAAGGAAGGGTTAGATTGGTCTTGGAGTAGGTTAAAGGGTTGGCACAACATTGTGGGCTGAAAGGCCTCCCCCTGTAGCTTTTTTGGAATTCTGGCCTGTTCAATCATCCTTCAGGGATTCCAGTCTCATCCTGCTGCTCCTCCTCTCCTCTGCCGTCAGATTCCAGCCTTCCCTCCATCCCTCAGGAATTCTGACCTTGAGATTACTGAACATCCTCAGGAAAAAAGCGAGGTTTGCTGACATTAGAACTGGATGCTGATAACTGCTTTCTCCTGGATTTATTGCTGAAGCCCACATACTATATAATTCTGTGCAGATGGTCACTGTTTGAATGAAGCACACACCATGGATGTGTCTCATGACACATGTTCAGAGTTCGTCATGTAATAGAGACAAAGGTGCATTGAGTATGAGATTATGATGATGACAAGAAGTTGATCTATTTAGTAGTGGGATGGGTTGTGAGGTGGAGATACATCTGTACTGAAGGAGGTGTAAGGAGCTCCTTCCCTCCGCTAGCCTGCAGGTCACCCTTAGGCAAGGTGTAGCACCTGCTTAGCCTCCGATCAGGGTCACGTGGACCCATGGGAGCAGGTGGTGGATGGTCGTATGAGCAGCTGGTGCACATCACAGGTCCTGGTTATGCAACTCCTGATGCCAGCAGACAGTCTCTGAAGAATATTGATAATGGCCGGGGGTCACCCATCTTGTAAAAACACTGCCTGGAAGAAAGCAATGGCAAACCACTTCTGTAGAAGAACTTGACAGGAACAATCATGGTCATGAGACCACGATGGTCCACGTTATACGATATGGCACATAATGACGATGAGTATTTGGAATGTGAATGGGTTTCAAATGCTAATTAAGTTGCAAGGCATTAGTGCTCACTTATATTGCTCACCCAGATTCTGGGTACTTTTGATATGGACTCTTTGTGCCTATTTTCAGTGAGCTGTTAGGCTCGGCATTTGATCCAGATCCTTCACTTGTTCTTAGACCTGTCTGGGAAACTGCCTCTCTCAGTCTCATTGACCACCATACCTAAATCAGATCAAAGACACAGATGCACTGAATGGATTCTGGTTGCCTCCCAGTTACATAAACTGGAGATAATCCTAAATAATCTGAAACATTTATAATTATTTAACAACCAAGGAAGTACTACTTAATAATCCTCACTGAGATGAACAAAATCTTAAACACAAGGAAATCTGCAGATGCTGGAATTTCAAGCAACACACATAGAGGTTGCTAGTGAACGCATCAGGCCAGGCAGCATCTCTAGGAAGAGGTACAGTTGACGTTTTGGGCCGAGACCCTTGTTAGGACTAACTGAAGGAAGAGTTAGTAAGAGATTTGAAAGTGGGAGGGGGAGATCCAAAATGATAGGAGAAGACAGGAGGGGGACGGATGGAGCCAAGAGCTGGACAGGTGATTGGCAAAAGGGATATAAGAGGATCATGGGACAGGAGGCCTAGGGAGAAAGAAAAGGGGAGGGGGAACCCAGAGGATTGGCAAGGGGTATAGTGAGATGGACAGAAGGAGAAAAAGGAGAGAGAGAAAAAGAATGTGTATATATAAATAAATAACGGATGGGTTATGAGGGGGAGGTGGAGCATTAGCGGAAGTTAGAGAAGTCAGTGTTTATGCCATCAGGTTGGAGGCTATCCAGACGGAATATAAGGTGTTGTTCCTCCAACCTGAGTGTGGCTTCATCTTTACAGTAGAGGAGACCATGGATAGACATATCAGAATGGGAATGGGATGTGGAATTAAAATGTGTGGCCACTGGGAGGTCCTGCTTTCTCTGGCGGACAGAGCGTACGTGTTCAGCGAAACGATCTCCCAGTCTGTGTCGGGTCTCGCCAATATATAGAAGGCCGCATCGGGAGCACCGGACGCAGTATATCACCCCAGCCAACCCACAGGTGAAGTGTTGTCTCACCTGGAAGGACTGTCTGGGGCCCTGAATGGTAGTGAGGGAGGAAGTGTAAGGGCATGTGTAGCACTTGTTCCGCTTACAAGGATAAGTGCTGGGAGGGAGAACGGTGGGGAGGGATGGGGGAGACGAATGGACAAGGGAGTCCCATAGGGAGCGATCCCTGTGGAAAGCAGAGGGGCGGGGGAGGGAAGGATGTGCTTAAAGGTGGGATCCCATTAGAGGTGGTGGAAGTTATGGAGAATTATATGTTGGACCCGGAGGCTGGTGGTGTGGTAGGTGAGGACAAGGGGAAGCCTATTCCTAGTGGGGTGGTGGAAGGATGGAATGAGAGCAGATGTGCGTGAAATGGGAGAGATGCGTTTGAGAGCAGAGTTGATGCTGGAGGAAGGGAAGCCCCTTTCTTTAAAAAAGGAGGACATCTCCTTCGTCCTGGAATGAAAAGACTCATCCTGAGAGTAGATGCGACGGAGACGGAACTCTTCTTCTGCCGGCACAGTCTTCAAACCTACTTCTTCTGCAAGGACTCTCCCACCCCCACCGATGACCCCCTTCTCCCATCTTCAACCCTCCTCCTCTTCATGGACACCCCGCTCTGGTCTTCTGCCTGCTCTGGATCTCTTTATTGCTAACTGCTGATGGGACATCAACTGTCTCGACTTCACTGCACCTTGTTCCAATTCCGACCTCACTCCTTCCGAACACTCTGCTCTCCACTCCCTCCGCACTAATCCTAACCTTACTATTAAACCTGCCGATAAGTGGGGTGCTGTTATAGTCTGGCGCACTGACCTCTACCTTGCCAAGGCACAGTAACAACTCACGGATACCTCTTCTTATTTACCCCTTGTTCATGACCCCACTAAGGAGCACCAGGCCATTGTCTCCCACACCACCACCAACTTTATCCGCTCAGAGCAATCTCCCATTCACTGCTACCAACCTTTTAGTTCCCACACCACGCACTTCCCGTTTCTACCTCCTACCCAAGATCCACAAACCTGCTTGTCCTGGCCGACCTATTGTCTCAGCTTGCTCCTGCCCCCCCGAACTCGTTTCTACATACCTCGACACGGTTTTATCCCCCCTTGTTCAATCCCTTCCTACCTATGTTCGTGACACTTCTCACGCTCTGAAACTTTTCGATGATTTTAAGTTCCCTGGCCCCCACCGCTTTATTTTCACCATGGATGTCCAGTCCCTATATACTTCCATCCCCCATCAGGAAGGTCTCAAAGCTCTCCGCTTCTCTTTGGATTCCAGACCTAACCAGTTCCCCTCTACCACCACTCTGCTCCGTCTAGTGGAATTAGTCCTTACTCTTAATAATTTCTCCTTTGGCTCCTCCCACTTCCTCCAAACTAAAGGTGTAGCCATTGGCACCCATATGGGTCCTAGCTATGCCTGCCTTTTTGTTGGCTTTGTGGAACAATCTATGTTCCGTGCCTATACTGGTATCTGTCCCCCACTTTTCCTTCGCTACATCGACGACTGCATTGGTGCTGCTTCCTGCACGCATGCTGAGCTCGTTGACTTTATTAACTTTGCCTCCAACTTTCACCCTGCCCTCAAGTTTACCTGGTCCATTTCCGACACCTCCCTCCGCTTTCTAGATCTTTCTGTCTCTGTCTCTGGAGCCAGCTTATCCACTGATGTCTACTATAAGCCTACTGACTCTCACAGCTATCTGGACTATTCCTCACCCTTTCTCTTGCAAAAATGCCATCCCCTTCTCGCAATTCCTCCGTCTCCGCCGCATGTGCTCTTAGGATGAGGCTTTTCATTCCAGGACGAAGGAGATGTCCTTTTTTTAAAGAAAGGGCCTTCCCTTCCTCCACCATCAACTCTGCTCTCAAACACACCTCTCCCATTTCACGCACATCTGCTCTCACTCCATACTCCTGCCACCCCACCAGCCTCCGGGTCTAACATATAATTCTCCGTAACTTCCGCCACCTCCAACGATCCCACCACTAAGCACATCTTTCCCTCCCCCCTCTCTCTGCTTTCCACAGGGATCGCTCCCGACACGACTCCCTTGTTCATTCGTTTCCCCCATCCCTCCCCACCGATCTTCCTCCCGGCACTTATCCTTGTAAGCGGAACAAGTGCTACACATGCCCTTACACTTCCTCCCTCACTACCATTCAGGGCCCCAGACTGTCCTTCCAGGTGAGGCGACACTTCACCTGTGAGTTGGCTGGGGTGATATACTGCGTCCGATGCTCCCGATGTGGCCTTCTATATATTGGCGAGACCCGATGCAGACGGGGAGATCATTTCGCTGAACACGTACGCTCTGTCCGCCAGAGAAAGCAGGATCTCCCAGTGGCCACACATTTTAATTCCACGTCCCATTCCCATTCTGACATATCTATCCATGGTCTCCTCTACTGTAAAGATGAAGCCACACTCAGGTTGGAGGAACAACACCTTATATTCTATCTGGGTAGCCTCCAACCTGATGGCATGAACATTGACTTCTCTAACTTCCGCTAATGCCCCACATCCCCCTCGTACCGCATCCATTACTTATTTCTATACACACATTCTTTCTCTCTCTCTCTCTCTCCTTTTTCTCCCTCTGTCCCTCTCACTATACCCCTTGCCCATCCCCTGGTTTCTCTCCCCCCCCCCCCCACCGTCTTTCTCCCTGGACCTCCTGTCCCATGATCCTCTCATATCCCTTTCGCCAATCACCTGTCCAGCTCTTGGCTCCATCCCTCCCCCTCCTGTCTTCTCCTATCATTTTGGATCTCCCCCTCCCCCTCCCACTTTCAAATCTCTTACTAACTCATCCTTCAGTTAGTCCTGACGAAGGGTCTCGGCTTGAAACGTCGACTGTACCTCTTCCTAGAGATGCTGCCTGGCCTGCTGTGTTCACCAGCAACTTTGATGTGTGTTGAACAAAATCTTGAAGGTTTGAATCCCAGCAATGTGTGCTCCAGGCCAAGATCCTTCATGAGGATTATGTGAACCTCCTGAGGAAGGGTCTCAGCCTGAAATGTCAGCTCTTTATTCCTCTCCATAGATGCTGCCTGACCTGCTGAGTTCCTCCAGCATTTCGTGTGAGTTAATCTAGATTTCCAGCATCTGCAGAAGCTATGTTTAGGACAGTGCTCAGTGGGTTTCTGGAAATGTGGAGTGTTGAGCAGACTTCTTTGTTTTTCCTTGACACAGGTTTGCCTTTCTCTGGCCTCAGTATGCATTGGCTGCTATCCAGACCATAGTTTTCCTTTGATAAATCTTGCTTTACACTCTCTTCCTTGCCCACTTCTCCCTTTGACCCCATTTCTCCTCTTTGTGCCTTGTTTTTCTTCTGGCAACATTTTCCCTCAGTTGTCCAGCTGAGCTTTGTTCCTCTTGTTGCTGGAGCAGCCTTCGGTTCCACATTGGAGGCTGGTCAACAAGGTTCAGTCGCTCGACATTCAAGATGAGATAGCAGAATTGGATTCAGCATTGGCTTATTGGGAGACGTCAGAGAGTGGCTGTCGATGATGTCTCTCTGACTGGAGGCCTGTGACTAGTGGAGTGCCGCAGGGATCGGTGATGGGTCCATTGTTGTTTGTTATCTGTATCAATGATCTGGGTGATAATGTGGTTAACTGGATCAGCAGATTTGCAGATGACACCAAGATTAGGGGTGTAGTGGACAGCAAGGAGACTACCAAAGCTTGAAGAAAATGGTCAGGACCTGCTAGGAAAATGAGCTAAAAATGATGAATGGAATTTAATGCACACAAGTGTGAGGCATTGCACTTTGGGAGGACAAACCAGGATAGGTCTTGCACAGTGAGCAGTAGGGCACTGAGAAGAGGGGTAGAGCAGGGATCTGCGAATACTGATCCATAATTCATTGAAAGTAGCATTTTAGGTAGATAGTGTCATAAAGAATGCTTTTGGCATATTGATCTTCATAAATCAAGGCAGTGGGTGCAGAAGTTGGGATGTTATGTTGAAGTTCTCTAAGACGTTGATGAGGCCAAATTTGAGTATTGTGTGCAGTTCTGGTCAGCTGCGTACAAGAAGATTAAATGATTGCAGTGAAAATTTACAAGGATGTTGCTGGGTCTTGAGAACCTGAGTAATAGGGAACGGTTGAACTGGTTAGGACCTCATTCCCTGGAGTGTGGCAGAATGAGGGAGATTTGATAGAGAGATACAAAATTCTGGGGGATATAGATGGGGTAAACACAAGCAGGCTTTTTCCACTGAGGTTGGGTGAGACTGGAACTAGAGGTCATAGGTTAAGGGTGAAAGGTGAAATATTTAGGGAAACCTGAGGGGGAACTTCTTCCCTCAGAGGGTGGTGAGAGTGTGGAATGAGCTGCCAGCACAAGTGATGGGTGCAGGTTCAGTTTTAACATTGAAGAGAAGTTAGGGTAAATACGTGGGTGGCAGGGGTATGGTGCAGGTGCAGCTCGGTGGGACTAGCCAGAATAACCGTTCAGCACAGACTAGATGGGCTGAAAGGTCTGTTTCTGTGCTGTACTGGCGCTATGACTCTTCACCTCCCAGTTCACCCTCCTCTGGGGCCATCATAGTCTTGCTAAACAGTTTCCTAATCGCAGTTTCCAGTGGCTACTAAGCCAGTCCAAGGAATCTGGCACCCATCTTTCCTTCAGGTGAATTAATGTCTCTGGGTTAATATGGCTCAAAGTAACAGAACAGCAGTTGAAGACTGAATGAAAGTCAGTTCTCCAGTTTGGATTGGATAATTGTATGGCCTTGCAAGAAGGTTGACTCAGGGTACGGTTGATCATTGCTGAGACCCAGTGGTGTATTTCTGTGGTTGGAAGCTGGTCGAACTCCCACAGTCTCTGGATGCCATTACTGCCTGTGTGTCAGCCACTGCCAAGAAATACCAAAGCTCTTTAGATTTGTGCTAATGTGGTTTGTCCTGATGGATATGATACGTTGCATTCTATACTGGGCAAAATGGATCTCTCCTGTGGATTTAGCAGTAATTTACTTCAGATGGTAATAAAGAGGAGAATTGGTTTCCCAGTGAATCAGGCACTTAGCTGATTACAAAAAGGCTTAATCTATCATATGAGCTGGTATGAAGTGATAATGTTGTCTGTTCTTGATTCCCTAATAGTTCTGCTTGCATCCACAATGGTAAACTTCTTCATAACGTACACACGTACCTCTTGCAGACTAAATCAGGTCTTTCTCGTTCTGAGCTTTTGTTCACCCGAGCAGCCTGCCACTGGACAATCAGCTGTTGGTTATAACAGTGGTTCCCAATGAAACATCACAAGTCCTGGTTATGCAACCATTGACGCCAGGCAGACAGTCGCTGAAGAGTAGTGACAATGCTGGGGTCACTGTCTTGTAAAGACATTGCCCAGAAGAAGGCAATGCAAACCACTTCTGTAAAAGAACCTGCCAAGAACAATCACGGTCATGGAAAGACCATGATCACCTAAGTCACAGGACATCGCACAAATGAACAAGCCCAATGAAAAGAGCTGTGAACCTCAACACCCCACTCCTCTCACAACCATCAACACCCCCTCCCTCTCCACTGCTCTCATCACCCCCTCCCCAACCCTCACTGCCCCCTCCACAGATGCTGCCTGCCCATCTCCAGCATTCTCCATTTTTATATCAGGTTCCAGCATGAGCGTTTGTTGTTTTCTCCCATTCCCATTTGTGTCTGGGTCTGTTCTTGCTGTACACATTCCAGGATGAAGCATTAGTAAGGAGTAATTCTAAGGTGCGATAATTGGTTTTATCATGTTGCTCTACACTAACTGCACTGCATATGGCAGTCTTGTCAAACCTGCCTTGCTTGCAACCCCTTTGGCTTGAATTAAAACTGTCCATTCTTTGTGGCTTGTATCTCTCCCCATTGCCCAGGTCAGCCTCTGTCCTGCCTTGTTGCCTTCTGTTAGGGGTGCAAGATGGATGTGAAGAGACAGGGCAGTTTGCACCCAGTCTTTGTGGAGAGGATGTTTCCTATAGTGGGGTGTCCAGAACTAGAGAGCACAGCCTCAAAATTGAGGGGCGACCTTTAGAACAAAGGTAAGCAGGTTGTTTTTCAGTCAAAGAGTAGTAAGTCTATGGAATGCACTGCTAAAGACTGCAGTGGAGGCCAAGTCCGTGCTTTATTTAAGGCGGAAGTTGATCTTTTCCAGATTGGTCAGGGTATCAGAGGATGTGGTGAGAAGGCAAGTGTATGGAGTTGAGTGGGATCCAGGATCAGCCATGATGGAATAGCAGAGCAGACTCGATGGGCTGAATGGCCTAATTCTCCTCCTATGGTCTTATCTACCTGTTAATTTTATCAGAAATTATCAGGAATCAGAAACACAACATTCTCTTTCAACCCCAGCCTTGGTTTAGGAAGAATTTCACATGGTTTCTATAAAGAATTACTTCCGTCCTGGCATCTTTTGCACCTTACAGCCAAGTTCATTCTGATCTCAGTCTGAGAACGACAGGTGTGATTTCAGCTTCCCCATCCCAAGCATTAAGCACCAGTGCCCACAGCAGGAATATTGTTCATCAGTCTAATCTCCACATGGGCCTCTTGCACACTCTCACTCATCCAGTTAAACATTTAACTGTTTTCATACTCGCCCCTTTCACTTCCACTGTGATTTAATGTTCTACGCTGAAACATTTTGCACACTACTCACAGATCCTGCAAAGGAGGCACAACAGCGGCTATATTTCCTTCAGAGTTTGAGGAGATTTGGTATGTCACGAAAGACACTCACAAATTTCTACAGATGTACCATGGAGAGCATACTAACTGGTTGCATTCGCCATTTGATATGGAGGGGCCACTGCACAGGATCAAAATAAGCTACAGAAAGTTATAAATTCAGTAAGCTCACTAACCTCCCCAACATCCAGGACATCTTCAAGGAGCAATAACTCAGAAAGGCAGTATCCATCATTAAGCGCCCCCATCACTCAGGACATGCCCTCTTCTCTCTCATTACTACCATCAGAGAGGAGGTACAGAAACCTGAAGACACACACTCAACCATTCAGGAACAGCTTCTTCCCCCTGCCATCGTATTTCCTAATGGACGTTGAACCGATGAATCTTCACTACTTATTTTTGCTCCTTTTGCACTTCTTATTTATCAGAGTAGCCTCAGATCCAGGGGCACTTTATTTTACAAGTGGCCCAACATGCTTTGAAAGGGCAAAGGAAAGGAATTGTGTACATACTGGAGGAGAAAGTCATAGGGCAGCCGGGAGGGAAGTAGCACGAATTGGGTAACCTTTTAAAAGACTGAGCACAGACATGATGAACCAAATGGCCTTTTTCCAAATTGTACAATTCCATGAGTGAGTGGGAGTGCAGAACAATTTAGAACAGGGAGTACGTTTGCCACTGGCAATGATGTTAGATGTGAAAGACAACCATCTTGTCCTGTAGCAAATTCCTTTTTGAGTGAAAGACTTGTTAACTCTCTGACAGGTTTGCTAGTTCAGGGTTAAGGAAGTATTACTGAGACTGGTGTCATACATCATGCAATGGTTGTTTTTCCTTAGCATCTATTTTTCAATTCAGTTGTATGAGACCTAAAAAAATTCTCCAAAGCCCTTGGAAACCAATTCAAAATTTAGACAAATTTGTGACTGAAGGTCTCTGAAATTAAGCTCAGATTCCACAAAGCTTAGTTAACACACAAAGTGTTGGAGGAGCACAACAGGTCAGGCAGCATCTATGGAGGGGAATAAATAGTCGAAGATTGGAGCCAACACCCTTCGCTAGGATTAACTTTCGACAAAGTGTTGGAGGAACTCAGCAGGTCAGGTAGCATCTTTCGAGGGGAATAAACAGTCAAAGATTCAGGCAAGACCCTTTATGAGGACTAGCTTGCCACAAAGCTACTGGGTTTACCATTCTATGCTAAGGATGAGTTGGGAGGTATTCTCCTGTTCAGTACCATGGAATAATAGGGATGTTTCTTCAGCCCATTGAACTTTCTGCAGCCTTCTGCTATTGCCCTGCACCTTCCCAATGCTTTGCAGTGTTTGAAAATCAGACTCACTTCTGTCATTAACTTCAGGCACTGAATTGCATGAAAACCGTCCTGGTTTAAGTACGGGTGCTAGCTTAAGTATTTGATGTTTTGCAGTGCTAATGATATTATATAAATACAAGTTACTGATGTTTATAAGCTCTTCTGTGAAATCCGTTTAGATTACTATTTTAAGAAAGAGTATATTCGTGGGAACCCATCTCCAAAGAGGTTGGCTCAAAGAATGTCTTTGGTTTACAGCAATTTGACCATAAGACATGGGATCAAAATTAGGCCATTCAGCCCTTCCTAGTCTGCTTCACTAAGTTTGTTTCCATTTCTTCCCTAGGTTGGCAGAAGTTGATCAATTTTGTTATCTTTAATTGGTTCTACTTCAGTTTGGTTCCATCCACACCTTACATGTTGAGTTGAATGCAATGTTCAGGCTGGGTATTTGTACAATGAAGTGATGATGGACGTAGGCTGGGTAAGGTTGGGGTACTGCCATGCAGAATCAGTGGACAGACCTATGACTGTCCAGAAAACGGTCTCGCTGTATAACTGGTTCCTTTTTGGATGGAGTGTTACATTCCCAGTAGCTGAGCTGAACATTAAAGAAGGGCTTATGGGAAAAGGTGATGGAGGATGTGTTGGCCAAATAACCCTCAGCATTTCCTCCTTGGTTCTGTCATCACAAGGCTTCAGAAACCCCTTCAGTTCACTGATAGATGTACCACCAACTTCTCAAGGGGGCATTTAAGGACCCACACTAATAAATAAAAGCATAGAAGAGGTGGAGTAAACTAGACAGAGAAGACATTTTTATTTATTAAGATGCAATGCGGAACTGGCCCTTCCAGACCTTCAAGCTGTGCTGCCCAGTAACCCCTGATTTAACCCTAGCTTAATCACAGGACAATTTACAATGACCTATTAACTTACCAACTGGTAGGTCTTTGGACTGTGGAAGGAAACTGGAGCACACAGAGGAATCCTACAGGGTCATGGGAGAAAGTACAAACTCCTTCCAGACAGCAGTGGGAATTGAACCCAGATCAGTAGTACTGTAAAGCACTGTGCTAACCACTACTGTACTGGGGGCATGTTGGGGAACATATCGTTAAAGATTATGGGAGATTGTGATCTGAAATTGTGAAGAGACCTAGTGGATTGAGGACAGAAGAGACCCAGTGGATCAAGGATTGATGATGGAAGAGATCTAGTGGATGAAGGATTGGGGATGGAAGAGACTCAATGGATCAAGGATTGAGGGTGGAAGAGACCTAGTGGATCAAGGATTGAGGATGGAAGTGACCCAGTGGATCGAGGATTGAGTATGGAAGAGACCCAGTGGATCGAGGATTGAGGATGGAAGAGACCCAGTGGATCGAGGGTTGAGAGCAGAATTGACCCAGTGGGCTGAGGGTTGAGGATTGAAGAGACTTAGTGGATCAAGGGTGGAGGATGTCCATCCATAGGACATGAGCAGCATAACTGCAGGAAAATTTGGAGAGGGAAGACACTGGGGGAAATAAAACTCTGTACACAGGAGTAAAATTGAAATGTTGCTGCTTGATTGTACTAGTTACAAAGCCTTTCATCACTTCATTTCATTGCTGAGTAGATGTGGGGTGTTAGAATGGGTGAACGATTGTCCACATTGTCAGGTGGGTGGCAGTGATGTAACTGTTACAGAGTGTCTCAAGGCGCAGCTGGTTTTGGGGAATAGCTCTTCCATGGTGCAGTTGAGATGTTACCTGATCCGGTAGCTGTTGATGTACCCAGTGTTTACAACCCTATGGCATAGAGTGATCAAGTTGGCTGAAGGCTGCCTTCCATGATGGGGAGGTGGGGCGGATCTGAAGTATTGCCAGCATCTTGGTCCATTTCTGTTTCAGCCTGGTCTTGCTGAGGGTGACACATCTGGAAGCCACTTCCTCCTGATGCCTCTTTAAATGCAGTTCCTGCCATCAGGTAGTCAATATCTCTAACTTCTGGTAATTCCCCCCTCCCCTTCTCTCTTTTTCCATTCCTTCTCACTCCTTTTCTTCTCCTCACCTGCCCATCACCTCCCCTGGTGCCCCTATTCCTTGCCTTTCTCTCATGGTCCACTGTCCTCTCCTATTAGATTCCTCCTTCTTCAGCCCTTTACTTCTTCCACCTATTACCTCCCAGCTTCTTTCTTCATCCCCCTCACCTATACACCCACTCACCTTCCCCCTCACCTATCATCTACAGTTTGAGCTCCTTCCCCCCCCCTGCCAATTTCTTATTCTAGCCTTTGTCCCTTTCCTTTCCAGTCCCGATAAAGAATCTCAACTGCTTATTCCCCTCCATAGATACTGCCTGACCTGTTGAGTTTCCCCAGCATTTTGTGTGTGGACCTCTTTAAATTGTCTGCTGCCTGTCACTCTCATATGTCCGTGCCAGGATCTGATCCTTGGTGCAATTCCTTAACTGATAATTTTCTCGGATGTTGTTACATCATCATTGGATTTTTTATCTTCACTTCAGGTATCCCTGCTGCTGGCTAACATTCCCTGTCGAATCAGAGATTTAGATTGGTAAATTGTCACAGGTACAGTGATCTTCTACCTGATGGGAGAGCCTAGTTCTTTCCACTCAATGTGTAACCAGCCAACCATCCATTCTTCCTCTAAAGTCTCCACATTGGCAGGTTTGTCACCACCAAGGCTCTGTTCACCAGGCCAGTACCTTATCTCTGAAACCTCAAGTTGTCTTGGATTCACCTCTTGCATTACCTTGGAGTCCAGCCACTAGGCAGTGACAGCCAGAGGCCAGGCAATTGCTGGCTGCACCCTGGACAGTGAAGTCTTGGACCAGAAGGAGGCCAAGGCTGGATGGTAGGAACACACTCCACATGTTGTCATTCACCCAGAATGTAGAGTTAAATAAACTCCTTCCTAGCATTAACAGAGTCATAGGACACTACAGTACCAAAACAGGCTCTTTGGCCCATCTACTCTGTGCCAAATTATTAATCTGCCTGGTCCCATCAACCTGTACCCGGACCATCGCCCTCCATACCTCTCCCATCCGTGTACCTATCCAAACTTCTCTTAAATGCTGCAATCAAACCCACATCCACCACTTCTGCTGGCAGCTCGGTCCACACTCTCACCACCCTATGATTGAAGAAGTTCCCCCTCATGTTCCCCTTAAATATTTCACCTTTCATTCTTAACCCATGACCTTTACTTCTCGTCTCACCCAACCTAAGTGGAAAAAGCCTGCTTGCATTTACCATATCTATACCCAACATAATTCTGTATACCTCTGTCAAGTCTCCCCTCATTTTCCTATGTTCTGGGGATAAAGTCTTAACGTATTCAACCTTTCCCTGTAACTAAGGTTTTCAAGTCCTGGCGACACCCTTGTAATTTTTTTCTGTATTCTTTCAATCTTATTGACATCTTTCTGCAGGTTGGTGACCAGAACTGCACACAGTGGACCAAAGTCGGCCTCTTCAACGTCTTGTACAACTTCAACATAACATCCCAGCTTTTGTACTCATTGCTTTGATTTATGAAGGCCAATGTGCCAAAAGCTTTCTTTATGACCCTATCTACCTGAGATGCCACTTTCAATGAATTATGGATCTGTATTCCCAGATCCCTCTGTACACTGCACTCCTCAGTCCTGCCTTGGTTTGTCTTCACAAAGTGCAGTATTTCACTCTTACCTGCATTAAATTCAATCTGCCTTTTTTCAGCTGGTCCAGATCCCGCTGCAAGCTTTGATAACCTTCCACACTGTCCAGTACACCCACAATCATGTTGTCATCCACAAATTTGCTGATTCAGTTGACCACATTATCATCCAGATCGTTCACATAGATGACAAACTACAACAGAAACCAGCAGCGAGTCCAGTCAGAGAGGCACCCATCTACTATACTCTGGCTTCTTCCACAAAGCCAATGTCTAATCTAATCTACATCATCTTGAATGCCGAGCGACTGAACATCCTTGACCAACCTCCCATGTGAGACCTTGTCAAAGGTAATAAAACCATTAATTTAGGCTAACACAGCCCAAAACCATCACAAAAGCTGGCCTCCCCACCATAAGCTCTGCCTACACCACAATGCTTCAGGGAAGCAGCCAGCAAGATCAAGGACCTTGCTCACCCAAGGTATTCCACCCCTCCCCCAATCAGGCTTGAGAGCACATATCACCAAGCTCAAAGCCAGCCTGCACGCCGCTGTTACAAGACACTTGAACAGCCCCTTGTACGATAAAGATAAAGCTTGATCTTGCAATCAACCTCGTTATTGCCCTTACAGCGTATTGTCTACCTGCACTGCATTTCTATACAGAGATCACAGTTAACCTGGTGACTGTGTGGGACCGTTACCTGTGTCCTGTACAGAGATCACAGTTATCCAAGAGACTGTGTGGGACGTTACCTGTTCTATACAGAGATCACAGTTATCTTGATGACAACAGGATGTTACCTGTGTCCTGTACAGAGATCACAGTTATCATGGTGACTGTGTGAGACGTTACCTGTGTCCTGTACAGAGATCACAGTTATCCTGGTGACAGCAGGATTTTACCTGAGTCCTGTACAGAGATCACAGTTATCATGGTGACTGTGTGAGACGTTACCTGTGTCCTGTACAGAGATCACAGTTATCCTGGTGACAGCAGGATTTTACCTGTGTCCTGTACAGAGATCACAGTTATCATGGTGACTGTGTGAGACGTTACCTGTGTCCTGTACAGAGATCACAGTTATCCTGGTGACAGCAGGATTTTACCTGAGTCCTGTACAGAGATCACAGTTATCATGGTGACTGTGTGGGAAATCAGGGTGTTATTCTGCAGCCTTTGGTCAATGTGTGAAACCCAGGTGACAGTGTTGTTGTTTTCTGACTGGGAAAGTTATTTCCAATTAAATTCTTCTTTGTTTTCTGTCTTTTGCTAAAAATACACAGCGCAGAGGAAGAGATGGCTGGATCTAGGAGTAGATGGGAAGTGCACTCAGTTCGTGGAGATTTGAATTGAATTAGAGGGTCACGTCCAGTTTAGGATGTGAGTAAGTCAATCCCTGAATAATGCAGCCAGAGGATGGGGCAGGGAGACCACGCTTAGAATAATGGGTGGTAGTTACAGTCTCCCCCTTTTCCTCATCAGTGTTTCCTTTCCTATGGCAATTGTGACCTGCATCTGGCCTGGAGACTTGCATTGATAGGATCAAAAACCAGGTGGTCACTGCTCCAGTGAGACAGAGAGAGAGGGGGGGAGGAAGTTTCAAGTTTAGCTGACACCCTCCATAACCTCTGGAGGGTTTCTGCATGGGCATCCTGCCAGTAAAGCATTATGAAGCACAGAACAACCCCAAGAGGAGCTTCTACAGACTCTTCATATACAAACACAAATAAATCTCGCTGACTTGTGAACCCTGCAGCTCGGTATAAATCAGTTGAAAGCTGGAGTTCACTTCCACCGGCCGCTGTGTGTGACTTGGCACTCCTTCCCCTTGGCCTTGCTGTGTGCATCCTGTGTCCTGTGCACCACACGGTGCAGGCTGCTATTGGGACGTGACAAGCTGCACAACAGCCTCTCCGCTGCCAGATTGTGATGGGGTGAAGTTGAGAAAATGGGTATAGGCAGACAGAAGGCTACATGTCACTTCCACTGCTGGCTGCAGTTTAACCCTTTCCCTGCTGTAGGATGTGTCTGCCCTGTCTTCAAAATCTTGACCCTAGTATTGGAAAGCTTCCCTGCTCAGACTCCCACTTGCAATTTGTTCCCTGTTGCAATACAAGGGTCTCGGAGAAAAATTCTGTAATGCTGCATAATACATGGAACAAGGAACAGTACAGCACAATATAGGCTCTTTGGCCCACAATGTTGTACTGACCCTTTAACCTACCCTGAGATCAATCTAACCCTTCCCTCTCACATATCCCTCCATTCTCCGATCCTCCCTGTGCCTATCTAATAGTCTTTTAACTGTCCCTCGGTATCAGCCTCCACCACCACCCTTGGCAGCACATTCCACACACTCATCACTCTCTGTGTAAACAAACCTACCTCATATAAAAAAAAGAGATGGATAGGGCACTTAAAGATAGCGGAGTCAAAGGTTATGGGGATAAGGCAGGAACTGGATACTGATAGTGGATGATCAGCGATGATCACAGTGAATGGCGGTGCTGGCTCAAAGGGCCAAATGGCCTACTCCTGCACCTATTATCTATTGTCTGTTGTCTATAGCCACCCCTATACTTTTCTCCAATCACCTTAAAATAATACTCCCTGGTATGAGCCATTACTGCTCTGGAAAAGGGTCTCTGGGTGTCCACTGGGCCTGTGGCTCTACACTTGATGTGTCCTGGACAATGCAGTGTTTGGAGCTTGAGATCGTTAATCATCTCCTTTCTGCAGTCAGCAGGACACAACATTGTTTTACTGGAAATGTTGCACTGTGTAGTTTGTCAATCAGCTTCTGAAAATACGTGTCAAACCTTCTGCAATGTACACTTTGCCAACAAAGATACTGGTAAGAAAGTCAGTTGTGAAGAGGGCATAATGAAGCTGAAGAGGGATTGAGATGGGTTGGGTGAGTGTGAAATGATCTGGTAAATTGTATTTGCTGTGGGAAACTCAGATTGTCCATGTTGACAGAAACAGAGAAAGATGCAAAGGTGCATGTAAGAGATTGTACACCTTGGAGATAAGGTATTTATGTGCAGTGTGCAGGCACAGCGCGTATGCGAGAAAAAACAGACACAAAATGCTGGAGGAATTCAGCAGGTCAGGCAGCACCTATAGAAAGGAATAAACAGATGACATTTCAGCTGAGACCCTTCATCGGAATGTATGTAGAAAAGCTGGTAGATTTTATTGCTTTACTGTGAGAAGAACCAAATACAAAGTACAGAGATTATGCATCAGGCTTTGGTGGGCTACATCTGGAAGGAGTAATGTTAGGTGTTTGAGGATTAATATCAATACATTAGAAACATACAGAAAGTCTTTACTAATACTTGAAATGGGCAGGCTGTCTTATAAGGAAAAGTTACGCACTTGAGGCTTGTACCTGCTATAGTTCAGAAGGTAGATGTGGGAAGTGTCTACAGATAGGAGTTGCTCTTTAAATAGAAGTGGTCACCCATTTATTTTCTCCTGAGGTAATGGCTCTTTGCAACTCTCTTCCCCAAAAGGTCATTAAGGAAACAGTCCATAAGACGTAGGAGCCATTCATCCCATCAAGTCCGCTCTGCCATTTCATCATGGCTGATCCTGGATTCCATTCAACCCCATACACTTGCCCCCTTCATAATATACCTTGATGCCTTGACCACTTAGGAATCTATCAACTTCAGCTTTAAATATACCCACAGAATTGGCCTCCAGCGCAGTCTGTGGCAGAGCATTCCACAGATTCACCACTCTTTGGCTAAAAGATTCCTCCTTACTTCTGTTCTAAAAGGTCACCCCTCAATTTTGAGGCTGTGCCCTCTAGTTCTGGATACCCCAGAGAGAACATCCTTTCCACATCCACCTTGCCTAGTCCTTTCAACATAAAGACCATAAGACATAGAAGTAGAATTAGACCCAATCCAGTCTGCTCTGCCATTTGATCATGGCTGATCCTTTTCTCCCCTCCTGAGCCCCACTCCCCGGCCTTCTTCCCATAACCTTTGATGTCATGTCCAATCAAGAATGTATCAATCTCTGTCTTAGATACCCCCAACGACCTGGCCTCCACAGCTGCTTGTGGTAATAAATTCCACAAATTCACCATCCTCTGGCTAAGGACGTTTCTCGGCATCTCTGTTTTAAATGGATGCCCCTCTATCCCAAGGCTGTGCCCTCCTGTCCTTGACTCCCCCACCATGGGAAACATCCTTTCCACATCTACTCTGTCTGGGCCTTTCAACATTCAAAAGGTTTCAATGAGATCTCCCCTCATCCTTCTGAATTCCAGTGCGTACAGACCCAGGGGTATCAACCGTTCCTCGTACGATAAACCTTTCATTCCCAGAATCATCCTTGTGAACCTCCTCTAGACCCCCTCCAATGCCAGCACATCTTTTCTTAGATGAGGAGCCAAAAACTGTTCACAATAGTCAAGGTGAGGCCTCACCAGTGCCTTATGAAGCCTCAGCATCACATCCCTGCTCTTGTATTCTAGACCTCTTGAAATGAAAGCTAACATTGCATTTGCCTTCCTCACCACTGACTCATCCTGCAAGTTAACCTTCAGGGTGTTCTGCACAAGGACTCTCAAGTCCCTTTGCATATCAGATTTTTGGATTTTATTCCTGTTTAGAAAATAGTCTGCACATTTATTTCTTCTACCAAAGTGCATGACCATGCATTTTTCAACATTGTATTTCCTTTGCCAATTTCTTACCCATTCTCTTAATCTGCCTAAGTCCTTCTCCATCCTACCTGTTTCCTCAACACTACCTGCCCCTCCACCAATCTTCATGTCATCTGTAAACTTAGCAACAAAGTAATCTATTCCATCATCTAAATCATTTGTATACAGCATAAAAAGAAGCGGTCCCACACCGACTCCTGTAGAACACCACTAGTCACTGGCAGCCAACCAGAAAAAGATCCTTTTATTCCCACTCGCTGCCTCCTACCAATCAGCCAATGCTCTAACCATGTTAGTAACTTTCCTGTAATACCATTGGTTCTTAATTTGGTAAGCAGCTTCGTGTGGTCATTTTCAATGAACATTCTTCTAAATTCCATTGAGTTCAGGCCCAAAGCTGTCAAACATTTCTCATATGTTAATCCCTTCATTCCAGGAATCATCCTTGTGAATCTCCTCTCGCTTCCTCAGCGCTACCTACCCTTCCACCTATCTTAGTATCATCTGCAAACTTTGCCACTAAGCCATCAATTCCATTATCTAAATTATTGACAAACAATGCGAAAAGTAGCGGTCCCAATACTGACTCCTGAAGAACACCACTAGTCACTGGCAGCTAACCAGAAAAAGCCCCCTTTATTCCCACTTGCTGCCTCCTGCCTGTCAGCCATTCCTGTATCCATGCCAGTATATATCCTGTAACACCATAGGATTTTATCTTGTTAAGCAGTCTCACGTGAGGCACTTTATCAAATGCCTTCTGAAAATCTAAGTAAAGGACATCCATTGCCTCTTCTTTGTTCATCCTGCTTGTTAACTTCCTCGAAGAATTCTAACAGATTTGTCAGGCAGGATTTCCCTTTACAGAAAGCATGCTGACTTTGACTTATTTTATCATTAGTCTCCAGGTACCCAGAAACCTCGTCCTTAATAATGAACTCCAACACTTCTTCAACCACTGAGGTTGGGCTAATTGGCCAATAATTTCCTCTCTTTTGTCTTCCTCTCTTCTTAAAGAGTGGAGTGACATTTGCAATTTTCCAACATCTGGAATCTTGCCAGAATCAAGTGGTTCTTGAAAGATCATGACCAGTGCATCCGTTAT
This sequence comes from Mobula hypostoma, assembly GCF_963921235.1. NCBI lineage: Eukaryota > Metazoa > Chordata > Chondrichthyes > Myliobatiformes > Myliobatidae > Mobula > Mobula hypostoma. Next base: position 1,926,068 of record NC_086119.1, on the reverse strand, counting down.
CTCTTCAGCAACCTCTCTCAGGACTCTGGGATGTAGTCTATCTGGCCCAGGTGACTTATCCACCTTAAGACCTTTGAGTTTGCCTAACACTTTTTCCTTTGTAATAACAATGGCACTCACTCCTGCTCCCTGATACTCATGGACCTCTGGCATACAGCTGGCGTCTTTCACAGTGAAGACTGAAGCAAAGTACTTATTAAGTTCATCTGCCATTTCTTTGTCCCCAATTACTACCTCAGCAGGTCAGCCATGATAACAAGGAGACATGCTCCTACCATTAATTCATGTTTGTGTGTAACTTTCCCACTAAACTTTCTTTAAATCATTAGTCTTCAATAGAACAAAAAGCATCACTTCAGTTTGATCAACAACAGTTTTTCAACATTAACATAATATTTTAGTTGTAATTCTATAGTTCACCCCAATGGATCTTTATTGGGCTTCTAGGAGTTGGGGTTGCAACACAGAGCCATCACCCAAGTTGTGGGTGACAGGGGGTGGAAAAGTTGAAGCTATTGCTTTAGGAATGGGGGAGGGAAATCAAAAATTGTCGCCATTGTTTTATGGAGGTGGAATTGACAACGTTTTTGGTGTGATGGACTACGTAAAGGTACAGCTCCTATGATATGTTTAAATCATTAATAGTTTATTATTGTCACCATGAACAGCCTTGTTTGCTGACCAGATAAGCCATTTCCTACATAACTACATGGAGGTGGTTCAGAAGGAAAACTCAATTCAGAACTTAGCAAAAGTAGAGTGTAGGTGCACAATGTCGTTCAAGTTTGTTGTCATCTAACTACAACCAAACAAAACAACGTTCCTCCGGACCACGGCGCACCCACACAGCATGTAACCAAAATATTATCATAAATAAGTTAATAAAATATAATTCAAAGTGTATCTGGTGCACTGCACAAGTTAACAGTAAACAACTCACTGTCCTAGGGATGAGACCTCGGTGGTGGCAGGGTATTCATTAATCCTGTAGCCTAGGGGAAGAAGCTGTTACCCAGTCTAACAGACCTATTTCTGAAGCTCCTGTATCTCCTTCCTGATGGCAATGGGTCAAAGAGATTGAGGGATGGATGGTAGGGATGCTCAACGTTTGGGCCCTTCGTCTACAATACATCTCAAGTGCGCACCTTCCTAGTAACGAGACCTCGGTTGTGGCAGGGTGTTCCTTACTCTCACAGCCTGAGGGAAGGAGGTGCAACTCCAACTCCTGATTGCCATCCCCTCCTCCCTTATTCCAGTGTTATTCCTTTTCAATGGCTAATTTCATTTAATAATGATTTATAGATGCTGCCTTATTGTTGGTAGAACTGCTCTCAATGTCTGGAAACTACATGTTCCCAGCACAGATCATTCCTGTCTTTCTGATATTGACTGGGTTTGTGAGAGAGATTTACACATTCTGACCACCCTCTGTGTGATGAACGATTTCCAGGGCTCTCCACTTTTTGAATTGGTGCCATCTCACCAACGAGGAGAACTGATCACAACTTCCCTTCTCATAACTCTGTCTGGTCTCCCCTTCACATCTGAATCCTAAACATTCCCCATCTTGCAAATCTCTTCTCCTTTGTCTTTCATATCTGATCAAAATGCTGTTGGCAAGATTGTGTCCAATTACACCCACATTCTGTAAAGTGTATATAAGTTGAACAGTTCTTTGACTCTTTGATTTTGACATGGGATCTTTCTCACATTCGTACACAGTTAAAAGTCCCGCCCAAAGAATAAATGTCACCCATGAAAAGCAGGACTGGTTTAAACACACTGCACCCTTCACTCACAGGGTTTATTTAAACAAGATTGCAGCTTCTGGGAAGTATTGAAGAGAGAGACAGTTTCTGATTACCTCAGGAAGGAAATGTTTGAGGTGAAGTTCGTGACATCCCTACTTCACTGCAGTTTTATTGTGGAATCCCAGGAGAATGTCGATTGTTCAACCGTAGCAAACTGTACCACAGAGCCATTCGGCCCATCTATCCTGCTGTGCCATTCCATCATGGCTAATTTATTATCCATCTCAAACCCCATTCACCTGCCGTCTCCCGTAACCTTTAACACCACTATTTTCTGGTGCAGCACTGGGATACAGTGCAGCCCAGGACAGGAACATGACACAAAAACTGAAGAGGGTCTCCTGCAAACTCCAGCCACCTCTGTAGGAGCCGTACATGTACACAAGTGAAGAGGTACAGGAGTGTGCCACTTGTCCCTTCTATCCTGCCCCACCATACTATGCTGGCTTCAACTTCTCTGCCTTTTCCCCAGGTCCGATCTTCCACCTAAGTATTTATGTTGATCTGGTCTCCTCCACCCTCATGGGCTGAGAATTCCAGAGACCCACCACCCCCGAGAGGAGACAATTCTATACACCACAGTTTTAACTGAATGGTCATATTTAGTAGATATGTCCGCTTGTTCAAGACTCTTATACAAGTGAAAACATCTCAACGTCTATGTCAAGACCCCTTGAGGTCACACCTCCTTCGACACACCAACGAATACTGCTTGGTTTCTAATAGGGTAAACTGGTAGCTCAGCTTGTCAGCTAATTCCCTTCAGGCACAAATATGTCATTAGAGTTCCTAAAGTAAGGAAAGTTATGGGTAGTTATTTTCCAATATTGTGCCTTTCCTCGTCGCACCCTGTCCCCACCCCACACCAGCTGCGATGGGTCTGATTGCATGTTGCTGCATTTCTCGGCATGTCCCTGACAGGAAGTATAACCAGAGTGATCCCAGACAGAAATGAGTGTCCCCTGCCCCAGCATTGACAGCGACCCCCTTCCTTCAACGTGGCACTCCATCTAGTGGCCTGCCTGAGAATTGACAGATTGCTACACAATACATGACAACTGGACATCATGCCCCGGTTGGTAGTTTCCTGTGCTCCTCAGTTATGTGTATAACTAAAATACAATTCCACCCAGCTGGTTTAAACCTGGTAAAGTATTTCATTTTGATTCATTTTTTCTCCACTTCTGCTGGAGTACAATCACCCAGGTACAATCCCTGAAGACACCATTTCTCCCCAAGTGCTGTCCCTGATACACTAACTCTTCCCAGGGTATGGTCCCTGATGTACTGCCTCTCCCTGGGGTCCAGACACTGATGTACTGACTCTCCCTAGGGTACAGTCCCTGATGTATTGACTCTCCCCAGGGTACAGTCCCTGATGTACTGACTGTCCCCAGGGTACAGTCCCTGATGTACTGACTCTCCCCAGGGTACAGTCCCTGATGTACCGCCTCTCCTTGGGGTCCAGACCCTGATGTACTGACTCTCCCTAGGGTACAGTCCCTGATGTACTGCCTGTCCCCAGGGTACAGTCCCTGATGGACTGCCTCTCCCTGGGGTCCAGACACTGATGTACTGACTCTCCCCAGGGTACAGTCCCTGATGTACTGACTCTCCCCAGGGTACAGTCCTTGATGTACTGGTTTTCCCTGATGTACAGACACCGATGTATTGACTCTCCCCTGAGTCTGGTCCCCAAAGTCATCGATTATCTCCAGGATCCGATTGCTGAAGGTACTGAGTCTCCCCGGGTATAGTCACTGATGTACTGACTCCCGCCAGGGTACAATCTCTGAAGATATCCCAGTTATGGGAGAGCTTCCTGAGAACATACCGATGCTTTCCGAGAGTGACCTCCAGTCAAGAGGTGACTGTGTAGATCAGGAAAAGCAGGATTCATCATTCCCACCTTAACTCCACAGCAGCAACCTTTATCTTTATGAATTGCACCTGCATTTCCTCATCTCTTTTCATGTGACTGTAATGATGTTTCACTGTCAGTGAGGTACTTCTTAAATATATTTACTGTTGTGAAGTTGGGCAATGACGCAATGAGCAGTATGATAGAGAATAGTTTAATTGGCATTGTTTAAGGGATAAAGATTGGCTAGGACCCCAGGGATGACTCTTTTTTTTCCCTCCTTGATATCATAGCTCTTGAATGTTGTGTGAGAGCGAACAGCAGTGTGTTTTAAAGGTAGCTCCTCCATCTGGGTTACAGTGCTGGACTAAAGAAGCAGCCTAGATTCCTCTGGGTACATAATGCCTTTTAACACAGTAAAAAGTATCCAGGACTTCCAGGAAAAATTTTATATTTACACAGTTGGAAGATAAAAAGGCAAATGCTGAGGTAGATTGAAAGGTAAGTAGCAGTGATGAGAGCTGCACAGCTGGGGAAGTTGACATAAACTGGGAGGGGCGAGTGTAATGTTTTCAACCACCATTAGTTAACTTCACCTGTTTCCTATATCCTTAGCTTCTTCATGCCTTTATGTAAAATATTTGTTGGATTAAACCTGATTATTGTTTTGACAGATTAACACAGAAATCATAAAAATTGACATCAATGAATGCTAAGTGCCAGGGAATGCTGCATTCTGTGTATGTAATCTTAAAGGTAGAAGTAAGTTGGGCGCAACTGCCTCAGTGATGGGCACCTCAACGCCCAGAGCCAGCTAGCGATGCTGAGTTTATAAACAAGTGGAATCAAAGGACAAGGAGGTAGTGTGGAAATGGACTTCCTGTGACAATCTCAGAGTGAATTACCTTCAGTGTAATCAGTGCTTATCTTTTCTTCTTGGCGTGTGCGCGAGTCTGTGTGTGCGTGTCTGCGTGTCCGTGCATGTGTCCACCGTGATGATGGATTTTTCATGGCTTCTTCCAAGGCGCAGAGCGAGAGAGAGACTGTGTGGCGCGCCACTCCCCACACAGACATTTTTGCAGTATTTTCCCTTTGGTTTACGAGGTCGAGTTGCAGTCTTGACACTCAATCCAGCACGGATGGAAAACGTACTCGGGGGCAGACTCGACTAGTTTCGAACCCGGGAACCTCCGCTCCTGGGTCTGGCGCCAATGTCGTTGCGCCACCAGCCGGCCCTGTAAACAGTGTTTCAATAAGGAAGCTGTATAAGTTCTTCTGCAAATTGTATGTCCCAGAATGAAAAAGGTCACCAATTTACTGCTTACAGTGACAGCTGCAGAAGGAAAAGGACGGTGGACATTTTCACCTGGACTGAAAGTTGGAGGGTAGATAGCCAGTATAAAGACATGAGGGGTAGGGGTGGATGGCATGTGATAGGTGAGAAGAAGGATCAGAGTCAAGTTTATTGAAATGCAGCAACATCACTTTGGCAGATGGAGGAGGGAAGGACACAGCCTCAGAATACAAGGGCATCCATTTACAATAGTTGAGGAGGAATTGCTTTAACCAGATGGTGGTGAATCTGTGGAATCCATTACCACGGGCTGCTGTAGAGGCCAAGTCATTGGGTATATTTAACGTGGAGGTTGATAGGTTCTTGACTAATCAGGGCATCAAAGGTTACAGGAGATGGCAGGAGAATGGATTTGAGAGAGAAGATAAATCAGCCATGGTTGAATGGTGAAGAAGACTCAATGGGTTGAATGGCATAATCAGCTTCTGTGTCTTAAGGTTTTATGAAAAAGTTAAAATAGTGACAGAGGTAGGGAGGAGATAGGTGGAGGCACCTATCACTTCTTTTGCTGCAGATTCCAGCGTCTTGTGTCCCCATAGCTTATGGTGTTGCTGTCTGAGGGTCAGACATCTCAATTACCGGGAGAACTTTGCTGCTCCTCCTTAATAATGTTATATGTCTGTCTACCAACGAGTATGGCTTCAGTTTATTATCTTATCTGGAAGGCTTCCTCTCGCAGTACAGAACGATCCAGAGGTCAGCTAGCAGTGAGCCAGAGCTAGCCCTAGACAAGGATGAAGCAGGCTGATCAAGCTGGAGGGTCTGTAACAACTTTTGTCAGTGAGTCCAGGTCATTTAAACTCTTGCATCAGGTGTTGTAAAAAGTGGATAATTCTGAAAGTCCTCGCCTGCGAGCAGCAGTTTGCGCAAAGATAAGACAGATGTGTTGGGTGTAGTTGTGGCTCAGACAGTAACAGAAAGTCGCAGTGCTCAACAGCACGTCAGGTTATAAAAGATGAAATAAGAATGAACTACCAACCTGTGGATATGGTGCTTGTCACACAGAGGCAAGCAGCTTTCAAACATTCAGTGTAGATCTTTCAGATAGAAACATCTATACGGGATCTATATTCTGAAGGTCTGTCCTGGGCCCAATATATTGATGCAATTACAAAGAAGGCATGGCAGCAGCTAAATTTCATTTGGAGATTGACTGTCAAATTTCTACAGATGTACCATAGAGAGCATTCTAACTGGTTGAATCCCAACTGGTATGGAGCCTGCAATGCACAGGATCAGGGAAAGCTACAGAGGGTTGTAGATTCTGCCAGCTCTATCATGGGCACTAGCTTTCCCACATTGAGAACATCTTCAATGGGCAATGCCTGGAAAAAGTGGCATCCATCATTAGGGACCCTCGGCATCCAGGATGTGCCCTCTACCCATTGCCTAAGACTCACACTTAAAGAATTAGGACCAGCTTCCTCCCCAGTCCATGAATGGCAACAATCAAATTTATTGTCACAGACGTACTATTTGCAGTGAAATTTGTTGTTTTGTGGCAGCAGTACAGTGCAGTACATTTTACTACAAATACAGTAATAATATATTTTACAAAATAAATAGATAATGCAAAAAGAGAGCAAAAATAGTGAATTAGTGTCTATGGGTTCATGGACTGTTTAGAAATCTGATGGCGGAGGGGAAGAAGTTGTTCCTAAAACATTGACTGTGTGTCTTCAGGCTCCTGAACCTCCTCCCTGACGGCAGTAATGAGAAGAGGAGCTGCTGGCATTGAAGCAGTCATGTTCTTCTGTTGAAGCGCTGCCTGATACCGACTGCCAAGTTATAAAGAAATGAGCTGACTCTAAACACCCACTCCCAATCGTTATGCTACAAAATGAATGACAAAAATTAAATTATAGAAATAACACTAATCTAACTTTAATGGTTGCACACAGTCACAAGATTACTTCATGACTCTAAACTAAAGAAACTGATTGTCCTTAAAGATGCTATTTTGATGGTACAGATGACTACTAATAATGATGTTTGGGCAGTGTTGATGCCCTGAATGAGATGCCAGCCAAAGGTTACATTTTTTTTGTAATATTGTTTGCTGCTTCCTGCAGTTGCCAATACCCAATGGTACTGTCCCCGAGGTACAGTCCCTGATAAGACCCTAAGATGTAGGAGCAGAATTAGGCCATTCAGCCCATCGAGTCTGCTCTGCCATTCCATCATGACTGATCCCAGATCCCACTCAACCCCATACACCTGCCTTCTTGCTATATCCTTTGATGCCTTGACCAATTAGGAAACTATCAACTTCCTCCTTAAATATATATGTGGACTTGGCCTCCACCACAGTATGTGGCAGAGTTCCACAGATTCACTACTCTCTGGATAAACAAATTCCTCCTTACCTCTGTTATAAAAGGTCGCCCCACAGTTTGGAGGCTGTTCCCTGTAGTTCTGGATACCCCCACCGTAGGAAACATCCACCCTATCTAGTCCTTTCAACATTCAGTAAGTTTCAATGAGATCCCCATGCGTTCTTCTAAATTCCAGTGAGTACAGGCCCAAAGCTGTCAAACACCCTTCATATGTTAATCCCTTCATTCCAGGGATCATCTTTGCGAACCTCCTCTGGACCCTCTCCAATGTCAGCACATCCTTTCCGAGATATGGGCCCCAAAGCTCTTGACAATACTTTGTGGCCTGACTACTGTCTTATAAAGGCTCAGCATTATCTCATCACTTTTATATTCTATTCCCCTTGAAATGAATGCCAACATTGCATTTGCCTTTTTTACCATAGACTCAACCTGTAAATTAACCTTCTGGGAGTCTTGCACAAGGTTCTTCCCAAGTCCCTCGGCAACTCCAATATTTGAACCTTCTCCCCATTTAGATAATAGTGTGCACTGTTGTTCCTTTTACCAAAATGCATTACTGTACATTTCCCAACGCTGTCTTCCACTGCCACTTTTTTGCCCATTCTTCCAATTTGTCTAAGTCCTGCTGAAATCTCATTCCTTCCTCAGCATTAGCTACCTCTCCACCTACCTTCATGTCATTCACAGACTTTGCCTCAAAGCCATCAGTTCCATTGTCTAAATCATTGACAAACAATGTGAGAGGTAGCAGTCCCAATACTGACCCCTAAGGAACACCACAACTCACTGGTAGCCATCCAGAAAAGGCCCCCTTTAATAATAAACTTTAATCTCATCCTTAATTACAGACTCCAGGACTTTCCCAGCCACTGAGGTTAGGCTAATTGGCCTATAATTTCCTTTCTTTTGCCTTCCTCCCTTTGTAAAGAGTGGAGTGACATGGTCCAGTCCTCCGGGACCATGCCGGAGTCAAACGATTCTTGAAAGATCATGACCAATGCATCCATTATCTCTTTAGCAACCTCTCTCAGAACTCTAGGATGTAGTCCAACCTTTCAGTTTGCCTAGCAGTTTTTCCTTTGTAATAGCAATGGCTCTTAATCCTGCTCCCTGACACTCACAGGTATCTGTCACACTGCTAGTGTCTTCCACAGTGAAGACTGATGCAGAGTACTCATTTTCATCTGCCATTTCTTTGTCCTCCATTACTACCTCACCAGCATCATTTTCCAGTGGTCCGATATGAACTCTCACCTCCCTTTTACTCTTTATATTACTGAAAAAACTTTTAGTATCCTATTTTATATTGTTGGCTAGTTTGTCCTCATTTCATCTTTTCCCTTCTTATAGATTTTTTTAGCTGCCTTTTGTTGGATTTTAAGAGCTTCCCAATCATCGAACTTCCCACTCACTTTTGCTACCTAATATCCCCTTTCCTTGGCTATTATGCAGTCCTTAACTTCCCTTGTCAGCCACGGTTGCCTACCCCTGCCATTTGAGAAATACTTCTTCTGTGGGACATATCTATCCTGTGCCTTGTGAACTATTCCCAGAAACTTCAGCCATCTCTACTCTGCCGTCAACCCCACCAGTATCCTCCTCCAATCCATCTGGGCAAGCTCCTCTCTCATGCCTCTGTAATTCTCTTTATTCCATTGTGATACTGATACATGTGAGTTATGCTTCTCCCTCTCAAATTGCAGTATGAATTCAATCATAATATGATCACTGCCTCCTTAACAGTACTTTTACATTAAGCTCCCAAATAAGGTCTGGGTTATTAAACAACACCCAATCTAAGATAGTCTTTCCCCAAGTAGACTCAAGTACAAGCTGCTCTAAAAAGCCATCTCGTAGGCATTCAACAGACTCACTGTCTTGTGATCCGACACCAACCTGATTTTCCCAATCCCCTTGCACATTGAAGTCCCCTGTTACAATTGTGTCATTACACTTATTACGTGCTTCTTTCAGCTCCCTTTGCAATCTCAACCCCACGTCTCGGTTGCTATTTGGAGACCTATATATGATTCCCATAATGTTTTGATTTTAACCCTTGCAGTTTTTTGTTACCCTCTCCCCAGGGTCCAGTTTCTGATGTACCAACTCTCCCTGGGGTCTGGTCCCTAATGTGCCTACTCTCCCTGGGGTCTGGTCCCTAATGTGCCTACTCTCCCCAGGGTCCAGTCCCTGAGAGATTGACTCTCCCCGGGGTCCAGTGCCTGATGTACTGACTCTCCCCAGGGTTTGGTCCCTGATGACCTGAGTCTCCCTGGGATACAGTCACTGACATACCAACTCACCCTGGGGTCCAGTCCCTGATGTACCAACTCTCCCCAGGGTCTGGTCCCTGATGGTAGCTCAAAAGGTACCAACTCTCCTTGGGAAAAGTGGTAATGTCCAAGTTACCTTGATCATGCCTCCTCTCTTCTGTTACATTTTTCTTCTGTCAATAGCATGTTAATTCAAACACATATGTGAGTGTGCTGAGGTAATGATTAGTTAAGTTCTCTCTGTGTCTGCAGAACCATAAGGTCACACTCCACAGAGACAAAATATCATACAGCCACATTCATACATAATGAAATTCACTAATTGTCCCACCTTTTCTATCCCTCCTAATCCCGCCCCCCAGCACATAGTCAATTAGCGAATTACGTATTCGTCTTAAGACCTTATACTTGCTCTCAATGACTCTGCTTACTCTGTTTTCTTGGACAGTGTGTTTCAGCTACTTGCTGATTTCTGGGTTAAATCAGAGTGCGAATCAAGCTTAATATCACTGACATATGTCATGTAATTTATTGTTTTGCAGCAGCAGTTCATTGCAATACATAATAAAAATCTCTAAATTACATTCTGTAAATATATAAAAAATAAATAATTCATGCAGAAAAAGAGGGAAAAATGATGAGGCAGTGTTCTTGGGTTTAATGTCCATTCAGAAATCTAATGGCGGGGAAGAAGCTGTTCCTGACACATCGAGTGTGTGTCTTCAGGCTCCTGTACCTCATCCCTGATTGTGCAGTGAGAAGAGGGCTTGTCTTGGGTGTGTGGGTCCTCAATGACGGATGCTGCTTTTTTGCGGCAACAACAGTGTTCTGGATGCTGGGGAGGCTGGTGCCCATGGTGGAACCTCTGAGCTTGCAAACTTCTGCAGCTTTTTCCAATCCTGTAGAGTGGCCCTTTTCCTAAACCTTTGTCCTCTAGTTTTATTGACCTCTCATAAGGGGAAAGGGCAGATGTACAGAACATGTATCTACATTGTCATCTTCAATATGACATGTTGTTTTAGAGATTAGCTTTATTTGTCATGGTTAAACATTCAAGTATCGAAACTTACAATGAAATGCATTGTTTTGCATCAATGGCCAACTCCATCCAAGATGGTGCTGGGTGCAAGTGTCACCATGTTTTCGGCACTGGCATAGCATGCCCACAACTTACAGCCGTACTAGCCCTAACCCATAGGTCTTTGGAGTGTGGGAAAAAGTGGAGGAGATCCACATGGTCACAGAGAGAACGTACAAACTCCTTAGAGACAATGACGGGAATTGAACTCTGATCAGTGATTGCCCCAACCACTACGCTCTGTGGTGTGTTGTTGGGAAATTAATTGTTACCAAGGGTGGAGACCAGCTTGAAGAATTCTCTGACCAACTACCACCAGCAGACCATCTGTGGAACTATGGTCAAGAACACACTGGGATATACAAGTTGCATCCCACAGTGCCATTTTTACAAGGAGAAGGTACAGGAGCCTGAAGACCTACACTTCTAGAAACACATTTCAGGAAAAGCCTCTTCCACTCTGCCGTCAGATTTCTAAATAGACCATGAACCATATCACTACCTCACTATTTGCTCTCTTTTTGCACTACTTATTTTTAAATATATATTTCTTATTGCAACTTACAGTAATTTATTAAGTCTTACACTGTACTGCTGCCACAAAACAACGTATTTCACAACATATGTTTGTGATAATAAATCAGATTCTGATTCTGAAATGTATGATGGTAAGTTGTGACAGACAAGCCAGGTTGGTGGGTGGAAGTGCACACCTGGGTTTTTTAATAAATAGAGAATTATAAAGGGAGACAGAGACGTTGAATTTGTGAAATTTTGAGTTGTACCATGTGAACACAAATTATCAAGAGGTAATTTAGGTAACTTATCACAAATGTTATAGGGAAAGGTTGAATACGTTAGGACTTTAATTCCCAGAGCAGGGGTTCCTATCCAGGGATGCACAGACCCCTTGCTTAATGGTATTGGTCCATGGCATAAAAAAGCTGGGGAACCCCTGCAATCTGGAGCATGGGAGAATGAGGGAGATTTGATAGCGGTAGGCAAAATGATGAGGGGTATAGATCGGCTAAACGCAGGCAGGCTTTTTTCACTGAAGTTGGGTGAGCCTAGAACTAGAGGCCATAGGTTAAGGGTGAAAGGTGAAATATTTAAGGGAAACCTGATGGAAAATTCTTCAGTGAGAGTATGGAACAAGCTGCCAGCAGAAGTGGTAGATGTGGACTTGATTTTAACATTTCAGAGAAATTTGGATAAGCAGACATCCCACCTCTCTCGGAAGTTCCGGGAGTCTCCCGCATATTAATAGTGGTTCCCTGATGTACAATATCCTGGAAATCAATTTTTTGAGAGCGAGCGAGAGAGCGACCATGAGAGAGAGAGAGAGAGAGAGTGCAAGAGAGCGAGCGCGCCATGGCAGAGTGTTCCAAAAGAAGAAAAAATAAAACGTATGTCACCCCAGACCTCCCTAAAGTGTACCCCTGCCTAATAGGGGTCAAAAATAATGACAGTGTTGCTCGCTGCACTGTTTGCAACAGTGACTTTTCTATTGCCCATGGTGGGTTAAGACTGTACAAGACATGTTGAGGTGAGTTTAACAGGTGTCATTCATTCATTAGCATAGCTAACGTTATTTAATCTAGCTGGCTAGCTGCTAAGGAGCTACTCTATTGCAGACATCCCACCTCTCCCGGAAGTTCAGGGAGTCTCCCGCAAATTGATGGTGCTACCTCCCTGAAATGAGTTTTTGCAGGGTGGGATGTCTGGATAAGTACGTGGATTAGGAAGGGTTTGGAGGGCTACGGACCAGGTGTGGGTCGATGGGACAAGGCAGAATAACACGGTATGGACCTGATGGGCCAAAGAGCCACTTACAGCGCTGTCGTGCTCTATGACTCTATAATGAACATCTGCAAAGTAGAGAGTGCATGGCAGTGGACGAGTTGGAAACAGAGATGGAGGTTAGTGCGGGGCCTCGTGATGATTATATCATTCGCTGTGTTCTGCTGCAGATCTGCTTTGTTCCATGAGGTAAATCTTCAGCACTCAGACATTTTCCAGCTATTCAGCTGACTGGGCAGTTGCTGGCACTGAGGGATAACTGATTATCCCCGCAGCTGTTGTGCCTCTGGATATTTGCTCTTTGTTCACAGATTATTACCAAAACCTCTGGTACAGTCTAAATGGAAACACGTCCTGCTTCACTGGTTGAAAATCACACGCAAGGGTAATGGAGTAAAATGTGTGTCTGTGGGCCGAGCAGTGGCAGGGATAAGAAAGGAGCAGAGCTGCCAGGACAGTGGGAGTTTCCCTTCATGGAGAAGATATGTCACTGGCTGTGAGCACCGCAACTCTGACAGTGTTGGGATGGCCAACAGGATAAGGATAAAAATTAATTTTATTTGTCACGTGTTCATCCACACCAGCAAAGGACTTGTATAGTGAATGGTCGGTCACTAATGGGACAGTGCACAGTTGTTTGAAAGCAGCATCACAATTAGGTAGGGTAGTGGAAAAGGTCTTTAGTATGTTGGCCTTCATCTGTCAATGTGAACAACACAGTGAAGTGTGTCATTTTGCCTCAAAGCAAATCATTCAGTATGCGTCACCACGCGACCAGCACCAACATAGCATGCCCACAATTCCCTAACTCTAAGTTTTGGATTGTGGAAGGAAACTATCATATTCAGAGGGAACCACACAGTCACGGGGAGAATGTACAAAATCCTTACAGACAGTAGGGCAATAATCAAACCCCGTCTTACAGCTGGCTGCTGTAAAGTAATAGACTAACAGCGACACTACTGTGCCACCTGAACAAGGAGGTTGTGCCCTTGCATTGAGTTGGCATCCAGACTCCAGCTCTGCATCCAGGATGGAGAGAGTACTTGAGTTTTCCCAATCTGGGCCCAGGATTGAGGGAATTCTTGTCTGGGCACAGTGCGGGACACTGCATTGGCCAAAGCCCAATGAATGGTTTGACTGTTAGTTTAGAAATATCGAATGGAACAGCTCAGACCATTGATGGAGCCAGCCTCCTGTGGACTGACACTGAACCTCTATGTACGGCATTGTGGGCCAAGGGGCCTGTATTGTGTTGTAGGTTTTCTATGTTTCTATGTATCCCTGGTAATTGTCCACAGTAATGTTGTCAATAATCTCTGACACTATCTTTCATATGTACATTACTTCTTGCAGTGGCTACTTCAAAGTTCAAAGTAAATTTAAGTACATATATGTCACCATATACAACACTGGATCCATTTTCTTGCAGGCATACTCAAATTAATCCGTAATAGAATCAAAGAAACATCGCACCAAATTGGTAGTTCAACCAGTGTGCAAAAGACAATAGACAATAGGTGCAGGAGTAGGCCATTCGGCCCTTCGAGCCAGTACCGCTATTCACTGTGATCATGGCTGATCATCCACAATCAGTACCCTGTTCCTGCCTTCTCCCCATATCCCTTAACTCCACTATCTTTAAGAGCTCTATCTAACTCTTTCTTGAAAGAATCCAGAGAATTGGCCTCCACTGCCTTCTGAAGCAGAGCATTCCACAGATCCACAACCCTCTGTGTGAATAAGTTTTTCCTCAACTCCGTTCTAAATGGTCTACCCCTTATTCTTAAACTGTGGCCTCTGGTTCTGGACTCCCCCAACATCGGGAACATGTTTCCTGCCTCTAGCGTGTCCAATTCCTTAATAATCTTATATGTTTCAATAAGACAACAAACTCTGCAAATACAGAAATAAATAAATAAATAAACAAGCAAGCAAGCAAGCAATAAATATTGAGAATGTGAGATGAAGAGTCCTCGAAAGTGAGTCTATAAGTTGTGGGAATATTTCAATAGCACAAAATACTCTGCAGATGCTGGGGTCAAAGCAACACTTACAACACGCTGGAGGAACTCAGCAGTTCGGGTAGCATCCGTGGAAACGATGAGTCAATGTTTCGGGCTGGAACCGACCCAAAACGTTGGCTCATTGTTTCCACGGATCCTGCCCAAACAGCTGAGTTCCTCCAGCGTGTTGTAAGGGAATATTCCAATGATAGGGCAAGTGAAGTTGAATGTAGTTATCCCCACTGGTTCAAGAGTCTGACGGTTGACAGGTAGTAACAGTTCCTGAACCTGGTGGTGTGAGTCCTGAGGCTTCTGTACCTTACTGTACATTCCCAAACCAAAAGCCGTGGATGAACCAGGAGGTACATCGTCTGCTGAAGGCTAGATCTGTGGCATTCAAGTCTGGCGACCCAGGCCTGTACCAGAAAACCAGGTATGATTTGTGGAGGACTATTTCAAGGGCGAAGAAACAATATCGAATGAGGTTGGAGGCAACATTGGATGTACGGTAACTCTGGCAGGGTCTGCAAGACATTACTTCCTACAAAGCAAAACCCAATAGCATGAATGGCAGCAATGCTTCACTACCAGATGAACTCAACGCCTTCTATGCACACTTTGAAAGGGAGAACACAACTATAGCTGTGAAGATTCCTGCTGCACCTGATGACCCAGTGATCTGTGTCTCAGAGGCCGATATTAGGCTATCTTTAAAGAGAGTGAACACCTTACAAGGTGGAAGGTCCCAATAGAGTACCTGGTAAGGCTCTGAAAACCTGTGCCAACCAACTAGCGGGAGTATTCAAGGACATTTTTAACCTCTCACTGCTACGGGCGGAAGTTCCCACTTTCTTCAAAAAGGCAACAATTATACCAGTGCCTAAGAAGAATAATGTGAGCTGCCATAATGACTATCACCCAGCAGCACTCACATCTACAGTGATGAAATGCTTTGAGAGGTTGGTCATGACTAGACTGAACTCCTGCCTCAGCAAGGACCTGGACCCATTGCAATTTTCCTATTGCCACAACAGGTCAATAGCAGACACAATCTCAATGACTCTCCACACGGCTTTAGACCATCTAGACAACACATCACCTATGTCAGGATGCTGTTCATCGACTATAGCTCAGCATTTAATACCATCATTCCCACAATCCTGACTGAGAAGTTGCAGAACCTGGGTCTCTGTACCTCCCTCTGCAGTTGGATCCTCGACTTCCTAACCGGAAAACCACAATCTGTGCGGATTGGTGATAACATATCCTCCTCGCTAACGATCAACACTGACGCACCTCGGGGTGGTGCTGTGTGGCTAGGCATAGCTCAAATACCATCTATAAATTTGCTGATGATACAACCATTGTTGGTAGAATCTCAGGTGGTGACGAGAGGGTATACAGGGGTGAGATATGCCAACTAGTGGAGTGGTGCCGCAGCAACAACCTGGCACTCAACGTCAGTAAGACAAAAGAGCTGATTGTGGACTTCAGGAAGTGCAAGACGAAGGAACACATACCAATCCTCATAGAGGGATCAGAAGTGGAGAGGGTGAGCAGCTTCAAGTTCCTGGGTGTCAAAATCTCTGAGGATCTAACCTGGTCCTAACATATCGAAGTAGTTATAAAGAAGGCAAAACAGCGGCTATACTTTACTAGGAGTTTGAAGAGATTTGGCATGTCAACAAATACACTGAAAAACTTCTATAGTTGTACCGTGCAGAGCGTTCTGACAGGCTGTATCACTGTCTGGTATGGAGGGGCTACTGCACAGGACCGAAAGAAACTGCAGAAGGTTGTAAATCTAGTCAGCTCCATCTTGGGCACTAGCCTACAAAGTACCCAAGATGGCTTTAGGGAGCAGTGTCTCAGAAAGGCGGCGTCCATTATTAAGGACCTTCAGCACCAGGGCACGGTGCTGTTACCATCAGGAAGGAGGTACAGAAGCCTGAAGACACACACTCAGCGATTCAGGAACAGCTTCTTTCCCTCTGCCATCCGATTCCTAAATGGACGTTGAATCTTTAGACACTCCCTCACTTTTTTATATACAGTATTTCTGTTTTTGCACTTTTTTCAAATCTATTCAATATACGTAATTGATTTACTTGTTTATTATTTTTTTCTCTCTGCTAGATGATGTATTGCATTGAACTGCTGCTGCTAAGTTAACAAATTTCACATCACATGCTGGTGATAATAAACTGGATTCTGATTCTTCCTGATGGTAGCAGTGAGAAGAGAGCATGACCTGGGTGGTGGGGGTCCCTGATGATGGATGTTACTTTCCTGTGACAGTGTATTGTGTAGATGTGCTCATTAAGGGGAAGGACTCTACCCATGATGGCCTGAGCTCTATCCACTACTTACACATCCCTCCAGTCCCCACACCTTCACCTCACATACCCTGCAGCAAATCCAATGTTTAGAGATCATTCTCATGTGTTTCGTATTTTCCTTTCTTTCTTCAACAGGCCCTGTTAGAAGATCAGACTTTGAAGAGGCAGATCGAGATTGAGATAACACCTGTGTTTCTCGTGCCAGACACCAATGGATTTATTGATCACCTCCCTGGCCTGGCCAAGCTGCTGGATAGTAGACTGTACATCATCGTGGTCCCTCTTATTGGTAAACATATTTTTTCCTGCCCTCTGGTCGGAGTTGCGTGTGTGTGTGTGTGTGTGTGTGTGTGTGTGTGTGTGTGGGGTTAGGGGAGTGGTCTGGCAGAAGTACTAAATGCAGTAAATTGATGAGTTGAGCCTTCAGTTGAGTCGCTGCACCAGGTTACGTCTGGTATTTTCTTTTTAAGGGTCTCCTTTAAAGTGCATGCCACAGTAAACTACTAGGAATATGAGAGAGAGAGAGTCTTCAGAAACCAAACAAATTCGAATCCCTGGTCACTGTTGATGGTACACTCCCCAGTGATGTGAGAGCTCAGGAGAGTGGAAATCAATGCAAACCAGCACCGGGTGGAAATGCATCTCTAAACATCTGAGCCTATAACACAAGCCACAAGAACAACACTCAAACCCCAGACTGTAAAACAGCCCAGAATTTAGAGCCAACCACTTGTCTATTTCTAACTCTAACCTGGTCAATCTGGGTCCTGATCTCAGAGGTAGCAAGCAGGGGTGATCGTTGAAAGTTGTACCTTGGAATCAGGGGTTCGCAACCAGGGGCCCACAAGCCCCTCGGTTAATGGTAGGGGTCAATAGCAAAAAGATTGGGACCCGCTGCTCAGAATGGAGGCCAAATACTAGTGTTGTGCTGCAGGGATCATGTTTGAACCCTCATTATTCATTATTTATACAAATGATTCAGATGTGAATGCACAAAGCGTGATCAGTAAATTTTATGGGGCTGATCAGTGGCATCAACAGAACTCTATGAAGAAGAGGTGTTTCTCGCAGGTTGGCGATGATTATTTAAAAGGAGAGCGTCGGGGGTGTTGTCCATTGTACGGGGCCTATCAGCAGTGTCATCAGAGCTCTACGAACTAATAAAAGAACAGAAGGTATAAGTGGAGTGGCCACTGTCGGGAGTAGGCCAGTGGCGAGAGTAGAAGTGACAGGCTTTGGCTTGAAGGAGGCTTCAGCTTGGAAGAGGTGTCAACTCTGTGCAAAGCGTCTGTTTAGGTTTCCTTTTTATCTTTTTTCCCTCTCTTACTGTACCATTTAAATGGCTGTGGTGTGTTCTTCTTGACAGATGTTGGAGTCTTGGGAGACCCAGAGTCTCCTAGGGAACTGCACCTGCGTGAAGTGCATTGGACTGCATCTCCTTGAAGACTGTGTTAGGGATCTGGCACAGCAACTGGATGATCTTTGGCTTGTACAGGAGAGTGAGGACCAATGACATAGGAAGGAAAAGCAATGAGGTCTTGAAACGAGGATTTAGACAGCTAGGTAGAAAGCTGAGAAGTAGGACCTCCTGGGTTGTAATTTCTGGATTGCTGCCTGTGCCACGCGCCAGAGAGGGTAGAAACAGGATAGTTTGGCAGATAAATGCGTGGCTGAGAAGCTGGTACAGGGGGTAGGGCTTCAGGTTCTTGGATCATTGGGATCTCTTCTGGGGGAGGTATGACCTGTTCAAAAGTGACAGGTTGCACCTGAACCTGAGGGGGACCAATATTCTTGTGGGCAGGTTTGTTAGAACTGCTGGTGAAGGTTTAAACTAATTTGGCAGGTGGGTGGGAACCGGAGTGAAGGGACTCAGGATAGGATGGATGGTAAAAAAGTAAAGATAGCATTCAGTCAGACTGTCAGGAAGGGCAGGCAGGTGACAGTCCTACAGGCTGAATATCAAATCATTAGGGATGCAGAATCAGGAAGGATAGCAAATACGGTACTCAAGGGGTTGTGTCTAAATGCATGTAGAGTGAAGAGCAAGAGGATAAGACGTGAGAGAATAGGACCAATCAACTGTGACAGTGGAAAAGTGTGTATGGAACTGGAGGAGATAGCTAAGGTACTTAATGAATACTTTGCTTCAGTATTCACTACGGAAAAGGATCTTGGCGATTGTGGGGATGACTTACAGCAGACTGAAAAGCTTGAGCATGTAGCTATTAAGAAAGAGGATATTGACATATGGCAGAGATTTCAAGATGGCGGCGCAGTGAAAAGTCTGCTTTGCTGAGCTCAGCACTGCAACACTGATAATTTTGCCTATAAACCTATCCGTTTCAACTTTTTTAAAAGTGCTCAAGTGTCAGATTTAATGACATGAACATTAATGAGTATTTTTTTTTGAGCTGCTTCAACACCATGCCATCGAAAAGCACTAAAAAGGCGGCCAGGATGGACTGCACAGAGTGCTCGCCTGGGGCTGAGGAGCTAGCTGCTGCTAGCTATGCTAACACGTTGGACCCTACTTTTCGTCAAGTAATTCAGGAAGTTACGGAGAACATATCCAAAATGATGGACGAGAAGCTGGGTCCACTCTCTCTAACACTCCAGAACCACACATTGGAGCTTAAAAATCTTGATACAAGAACGACCGAGGCTGAGGGACGAGTCTCCGTGGTAGAAACTGTAACTGATCAGCCCCAAAGCCACATCCGAGCGCTAGAAAAGCAAGTTCAAAGCCTGTCTGACCATATCAATGATCTTGAGAACTGAGGTAGGAGAAAGAATATACGAATCATCGGTCTACCTGAAGATACAGAAGGCAGCCAACCGGCGAAGTTTTTTGAGGGCTGGCTGCCTAATTTCCTTGATTTGGAAACCAAGGCTGGACACATTAAAGTGGAAAGAGCTCACCGTATGCTGGCACCAAAACCGGGCCTAGGCCAACGTCCTCGTGCAGTTCCATAATTTCAGTGATAAGCAAAGAGAGATGAAGGCTTCGAGATGCCACGGGACTGATGCCCAGGCTTTAATATATGAGGGATCCAGGCTTATGATTTTCAAGATTTTTTGGCAGCTGTTTTTCGGAAGCGCAAGGAACTCGACCAGGTAAAGAAACGGCTGAGAGAATCCGGAATCCAGTGCTTTCTTCTATACCCAGCAGTGCTAAAAATCACTTACAATGGGACCACCAAGATATTTGATTCTCCTGGCATAGCTAAAACTTTTGTGGACACGTTGGGCTAAAGAATGTATACAGAATGTTGTGTAGCCCTGGTTATGGACGATAACATGCTTGATGGTCGCTTTATTTTACCCTTTCATTACTCGTTGGCAAGATATCTTATAGGATGGGTAACGTGTTTGTTTTGATTAATACAGTTTCATTATTTGTTTTAATTAGCGGTGCTGCTCCAGCCTGAAGGAGTTTAAATATGACGGTAACAAATCGGTGGATTGATAAATTATGTCCTGTTTTCATTTTTGACTATGTTAAATGCCATATTGGCAGTGGGGCAGAAGGTTCAGATATCCCCTTTAAATGTGGGGTAAGTCCTCTTGTTCAGCGCTGTTGGCGCTTTGTTTTTTTTGTGAGTTTTTTTAATTTACTTATTGCTGCTCAGCTGACCTTAAGTCGGGTTTCTTCTACTCCGGAATCACATGATTGTTATAAAGGGTTATGACCAGTAATATATTAAAATTGTGCACTTGGAACATTAAGGGGAGTCATTCACCAATCAAGAGAAAGAAAATCCTACTAATCCTGAAAAAGGAAAGGGTGGACACAGCCTTATTGCAGGAGACTCATTTAATTGATAAAGAACATCTAAAACTGCAACAGAGTGGATTTGATCAAGTCTATTTTTCATTTTTTAATACCAGGAGTAGAGGGGTGGCTATATTAATTAGGAAGAACTTACCTTTAAGTTATTAGACTGCATTAAGGATAAGTATAAAGCAAAAGAAAGGGCATACAACAAAGCAAAAATTATTGGGAAGAGAGAGGATTGGGAAGTTTTTTAAAACCTGCAGAGAGCAACTTAAAAAACCATTAGAAGGGAAAAGATGAAATATGAAAGCAAGCTAGCAAATAATATCAAAGTGTATAGTAAAAGTTTTTTCAAGTATGTTAAAAATAAAAGAGAAATGAGAGTGGACATAGGACCGCTAGAAAATGAGGGAGGAGAAATAATAACGGGGGACATGAAGATGGCTGATGAACTAAATGAGTATTTTGCATCAGTCTTCACTGTGGAAGACACGAGCAATATGCCTGATGTTGTAGTGTGTGTAGGAAGAGAAGTGGGTGCAGTTACTATTACGAGAGAAGGTGCTCAAAAAGCCAAAAGATCTAAAGGTATATAAGATATGTTTCTTTGGCAGTTTGAACAGGGCACGACTGCGCAAGCGCGTGGAGGTCAGCCAGTGAGAACAGCAGGAAGAGTTTAAAAGGAAGACAGATTTACAGAGCGGGCAACGGAGTAGTGGGTGACAGAGTAGGAAGGCTTTGGCTCAACGGGGCTTAAGCAATAAGGAGTCAAGGCCTGGTAGGTTATCTGTTTAAAATAAAGACACAGTATGTGTATGAGGCCAGTTTTCTGTGCTCGGTGTCAGATGTGGGAAGTCCTAGAGACTCCCAGCCTCCTGGACGACCACATCTGCACCAGATGCGTTGAGCTGTAGCTCCATAGAGACCGCGTTAGGAAACTGGAACTGCAGCTCAATGACCTTCGTCTGGTCAGGGAGAGTGAGGAGGTGATAGGGAGGAGCTATAGGCAGGTAGTCACCCCAGGACCACAGGAGACAGCGAAGTGGGTAACAGTCAGGAGAGGGAAGGGCAAGAAGCACGTACTAGAAAGTACCCCAGTGGCTGTCTCCCTTAACAATAAGTATTCCTGCTTGAGTACTGTTGGGGGGGAAGCAACAGTGGTCGTGCCTCTGGCACAGAGTCTGGCCCTGTGGCTCAGATGGGTAGGGAAAGGAAGAGGATGGCAGGAGTGATCGGGGACTATATAGTTAGGGGGTCAGAAAGGCGATTCTGTGGACACAGGAAAGAAATGCTTATGGTAGTTTGCCTCCCAGGTGCCAGGGACCGGGGATGTTTCTGATCGAGTCCACGATATCTTGAAGTAGGAAGGAAAACAGCCAGAGGTCATGGTACATATTGGTACCAACGACATAGGTAGGAAAAGGGAAGAGGTACTGAAAAAAGACTACAGGGAGTTAGGAAAGAAGTTGAGAAGCATGACCTCAAAGGTAGTCATCTTGGGATTTCTGCCTGTGCCATGTGACAGTGAGTATAGGAACAGAATGAGGTGGAGGATAAAAGCGTGGCTGAGGGATTGGAGCAGGGGGCAGGGATTCTGACTCTTCTGGGCCAGGTGTAACCTGTACAAAAAGGACGGGTTGAACTTGAATCCGAGGGGGACCACCGTCCTGGCGGGAAGGTTTGCTAAGGCTATTGGGGAGAGTTTAAACTAGAATTGCTGGGGGGTGGGAACCAAACTGAAGTGACAGAGGAAAGGGAGGTTGGCTCACAAATAGAGAAAGTTTGGAGACAGTGCAAAAAGGAGAATAGCAGGTGATAGAGAAGGGACGCGCTCAGTCCGATGGTTCGAGATGTGTCTATTTTAATGCGAGGAGTATCATTAATGAAGCGGATGAGCTTAGAACGTGGATCAGTACTTGGAGCTATGATGTGGTGGCCATTATAGAGACTTGGATGGTGCAGGGGCAGGAATGGCTACTTCAAGTGCCAGGCTTTAGCTGTTTCAGAAACAATAGGGAGGGAGGCCGGGTGGGGGGGCATGACACTGTTGATCAGAGATAGTGTCACGGCTGCAGAAAAAGCGGAAGTTACTATTGGGTTGTCTACGGAGTCTCTCTGGGTGAAAGTTAGGAATAGTAAGGGTCAATAACCCTACTGGGTGTTTTTTATAGACCACCCAATAGTAACAGGGACATCAAGGAGCAGATAGGGAGACAGATTCTGGAAAGGAGTAATAATAACAGGGTTGTTGTGCTGGGAGATTTTAATTTCCCAAATATTGATTAGCATCTCCCTAGAGCAAGGGGTTTAGATGGGGTAGATTTTGTTAGGTGTGTTCAGGAAGGTTTCTTGACGCAATATGTGGGTAAGCCCTCAAGAGGAGAGGCTGTACTTGATCTGCT
Source organism: Mobula hypostoma (assembly GCF_963921235.1). NCBI lineage: Eukaryota > Metazoa > Chordata > Chondrichthyes > Myliobatiformes > Myliobatidae > Mobula > Mobula hypostoma. The sequence goes on along the minus strand of NC_086119.1, from coordinate 1,903,030 downwards.
ATTGGGAAATGAACTTGGTCAGGTGTTAGGTCTCTTAGTGGGAGAGTATTTTGGAGATTGTGATCACAATTCTATCTCCTTTACCATAGCATTGGAGAGAGATAGGAACAGACAAATTAGGGAAATGTGTAATTGGAGTAAAGGGAACTATGAGGCTATCAGGCAGGAACTTGGAAGCATAAATTGGAAACAGATGTTCTCAGGGAAACGTGCCAAAGAAATATGGCAAATGTTCAGGGGATATATGCGTGGGTTTCTGAGTAGGTACATTCCGATGAGACATGGAAAGGATGGTAGGGTACAAGATCCGTGGTGCAGCCTTGATTGAGTGGGATTGAGTTTAAGAGACGAGAGGTAATGTTGCAGCAATATAGGTCCCTGGTCAGACCCCACTTGGAGTATTGTGCTCAGTTCTGGTTGCCTCAGTATAGGAAGGACGTGGCAACCATAGAAAGGGTGCAGAGGAGATTTACAAGGATGTTGCCGGGATTGGGGAGCATGCCTTATGAGAATAAGTTGAGTGAACTCAGCCTTTTCTCCTTGGAGCGACGGAGGATGAGAGGTGACTTGATAGAGGTGGACAAGATAATGAGAGGCATTGGTTGTGTGGATAGTCAGAGGTTTTTCCCCAGGGCTGAAATGGCTAGCATGAGAGGGCATAGTCTTAAGGTGCTTGGAAGTAGGTTCAGAGGAGATGTCAGGGGTAATTTTTTTACACAGAGAGTGGTGTGTGCGTGGAATGGGCTGCCGGCAGCAGTGGTGGAGGCGGAAACGATAGGGTCTTTGAAGAGACTCCTGGATGGCTACATGGAGCTTCGAAAAATAGAGGGCTATGGGTAAAGCCTAGGTAGTTCTAAGGTAAGGACATGTTCGGCACAGCTTTGTGGGCCGAAGGGCCTGTATTGTGCTGTATGTTTCTATGTTTCTAAGTCACCCGGACCAGATGAACGGCACTCTAGGGTTCTGAAAGAGGTAGCGTTAGAGGTTATGATGGTATTAGAAATGATCTTTCAAAAATCGTTGGACTCTGCCATGGTGCCAGAAGGCTGGAAAATTGCAAATGCCACTCCATTCTTTAAGAAAGGAGGAAGGCAGCAGAAAGGAAATTATAGACCAGTTAGCCTGACCTCAGTGGTTGGGAAGATGTTAGAGTCAATTGTTAAGGATGAGGTGATGGAGTGCTTGGTGACACAGGACAAGATAGTACAAAGTCAGCGCGGTTTCCTTCAGGGAAAAACCTACCTGACAAACCTGTTGGAGTTCTTTGAGGAGATTATAAGTAGGATAGATAAAGGGGATGCGGTAGATGTTGTATATTTGGACTTTCAGTAGGCCTATGACAAGGTGCCACACATGAAGCTGCTTACCAAGTTAAGAGCCCATGTATTACAGGAAAGTTAGTAACATGGTTAGAGCATTGGCTGATTGGTAGGAGGCAGTGAGTGGGAATAAAAGGATCCTTTTCTGGTTGGCTGCCAGTGACTAGTGGTGTTCCGCTTGGGCCAGTGTTGGGACCACTTCTTTTTATGCTGTATATAAATGATTCAGATGATGGAATAGATGGCTTTGTTGCCAAGTTTGCAGATGATATGAAAATTGGTGGAGGGGCAGGTAGGGTTGAGGAAACAGGTAGAATGCAGAAGGACTTAGACAGATTCGGAGAATGGGGAAGAAAGTGGGAAATGAAATACAGCGTTGGAAAATGCTTGGTCATGCACTTTTTTTGGTAGTAGAAATAAATGTGCAGACTGTTTTCTAAATGTGGAGAAAATCCAGGAATCTGGGATGCAAAAGGACACCTTGTGCAGAACACCCTGAAGGTTAACTTGTAGGTCGAATCAGTGGTGAGGAAGGCAAATGACATGTTAGCATTCATTTCAAGAGGTTTAGAATACAAGATAAAAAATGAATAATAAAAAAAAATACAAGAGCAAGGATGTGATGCTGAGGCTTTATAAGGCACTGGTGAGGCCTCACCTTGAGTATTGTGAACAATTTTGGGCCCCTCATCTTAGGAAAGATGTGCTGGTATTGGAGAGGGTCCAGAGGAGGTTCACAAGGATAATTCCAGGTGTGAAAGGATTATCATACAAGAAAAGTTTGATGGTTCTGTGTCTGTACTCGCTGGAATTCAGAAGGATGAGGAGGGGATCTCATTGAAACCTTTTGAATGTTGATAGGCCAAGATAGGGTAGATGTGGAAAGGATGTTTACCATGGTGGGAGGGTCTAGGACAAGAGGGCACAGCCTCAGAATAGAGGGGCGTCCTTTCAAAACAGAGATGCAAAGAGATATCTTTAGCCAGAGAGCACTGAATTTGTGGAATGTGTTGCCACGTGCAGCTACGGAGGCCAGGCCATTGGGTGTATTTAAGGCAGAGATTGATAGGTTCTTGATTGGACATGGCATCAAGCGTTACAGGGAGAAGACCAGGAACTAGGATGGAGGAGGAGGGAAAAAAGGATCAGCTATGATTGAATGGCGGAGCAGACTCGATGGGCCAGATGGCCTAATTCTGCTCCTATGTCTTATGGTCTTATTTGTGGATGACATGAAATTACAAGGTGGTATTGATCGTGAGGAATGATTTAGTAGATTACAGGAATCTTGATCACTTAGGGAAGTGGGCCAAGGATTGACAAATGGATTTCAGTTCTTAGAAGTTGAAGAGATTTATTTTGGAAAATCAAACTAGTATAGGAATTATACGAGGAATATTGGGGCACTAGGGAGTTTAATGGAACAGTGGGATTTAAGAATACAAGTGCAGATTTTGTTAAAAGCAGTGTCACAGATAGACAGGGTGGCAGAAAAGGTGTTTAGTATGCTAGCCTTCTCAGTTGGGGCATTGAATGCAGGAGTTGGGATGTTTCATTGCAGTTCCATAAATTGTTGGTGAGGCCACACTTGGAGGACTGTGTACATTTTTGTGACGCAATTGTAGGAAAGATATAATTAAACTGGAGAGAATGCAGAAAAGGTTTACAAGGATGTTTTCAGGACTATAGGGCCTGAGTTACAGGGAAAGGTTGACTATGCTAGTCCTTTAACCATATAACCATATAACAATTACAGCACGGAAACAGGCCATCTCGGCCCTTCTAGTCTGTGCCGAACTCTTACTCTCACCTAGTCCCACTGACCTGCACTCAGCCCATAACCCTCCATTCCTTTCCTGTCCATATAGCTGTCCAATTTAACTTTAAACGACAACATCGAACCTGCCTCAACCACTTCTGCTGGAAGCTCGTTCCACACAGCTACCACTCTCTGAGTAAAGAAGTTCCCCTCATGTTACCCCTAAACTTTTGCCCTTTAACTCTCAACTCATGTCATCTTGTTTGAATCTCCCCCCACTCTCATTGGAAAAAGCCTATCCATGTCAACTCTATGTATCCCCCTCATAATTTTAAATACCTCTATCAAGTCCCCCCTCAACCTTCTATGCTCCAAAGATAAAGACCCAACTTGTTCAACCTTTCTCTGTAACTTAAGGAGATGAAACCCAGGCAACATTCTAGTAAATCTCCTCTGTACTCTCTCAATTTTATTGACATCTTTCCTATAATTCGGTGACCGGAACTGTACACAATATTCCAAATTTGGCCTTACCAATGCCTTATACAATTTCAACATTACATCCCAACTCCCATACTCAATGCTCTGATTAATAAAGGCCAGCACACCAAAAGCTTTCTTCACCACCCTATCCACATGAGATTCCACCTTCAGGGAACTATGCACCATTATTCCTGGATCCCTCTGTTCTACTGCATTCTTCAATGCCCTACCGTTTACCATGTATGTCCTATTTTGATTAGTCCTACCAAAATGTAGCACCTCACATTTATCAGCATTAAACTCCATCTGCCATCTTTCAGCCCACTCTTCTAACTGGCCTAAATCTCTCTGCAAACTTTGAAAACCTACTTCATTATCCACAACTCCACCTATCTTGGTATCATCTGCATACTTACTCATCCAATTTACCACCCTATCATCCAGATCATTAATATATATGACAAACAACATTGGACTCAGTACAGATCCCTGAGGCACACCACTAGACACCGTCCTCCAATCTGACACACAGTTATCCACTACTACTCTCTGGCGTCTCTCATCCAGCCACTGCTGAATCCATTTCACTACTTCAATATTAATGCCTAACAATTGAACCTTCCTAACTAACCTTCCATGTGGAACCTTGTTAAAGGCCTTACTGAAGTCCATATAGACAACATCCAACGCTTTACCCTCGTCAACTTTCCTAGTAACCTCATCAAAAAATTGAATAAGGTTTGTCAAACAAGACCTTCCATGCACAAATCCATGTTGACTGTTCCTAATCAGACCCTGTCTATCCAGATAATTATATATACCATCTCTAAGAATACTTTCCATCAATTTACCCACCACTGACGTCAAACTCACAGGCCGATAATTGCTAGGTATACTCTTAGAACCCTTTTTAAACAATGGAACAACATGAGCAATACGTCAATCCTCCGGCACCATCCCAGTTTCTAATGACATTTGAAATATTTCTGTCAGAGCCCCTGCTATTTCCACACTAACTTCCCTCAATGTCCCAGGGAATATCCTGTCAGGACCCGGAGACTTATCCACTTCTATATTCCTTAAAAGCTCCAGTACTACTACTTCTTTAATCATCATAGTTTCCATAACTACCCTACCCGTTTCCCTCATCTTACACAATTCAATATCTTTCCCCTTAATGAATACCGAAGAAAAGAAATTGTTAAGAATCTCCCCCATCTCTTTTGGCTCTACACATCTGATTCTAATTCTCTAAGGGACCAATTTTATCCCTCACTATCCTTTTGCTCTTTATATAACGGTAGAAACCCTTGGGATTTATTTTCACCTTACTTGCCAAGGCAACCTCATATCTTCTTTTAGCTTTTCTGATTTCTTTCTTAAGATTCTTTTTACATTCTTTATATTCCTCGAGCACCTCATTTACTCCAAGCTGCCTGTACTTATTGTAGATCCCTCTCTTTTTCCGAACCAAGTTTCCAATATCCCTTGAAAACCATGGCTCTCTCAAACTTTTAACCTTTCCTTTCAACCTAACAGGAACATAAAGATCCTGTACCCTCAAAATTTCACCAGGGTAGACGAGTCTAAAACTAAGGGGCATAGCTTTTGGGTGAGAGGGGAAAGATTTAAAAAGGACCTGAGGGATAATTTTTTTTCACACAAAGGGTGATGAGTGTGGAACGAGCTGTCAGAGGAAATGGTTGAGGCAGATACAGCAGCATTATTGAAGAGGTACATGGAGGGGCGGGACTTTGAGGGATATGGGCGAAATGCAGAAAGTTGGGACGAGCTGTGTGGACACCATGGTTGGCTTGGACTGGTTGGGCCAATTGACCTGTATCTGTACTGTATTGCTTCATGAGTCTATGATACTCGTACGTCTAATAGCACAACACTCCATTGTAGGTATACCCGTGCTTAAAGACGGAGAGGTGCACAGTATACTCTGCTCTGTGTGGGTCCCACTTTCCTTCTCTTCCACTGCTCTCCCCTTGCAATACACCCACACTTCATTACCCTTCCAAGCTATGTGTTATTTCTGCCTTTATTTTCAAAGTTCAAAGTCAATTTATTCTCAAAGTACATATATGTCACCATATTCAAAACGGAGATTCGTTTTCTTGTGGACATACTCCATAATAACCATCACAAAAAATGCTGGTGAACGCAGCAGGCCAGGCAGCATCTCTAGGAAGAGGTACAGTCGACGTTTCAGGCCGAGACCCTTCGTCAGGACTAACTGAAAGAAGAGATAGATAGAGATTTGAAAGTGGGAGGGGGAGATCCGAAATGATAGGAGAAGACAGGAGGGGGAGGGATGGAGCTAAGAGCTGGACTGGTGATTGGCAAAAGGGATACGAGGCTGGAGAAGGGAGAGGATCTTGGGATGGGAGGCCTCAGGAGAAAGAAAGTGGTGGGCGGGGGGAGCCCAGAGGATGGGCAAGGAGTTATAGTGAGAGAGACAGAGGGAGAAAAGAGAGAGAGGTAAAAAATAAATAAATAAGGGATGGGGTACGAAGGGGAGGTGGGGCATTAGCGGAAGTTGAGAAGTCAATGTGCATACCATCAGGTTGGAGGCTACCCAGACGGAATACAAGGTGTTGTTCCTCCAACCTGAGTGTGGCTTCATCTTTACAGTAGAGGAGGCCGTGGATAGACATGTCAGAATGGGAATGGGACGGGAGTTAAAATGTGTGGCCACTGGGAGATCCTGCTTTCTCTGGCGGACAGAGCGCAGGTGTTCAGCAAAACCGTCTCCCAGCCTGCATTGGGTCTAGCCAATATATAGAAGGCTGCATTGGGAGCACCGGACGCAGTATATCACCCCAGCCGACTCACAGGTGAAGTGTCGCCTCACCTGGAGGGACTGTCTGGGGCCCTGAATGGTGGTGAGGGAGGAGGTGTAAGGGTATGTGTAGCACTTGTTCCGCTTACAAGGATAAGTACCGGGAAGGAGATCAGTGGGAAGGGATGGGGGGGACGAATGGACAAGGAAGTCGTGTAGGGAACAATCCCTGCGGAAAGCATTTTTGTGTGTGTTGCTTGAATTTCCAGCGCGTTCACCAGCATTTTTTGTGTGTGTGTTGCTTGAATTTGCAGCATCTGTAGATTTCCTGGTGTTTGAACAATAACCATAATAGAATTGATGAAAGACTGCCCAAGTAGGGCGTTCGATCAGACTGCAGAAGACTACAAACTGTACAAAAAGAAGAAATAATAGTAATAAATAAATACGCAATAACTAGTGAGAACATGAGATGAAGAGTCCTTGAAAGTGAGTCCATGGGTTGTGGGAACATTTCAGTGATGGGGCGAGTGAAGCTGAGTGACGTTATCGCCTTTTGTTCAAGAGCCTGATATTGAGGGGTAATAACTCTCCCTGAACCTGGTGGTGTGAGTCCTGAGGCTCCTCTACCTTCTTCCCGATGGCAACAGCGAGAAGAGAGCATGGTGGGGATGGCTTTACCTGTGATAGACTCACTGAGTTCTCTCTATATTTCTCTTTGTAGTTTCTGCATACTCCTTCATGACTTACTGTTCCACGTTGTTGTATAATTACCAGTCCTGGACGTACAACGGCTGGCGTGGTGTAGCAGTTTGTGCAACACTATTACAGCGCCAATGATCGGGCTTTAATTCCCAGTGCTGTCTGTAAGGAGAATGCATGTTCTCCATATGGCCACATGTGTTTTCTCTGGGTGCTCTGGTTTCCTCCACCATTCCAAAGATATACCAGTTAGAGTTAGCAAGTTGTGGACAATGCTTTTTTAGATTAGATTAGATTATGAGGACACACAGTCCTCTTTTATTGTCATTTAGTAATGCATGCATTAAGAAATGATATAATGTTCCTCCGGTGTGATATCGCAGAAACACAGGACAGACCAAGACTGAAAAACTGACAAAAACCACATAATTATATAGTGCAACAATACCGTAACTTGATGAAGAACGGGCCATGGGCACGGTAAAAAAAAGTTCAAAGTCTCTCGAAAGTCCCATGATCTCACGCAGACGGTAGAAGGAAAAAGCTCTTCCTGCCATGAGCTTCCAGCGCCGCAAACTTGTCGATGCAGCATCCTGGAAGCACCCGACCACAGTCTGACTGTGAGTCATCCGAAAACTTCAAGCCTCCGACACTGAGCACCGAGCACCATCTCTGCCGATCGCTTTGACCCCAGCCCCGGCTGCCAGCAACAGGCAAAGCTGAGGATTTGGGGCCTACCCTCCGGAGATTCTTGATCGCACAGTAGCAGCGGCAGTGAACCCGGCATTTCATAAGTTTCTCCAGATATTCCTCCGTGCTTCTCACGTCTGTCTCCAGCAAATCAGAATTCTGCACGGCCCCTATTTAACAAATACAATATCATTTCACTGGAGAGGCCGCGCCGCCATCTTCTCCTCCCGCCAGACTGGCGCCAGAAGCATAGTGACACTTGCAGGCTGCTCCCAGCACATCCTTGGACTATGTTAGTCGGTGATGCATACAGCACATTTCACTGTATACTTCAATGTTCGATATACATGTGACAAATAAAGCCAATGTAATCTAATCTGTAATGCCCATGACATAAGAAAGACTGCAGATGTTGTTATCTGGAGCAAAAAAAACACTAGCAGAACTCAGCAGGTCAGACAGCGCCTATGGAGGCAGAGGGAGAATTGACTTCTCAGACAGGTAAGGCCCTGCATCACAACTGAGAGTATAGAGGGGAGATAAACAGTAGAAAGGGATAAGGCAGGTTGGCAAGTGATAAGTGGATCCATGTGAGGAGATGAGGGGGGAGGTAGAGACAAGGGCTGGCAGGTGATGGGTGGATCCAGGTGAGGAGATGGTGGGGAGGGGAGATAAAGACAGGGGCTGGCATGTGATGGGTGGATCCAGGTGAGGAGATGGGGGGGAGATAGAGACAGGGGCTGGCAGGTGATGGGTGGATCCAGGTGAGGAGATGGGGGGAGGGAGATAGAGACAGGGGCTGGCAGGTGATGGGTGGATCCAGGTGAAGGAGGATGACCTCATCAACTGACTCATTAATATAAATGATAAATAGCTAAGACCCCAGCATTATTCCCTGTAGTTCCTCACTAGATAGAGTTTGCTAAACTGAAAATAACCCAATTTCCCTGACTTTATTTTCTTCCAATTAACTAGCCCTCCACTTCTGACAATGCAGTCAATGGCCACTTTATGAGGACCCTTCTGTGCCTAATAAAACTGGCCTCTGAGTACATGTTCTTGGTTTTCTGCTGCTTATTTCTATTGCTGCTGTAATATTGGCATCCACCATTTTGCTGACGATAAATATTAGACCAACTGGCCAATATTTGCTTGTATTTCCTCGCTCTATTTTGAATCATATTGTTGCATTTGTGGTTTTCTAATGAACTGAAGCCTTTCCACAATTAAGAAGTTTTGGCAGGTCACAACAAATGCACCAACTTTCTTAGTGGCCACTTTCTTTGGAACCCAAAGCTCAAAGCCATTGGGTTCAGGAAATTTGTCAATCTTTGTCCCATAAGCTTACCTTGTACTTTTTTTGTAAAGGTGACTGGGGAAATTAAATTCCTCTCCCCTACTTTCCCCATTGTTTCTGGCTATTTTTGGTATTCTTGTCATCTACCAAGAAAACAGATGCAAAATATTTGTACAGTGTCTCACAATTTCCTTAATTCCCATAATTAATTCCCTTGCTTTGGTTTCTAAGGGACCAGCATTTACATTCTCTGTGTCCCCTTTCTAAATATAGAAACCCTTGCAATCTGTCTTCATGTTCGTCACTGGCGCATACTTATATTCTGTGTTCTACCTCCCTGTGTTTTTAAATTTTTAGCCATCTTTTGCTCTTTTTACATCCTCTCTATCCTTAGGCTAGTGCTACAATTTAAGTCTTTAATTTCTCCCTAATACCATGCTTGATAACTTCAGATCACCACAAATGACTTCCTTTCCCAATCAGACTTTCTTTCTCAGTGGTAGTATCAGTTGACAATTATTTAAGTATCTGCTTATCTACATTCCACTTGTAAACTAATTTCCAAAGTCACTTTAGGGAACTTAGATCTTTATAAATGCCTTTCCTTTGGTTTAGTACCTTTGTTTCAGACCCAAGTTTATCAGTCTCATGATGTGAAATTCTACCATATGCCAATCCCTTCGCCTAGATGAGCAGGATTATTAATTCTACTCTTTTCATTCTACATGTTTGTTCGTTATGTAATACACCCATGTCGTATTATGTGGGCGATCATGGTTTTTCCATGACCATAATTGTTCTTGGCAGATTTTTCTACAGAAGTGGTTTGCCATTGCCTTCTGGGCAGTGTCTTTACAAAATGGGCGACCCCAGCCATTATCAATACTCTTCAGAGATTGTCTGGCTCCAGTGGTCACATAACCAGGACTTCATAGTCATAGTCATACTTTATTGATCCCGAGGGAAATTGGTTTTCGTTACAGTTGCACCAACCCAGAATAGAGTATAAATATAGCAATATAAAACCATAAATAATTAAATAGTAATATGTAAATGATGCCAGGAAATAAGTCCAGGACCAGCCTATTGGCTCAGGGTGTCTGACCCTCCAAGGGGGGAGTTGTAAAGTTTGATGGCCACAGGCAGGAATGACTTCCTATGACGCTCTGTGCTGCATCTCGGTGGAATGAGTCTCTGGCTGAATATACTCCTGTGCCCACCCAGTACATTATGTAGTGGATGGGAGACATTGACCAAGATGGCATGCAACTTAGACAGCATCCTCTTTTCAGACACCACCGTGAGAGAGTCCAGTTCCATCCCCACAACATCACTGGCCTTACGAATGAGTTTGTTGATTCTGTTGGTGTCTGCTACCCTCAGCCTGCTGCCCCAGCACACAACAGCAAACATGGTGTGCACCAGCTGCTCATACAACCATCCACCACCTGTTTCCATGGCTTCATGTGATCGTTATCAGGGGTCTAAGCAGGTGCTGCACCTTGCCCAGGGATAACCTGCAGTCCAGCGGAGAGAAGGAGCACCTTACATCTTCTTTGGTAGAGACGCCACCCAGCATTTTACATGAGCCAATCTAAAACAGTCAGGACCTCAGGGAACAGTCTTGAATGCATCCACGTTCTCACCCTGGAGATTATCTCTGGCAATTTAATTTATCTAAATTAACTGAAGATCACAGTCACAGATTTGCAACAAGTTCATTTTAATTCTTCATCAATACTTCTTCCAACGCATAGTGCTCAGAGATGCAGAACCTGCTGCCAACATTAGCTTTACTTCAGTTCTCATTTTTCTCTGTCCAAAGATCATTCAATCCTCTGATTTGGGAGTTGCATTGTTTCTCACACCTTTTACTGTGTTATCCTTCATTGTCTGTGAAAGGAGGTAGTTCCCTTCTCTGTGGTGTTCTAGAATAGGTGAAGGGCAGTTAACATCTCTTGGGGGTTTCCAGATTGATGGAAGAGCCCATTATTATCTGTGGGTTACTAAAATGCGTGACGGGGCAGTTAACATCTTTATGGGGTTCTAGAATGGGAGAAGGGGCAGTTAATATCTCTGGAGTTCTAGAATGAGTAAAGGGGTATTTACCTCTCTGTTGGGTTTGTAGAATGAGTGAGAGTGCAGTTAACGTCTTGTGATGTTCTGGAATGTGCAAATTGGCAGTTTCCTCTTTGTGGGATTCTAGAATGGGTGAAGGGGCGAAGTGATTCTGGAATAGGAATAGGGGTAGTTACCTTTCCATAGGATTCTAAAATTGCTGAAGAAGTAGGTTAACTTTGTGTAGAGTTCTAGAATGAGTGAAGGCCACAGTTCACTTCCCTGTGTTCTGGAGTGGGTGTAAATGGACAGTTGACTGCCTTGTGGGTTCTTAACTGAGTGAAAAGGAGCATGGAGTTCTGGAGTAGGTAGCCTTCCTTTGGGGTACCGGAACTTGTAACTGAAATGTGTGGACAAGCTGCCAGCAGGAGTTGCCAGAGGTGGGTGCAGTGGCAGTGTTTAAAAGACATTTCGATATACGGGGAAGGTTCCAGTGCAGCATGGACTGAATGCAGGTAAATGAATCTTGGTCAGCAAGGAGCTGGTACCCTGCTGGATAACTCTGTGATTGATAGCCCGTCAGTGTGGTACTAGAAGGTAGTAAATTCCCCATGCTTGCATTTCAAACAGGGGTGACGTCACTCTTACTCCCCATTAATTAGTTGTATTGATCTGATCATTTGTCCAGCTGTGGTCCAGAGCTCTCAGTTGTGTGTGTGTGTGTAAAACTGACCAAGTGATTTGCACAATCTGTTGTCTTTTACATATTGGTTGTTTGTCCACCCTATTGGGTGCGGTCTTTCATTTTATGTACTTGGAAAATAAATTTACTTCGTACTTTGAACCCTAGGACAGGCCATCAGTGACCACAAGTGGACTCATGAATTTGCAGATATTGGACCTTCAGCTTCCCCAGCGTACTCATAAAGTCGGGATGGGGGTCATATGGGCATCTTGTCTTAACTCATATTTGGAACTACGAAAGAAAAAAAACCTCTCAGTCTTTGCTGTCAGCAGTCCATGACAGTCGGCTTCAGAATAAGCTGCTGAGCAGCCCCAGGTTCCCCTTTTCCTCTGCCTCTTCCTGGTTCACAGAGAGTATCAGAGCGTTTGCAGTGGGTCTGCCTATATGTGTTTTAAACACCCACATCTTACATGGACTTGAACAGTACCCTGCTTGAAATGGTCCTTGAGGTGAATCATGTAAACGAATCCTCAATTTTGTGTGTGTTTACAGGGAATCTGAATGGGCTAATGTCCCCAGCACTCGTTTCAGTTCCAGGGTAGATGGCAGCAACCACTATGTGCTTGTGCCAAAACAATCAAGTCCTGACCACAAAACTCAGCTCTAATTTTATGTTGTAAGGGTGCACAAAGCAGCCTGTGTGGTCTGAGTAATAGGTTGTCACTGGTGCAGTCAGCAGTGCCATTCACAAAAATTTGGCACACCACATGCAGGTCTCAGAATGGAATAATTTTAATTAAAGCAAAGTGGAACTGGTTTGAATGCAGCCGCGCTGCAGAAAGTATTGCCAATTGAGTGATCTTGCTCTGAGATGGGAGGGATCTGGAGGGACCCGTCTTCTGTAAGCAATGGTAGTGATCAGACCAGCGCTGAATGCACCCTGGATAAAGGGGGTAGGATTATCTACCATGTGTCATCAGGACAGAAGTGGGCTGTGCTAGATTTGTCCCATACAGATCGGTGGATTGGATCCAGAGAGCTCCAGGAAATAACAAGGAGCATGGGAGATTCTGATGGGGAGATTCACATCTCAAGGATGGAGGAGACATTAACACCTCCTAGTTGAAGGGAGACAGAGATTTCTATATCGTCTTTATAGTTTCTATACAAATTGCACTGTTTGCTTTTACTCTGGCTCTCTTCCAATGGCTCTGTATTGCTCCCTTTGCACCCTCCCTGTCTTCCACACCTTCCCTTCCCCCTCTTTCTTTTCCCTTTCTCTCTCCCTCACTTTTTTGCTCTTCCCCTTCTCAACCTCCCTCTGCTCCTTCCTCTCCCCCTCTTCCGCTCCCTCTCTCTTTCTACACACACCCCCCTCCCTCCCCTTCTCCGTCTCCCTCTCTTTTCCTACTCTCTCTCTCACACACCCTCTCTCCCTCTCTCTTTCCCATTCTCTCTCTTTCTCACCCACACACACCCTCCCTCTCACCCTCTCTCTCTCCCCCCTCCCTTGCTCTCATTCGCCCTCTCGCTCCGTCTTTCCCATTCTCTCCCTCTCACCCACTCTCCCTCCCTTTCCTACTCTCTCTCCCGCTTTCCTATTCTCTCTCTCTCTCCCCCCCCTCCCACCCTCCCTCCCTCCTCCCCACCCCCCAGGACCTCCCTCAATCGATGCTTGTCTCTGGGAGCTGCGTGTCATTAGAAGTCGCCATGGTGTATGAAGTCTCTCGCAAGCCCAAACCATATATGGCAGCTGCACATATAGGTCCAAGGACAGAGAGTCACCTCAGGGTACACGTACACGCACACCCCAGCGACTGATCGTTCTGCCCACTGAACCACAGAGCATAACAGCAGGGTAGTCCAGTGACTAGAGTAACGCTTTATAGCACCAGGGATCGGAAGATCAGGTTCGGTTCCCTCCCCTCCCCATCTCCTGGGGCAGCCCACAAATGTCGCCACACATTCCGGTGCTAACATAGAATGTTCAGCAGAACACCCAGGCAATATACAAGCAGCAACAGCAAAATAACCCCATCCCATACACAATGGACTTCAGTCCCAGGGCAGGCCACCTGGAGCTGGTGTGTTTCATTTCTTTCCAAGCACAGTGTGTTCCAGATTTCTTGAGGATCTCTCTTTCATTTACAAAGTGCCCATGGATCATTAGTCATGGTGTCAAAAAGGTTGTGTGGAAGGCAGGAGAGTGGGGTTGAGAGGGTTAATATATCAACCATGATGGAATGACAGAGCATACTCAAAGTGCCAAATGCCCTAATTCTGCTCGAATGGTCCGGTCACAAAATACAGCACAGTGGTGCAGCAGGTCGAACCGCTCTCACACAGCTCTAGTGACTCCAGTTCAGTCCTGACCTCTGACACTGCGTGTGCGCGTTTGTGAGTGTGCGTGTGAGTGCTAATGTGTGTGAATGTGCATGTGAGTCTGTGTGTGCGTGTGTGTGTATGTGTGTGTGTGTGTGTTTGTGTTTGGGGGGGGCATACATTTTGTTTCCATGACCATATGGGTTTCCTCTGGTTTCCTCCCACATCTCAGACATGCAAAATGGTAGGTTAATTAGCTGTTGTAAATTGCCCCTTGAGCAAGGGGAGGGAGGGCAGCAAGTTGATGGGAACATGAGGAGAGTAGGCTATAGGAAAAAGTAGTGGCGGGCTGGGATGAGTCGCTGTGCTGAAATAACCTCCCAAATTACACAGAAATGGAAGAATGAATTGTGCAGCTCACAGTTGGGAAAGTGAAGGTGGTCTACAAACCAGCTGTCTGGCTGCCCTTAGATTCAAGTTCCATGTCAGTACACCATGTACCACTCTCCTCTCTCCTGAGAATGTTTCTGAGCCCACGATTCAAAGAAGGTCAGGCCCTTCCACCTACTCTGCCACTTCGAAAGAGGGAGGCCTTTTGTCCATCTGTCTGGGCGTGATTCAAAAAGCAAGCCCCAGAGATGAAAGGCCTGTCTGCACCACCCAGTCCCAGTGAATCTGTGATTAGAGTGAGGCAGGTGGGGCTTCCCAGAGAAGAGCAGCTGTTGGATTTCAGTGACGAGCCCGGCTTTTTACAGAACTCTCAGTCTTGTGTTCCTCTTCAGAATGTCAACTCCCAGAGTTAACTTGGAAGTAGAGCACCACTGAAAAAGGCAAACAAGGTTTCTTGGGGGTTTATGTAATGTCCAAAACATTGAGAGTGCCTCAGGGAGTCGCTGGAGTTTGAAAAGCATTAGGCAGTCCTGGAGAGGCTGAAGGGCCCAGGCAGAGATGCAGTTAGACTGAGCCAGGAACTGGTAGATGGTTCAGAAACTGGTTTAATATCACTGGCAGAACATAGAACATAGGAAACAGACAGCACACTACAGGCCCTTCGGCCCACAAAGCTGTGCTGAACATGTCCGTGTTAGAAATTAAAATGTTGTTTTGCAGCAGCAGTATTTTGCAATACGTAATAAAAGTATTATAAATTACAGTAAAAAAATAGGTAGTGCAAAAAGAGAGGAGAAAAAAACATAGTGAGGTAGTGTTTGTGGGTTCATTGTTCCTTTAGAGGGGAAGAAGCTGTTCCTGAATCATTGAGTGTGTGTCTTTAGGCTCCTGTACCACCTCCTTGATGGAAATAATGAGAAGGGGGCATGTCCTGGATGATGGGGGTCTTTAACGATAGATGCCACCTTTATGAGGCATCTCCTTTTGAAGGTGTCTTTGATGCTGGGGAGGCTGGTGCCCATGATGGTTGCTGGTTGAGTTTGCAACTTTCTGCAGCTTTTTCTGACCATTTGCAGTGGCCCTTGCATACCAGCTAACTTGCTACTCTCGAATAGTGATCTAATAAGGGGATATCTTCTCTGTCACTGTATTTAACTGGTTCAGGTAATTAGGTATTCTGGATTCTGCTGGGAAATATTGGACGTGTGTTTTCCTTGCCTGTTAACTTTAATCTTCAATTTTTGGTTAACATTGTTGTTTCCTTTTTAGAAATTGTTTGACATCCCTTGAGCATATTTGAGTGAAAACAAAATAATGTGTTTGTCAGTGTATGAGGGCCAATGTAAAAGAGGTGCTGAGAGAGAAGTGTACTCAGACAGCTCCAACGCACTGGCAAGGCAAAACCATCGGTGATTATGGCACAGGGCTTCACTCCAAATTACCTTCTTCCTATGTATTCTTTTGATCTAGCCGTGTAGAATTTGTTGAGAATGCCTTTGCCAGAATTTTACTTGCTGCACGCCAGAAATTCTTGAAGTGAGTTCAATGCTGTCAATTTGTGTTAAGTCTGATCTCAGTTTGTCTTTAAAATGCTCAAAAAGTATCAGGAATCTATCTTGATTCATTAATTGTTTTCAGAGGCAAACCAGTATTAAAAGATGAACTTCCTTCAGCGAGAGTATGAAACTGAATACAGGAACTATGTGAAGGCTTGAAAGCTTCAAAGTCTGCTTGTTGTTCATCTGATTTATAGTAGAGGAACCGATACAGTGGAGAGAAACTCTCTCTTAATCCTACATGTCTAAACTATGATCCATCAGCCCTATTTACTCTTGTGTTTCTTCCTCGCTGATTTGTCTTACTTGAATTTTGTGTTGACGTTTTGGAAAGGGTTTCTAGTAGCAGTCGACCTGATAGCAATGGTAAATGAGTCGGAACACAGCCCGGCTACAGTGCATGTGAACCCTCAAGATCCCACAGCGTAGTCCAAGTGGCCAGTGGAGAAACAGAATGGCAAGCTTGTATGGTGCAACATGTCCCACCACGTATTCCAACTCACTGGAAAATTGTACCAAGGTACATGTCTTGCATACTGTCCATACGGATCAATTCATTACATCGGGGTAGAACAAGGTAAAGTATTAACAGAATGCAGAATAAGGTATTACAGTACAGAGACAGTGCAGTGCAGGGTTATAACAAGGTACACTGTGAGGTCACGAGTCCTCAAGGAAACCTTTCAACTGTCTTATAAGAGTGGCTGCTAGGAATGCACTGCCAGAGGGGTGGTAGGGACAGATACATTAGGAACATTTGAGAGCCTCTTAGATAGGTACATACGTAGGTGCAGGAAAAATACAGGGCTAAGAGGGAGGGAACGGTTAGATTGATGTTGGAGAAGGTACAACATCATAGGCTGAAGGGCCTGTACTGTGCTGTAATGTTCTATTACAATGGGATGGGGGCTGTTCTTAATCCTGGTGACTCATGCTTTCAGGCTTTTGTATCTTCAGCCTAGTGGGAGGGGACAAAAGAGAGAATGTTTGGGATGGGTAGAATCTTTGATAATATTGACAACTTTACTGAGTGTAGACAGAGTCCAGGGAGGGAATGCTGTTTTCTGTGACATGCAGAGCTGTATCACATCTCTCTGCGGTTTCTTGCTGTCATGGGTAGAGCAGTTGCCGTACCAAGCTGTGACACATCCAAATAGCATGCTTTTTGTGATGCATTGATAAAAGTTGGTGAGAGTGAAAGGTGACATGCCAGATTTCTGTAGCTTGGGGAAGTAGAGGTGCTGGTGAGTGTTTTTGTACATGGCATCAGAGTGACTGGCCCAGGACAGGTTATTATTGGTGATGTTCACACCTCAGAACCTGAACCTCTCAGCCTCAACACGGTTGACGTAGATAGAGACATGTGCACGATGCTCCTTCCCGAGTCAAGGACCAGCTCTTCTGTTTTGCTGACACCATGTCACTGAGCTCTCTCCCTCCTTCCTGTACTCTGACTCATCGTTATTTAAGATAACACCCACTACGGCAGTATGATCTGCAGATGTGCAGATGCAGTTAGAGCAGAACCTGGCCACGCAGTTGTGAGTGTACAAGGGTGCTGAGGATGCAGAATTTAGAATAATCGTGTAGCTGCCTATAAGCTCGTAGCTGTGTCATCAGCTCAGGAGCAATGGATGGTGATTTTATGATGAGCTTGCCTGCATGATATCCACAGCGAGTTAGTAATTTGGTACAAGATGAACTTGCTCGTAGAAGACAGAGGGTACTAGTGGAGGGGTGTTTCTCTGGCTAGTAGTCTGTGCGATATATATTTCTTAAAAGCGCCTATGAAAAGTATTCATCCCCCTTGGAAGTTTTCATGTTTTATTGTTTTACAACATTGAATCCATTGAATCACAGTGAATTTAATTTGGCTTTTTTCTGATACTGATCAACAGAAGAAGACTCTTTCGTGTCAGAAGTGAAAACAGATCTCTACAAAGTGATACAAATTAATTACAAATATAAAATATAAAATAGTTGATTGCATAAGTATTCACCCCCTTCAAGTCCATATTCAGTAGGTGCACCTTTGGCAGCAATTACAGCCTTGAATCTGTGTGGATAGGTCTCTATTCTTCTTTACAAAACTGCTCAAGCTCTGTCGGATTGCATGGGGATCGTGAGTGAACAGCCCTTTTCAGGTCTGGCTACAAACTCTCAATTGGATTGAGGTCTAGACTGATTTGGCCACACCAAGACATCAGCTTTGTTGTTTTAAAGCCTTTCCTGTGTAGCTTTGACTTTATGCTTGGGGTCATTGGCTTGCTGAAAACAGTTGTCTTGCTGAAGTTGCAGTTCTCTTGCAGACAGCATCAGGTTTTCCTCCAAGATTTTGCTGCATTCATTTAACCTTCTACCTTCACAAGCCTTCCAGGGTCTGCTGCAGTGAAGTATCCCACAGCACAATGTAGCCACCACCATGCTTCCATGGTTGAGATGGTGTGTTTATGATGATGTGCAGTGTTTGGCTTATGCCAAACATAGCGTTTAGTCTGATGGCCAAAAGGCTCAATCTTGGTTTTATTAGACTATAGAATTTTCTTCCAGCTGGCTTCAGAGTTATCCATATGCCTTCTGGCAAACTCCTCGAGAATTCATCTGAGTTTTTTTTTCAATCGTGGCTTTCTCTTTGCCATTCTCCCATAAAGCTGTGACTGGTGAAGCACCTGGGCAACAGTTATAAGTGCAGTCTCTCCCATCTCAGCTACTGTAGGTTGTAACTCTTCCAGAGTTGTCACAGGTCTCTTGATGGCCTCTCTCATTAGTCCTCTTCTTACAGGTCACTCAGTTTTTGAGGACAGCTTGCTCTAGGCAGATTTACAGCTGTGCCATATTCTTTCCATTTCTTGATGATTGACTTAACTGTACTCCAAGGGATATTCAGTGACTTGGAAATTGACTTGTATCCATCTCCTGACTTGTGCTTTTCAATAACCTTTTGTGGAGTTGCTTGGAGTGTTCTTTTGTCCTCGTGGTGTAGTTTTTGCCAGGAATCTGACACACCAGCAATTGGACCTTCTAGATACAGGTGTATTTTTACTACAATCAATTGAAACACCTTGACTATACACAGTGATCTCTATTTAACTAATTATGTGAATTCTAAAACCAATTGGCTGCACCAGGGGTGATGCCTTGTGTCGTATTAAAGGGGGTGAATACTTATGCATTCAATTGTTCAATGTTTTATATTTGTAATTAATTTAGATCACTTTGTAAGGATTTGTTTTCACTTGACACAAAAGAGTCATTTTCCGTTGATCAGTGTCCAAAAAAAGCCAAGTTAAATCCACTGTGATTCAATGTTCCGAAACAATAAAGCATGAAAACATCCAAGGGGGTGGTGTGAATACTTTTTATAGGCACTGTACTTCCATTGAAATGTATGCTCAACCGTGCTCAACCTTCTCCCATTGCCCTGCAACTCTACTTTAAACCCCACTGTGCAGCATTAGCAAGCCTTCCCACCAGGATATTAGTCTCCTTCCTGTTCAGATGCAAATTGTCTTTTCAGTACAGGTCCCACCTTCCCAGGAAGACAGCCCAATGATCCAAAAATCTTATGCCCTCCCTCCTACACCAACTCCTTAACTGTATAATTGTCCTAATTCAATGAAACAATAAAACATGAAAACTTACGGGGGCAGGGGGGAGGGTGAATACTTTACCTGGCGGGAGCAAAGGATCATGTGCATGGTGAAGGTGTGGCGCTGTGGGAGAGGTGTGGGACAGGTGGTAGAGGAGTGTTGGATGGTGGGTGGCAAGGGTGCAGACACACCCAGCCCTGAGACACCAGGCAAGGTGATTTGATTCCAAACAATTGGGTGTCTCTCTGGTGCTTCCCATACACTCCCCACTCCCTTGCCTTTTCCTAACCATGACTCCCCTCTCCTTACCTCCTTCCCACTCTGAGTCCACAATAGAGATCCATATCAGATTCTGGTTTATTATCACAAACATGTCATAAAATCTGTTGGGTTTTTTTTGCGGCAGCAGTACAATGCAATAAATAAAATTACTACAGTACTGTGCAAAAGTCTTAGGACAGTAATATATAGAACTTGGGTGTCTAAGACTTGTATGTAGGCTGATAAGCAAGTCTGTAGATGGCACAGAAGTCAGCAGAGTTCTGGACAGTGTTGCCACACTAGGGGAACAATATGGAGGCTTTGGAGAGGGTGCAGAAGAGGTTCACCAGGACATTATAAACACACAAGATTCTGCAGATGCTCAAAATCCAGAGTAACACACACTTTTCTCTTTCTCACCTTATCTCCTTGCTTGGCCATCGCCTCCCTCTGGTGTTCCTCCCCCTTTTTTCTTTTTCCATGGCCTTCTGTCTCTTTTATCAATCAACTTACCAGCTCCTTACTTCATCCCTCCCCCTCCAAGTTTCACCTGTCACCTGGTGTTTCTCTCTCACCTCTCCCCACTTTTTAAATTTACACCTCAGTTTTTTTTCTCCAGTCCTGCTGAAGGGTTTCAGCCCAAAACGTTGACTACTCTTTTCCAAGGATGCTGCCTGGCTTGCTGAGTTCCTCACATTTTGTGTGGAAGCTCAGATCACCCTGTTGGGCAAAACAAAGATGTTCTGCAAAGTAGTTTGGTTTCTCCAAGGTAAAGGAGACCACATTACAGAACGTGGAGCACACCAGTTGCTCTGCTCTGCAGCTTTTAGTTTCTCCTTTTGTCCTGGTCCGTCTCCATCTGTTGATGCTTCTCCACACTGATCAGCGATGTTTACCGAACATCCATGGACGTGAGCAGGTGCCCCTGTACCTCCTGGTCCTCAGGCCCCCCGCCGTTATGAAGTTCCGGTCTGCACCCTCCCTCTCCACTGGTTAAAGGGCTCCTTTTGTTTACATTCCCTGTGGCCTGGAACGTTAGCTCTGTTTCTCTCCAGAGATGCTGCCTGATCGGCTGAGCAGCGACAGGACTAACTGCTTTTACGTTTCTAACTCTTGACAGTCTGTCCCTATGCTGCAGTAATAACCACCGTGATCTGTCACAAATCGAGTTTTTTCTATGTTTCCATGAACCAGTAATTCAGTCAGAGTGTTTCATGTGTTTGTTCTAAGGACAATAATTTGGACCCACACACCAGGCAGTAATTCTGTAAATGTTTTATTCTATTCTTGTGTCTCTCTATGATTTAATCTGTATTTCTTGAATTCGACTCACCTTCACTATCTGAAAACTTTTTTCTACTCTCTTACCTTTAGAACATAGAACAGAGCAACACACACATAAACATCAACTGTTTATTCCTCTTCACACATGCTACCTGATTTGCTGAGTTCCTGTAGCACTTCATGTGTTACTCTGGATTTTCTAGCCTCCTCAGAATCTCTTTTGTTGAGAACTTTGAACAGTACAGCACAGTACAGGCAATTGGCCCACAATGTTGTGCCTACCTTTTAACCAATTCTAAGATTAATTTAACCCTTGCCTCCCGCATAACCCTCAATTTTTCTATCATCCATGTGCCTCTCTAAGAGGTTCTTAAATGCCCCTAGTGTATACTTTATACTTTATTGTCGCCAAACAATTGGTACTAGAACGTACAATTATCACAGCGATATTTGATTCTGCGCTTCCCGCTCCCTGGATTACAAATATTAAATATTAAAAATAGTAAAAATTAGTAAATATTAACAATTTAAATTATAAATCATAAATAGAAAATAGAAAAATGGAAAGTGCAAAAAAACCGAGAGGCAGGTCCAGATATTTGGAGGGTACGGCCCAGATCCAGGTCAGGATCCGTTCAGCAGTCTTATCGCAGTTGGAAAGAAGCTGTTCCCAAATCTGGCCGTATGAGTCTTCAAGCTCCTGAGCCTTCTTCTGGAGGGAAGAGGGACGAAAACTGTGTTGGCTGGGTGGGTCGTGTCCTTGATTATCCTGGCAGCACTGCTCCGACAGCATGCGGTGTAAAGTGAGTCCATGGATTGAAGATTGGTTTGTGTGATGTGTTGCACCGTGTTCATGATCTTCTGCAGCTTCTTTCGGTCTTGGACAGGACAACTTCCATACCAGGTTGTGACGCACCCTGGAAGAATGCTTTCTATGGTGCATCTATAAAAATTAGTGAGGGTTTTAGGGGACAGGAAAATTTCTTTAGTTTTCATAGGAAGTAAAGGCGCTGGTGGGCCTTCTTGGCAGTGAACTCTGCTTGGTTGGACCAAGTCAGGGCATTTGTGATATTGACCCCGAGGAACTTAAAGCTTTTGACCTGTTCTACTTGCGCACCACCGATGTAAATTGCGTTGTGCGGTCCGCTACTCCTTCTGAAGTCAACAACCAATTCCTTCGTCTTGCTGACGTTGAGGGATAGGTTATTGTCTTCGCACCATGCCACCAGGTTCTTAATTTCCTCTCTGTACTCAAACTCATCATTACCCGAGATACGGCCTACAATTGTTGTGTCATCAGCAAAGTTGTATATTGAGTTTGATGGAAACTTGGCTACACAATCATGGGTTACAGTGAGTACAGCAGGGGGCTGAGTACACAGCCTTGTGGGGCACCGGTGCTCAGAGTGATTGTAGAGGAGAGCTTGTCCCCTATTTTTACAGCCTGGGTCCTGTCTGTGAGGAAGTTGAAGATCCAGCTGCAGATCTGAGTGCTAAGGCCCAGGTTCCGGAGCTTAGGAATCAGTTTATTTGGAATGATGGTATCTGACTCTACCACTACCCCTGGCAGATCATGTCATGCACCCACCACTCTCTCTATAAAAAACCCATATCTGACATCCCCCCTATACTTGCCTCCAATCACCTTAAAATTTTGCCCCCTACATATTAGTCATTTCTGCCCTTGGAGAATGTCTTTGGCTATCCACTTGACCTATGCCTCTTAATATCTTATACACCTCTAACACGTCACATCTCATCCTCCTCCTCCCAAAGAGAAAACCCAAGCTCATTCAACCTTTCCTCGTAAGAAATGTTTTCCAATCCTGCTAGAGCTCCTCTGCACCCTCTCTAAAGCTTCCACATCCTTTCTATAATGAACTGAATACAACATTCCAAGCGTTGCAAATGAAGCTGACCTTTGATCTTTGAGACAGGAGCTATATAATTTAATCTCATAGAATCACCTTGCTAAATTATTTAAACAGAAAAAGTAGTTGACGTTATCTGTGCTGGTATTTGCTGCTCCCAGCCCACTTCCTCATCTGCACCTTTCAACGTATCTCCCTCATCGACCTGTCCTTTTCAAAAGCATCCAGACTGAACCTATTGCTTGTAGTAGCAGGCTAATTGTTTCCTTCGTTGCTTATTCAATTTCATGTTTAGGTACTGCACCTGCTCTGCCAGCTACAGGATGTCAGTCAGGTTACCTGTCAGTTATCTCTTCAAATGAGAAAAAAACCCAAGTACTCAGCCTTTCCTGACACCTCCAATCTTCTGCTAGTATCCTCACAAACCTTTTTGCTGTATAATACATCAATGTCCTTATAGTTGGAAGATTCTAACCTCACTAAATGCAATGTTAATTATTTATCAAAACTTTGTTCCACTTGAATTCTACACTTAAGAATCCCATTACCTTTCAATCCCTCTGTTAACTAGCAGTAATGATTCTAGATATCTGTTCACCATGCTACTTTCTAAAATGAATGTGATATTCATCTTAGTGATCTATTCACTATCCTGTGTTCCAAGGTGAATGTGTTATTTCTGCATGTCCTATCAACTCATAACCCATAGTATCATTGCTCATTTTCCTGAAGTTCAACTGAAGCTGGTTCACTTGCACTACAACCTTCCTGACCATCCCAGTCATCACCTGCCACTTGTCCCAGTCGCTACCTACAGGTTGTACAATTGAGTATGCTGTTTCCATCTCTAAGCAATTTATATATCTTGTAAACACCACATTCTAACCTTCTCCAGTCTACAATAACTACCCTTTTACCTCTCTGTCTCTGCACTCAGCCTTAACTAATTTCCTTTCCATTCACCATAGCCAGGAGTAGGCTAAATATTTGTTAAAAAAGGTCACTGTACTCCCTAATCACTTACTACTCTCACAAGCTGTCTGTCTGTGATTCATTTACAAAAATGACCATGACATGTGCAAGCCATGAAACTGGGAAATGTTAGTCTCTGTGACCAAGGAGAAATTAGCATTTTTATATTGTATATTGGGTTGGAGTTTGCATGAAAAGCTTAACTGTAAATAGTAAATGCTTCATCTGAACCATCCTCCCTTCCCCCACCCCCTCCTGTAACAAAGCCATCCCAATACTAAAACAGGGTCTTGGCCAGAATGTTCCTCTCTATAGATGCTGCCTGACTTGCTGAGTTTCTCCAGTATTTTATATGTGTTACTCTGGATTTCTAGCATCTGCGGAACCTCTTGTGTTTATTATGACTATCTTCTCTATCAGTTGTCATGTTAGCTGCTCGTCTTTAAGGAGAGCATTTGGAGATAATTCCTCAGCAGCTGAATTGTACTTCCTTTTCAATAAAATCTGAGAGTACTGTATGTTGTAAACACCGCATTCTGCATCCAGGGATACCCCTGAAGATGGAATCCCATTCCCATTTTTGGAAAAGACTTGGCTGATATGAATCTGCCTTGGAACATGAGGTGCCCACTGGATGATGGTGCTGGATTTTGACCAATAGTGGATACATCTGAGTGTGATACATTTACCTGCTCAGTATTCGAGTTTGATCTGGCTCTAATCTGACATTGACAAAGGCCAGTCTAACTCCCTGCAAACAATGTGCCATTTCTGTAAAGTACTGCCTTTGCCCTAACTCTTTAGATCAGACTTTTAACAAATTGTTCACCTGTTTCAAATTAGTAACAAGAAAACTATAACCACAAGCAGTGAAATGGATTCAATCAGGGCAGTGCAACAGGATCTGTCTCCCCATCTGCTGCATTTAAACCTTAAACACACACCCAAATCAAATTGATGGGGGAGGTGTTTTAATTTTCCCTCATGGTACACCAGCGATTAATGATCAAATTGTACCATATCACAGAATCTGGATAGTTAAATTGTTCCCTCGAGGAGTGCACTGAGCTTGTTTGCCATCTTGAACACTCACTAATAATTATACAGTATTATTCAGTGAGGACGCCTGGACTGTCAAACAGCACAAAACAGCCCCTTTGGCCCACCCTTGTCTGTACTATCATAACACAAGCTTATCTCATTTTACCAATACCAGTACTCATACTAATGCCTCCACATTCTTTAGATTAGAGTAGATTCAGATATATTTATCATCTGTACATGGAAACTTGCAGTGAAATGTGACATTTCTGTTAAGACCAAAAGACATAAAGGGCAGAAGTAGGCCAGTAACAACCAGCACACCGAAGGATGTGTTGGGGGCAGTGTGCAAGTGTCCCACACATTCTGGCACCAAGATAGCACGTCCACCATGTTCAATGAAACTGAACAGAATACAACAAGCAACAAAACAACAGCAGAACAAGCCTTGATGCTCTCTCCTACACACATGGACAATCCTCCCACTCCAGGAAAGGCCTCCAGTCTCCAGGCTCCAGGCTTTGGCCATTGGGCTTTGATTTCCAGACTTCTGGTCGATCTTTGGGCTTCAGCCTACGGTAATGAACCCCCTGACTAGCCAATAATAGGACCTTGAACTCTGGGCTCACTGACTAACCAGCCCTCATGCCTTCAGCTCATAAGGTCATTGATCCCAGGACCCAGTGACCTGTGACAGCCACACATTCACAGATATCCTTCACCACCCGTCCACATTGCTGGCCTGCCAGGCAGTGTGTTTCAGGTTCCATCCACCCTCTGGGTGAAAACATCTTCTTTTACATCCTCTCTAAAGCTCGTACCTTCGCCATTGAAGGGGTGGATTCAATTGAAGGGGTATTAGAAAGTTTAAAAAATTATTTTATATACAGTATTTAGAGAAACAGTATGGAAAAGGCCACATTGTCCAACAGCCTACCAATGTCACACTAGCTGATTTAAAGGACAATTTAAAATGACCAGTAACTGGACTGTGTCACACTAGCCTAATTAAAGGACAATTTAAAATGCCTAGTAACCGGACTGCGGAAAAAAAACCCACACAGTTCACGGGGAGAACATACAAACTCCTTACAGACTTGTACTGTGAACTCTGGAACACACCGAGCTGTAATAGTGTCACACTAACCGCTACACTGACATGGTGCCCTATCTAGATGGTAATTGTATGGGTTGTTATAATGACCAGATATGAATGAAATGGAGAAACAAAGAGAGGCAAAGTAGGGACTGGTTGTATAAAGACAAAGTTAAACGCTCTTTATCTGAATGTGACTTTTCCCACATGGTACAAGTAGATGTAATAGTCATTGTGGAGGTTAGAGATGTAGAACTAGATTGGAGGAGAATTTTGTGATGGCCCTGAGGATTGGAAAAATATTAAAATAGTGGGTGAAGGTTGATAAAGGAAGAAAATGAGTTGAAAGCAAGTTACTGAGACTTTGTAGGAATACTAACTAATTGGAATTTCCACATCTATATATTAGAGTCATAGAGTTGTACAGCACAGGAACAGAGCAGGGAAAATACATATCGGTCCCTCAGGAGTAGAGTTGGGAAATTAATATTGGAGAATAATATAAAGGTCAAACTTTTTAAAGAATAACCAAAAAAATCTCAAAATAATATATGGTGACAAATACGTACTTTGATAATAAATTTACTTTCAACATTGAGTTTATGATGTTTTGTTTCAGTTTTTAAAGTGGAGCCGTATACATAAACTGAAGTATAAATAGGAGTAAGAGTAAGCCATTCAACGTCAGGTACCTGCTTTTTCATTCAGTTATCATCATGGCCGATCTGTTACCTCAATGTCCGTTTCCTGCACCAACCTTGTATCCCTTGGTTTAAATATTGTCAGTTGCAGTCTTGAATATACTCAGAAGCTAAACCTCCACACACTTCTTAGGTGGAGAATTCAATCCTCTTGGATAGAAATTACATTTTTCCATTCTTTTGTGAAGATATTTCTTCTCATCTCTGTGTTGCATGACCAGCTCATTATTCTAAGGCTGTAACCCCCGGTACTGATGCCCCAAGCAGAGGAAACCTTATTCTCTATTGTATCAAGAGGGTAACAGTTTTGTGGATTTCAATCAGATCCCTCTCATTTTTCTTATATCAAGAGATTATTGGCCAGGTCTGTTTAATTTCTTCTTGTGTAACCAGTCATCCTCAGAATCAGAGCAGTCCATGTATCGTAAATTTCACTTGGGTAAGGAGACGGGACTTGTGCACAGATGTGGACTCTGCAGAGCACTATTTAATCAGAGAAAGGTACCTCTACACTGCTTTTGAAATCCTCTGGCACTAAAGTATGACAGACTAAGTATGTAAACCAGTGGCGATTGATGTAGAACGGGGGTCCGTGCATCCCTTGCTGAGTGATATTGGTCCATGGCGTAAGAAAGGTTGGGAACCGCTGATGTAGAAGGACACCAACACCCTTCACTCTCTCCATTTTTGTTTTTTTTCTGACAAAGTGGATGACACTACATTCCTCAACTCCATATTCCATCTGCCATGCCCTTGCGCATTCCCTTGATATGCTTTTATCACCCAAAGCATCTCTACATCTCCCCACAGCCCACACTGCCACCTAACTTTATATCGTCAGCTAATTTGGACGTGTTACATTTCATATCCTCATCCAAACTATTGAAATAAGAAGACAAAAGATAGCGGGAAAATGAAATGGTTTTCAGAGGTTGCTTGATGAAGATGTATAAGATGGTAAGAGGCACAGACAGTGGACAGCCAGAGACTTTTTCCCAGGGAACTGGTTAATATGAGAGGGCATAATTGTAAGGTAATTGAGGGAAAGTATTGGGGGAGGGGGGTATTAGAGGTAAGTATTTTACACAGAGAGTGGTGGGTGCTTGGAATGCCCTGCCAAGGGTGGTAGTGGAGGCAAATACATTAAGGACATTTAAGAAACTCAAAGTCAGACACATAGATGATAAAAGAAATGGAGGGCTTTGAAGGAGGAAGAGTTAGATCGATCTTGAAAAAAGTTGAAAGGTCAGCATAACATCATGGGTCGAAAGGCCTGCACTGTGCTATAGTGTTCAGAATATCATTGGAGAAACAAGTGGACATAAAGTTGGCAAGACTCTTGGACCAAATGAAGGGCATCCTAGGGTTCTTAGGGGATGATTGTAATGTTAGTAGAGGCACTTGTGAACTCCCACTGTTCCCCATATTCTGGAAAAGTCCGAGCAAATAGGAGAACATAAATGGTCTGCCGCTATTTCAAAAGCAGAGGGAGACAGAAGCCAGAAACATTGAGGGAAACTGCTGGAATCTGTTATTTAGGAAGTGATGAGTGAACACCTGGAAAATTCTCATATGATTGGGCAAAGTCAACAAGGTTTATGAAAGTGAAATTGTTTGAGGATGTTAACTAGACGATGGAAGTCAGTTGACGTTATATATTTTGATTACCAAATGATATGCAGGTAGAATAGCAAAGATAAAGTCTTGTAGTATTGAGGGAAATATATCAGCAGAGATACTGAAAATTGAGATTAAAGATAAATAAGTTATTTTTAGCTTGGCAAGCTGTAACAAGTGGGGTGCTACAGAAATCAGTGCCAGGAACAACATCAACTGCATCTGACTGACTAGAAGCAGTCTTTTAATGTAATTGTATATTTGGAAACCAAGTTTGAGCGTGTGTCTGTGTGTGTAGGGGGAGATGTCAGAGGGAATACATAGGATTTCTGACAAGGATGATTGGCATGAGTACAAATTTCTTCTTTACATTGACTGTTTGCAATCTTCCCACAGTATTGTGAAAACAACAGGTGCTGTGAGTGAAGCTGGGAATTCCTGTAAGCTAAGCTTTTCAAGCTGAGAATCTCCCCTTTTGACAAGTAGTGGTTTTGTTTCTGCAGACCGTACTAGAATTCCAGGTAACAGGAGTGTTGGAGGAAGTACTATAGGTAGTCAAGGTGATGTATGCTGCATCAGAACACCAGTTTTATTGATGCAGAGTTATGCGTAGCTGTTGTTTTTCTGGTATCAGAAAGCAGCTGTGACCGTAGATGGAGAGGTGATGTTTCCTCTGCTCCTAGGTCTTGTAGAAGGAATTCCTGCATCACCCAGACTGTTGAGCCTGATCACTTTGGGTCACGGTTACTCCCAAGAGCAGTCTCAGAAGAGACAATGCTCCCACTGCTTCCATACTGTCTAAAAATTGCCATTCTCCACCTCTGGCATCATTCTCGCTCCTGTTTCCACCACCCTCCTGTAATGACGAGAGACATGTGAATTGGCTGTAGGCTGGGTGGGCAAACTGCCAGTCATTCCTTTTCACTGGATATAATGCCTTGTGTCTTGATCATCCTGTGTGCGCTCATCGTGGGCTGAAGGACCTGTACTGTACTGTTCTGTGTGCTATGGTATCTACTTGTGTTGTTACTGACAATGGGAATCCAGAAAGTTACAAGTAAATTTATTATCAAAGTACGTATATGTCATATGTACCATATACTAACCTGAGATTCATTTTTGCGGGCATTCACAGTAGGTACTAAGATACTTACTTTGCTTACTTTGGCCAAGTACTAAAGGCCTGTGCTGATCATCTGGCTGGGTAAAGCGAACTTTAACCCCTCACTTGGGCAGCGTGTGGTGCCCACCTGTTACAAGCAGGCTTCAACTGGACCATTGCCCAAGGAGAATGTGGTAACCTGCCTCAACAATTACCATCCAGTACTGCTTACATCCACAGTGATGAAGTCTTTTGAAAGCTTAGTGATGAAACACATCAAATCCTGCCTGAGATGCGATTTAGATCCACTTCAGTTTGCCAACTGGAGCAACAGGACCATTACAGATGCCATCTCATTGGCTCATCACTCAACCCTGGAACATCTGGACAGCAAAATGCATACATCAGGATGCTCTTTATCAATACCATCACCTCTTAAAAACTAATCAATAAGCTTCAAAACCTTGGCCATAATACCTCCTTGTGCAATATAGATCCGAGATTTCCTCATTTAGAGACCGCAAGTCAGTTTGGATTGACAGCAACATCTCCTCTCACGATCTCTATCAGCACTGGTTGTGTTCAGCCCTCTGCTCTACTTGCTTTACAGTTATTACTGTGTATGCTTAGCCACACACAGTTTGCAGACAACACCACTGTCATAGGTCAGGTCATAGCTGGTGAAGAATCAGCAGGGAAATTGAAAATCTGGCTGAGGGGTGCCACAGCAACAGCCTCTCACTCAATGTCAGCAAGACCAAGGATCTGATTATTGAGTTCAGGAAGAGGAAACCGGAGGTCCATGAGCCATTCCTCATCAGAGGTGGAGAGGCTCAGCAACTTTAAACTCCTCAGTGTTATCATTTCAGAGGGCCTGACCTGGCCCCAGCACATACTGTAAGTGCAATTACAAAGAAAGTACAGCACTGCCTCTTCTTCCTTAGGAGTTTGTGAAGATTTAGCATGTCATCTAAAACTTTTAACAAACGTCTATAGACGTGTGGTGGAGAGTATACTGACTGGCTGTGTCACAGCCTGGTATGGAAACACCAATGCCCTTGAACGGAAAATCCTACAAAAAGTAGTGGATACGCCTCAGTTCACCACAGGTAAAGCCCTCCCCATCTTTGAGTACATCTACATGAAGTGTTGTGGCTGGAAAGCAGCATCCATCATCAGAGATCCTCACCACCCAGGGTATGTTTTCTGCTTGCTGCTGCCATCAAGAAGAAAGTACAGGAGCCTCAGGACTCACACCATTAGGTTCAGGACCAGTTATTACCCCTCAACCAACAGGCTCTTCAACCAAAGGGGATAACTTCACTCAACTTCACTCGCCCCATCATTGAAATGTTCCCACAACCTATGGACTCACTTTCAAGGACTCTTCATCTCATGTTCTCAGTATTTATTGCTTAGTAATTTATTATTATTATTTCCTTAATATTTGTGAAGTTTGTTTTCTGTTGCACACTGGTTGAACGCTCAAGTTTTATTGATTCTGCTACGGTTATTATTCTATTGTGGACTTATTGAGTATGCCCGCAAGAAAATGATCTTCGGGTTGTATATGGTGACATATGTACTTAAACTTACTTTGAACCTTTAACTTTAAATACAAAGAGACACAATGAAAGACTGCACACAACAAGATGGACCAACAGCCAGTGTGCAA
The DNA here is from genome assembly GCF_963921235.1 of Mobula hypostoma. Taxonomy (NCBI): domain Eukaryota; kingdom Metazoa; phylum Chordata; class Chondrichthyes; order Myliobatiformes; family Myliobatidae; genus Mobula; species Mobula hypostoma. The sequence goes on along the minus strand of NC_086119.1, from coordinate 1,871,771 downwards.
AAGACAACAAACTGTGCAGGTACAAAATAATAATGATAAATAAGTAAGCAATAAATATCGAGAACATGAGATGAAGAGTCGTGGATAGTAAGTCCATAGGTTGTGGGAACAACTCAGTGATGTGATGAGTAAAGTTATCCTTCCTGGTGCAAGAACCTGATGATTGAAGGGTAATAACTGCTCCTGATCCTGGTGGTGTGGGACCTGAGGGTAAGTTTGCAAAAAAATCAGGAAAAGTTAGTGCAGTTACAGGAGTGAAGGGGAATGGGTTGTTGCCTGTCAGTTCAACAGTGTCTTACTTTGTCACCCTGTTCTATTTTGCTCCTTCACACCTGTATTCAAAGGGCAGGTTGGTTTTGTGAACCTCAGCGCATCTTCCATTACAGAGATTAATTCAGTCAAAGGGCTAAGCAGACAGGATGCTGTGGTACCAGGGCAGCACCTTGTTGTCATCCTCTGGTGAAGCACAACGATGCTTAGGCGTACTGAGCTCAGTAACCATTTCACCGGACACTGCGTTTCTGCACTCACTTGTGTTGGGTGGTTTTATATATATTTTAGGAAGATTTCTCTGTGTCTGTGTAGTCTCACAGTGGAAGTGTTAATATAATGACGTTTTGGATAATTTCCTGCCGTTTCAAATACTAGATGTAGAATTGACAGACGCTGTGTGCTGTTTAATGTTTCAGTGATTAATGAGCTGGACGGCCTGGCGAAAGGCCAGGACGCAGACTACCACGCTGCAAGCCATGCCAGAGTTCTGCAGGAGAGAGCCAAGAGAGCCATCGACTTCTTGGAGCAAAGGTTTGAATCCCGTGACTCATGCCTGAGGGCCCTGACCAGCAGAGGTAACGAACTGGAGTCGATTGCATTCAGGAGTGAGGATACAACAGGACAGCAGGTAACCCTCCTCAACCCTCTCTTCTTTCTCCATCCCCATGATCTGCTGTTCCTGTCCAGTTTCTCATCACTGGTTGTCATCAACTAGCAGAAGCTGAACCTTCAGTTCAAATTAACATTATCCAAGAGCATATAGGCACATGGATAATCGAAAAATGGAAGGCTATGTAGGGGGGAGGGGTTAGATTGATCTTGGTGTACATAGGTCAACATAGTTCGGCATGGCTGTGGGCTGAAAGGCCTGTACTGTGCTGTTGAATGTTCCATAATGTATGTTCTAACACTGATGGTGCAAGTGGGGCTGGGCATTGAACTATCTGCTTGTTCAGCTGCCAGTGGTGTTCCTCAGAAAAATGCAATACCCTGGCCAGCATTCATACTTCAACCAATTTTGTCGCCAATATATCAGCAGCTCTTCTGCAGATGACAGGAAGGTTGTTGTATGTTACAACTGGACATTGACAGGATGTTGAGATGGGCAGAGAAGTGGCAGATGGAGTTCAATCCAGAAAAATGTGAAGTGATACACTTTGTAAAATCAAATTTGAAAGCAGATTATATGATTAACAGCAGGATTCTTAGCAGTGTAGAGGAATAGAAGGATCTTGGGATCCACATTCATAGTCGGGAGATTGAGTTCAATAACCACGAGGTAATGTTGCAGCTCCTTAAAACGCTAGTTAGACCAGACTTGGAATATTGTGTTCAATTCTGGTCACCTCAATACAGAAAGAATATGGAAGCTTTCCAGAGGGTGCAGAGGAGATTTACCAGGATGCTGCCTGGACTAGAGGTCACGTCTTATGAGGATAGGTAGAGCGAGCTAAGGCTTTTGTGTTTGGAGTGGAGGAGGATGAGACATGACTCGATAGAGGTGTACAAAATGATAAGAGGCATAGTCAGTCCTCAAATGTCCCTTAAACTCTCACTGCTGTGATCTCTGCACAACTTCTCACTGAGTTAGAATGGCCAGGGAAGTCAAACTGCTGTGAGCTAGGTGAGCAGCATTTGCCTTTCTCTGAGTCCCTTCTACTGCATTGCCGGCTAAAACTACTAACCCCATCATATCTAATCACTGTGACCATGCAAGGCCGCACAGTTAGCAGAACCTCAGTGGTTGGGAAGATGTTGGAGTCAATTGTTAGGATGAAGTGATGGAGTATTTGGTGACACAGGACAAGATGGTAAAAATTCAGCATGGTTTCCTTCAAGGAAAATCCTGCCTGATGTCCCTGTTGGAATTCTTAGAGGAGATTACAAGTAGGATTGATAAAGGGGATGCAGTGGATGTTGTATATTTGGACTTTCAGAAGGTCTTTGACAAATTGCCACACACGAGGCTGCTTATCAAGTTAAGACCCCATGATATCACAGGAAAGTTACTAACATGGTTAGAACATTGGCTGATTGGTAGGAGACAGCGAGTGGGAATTAAAAGATCCTTGTCTGGTTGGCTGCCAGTGACTAGTGGTGTTCCCCAGGGGTTGGTGTTGGGACCACTTCTTTTTATGCTGTATATAAATGATTTAGATGATGGAATAGATGGCTTTTTTGCCAAGTTTTCAGATGATACAAAGATTGGTGGAGGGGCAGGTAGTGTTGAGGAAACGAGTAGGATGCAGAAGGACTTAGACAGATTAGGAGAATGGGCAAGAAAGTGGGAAATGGAATACAATGTTGGAAAATGCATGGTCATATGCTTTGGTTGTAGAAATAAGTGTGCGGACTATTTTCTAAATGGGGAGAAAAGCCAGGAATCTGAGATGCAGAAGGACTTGGAGGGACTTGGGAGTCCTTGTGCTTGCAGGTTGAGTCGGTGGTGAGGAAGGCAAATGCCATGTTAGCATTCATTTCAAGAAGTCTAGAATACAAGAGCAGGGATGTGATGCTGAGGCTTTATAAGGCACTGGTGAGGCCTCACCTTGAGTATTGTGAACAGTTTTGGGCCTCTCATCTTAGAAAAGATGTGCTGGCATTGGAGAGGGTCCAGAGGAGGTTCATAAGGATGATCCCAGGAGTGAAAGGGTTATCATATGAGGAACCTTTAATGGCTCTGTATCTGTACTCTCTAGAATTCAGAAGGATGAGGGGGGATCTGATTGAAACCTTTCGAATGTAGAAAGATTAGACAGAGTAGATGTGGAAAGGATGTTTCCCATAGTGGTAGAGTCTAGGACAAGAGGGCACAGCCTCAGGATAGAGGGGCGCCCTTTCAAAACAGCGATGTGGAGAAATTTCTTTAGCCAAAGGGTGGTGAATTTGTGGAATTTGTTGCCACATGCAGCTGTGGAGGCCAGTTCATTGGGTGTATTTAAGGCAGAGATTGACAGGTTCTTGACTGGACTTGGCATCAAAGGTTACGGGGAGAAGGCCAGGAACTGGGGTTGAGGAGGAGATTAAAAAAAGAGGAACAGCCATGATTGAATGGCCGAGCAGACTCGATGGGCCAGATGGCCTAATTCTGCTCCTGTTATGGTCTTATGATCTAATTGGGTTTGGGGCAGAAACCATAAGGAGTGGGCTGGTTTGAGCACTGAGTGTTTCAGGCTTCACACCACATGTCTAGTATGGTTACGTGGAAAGGACAGGCAGGTTGTTCAATACCTTGTGAAATCTAATACTCTTGTTCATATCTAGGCGGCTGCTTTTCTGTGTAAGTAGTACCAAAAAGTGTCCTTGTTGGTACTGGCTCTATCCTCAGTTATTTCCCCTCTGATGCCCTCAAAGCCTGCACGATCAAGTCTAGAGCAATGCAATCCAGAAATACTGCCCTCCAGACACAGGATAAATCACCTCTCTTTTAAAAAAATTGTTTTTTTTATAACTTCATGAATTTCTGTTCATCAAAATTTGGGAGGCGGCACTGCAAGGGGTTTGATGAATTGCTTAATACTGTTAGTGGCTGTGTCCCAGCCTGTATCAGGTGTGGATGGGTTCTGTGAAAAACAGCTTCAGAAAGACTTTGAAAAACTATTGTCCTCGTTTTATTCTTCAAAGGAAAATCACTCTGGATGCTCAGTTATTCAGGGCCCACTTTCATCTGTCATGTTCTTTAAACAATATACACTTTCACAGGCAGAACTGGGAAACAGTTTCCTTTCGTAGGGGAATCTGGGCCAAGAGGTACAATTCAAACTTTCTGGCCAAGACATTCAGGAATAAAATCAGGAAGAACTAATTCATATGAAGGTTAATGCTGGGTTCATGAAGGTGTTTTGAGAGCTGTAATGAGGTGCAGCACATTATCAGGAGTGGTTGCAAACACCAAACTGTTTGGGGGGAGCTCAGTGGGCCAGGTAGCATCATGGAGAAGGAGGACTGTTGATGAAACCATGCGTCAGAGCTGATCTTTATTTATTTAGAGATACAGTGCAGAACAGGCCCTTCTGACCCAACGAGCCACACTGCCCAGAAACTCACCTATTTAACACTAGCCTAAACACAGAACAATTTAGAATGACCAATAACCTGCTTGCCGGTAAGTCTTTGGACCATGGGAGGAAACCGTGTCACCTGGAGAAAATCCATGCAGTTCATGGGGAGAACATACAAAATCCTTACAGATGGTGCCAGAATTGAACTCTGAACTCCAGAACAGCCCGGGCTGCAGTAGCATCACACGAAGCACTATGCTACTGTGACACCCATGCTGCAGGAGAGATAGCCAGTATAAAGAGGTGACTGGTTACCTCCCTCTACACTATTCTCTTGATGCAGGGTTTCGGTATGAAGCATCCCTCTGCCTCTACAGACGCTGCTTGACCCACTGATCTCCTACAGCAGATTTGTCTTTGCTCTGCGGCCTGATGAATTGAATTGAATTGACTTTATTTCTTATATCCTTCACATACATGAGGAGTAAAAATCTTTACATTACGTCTCTGTCTAAATGTGCAATGTACAATCATAGTAATTTGTTATAATTTATAATAAATAGAACAGTCAATGTAACAGAAATACACTCAAATCAGTGTGAGTTAATCGGTCTGATGGCCTGGTGGGAGAAGCTGTCCTGATGCCTGTTGGTCCTGGCTTTTATGCTGCGGTACCGCTTCCCAGATAGTAGCAGCTGGAATAGACAGTGACTTGGGTTTCCAATGATCCTTCGGGCCCTTTTTTCAGACCTGCCTTTGTAAATGTCCTGAATCATGGGAAGTTCACAACTACAGTTATGCTGGGCTGTTCGCATCACTCTCTGCAGAAGCCTGCAATTAAGGGAGGTTCAGTTCCCATACCAGGCAGTGATGCAGCCAGTCAGGATGCTCTCAATTGTAGAAAGTTCTTAGGATTTGGGGGACCATACCAAACTTCCTCAACCGCCTGAGGTGAAAGAGGTGCTATCATGCCTTTTTCACCACACAGCTGGTGTGTACAGACCATGTGAGGTACTCGGTGATATGGATGCCGAGGAATTTAAAGCTGTTTACCCTCTCAACCCCAGATCCATCGATGTCAATAGGGGTTAGCCCGTCTCCATTCCTCCTGTAATCCACAACCAGCTCCTTTGTTTTAGCGACACTGAGGGAGAGATTGTTTTCTTGACACCATTGTGTCAGAGAGATGACTTCTCCCTGTAGGCCATCTCTTTATTGTTTGAGATTAGGCCAATCAATGTAGTGTCAATGGCAAATTTAATTAGCAGATTAGAGCTGTGGGTGGTAACATAGTCATGCTGTGTCTCTAGGTATGTTTGCTGCAGGAAATGATTGAATTAGAAAGCAGTAACTTGGAAAGGTGTCATCTCTAACTTCGCAGAATATCCTGGATATCTGTGAGAAATCGGAGATTCAGCCACAGAAGGAGACAAAACCATAAGACATAGGAGCAGAATTAAGCCATTTGGCCCATCGTGTCTGCTCCACCATTCGATCATGGTTGATTTATTTTCCCTCTCAACCCCGTTCTCCTGACTTTTCCCCTCTGAAGCCCTTATTAATTAAGAACCTACTAACCTCTGCTTTAAATATATTCAATAACTTGACCTTCACGGCCATATGCAGCAATGAATCTCACATTTTCATTGCCCTGCCCTCTAGCTAAGGAGATTCCTCTTCACCTTTGTTCTCAAAGGACATCATTCATTCCATATTGCCCTCTTGTCCTAGACTGTCCCGCGATAGAAAATATCCTCTGTGCATTGACTCTATCTAGGTCTTTCTACGTAGATGTTGGGGCATACTACCAGAAGGTTGGTGCACTGATGGGTTTAGGAGAGGGAGGGAATGAGAAATGTCAGAACCCGAAGGCAGGGCGGTCAGCGGGAGAACAGTCAGTCTCGTGAGCTCCAGAGGCCAGGAGGACTCCGATTCCAAAGAATTGTCGGGGACAAAGGTAATTCAGAGTGAGACGTGCAGAGACTTGAAACCAAGGCAGGGACATTTTATATCAAGTTAAGCATTGGAAAAGCTCTCTGGCACATAGAGTTGGCAAGTTTAATGCTGCTGGGTAACCTCCTGTTGCTGTCAGCGGGGATGTCCGTGTTGCGTGAACAAAAGCCTGGTGATAAACAGTGTGCAGGAACAATTCACTGAGTTGGGTTTACAGCAGAAACATTTAAGTGAACTTCAAACTGATTAACAAGAGGAAATCTACAATAGACAATAGGTGCAGGAGTAGGCCATTCGGCCCTTCGAGCCAGCACCGCCATTCACTGTGATCATGGCTGATCATCCACTATCAGTATCCAGTTCCTGCCTTACCCCCATAACCTTTGATTCCGCTATCTTTAAGAGCTCTATCCAGCTCTTTCTTGAAAGCATCCAGAGACTTGGCCTCCACAGCCTTCTGGAGCAGAGCATTCCATATATCCACCACTCTCTGGGTGAAAAAGTTTTTCCTCAACTCCGTTCTAAATGGCCTACCCCTAATTCTTAAACTGTGGCCTCTGGTTCTGGACTCACCCATCAGCGGGAACATGCTTCCTGCCTGCAGCGTGTCCAATCCCTTAATAATCTTATGTTTCAATAAGATCCCCTCTCAGCCTTCTAAATTCCAGAGTATACAAACTCAGTTGCTCCAATCTTTCAACATATGACAGTCCCGCCATACCGGGAATTAACCTTGTGAACCTATGCTGCACTCCCTCAATAGCAAGAATGTCCTTCCTCAAATTTGGAGACCAAAACTGCACACAGTACTCCAGGTGTGGTCTCACCAAGGCCCTGTACAGCTGCAGAAGGACCTCTTTGCTCTTATACTCAATTCCCCTTGTTATGAAGGCCAGCATGCCATTAGCTTTTTTCACTGCCTGCTGTACTTGCATGCTTGCTTTCAGTGACTGATGCACAAGAACACCTAGATCTCGTTGTGCTTCCCCTTTTCCTAACTTGACTCCATTTAGATAATAATCTGCCTTCCCGTTCTTACCACCAAAGTGGATAACCTCACATTTATCCACATTAAACTGCATCTGCCATGCATCTGCCCACTCACCCAGCCTGTCCAAGTCACACTGCATTCTCATAACATCCTCCTCACATTTCACACCGCCTCCCAGCTTTGTGTCATCAGCAAATTTGCTAATGTTACTTTTAATTCCCTCCTGTAAATCATTAATATATATTGTAAACGGCTGCGGTCCCAGCACTGAACCCTGCGGTACCCCACTGGTCACTGCCTGCCATTCCGAAATGGACCCATTAATCGCTACTCTTTGTTTTCTGTCAGCCAGCCAATTTTCAATCCATGTCAGTACTCTGCCCCCAATACCATGTGCCCTAATTTTGCCCACTAATCTCCTATGTGGGACTTTATCAAAGGCTTTCCGAAAGTCCAGGTACACTACATCCACTGGCTCTCCCTTGTCCATTTTCATAGTTACATCAGATGCTGAAAATCCGAGCAACACACACAAAATGCTGGAGGAGCTCAGCAAGCCAGGCAGTGTCATTGGAAAAGAGTACAGTCGACGTTTCGGGCTGAGACTCTTCGGCAGGACTGGATAAAAAAAAGCTGAGGAGTAGATTTAAAAGATAGAGGGAGGGGAGAGAGAAACACAAGGTGATAGGTGAAACCTCGAAGTGGAGGGATGAAGTAAAGAGCTGGGAAGTTGATTGGTGAGATGAGGTGAGAGAGGGAAAAGGGGATGGGAAGTGGTGGTTTGGGTAGGGTGGTATTTCCGGAAGTTTGAGAAATTGATGTTCATGCCATTAGGTTGGAGGCTACCCAAATGGAATATAAGATGTCATCCCGCCAACCTAAGTGCGGCCTCATAATGACTGTGGAAGAGGCCATGGATGGACATATTAGAATGGGAGTGGGAAGTGGAATTAAAATGGGTGGCCACTGGGAGATGCTGCATATTCTGGCAGATGGAGCATAGATGATCGGCAAAGCAGTCTCCCAGTCTACATTGGGTCTCTGCAATGTATAGGAGACCATACAGCAAATGGCCCCAGCAGACTCAAGGGTGAAGTGTCACCTCACCTGGAAGGACTGTTTAGGGCTCTGGATAGTAGTGAGGGAGGAGGTGTAGAGGCAGGTGTAGCACCTATACTGCTTGCAGGGATAAGTGCCAGGAGGGAGATCAGTGGGGAGGGACGAATGGACAAGAGTCGTGTAGGGAGCGATCCCTACGGAAAGCAGAAAGTTGGGTGAGGGGGGAGGAGAAGATGAGCTTAGTGGTGGGATCCCGTCAGAGGTGGCGGAAGTTTCAGAGAATTATGTCCTGGATGCGGAGGCTGGTGGGATGGTAGGTGAGGACAAGAGGAACCCTATCCTGGTACGGTGACGGAAGGATGGGGTAAGAGCAGACGTGTGTGAAATGGAAGAGATGCAGTTCAGGGCAGTGTTGATGGTGGATAAGCTGTCTCTGGAGACACAGACAGTGAGATCGAGAAAAGGAGGGAAGGGAGGTGTCGGAAATGGACCAGGTATATTTGAGGTCAGGGTGGAAGTTGGAGGCAAAGTGGATGAAGTTTGCGAGTTCAGCATGGGTGCAGGAAGCAGCACCAATATAATCGTCGCGTAGTTTAGGAAAATGTGGGACAGTCACCTGTGTAGGCTTACAACATAGACTGTTCCATGAAGCCGACAAACAGACAAGCATAGCTGGGACCCATGCAAGCTCCCATTGCTACCCCTTTTATTTGAAGGAAGTGGGAGGAGCCAAAGGAGAAATTATTTAGAGTGAGGCAGAGGAGAGTGGTGGTAGAGGAGAACTGGTTAGGTCTGGTGTCCAGAAAAAGACTGAGAGCTTTGAGGCCTTGCTGGTGGGGGATGGAGGTGTATAGGTACTGGACATCCATAGTAAAAATGAGGTGATGGGGACCAGGGAACTTGAAATCCTTGAAAAGATCAAGAGACTGTGAGGTGTCATGGATGTAGATAGGAAGGGACTGAACTAGAGGGGATAAAACAGAGTCGAGGTAAGATGCTATGATTTCAGTGGGGCAGGAACGAGCTGAAACAGTGGGTCTACCTGGACAAGCTGGTTGTCTTAACTGATTAAATTTAAACTGTCCTTAAGAAAAACAAGTGTGAATGTAACAGGTTTGGAAATGTGCAAGCCTCTGAGTTGTCTATTTTCTTACACAGAGAATGGTGGGTATGTGGATCGCACTGCCAGGGGTGCTGGTAGAGGCAGATACGTTAGGGACATTTAAGAAGCTCTTGAACAGGCACATGGGTGACAGAAAACTAGAGGCCTATGTGGGGGGGAAGGGTGAGATTGATCTTGGAGTAGGTTAAGCAGGGCCGTAGGGTCTGTCCTGTGCCGTACCATTCCATGTTCTGTCTCAAGAAGCTCAGCAAGAGCTGACAGGAGCTTGACTCATGGTGGTTCTTTGAGTCAAGCACCAGGAAGGGGATGATGTTATGAATAAAATTGTTAATTGCCACACTCTTGCCTAACGAGCCCACGTGGCCTAATTACACCCATGTGACCAATTAACCTACTTACCGGAGCATCTGGAGGAAACTCACGGAGTCACAGGGAGAATGTACAAGCTCCTTGCGGACAATGGGTGAACTAAATCTAGGTCGATTGTCACTATAATGGTGGTACACATCCACGCTGTTTGCTGTAATAGTGTTACACTACTGCACTGATCACTGTAATAGTGTCACGCTACCATGCTGATTGCTGTAATAGTGTCACGCTACCATACTAATTGATGAAATAGTGTTACACTGCTATGCTGATTGATGAAATTGCGTTACACTATCATACTGATTGATGAAATAGTGTTATACTACCATGCTGATTGATGAAATTGTGTTACGCTACCATGCTGATTGATGAAATAGCATTACACTACCATGCTGATTGATGAAATTGTGTTACACTACCATACTGATGAAATTGTGCTACACTACCATGATGATTGCTGTAATAGTGTTAAGCTTACTGCTACGCTACCGTGCTGCACAAAAAATAAGTCTCCAGCAGTCAGCAGCAGAGGTTGGGATCGAACCCAGCTCTCTGGAACTGAGGCAATGACTCTGCCAGTCATCATTTGCCACTGTTGGCCCTAATTAACTGCAGTGATATGGTTTAATATCCAAAGGCTGCCTTTCAGAGCTGTTGTTTATTGACAGAGTGGGATTAAGCGGCCAGTGCAGAGGGCAGTGAGAGGAAGCGCAGGTGTTGTGTGGAACGGACTGGCCTTTCACATTGCCTCCAGTCTAGGGGCCACAATGTGGAGGTGAGACAGCACGTTGCTTCTGGCACTTCCAGTCACCATGTAAACTCTGCCGTCCTGCCAGGTGTTTATTGTCTGTTTGTTCAGACTGTGCCTCACTAGGGACACATAAGCCACTGCCATAAACAGAGCTCAAATAAAGGTTTTATGTACACGCTCCAGCATCCTATAAACTGCAGCACAGCCACATACTCAGGGCTAGAGCTTCTTGGAAAAGTAAGTTCCAGCAAACTCCTACCACTAACCCCACCCCCCTTCTCCCATCCTGCATCACCCAACAGAAGAGACTTTAAACTGCTGTTGCTTCATACAGTCCCTCTGAAATTAGTTGCAGGTGTAACAGGAACACCTGCAGGAGAGTTCAAAATCTAATCCGGACACTATTCTGAATTTTCTGAACCTGCCTGCAACATGTGGCCTCCATTACACAGCTGTGCTTGGCTCCCTCTCCTTCATCGTGATGTTGTGCTGGCTAGAGAAATTTCAAAGCAACACTCTCACGTACCCTGGCTATTCATGTATTTTACTTATCTCCAACGAGCCTATATCCTAATTATCATCACCCATTCAGACCTTACCTGTTACAAATACGTTAAAGTTCCAGTTTAGCAAATGCTTTTGGGATGTGTTCAGTTCCAATCTCCTCATTATAGGAAGGATGTGAAAGCTTTAGGGAAAATGCAAAGGAGATTTACCAGGATGCCACCTGGACTAGAGGGTATGCCTTATGAAGAAAGGTTGAGCAAACCAGGCCTTTTCTCTTTGGCGCAAACAAAGAAGAGAGGTAACTCCATAGAGGTCTACAAGATGTTAAGGGCATAGATAGACTGGACAGCCAGAGACTTATACCTTGGGGGAAATGGCTAATACGAAGAGGCAGAATTTGAAGTTGTTTGGAAGAAAATGTAAGCGTGTGTGCGCACACGCATATCCGCGGCCATCACAAGCGATGGGGACCACTGACATCCTTGGGTGAGTGTTTTTGTGATGTTGTGACTTGCATATAAGTTTGATTAATGTGAAGGAGAGTTGCTCAGGTCCTCATCCTCACTGTCTTATCTGGATCCAATGGCAAGACGACTAGAGGTAGGCGATGATGCGGTGGAAGTCCAGGGCAATCTATGTGTCTTGCTGTGATCTTTGCCCTCCACAAAGCATGCTGGGAAATGCCTTCCTGCCCGTTGAACCGTTTGGTGGTTTCCTCCCTGCAGTCTGCTGAATCCAGTCTTCATTGGAGGGAAGTATAGGGGTGATGTCAGTGGTAGGTTTTTTTTAGTGGTGGGAGCATGGAACATGCTGCCATGGGTGGTGAATGAAGCAGGTTCATCAGGGACAATTCAGAAACTCTTAGACAGGTATATGGATAAAAGAAAGCTCCCTTTACATTAAGCTCCCTGATCAAATCCGGTTCATTACACAGTACCCAAACCAGAATGGCCTTTCCCTGAGTGGACTCAACCATGAGTTACTCTAAAAAAAACACCTCATAGGCCTTTCACAAATTCCTCCTCTTGGAATCCAGCACCAACCTGATTTTCACAATCTACCTGCATATTGAAATCCCCCGTAACTATTGTAACATTGCCCTTATTATACGGCTTTTCTATTTCCCATTGAAATTTATATCCCACATCCTAGCTACTGTTCAAGGGCCTTATATAACTCCCATCAGGATCTTTCTACCTCTGCAGTTTCTTAACTCTATCTACAAGGATTCTACATCTCCAAAACCTGATCAGCTCTTTCTGAGGATTTGATTTCAATTTTTGCCCCTCTGCATACCTAACTGTCCTTTTGATATAAAGTGTATGCTTGGATGTTAAGCTCCTAACCATGATCTTCTTTCAGCCACATCTCAGTGATGCCCATAACATCATACCTACTGATCTCTAACTGCACTATAAGATCATCTACCTTATTCTGTATACTGTATGCATTCAGATATAGCACCTTCAGTCCTGTGTTTACCTTTTTTGAGTTTGGCCCCCCCGTGACACTTTAACTCATCACACTGAATGCAGTTTTGCTCCATCCTCAGCCCTATCACTCTGGTTCCCATCCCCCTGCCAAATTAATTCAAGGGTCAAGGGAGGGGGATGGGGCTAACATGGGATAGGACAACACACTGAACAATTCGAAACAAGAATAATCTCTTTATATTCCAAACACTGGGCTTCAGTAGCCAAGACAAGAGCTTGGAGAGGACACGGGTAGTAGACAGAGAAACATTAACTGAGTGGGTGAGAATGAACAGAGAAACAGATGCTGCCTGACCTGCTGAGTGTTTCCAGCATTTTTGCTTTCTTATGCTGGAGCTAATGAAAAATAGAAAATGGGAATAAAGGCTTAAAAATTTCCACTTGTAGCTATGTTAGTGCTTGGCTGTGTTTTGGGGTCCAGCATTTCCCCACACCTTTAGTGGGTATGGTGATGTTGTGGACATTTCTACAGCACCTAAAGCTCACAAGTACAGCATCTGCATTTGGTCGTGCCAGGAGAATGAAGGACACAGTGGTAATGTTAATCTCTCTGGGGTTTTTTGAGTTTTACTGAAAAAAGTTTGCTGTATTTGTCACATGTACATCAAAAGCAAAGCTACAGTGAAATGTGTTGTTTGTGTCAATGACCAGCAGGGTCTGAGGATGTGTTGGGGGCATCCGACACCAACATAGCATGTCCACAACTTACTAACCATAACCCATATGTTTTCGGAATGTGGGAGGAAACCCACATAGTTACAAGGAGAACGTACAAACTCCTTACAGACAGTGTGAGAATTGAACCCAGATCACTGATGCTGTAAAGCATTGCACAATCTGCTACGCTACTGTGACTGTGAAGTCACAGAAAAATTATGATCACTTCCTAATTCATATCAGGTTCCAACAAACATCACCAACCCCAGCTGGACCAGACAGTAGAACCAGCCCAATTATACTTTGGCACGTAGTATCAGCAAATTCGCTCACCGCCCCTACCCACCTGGCACCCAAGGGACCAGGAGGAAGCAATGGATATTTCAGTACACGCAAAGTACTGGAGCAACTCAGCAAGTCAAACAACATCTGTGGAGGCGAATAACCAGTCAACATTTCGTGTCGGTGCCCGTCATCAGCACTGGAAAGGAAGGGGGAAAAATCTAGAAAAGAAGGTGGGGGAGGGGAAGGAGTTAAAGCTGGCAGGTAAGAGGGAGACTAGGTGGGTGGGTGGGGAGAGTGAAGTGGGAGGTTGGGAGGGGATCGGTGGAAGGGATAGAGGGCTTGAGAAGGAGGAATCTGATAGGAGAAGAGAGTGGACGATAGAAGAAAGGGACGGAGAAGGGGCACCTCTCAACTTCTTACTTCATTCTCACCCACCTGGCTTCACCTCTGTACTCCTCCTGTTGTCTTATTCTGGCTTCTGCCCCCTTCCTGATGAAAGGTCTTGGGCCAAAACAGTGAAAAATTATTCCACTCCATTCATGCTGCCTGGCCTGCCGAGTTCTTCCAGCATTTTGTTTGTGTTGCTCAAGATATCCAGCATCTGCAGAATCTCTTGTGTTTATGTAACAGATGGTTCAAACTTCCTGATACTCGGCTGAGAAGGAGGAAACTCATGGAGGTTGAAAGTCCCCTGGTTACACTCTGACTGAGTGTCAATGAAGAATGGCACTCTGTTGGCTGTATACAGTGAGATGCGAGACTCTTAGTAAAGTGCTGACAGAGTGGGTTACAAGCTCACACCCATTCTCTGCACTCCTCTGATGATGCCAACAGTATGGAGTGGGAACCAGTTATCCATGGCTGTAACTGCATTAACATACAGAGCCGTGGACTTTTGGTGTTTTAGATAATTAGGCTGCAGAGAAACAGACGTCTCAGTAACATCACTTACTCTTGGATCTAAGCAGAAAAATGGGCGCAAGAATTCACACGGCCTTGGTACGTGACTACTGGGGCTTCAGAGGTAAAGAGTTCAGCAAAAGAGGGAGAATATAATTGCCAGCATTTGGTAGGTCCAGGTTGGACAGGGGTATCCGTGCTTTGCAACCAAGGAGAGACTAGTTACACTTCAAACATAGAACAGTACAGCATGGTGTAGGCCCACGATGTTGTGCCGGCCATTTAACCTTTAACCTTTAACCTACACTAAGATTAATCTAACACTTCCCTCCCACATAGCCGTCTATCTTTCTATCATCCATCTTCCCATCTAAACGTTCCTAATGTATCTGCCTCCACCACCACCCTTGGCAATGTGTTCTATGAACCCACCACTCTCAGTGTTAAAAAACCTCCCTCTGACGTGCCCTCTGTACTATCCAATCACCTTAAAATTATCCCCCTCATGTTATCCATTTTCATCGTGGGAAGAAGTCTCTGTCTATCCACTCTGTTAATGCATCTGTCATCCAATACACCTCTGCCAGGAGAGAGAATGTACTTGTTAACACTTGGCAGGTCCAGGTTAGATGGGGGTACCTGTGCTTTGACTGAGGTGAGACTCGTATACACTTTAAACACCTCATTGGTTTGTTAGGCACCAGTTTCCGTGTAAGGAGCCCGCAGCGAGTCACATTCTTGCCTGCAGCTGGCAGAGGCTGGTCTGTAAGCCTTCCTTTAGCAGCCCTGCCTCTGTCCTTTACTCTTGGGATTTGCAGCAACTCCTGAAGCCACCTTGCATCCATCAGCTGGTCTCACTGCAAGGACCCAATTAGCTGTTGTGTTATTCTCACTACACCTACACAATTATGGAGTCTTGAAGCAGCACAACATGCAGGCAGGCCATTCTGCCCAACTCAAGCACATGTGCCACCATTTGGTCCCCTTGTCTTCTATGCCTCAGCAATTCAAGTGCTCATGTAGGCATTTCTTAAGTGAACCTCTTCAACCTCTCTCTTGGACAGTGTGTTCTAGGCACTCACCACTGTGGATGAAAGTTTCCCCTTTTAATTCTTTTTCCCTCTTCACTAAACTGGTTTTATTTACCTCTGATATGGGGAAATGTTTCCTGCAGCCTACCTAACAATATCCCTCATAATGCTATATACTCAATCATGGTTTCTCTTAACCTCCCCTGCTGCAGGGAGAACAAGCCCAGCCTATCTGAAACACTCCATCCCAGACATCATCCTAGTGAATCTGCTCTCTCACACTCTTCCTGAGGGCAGCACTGACGCTCTACGGCTCCAGCAACTGGGGTTCAACTCCCCCACTGTCTGTAAGGAGTTTCTGTGTTCTCCACCATGACAGAGACAGAGGCAAACAACCAATCTGCAAAGGAAGATAAATGGTGCCAGCACTAAAAAGCCTAATAATAATAATAGTAATAATAATAATAAATGATATTGAGAACAAGAGTTGTAGAGTCCTTGAACTCCAGCTGCTGGCTAAAACATTCCTCCTCATCTCTGTTCTAAATAGATATCCCTCTATTCTGAGGCTGTGTGCTCTAGTCCCAGACACATATTCCAGGGACTATCCTCTCCACATCCTTTCTATCAAGGCCTTTCAACATTCAATAGGTTTCAATGGGATCCTCCCTCATTCTTCTAAACTCCAGTGAGTATAGACCCAGAGCTCCTCATACATTAACCCCTTCATTCCTGTGAACCTCCTTTGACCCCGCTCCAATGTCAACACTTTCTTTCTTAGATAGGGCATCGAAAACTGCTCACAATACTCTAGGTGAGGCCTGTCCGGTGACTTATAAAGCTTTAGTATTACATCCTTGTTTTTCTTTGGAAAATAGAGGACTATGCAGTAAGGAAATTCTAGGCAGTTTCTAGAGTTATATGGTGGGCACAACAAATCCCAAGGGTAAAGGGAAGAAGCAGGGCTGCTAAAGGAAGCCTTGTGTTTATGTGGAAAGGTCTTTATCACATTTGCACAGCTGGACACTGCAATTTTCCCCCATTCCTCTTTACAAAGCTGCTCAAACTCTATCAGGTTGCAAGGGGATCGTGAGACAACAGCCCTTTTCAAGTCCCACCACAAATTCTCAATTGGATTGAGGTCTAGACTCCAACTTGACCACTCCAGGATGTTAACTTTATTGTTTTAAAGCCATTCCTGTGTAGCTTTGGCTTTATACTTAGGGTTATTGACTTGCTGGAAAACAAATCTCCCAAGTCGCAGTTCTCTTGCGGACAGCATCAGCTTTTCTTCCAGGATCTCCCTGTATTTTGCTGCATTCATTTTACCCTCTACCTTCACAAGCCTTCCAGGACCTGCTGCAGTGAAGCATCTCCACAGTATGATGCAGCCACCACCGTGCTTCATAGTAGGAATGGAAACACGAGGAATTCTGCAGATGCTGGAAATTCAAGCAACACACATCAAAGTTGCTGGTGAACGCAGCAGGCCAGGCAGCATCTCTAGGGAGAGGTACAGTCGACGTTTCAGGCCGAGACCCTTCCACCTTTGGCTGATGGTTGACTTAAACATACTGTTTAGTCTGATGGCCAAGAAGTTCAATTTTGGTTTCATCAGACCGTGGAACCATCTTCCAGCTGACTTCAGAGTCTCCCACATGCCTTCTGGCAAACTCTAGTCAAGATTTCATGTGAGTTTTTTTCAATAGTGGCTTTCTCTTTGGCATTCTCCCATAAAGCTGCGACTGGTGAAACACCTGGTTAACGGTTGTTGTATACGCAGTCTCTCACATCTCAGCCACTGAAACTTGTAACTACTCCAGAGTTGTCATAGGTCTCTTGGTGGTCTCCCTCACGAGTCCCGTTCTTGCACAGTCACTCAGTTTTTGAGGATGGCCTGCCCTAGGCAGATTTACAGCTGTGCCATATTCTTTCCATTTCTTGATGGTTGATTTAACTGTACTCCAAGGGATATTCAGTACTTGGAAATTTTCTTGTATACATCTCCTGATTTGTGCTTTTCAATCACCTTTTTCTGGAGTTGCTTGGAGTGTTCTTTTGTCTTCATGGTGTAGTTTTTGCCAGGATACTGACTCACCAGCAGTTGGACCTTCCAGATACAGGTGTATTTTTACTACAATCAATTGAAACACCTTGACTGCATGTAGGTTTATATACAGCTAGGACACCTTAACTAATTATGTGACTTCTAAAACCAACTGGCTGCACCAGTGATGATTAGTTGTGTCATATTAAAGGGAGTGAATACTTACGCAATCAATTATTTTGTGTTTTATATTTGTAATTAATTTAGATCACTTTGTAGAGATCTGTTCTCACTTTGACACGAAAGAGTCTTTTTCTGTTGATCAGTATCAAAAAAAGCCAAATTAAATCCACTGTGATTCAAAGTTGTAAAACAATAAAACGTAAAAATTTCCAAGGAGGGTGAATACATTTTTTTAGGCACTGTATATAAAAAATAAAAGGTTGGTGAGAGTGGATAAAGGACCACTAGAAAATGAAACCAGAGAAATAATAACAGGGACAAGGAGATGGCAGATGAACTAAATGAGTATTTTGCATCAGTCTACTGTGGAAAACACTGGCCAGGTGTTGAAGGGTGTGAGGGAAGAGAAGTGAGTGCAGGTACTATTACAATGGAGAAGGCGTTCTAAAAGCTGAAAAACCTAAGGGTACATAAGATCATGTGGATAGCGGGACGCTTTTTCCCAGAGCTGAAATGGATAACACAAGGGGGCACAATTTTGAGGTGCTTGGAAGTAAGTACAAGGGGGATGTCAGAGATAGTTTTTCACACACAGAGTGGTGGGTGTGGAATGCACTGCCAGCAATGGTGGTGGAGGCGGATACAATAGAGTCTTTTAAGAGACTCTTAGATAGGTGCATGGAGCTTAGAAAAATAGAGGGTTTTGCGCTAGGGAAATTGTAAGCAGTTTCTAGAGTAGGTTACGTGGTCAACAGAACATTGTGGGCCAAAGGGCCTGTAATGTGCTGTAGATTTCTATGTTTTTTTCCTGTTGTTTTTCTATGAGACACCCAGACCAGGTGAACTGCATCCTAGTGTTCTGAAAGAGGTAGCGGTAGAGATTGTGGAGGCATTAATAATGGTCTTTCAAGAATCATTGGACTCTAGCCTGGTGCCAGATGACTGAAAAACTGCAAATGTCACTCCATTCTTTAAGAAAGGAGGAAGGCAGCAGAAAGGAAATGATAGATCAGTTAGCCAGACCTCAGTGGTTGGGAAGATGTTAGAGTTAGTTGTTAAGGACGAGGTTATGGAGTACTTGGTGACACAGGACAAGATAGGACAAAGTCAGTATGGTTTCCTTAAGGGAAAATCTTGCCTGACAAACCTGTCGGAATTCTTTGAGGAGATTACAAGTAGGATAGATAAAGAGAATGAAATGGATGTTGTATATTTGAACTTTCAGAAGGCCTTTGACAAGGTGCCACACATGAGTCTGTTTACCAAGTTAAGGGCCCATATTATTACAGGAAAGTTACTAACATGGTTAGAGCATTGGCTGATTGGTAGGAGGCAGCAAGTGGGAATGAAAGGATCCTTTTCTGGTTGGCTGCCAGTGACTAGTGGTGTTCCACAGGGGTCAGTGTCGGAACTGTTTCCTTTTATGCTGTATATTAATGATTTAGATGATGAATAGATGGCTTTGTTGCCAGATTTGCAGATGATACAAAGATTGGTGGAGGGGCAGGTAGTGTTGAGGAAACAGGTAGAATGCAGAAGGACTTAGACAGAAAATGGGCAAGAAAGCAGCAAATGAAATACAGTGCTGAAAAATGCATCGTCATGCACTCTGGTAGTAGAAATAAATGTGCAGATTATTTTCTAAACAGGGAGAAAATCCAAAAATCTGAGAGGTAGAGGAACTTGGAAGTCGTTGTGCAGAACACCCTATAGGTTAACTTGCAGGTTGAGTCAGTGCTGAGGAAAGAAAATACAATGGTAGCATTCATTTCAAAAGATCTAGAATACATGAGCACGGATGTGATGCTGAGGCTTCATAAGGCACTGGTGAGGACTCACCTTGAGTATTGTGAACAGTTTTGGGCTCCTCATCTAAGAAAAGATGTGCTGGCATTGGAGAGGGTCCAGAGGAGGTTCACAAGGATGATTCCGGGAATGAAAAGGCTATCATGAGGAACGTTTCATGACTGTGGGTCTGTACTCTTTGGAATTTAGAAGGATGAGGGGAGATCTCATTGAAACCTTTTGAATGTTGAAAGGCCTAGACAGAGTAGATGTAGAAAGGATGTTTCCCATGGTAGGGGAGTCTAGGACAAGAGGGCACAGTCTCAGGATAAAACAGCATCCATTTAAAACAGAGATGCAGAGAAATTTCTTTAGGCAGTGGGTGGTGAATATGTGGAATTTGTTACCACTGGCAGCTGTGGGGCCATGTTGTTGGATGTATTTAAAGCGGAGATTGATAGGTTCTTGACTGGCCTCGTTATCAAAAGTTACTGGGAGAATGTCGGGGAGTGGGGTGAGGAGGGTTAAAAAGGATTAGCCATGATAGAATGGGGTAGCAGAATCAGTAGGCCAAATCAGTTCTGCCCCCCCTTCCCTCAACCCTTCTCTCTCCCCCTTCCTCTCCCCCTCCTCTTCTCTCTCCCCTTCCCTCTCCCCATCCCTGTCACTCTCCCCCTCCTCTTCTCTCCCCCCTCCTCTTCTCTCCCCCCTCCTCTTCTCTCCCCCCTCCTCTTCTCTCTCTCCCCCTCTCCCCTCTCTGTCTATCTGAAGCTGACAAGTTTTGCTGCTTTTGTCTCCACAGGGAAACAATGATGACTTGATCCTTTCATGCTGTCTCCATTACTGCAAGGACATGGCCAAGGACTACATGCCAGTACACAAAGGTACGGACAGCATCCGTGTGTTGTTGGGGACTATTTTGAATAAGACCTGGTTGTGGTGGCTCCAGCAGCAGGGCCTTTACCAGTCTGCCCTGCAAGGTTTGTTGCCTGCCGTGGGGGTAACGTCACTCCCTCACCCATGGCCAGGCTGTACCGATTATCCAGGTCAACATCCACTACCATTCTGTGGGAAGGGTGGTCCTGAGGGAGATTCACACTGTGGGAGTGGTGGTGTGTGCACATCCATCACAAATGATGAGGACCACTGACATCCTTGGGTGGATGTGTCTGGAGATGACTGATGAGTCCATTCAGGCTAGGAAGTACCTCCCACAAGTGGGGCAAGTGTGTGAAGGTTCTGCAATTGAGAAGCTTGCTGCCCATTCTTTCCACTGTTGTTGTTTCGTTTTTGCTTCACCGTTGCAGTTCCTTTCAGCTTTGGTGGCACCCTTATTGAGAAGCCTGTGCCAGGATGAGTGATTCAAGGTTACACGTTCCCAAGAAGTGTGATCGATCTCAAGGGCCTTGAGCATCTCCTTGAATTGTTTTCTCTGACCACCATGAGAGTGCTTCTCTGTGGACAGTTCCTTGAAGAACAATTGCTCGGGGATGCGATTGTCTGACATCCTGACGACGCACCCTGCCCATCTGACTTGATGTTTTGTTAGCAATGTGTGGATGATGGGCATGTCTGCTGCAGAGAGCACTTCCATGTTTGTCAGCCCAGCGAGTCTCAGAGAGAGCTGCAATGTCAATCCTATCCCTCTCCAGTTTTTGTGTTACCTAAGCAGTTCTTCTGTCTGGTCTGTCGGACTTGGCATTGGCCATTAAAGTTCGCATGTTCCATGTGCCGACTCTGAGCAGAATTATTTTTGTTCGATTTCTTTGATTTCAGCCGCTGAAGTGGGATCCCCACCAGCCGTGATTTGCTGAACAGAGTTGAGTGAAATAGACAGTGTTTAGGGCAACTTTTCTAGCCCCTTTCTCATATAACCATATAAACCATATAACAATTACAGCACAGAAACAGGCCATCTCGGCCCTTCTAGTCCGTGCGGAACTCTTACTCTCACCTAGTCCCACCGACCTGCACTCAGCCCATAACCCTCCATTCCTTTCCTGCCCATATAGCCGTCCAGTTTAACTTTAAATGACAACATCGAACCTGCCTCAACCACTTCTGCTGGAAGCTCGTTCCACACAGCTACCACTCTCTGAGTAAAGAAGTTCCTCCTCATGTTACTCCTAAACTTTTGCCCTTTAACTCTCAACTCACGTTCTCTTGTTTGAATCTCCCCGACTCTCAATGGGAAAAGCCTATCCACGTCAACTCTATCTATCCCCCTCATAATTTTAAATACCTCTATCAAGTACCCCATCAACCTTCTACGTTCCAAAGAATAAAGACCCAACTTGTTCAACCTTTCTCTGTAACTTAGATGATGAAACCCAGGTAACATTCTAGTAAACCTTCTCTGTACTCTCTCTATTTTGTTGACATCTTTCCTATAATTTGGTGACCAAAACTGTACACAATACTCCAAATTTGGCCTCACCAATGCCTTGTACAATTTCAACATTACATCCCAACTCCTGTACTCAGTGTTCTGATTTATAAAGGCCAGCATACCAAAAGCTTTCTTCACCACCCTATCCACATGAGATTCCACTTTCAGGGAACTATGCACCATTATTCCTAGATCCCTCTGTTCTACTGGATTCTTCAGTGCCCTACCATTTACCATGTATGTCCTATTTTGATTAGTCCTACCAAAATGTAGCACCTCACATTTATCAGCATTAAACTCCATCTGCCATTTTTTAGCCCACTCTTCTAACTGGCCTAAATCTCTCTGCAAGCTTTGAAAACCTACTTCATTATCCACAACTCCACCTATCTTAGTATCATCTGCATACTTACTCATCCAATTTACCACCCCATCATCCAGATCATTAATGTATATGACAAACAACATTGGACCCAGTACAGAACCCTGAGGCACACCACTAGTCACCGGCCTCCAATCTGACAAACAGTTATTCACCACTACTCTCTGGCGTCTCCCATCCAGCCACTGCTGAATCCATTTTACTACTTCAATATTAATACCTAACGATTGAACCTTCCTAACCAACCTTCCGTGTGGGACCTTGTCAAAGGCCTTACTGAAGTCCATATAGACAACATCCACCGCTTTACCCTCGTCAACATTCCGAGTAACCTCTTCAAAAAATTCAATAAGATTTGTCAAACATGACCTTCCATGCACAAATCCATATTGACTGTTCCTAATCAGACCCTGTCTATCCAGATAATTATATATACCATCTCTAAGAATACTTTCCATCAATTTACCCACCACTGATGTCAAACTCACAGGCCGATAATTGCTAGGTTCACTCTTAGAACCCTTTTTAAACAATGGAACAACATGAGCAATACGTCAATCCTCCAGCACCATCCCCGTTTCTGATGACATTTGAAATATTTCTGTCAGAGCCCCTGCTATTTCCACACTAACTTCCCTCAATGTCCCAGGGAATATCCTGTCAGGACCCGGAGACTTATCCACCTTTATATTCCTTAAAAGCTCCAGTACTACTACTACTTTAATCATCATAGTTTCCATAACTTCCCTACCTGTTTCCCTCATCTTACACAATTCAATATCTTTCCCCTTAATGAATACCGAAGAAAAGAAATTGTTAAGAATCTCCCCTATCTCTTTTGGCTCTACACATCTGATTCTAATTCTCTAAGGGACCAATTTTATCCCTCACTATCCTTTTGCTCTTTATATAAGGGTAGAAACCCTTGGGATTTATTTTCACCTTACTTGCCAAAGCAACCTCATATCTTCTTTTAGCTTTTCTAATTTCTTTCTTAAGATTCTTTTTACATTCTTTATATTCCTCGAGCACCTCATTTACTCCATGCTGTCTATATTTATTGTAGATCTCTCTTTTTTCCCAAACCAAGTTTCCAATATCCCTTGAAAACCATGGCTCTCTCAAACTTTTAATCTTTCCTTTCAACCTAACAGGAACATGAAGATTCTGTACCCTCAAAATTTCACTTCTAAATTACCTTCATTTCTCTATTACATTCGTCTCATAAAACAAATTGTCCCAATCCACTCCTTCTAAATCCTTTCGCATCACCTCAAAGTTGGCCTTTCTCAAATCAAAAATCTCAACTCTGGGTCCAGACCTATCCTTCTCCATAATTATATTGAAACTAATAGCATTGTGATCACTTGACCCAAAGTGCTCCCCAACACAAACCTCCGTCACCTGACCCATCTCATTCCCTCACAGGAGATCCAACACTACCCCTTCTCTAGTTGGTACCTCTATGTATTGCTGCAAAAAGCTATCTTGTGCACATTTTACAAACTCCAAACCATCCAACCCTTTTACAGTATGGGCTTCCCAGTCTATGTGTGGAAAATTAAAATCTCCCACAATCACAACCTTGTGCCTACTACTAATATCTGCTATCTCCTTACAAATGTTCTCATACTATGGTGGTGAGCAGTGTGGTCCTGAAAAGGGCTGCTCAGTCTCCCAGGTGGCTGCTGACTTCTGCTGCTAATTCGGTCAATGACAAATGACCTGTTGGCCTGAGCCGCCTGTGTGCAGGTCTGCGTCTTCAGCATCCAGAGTATCCTCACATGCTGCTTTGTCGCTTGCCCATCACCACAGGACTTGGACTTGAATGTCCTGACTTGCGCGTCAGTTTGATTAAAATGAGGGGGAGTTGCACAGGTCGTCAACCTCACTCTCTCGTCCTAGTCTATTTGGATCCAGTGGCAAGAGGAGAGTCCAGACGATTGGAGATGGGTCAGCATGCAGTAGGTGACCAGGGTGATCTACGTGTCTCGCTGTGTTCTTCTCACTCCACAACGTGTGGTGGGAAACACCTTCCTGCCCGTTGAACCAGCTGGTGGTTTCCTCCATGCTGTCAACCACATCCAGTCTTCACATACTTCAGGGTTTGGGGAGAGGTAGTACTGAGAGAGGGTGACTCTGTGGGAGGGACAGTACTGAGAGGGACACACTGGGAAGGGTGATACTGAGGGAGGGTCACACTGTGGGAAAGGTGGTACTGAGTGAGAGTCACACTGTGGGCGGGGCAGTACTGAGGGAGGCTCACACAGTCAGAGCTCTCTCTCCTAAAGTTGAAAATAGGCTACAAAATTGTTAAAGTGTTTTGGAGACTGTCAGAATACCTTAGGAATGTGGACTATCACCTTGGCAGTGGACTGAAACAGTGTCCTTGCCTGGAAGTATTTGTTTGGTCCGTGTTTCTTGGCACTGAGCATTGGGTGCGGCTGGTGGTTTGCCAAAGTTTTGAGTTTGACTTTGCCAGGAGCAGGGATGGATTTATTCTGCTTGTAACAGTGGAAAACCCCTCTCGTTCGGAGTGGCTAGCTCAGGGCAACTGGGTGAAAAGGACTTTGGAGCGGCTAGAGGAACAGCAGACCAGCCCGGTAAAGCTATCAGTGTTTGCGGGTGCACAAAGGGCACTGAGGTTTTTAAACACCACACGGAATTCCATGCCTATCCGCTTCTTTTTCCCGTCCCGTCCCGTCTTTTCTCTGAACTGTTTCTTTTTGACTGTTTTCTGGTTTTCCACTGGGTGTAGGCTGGGCAGTATCCCAGCAGTGGTGTTCAACTTTTGAATTCAAACTGCGAAGTGATGGTAAAGTGGAGCTCTCAGATATCTGCGCCAGAGTCACATGCAGAGGCTGCAGGCTTGGGAGTTGCAGCCCACAAAGAGGACCACACATTTAAATTCAAACAACAGGAATTCTGCAGATGCTGGAAATTCAAGCAACACACATCAAAGTTGCTGGTGAACGCAGCAGGCCAAGCAGCATCTATAGGAAGAGGCGCAGTCGACGTTTCAGGCCGAGACCCTTCATCAGGACTAACTGAAGGAAGAGTGAGTAAGGGATTTGAAAGCTGGAGGGGGAGGGGGAGATGCAAAATGATAGGAGAAGACAGGAGGGGGAGGGATAGAGCCGAGAGCTGGACAGGTGATAGGCAAAAGGGGATACGAGAGGATCATGGGACAGGAGGTCCGGGAAGAAAGACGGGGGGGGGGGTGACCCAGAGGATGGGCAAGAGGTATATTCAGAGGGACAGAGGGAGAAAAAGGAGAGTGAGAGAAAGAATGTGTGCATAAAAATGAGTAACAGATGGGGTACGAGGGGGAGGTGGGGCCTAGCGGAAGTTAGAGAAGTCAATGTTCATGCCATCAGGTTGGAGGCTACCCAGACGGAATATAAGGTGTTGTTCCTCCAATCTCCCAGTGGCCACACATTTTAATTCCACATCCCATTCCCATTCTGACATGTCTATCCACGGCCTCCTCCACTGTAAAGATGAAGCCACACTCAGGTTGGAGGAACAACACCTTATATTCGGTCTGGGTAGCCTCCAACCTGATGGCATGAACATCGACTTCTCTAACTTCCGCTAAGGCCCCACCTCCCCCCCCTCGTACCCCATCTGTTACTCATTTTTATGCACACATTCTTTCTCTCACTCTCCTTTTTCTCCCTCTGTCCCTCTGAATATACCTCTTGCCCATCCTCTGGGTCACCCCCCCCCCTTGTCTTTCTTCCCGGACCTCCTGTCCCATGATCCTCTCGTATCCCCTTTTGCCTATCACCTGTCCAGCTCTCGGCTCTATCCCTCCCCCTCCTGTCTTCTCCTATCATTTTGCATCTCCCCCTCCCCCTCCAGCTTTCAAATCCCTTACTCACTCTTCCTTCAGTTAGTCCTGACGAAGGGTCTCGGCCTGAAACGTCGATTGCGCCTCTTCCTATAGATGCTGCTTGGCCTGCTGCGTTCACCAGCAACTTTGATGTGTGTTGCACACATTTAAATTACTGACTTTAAAGAATCCTTTGCAGTTTACTGTGCCTCCTTCACTCGGTAGGAATGCCCCCATAAAAGCCGTGGTGGAGAATGTTGGATGCCTTGAGGGCATTTGTTGCATCAGCGGTTTTGAATGGGAAGACTATTTTCAGTCTGGGGTTAAGGGTGGGGAGGGTTTTCATGCAGGTGGAGCTGGTGTTGGCCCTCGTGCAGATGGTAATACTCTCAGATGTCCACCCCCATATCCCTGACAAGACCTTCTTTCCCTACCTGCTATCCATTGGCAAGGTGCGTTCGAAAATAACCCCAATACGGTACAGGGCACCTCCGCGGGGATATGAGAATCTGTTCATTCCAGCGCCGACTGCTTATGCAGCTGGAGAGGGGTGGGGATGGCAAAGGCGGCTTTGGGTTCATTTTGAGGGGCATTATCACACCGTCCCGTGGGCTAGGGCTGCCCGATGTGCCATGCCTGGAAGGAGTTCGGGATATTCGGAAGAATTGCTCTAACCATCAGTCTGCCAACTCTGCCTTGAAGGCACAGGGTAATATCGCTGACCACCCCCCCCCCCGCTGTTCCTCCCCCTGTCCCCCCACCCCACCCTGTGCCATTGGCTGCGGAGGTCGTGGTTGGGCACGGTGCAAATGATGGATTGATAGTGAGGGGGGATTCAGAAGGCAAAAAAAAAAGTAAAAGCATCTGAAGGCTTCTGCCCCAGAGAAGGAGCAGGCTGTTACTGTTCAACTGAGCCCAGAGAGTCCCGTGGCTCCGGAAATCCAGCAAGAGCCTGGTGAGGTCGGATCCCGGATCCAGAGGTGGCAGGGCCTTCCCCCGTCACTGGTCCTGGGGATGGGGTGGTGCCCATGGTGGGGTCTCCCATTAGGGCCTGGTGAGGAGGGAGGTGGTCAATTCGAGTGCAGATGGTGACTACTTGGAGGGTGACGAGAGCATGGGACATGGTGAGAGAGAACAGGAGACTCTTTTGAAACCCAGATGGTAGACTTCCTTGACACCAGCACTGAGTTACAGCCCGCCTCTGTGGAGATCTGGTGGTTTGTGAAGGACTACCACAGGAAACCATTCAAGGCCCAGCTGGCCACTGATCAATGGTGGGATCTGCAAGGGGCCATTCAGTCTATCTGCACGATTCTCCAAAAGAAGGGGATGGGAGCTGAAGTGACCCGTCAGAAGAGGTACCAGTTTGGAGAAGGGTTGTAAGGCGAAGACGAGAGAGGTCTCGAAGGAGAGCTCTGCTCCTTCCTCTTAGGGCTCCGTTGAAGGGTCTCAATAAGATGCATCATGAAGTTAAGAGTTGCAATCTTTAATGTCAGTGGTGGTAGGGGAGCAGTTCGCAGATTCCATCATCTCCCTGTCCTCCAGGACGAGAGATATGCGGTAAGCTTCTTGCGGGAAACCCGCGCCGTTCCAGGAGACAAATCCACCTGGTTCCTGGAATGGTGAAGGCGGGGGGGGTGTCCACATGAGCCACCTCAACTCCTCTTGGCCCCTTTTTCCCAGCCAGAGATGTTTCAGGTTCAGGAACTCATGCCAGGCCACCTGCTTCTCCTCGCCATGTCCCAGGATGGTGTGCGGATGCATTTTGTAAATGCGTACGACCCCTGAGCCCAGCCCGATGCAGGCACGCCTGTTCCATGAGGTGTCCACGTTGCTGGGGTCCATAGAATACAGTGAGAACATTATCCTCGGAGGTGACTTCAATTGCACCCTTGAGGAGAGGGATGACACTGGTTTCAGTGTAGTCGTGCATCGGTAAGAAAGTTAAGGGAGTCGGTTGTACCCTCTGACTTGCTCAATGTCTGGCGGAGCCTTCACCTTGACCTCTGTGCTTTTCAAGGAGGTATAGAGTGAGTGGAGGCTTGCAGATCGATCAACTGTACAACTCCAGGGCACACGTCTCCTGGGTGTCTGCTGCCTCTATGCGCCAGGTTGCGTGCTCGTACCACCACCTGGTGTGGGCGGAGTTGAATGCGCTGCCTGCACGGGTGGGGTCCACGTATGGGCATTTCAACAACTGGCTGCTGAAGGATGGTCGTTTTCAGGACACTTTCTATCAGTTTTGGAGGACCTGGCAGGGAGAACAGGGGAGTTTCCCCTCTCTGAGGCTCCTGTGGGATGTGGGCAAGACTCACATATTCTGCCAGGAGTATGGTCATGGGTCAACCAAGCAGCAGTTGACTGGGATCGATTGGTTTGAGAAGGAACTGATCGACTTGGAGTCCCGGCTGGGGCTGACCAATGGAGAACAGCCCCGCTGGGATGAGTGCCAGAGGAAGAAGGAGGCACTGAGGCACCTGCAGCTTGAGAGGTCCCGAGGTGCTTATGTGTGAGTGGTGTCTGCAGGGAGGTTATGGATTTTCTGGCAGAGGATGGCTCCTCTGTCACAGATCCGGCGAGAATTATTGGGAAAGTCCTTTGCATGCAGGGCCTTGTGGGAGGGCTTGCCAAGGGTTAGCCTTGGGGGTGCTAAGTGATTAGATGCCCCACTGTCTTTGGGGAAGGTAGCCAGTGCCCCTCAACCAGCTGCAGAGAGGCAAGTTCCCAGAACTGGATGGGTTGACTGTTGAATTTCTCCAGGCCTTCTGGGACATCCCTAGGTGCGGATTATGTGAGGGTATTGGGGGATGGTGAGATGCCCCTCTCTTGGTGCAGAGCAATTGTAGCCCTGTTGTCAAAGAAGAGGGATCTCCATTGCCTAAGGAATTGGTGTCCAATATCTCTCCTCTGTGTGGAGTAGTGGCTCTTTGCCTGGGCAGTGGCCAATCATCTGGGCTCCATGCTGGCTCATGTGGTCCACCCTGTTTAGCCCTACGCGGTCCCAGGGCGGTCCAGCCAGGACAATTTCCACCTTGTCCGGGATCTGATTTACCTATGCCGGGAGGCTGGTCTGTTCATCAGGAGACCAGGAGAAGGCATTAGACAGGGTGGAGCCACGAGTACATTTTTGGGACTCTGCAAGCGTCCAGATGTACACTGCTGCGGAGTGCCTCGTTAAGGTTAAGGAACCCTCAGGAAGAAAGTGATCATCGTATGATTGAATCCACACTGCAGTTTGAGAGGGAGAAGCATAACTCACATCAGTGTTGCAATGGAAGAAAGGGAATTACGGAGGCATGAGAGGGGAGCTTGTTCAGGTGGATTGGAGGAGGATACTGTCGGGAATGATGGCAGAGCAGAGATGGTTGAAGTTTCTGGGAATAGTTCACAAGGCACTGGATAGATATGTCCCACTGAGGAAGAAGTTGTCGAATGGCAGGTGCAGGCAACCGTGGCTGACAAGGGAAGTTAAGGACTGCATAATAGCCAAGGAAAGAGCATAAAAGGTAGCAAAAGTGAGTGGGAAATTGGATGATTGGGAAGCTTTTAAAATCCAACAAAAGGCAGCTGAAAAAGCTACAAGGGAAAAGATGAAATATTAGGGCGGACTAGCCACTAATATAAAGCAGGATACCAAATGTTTTTTCAGTTATATAAAGAGTAAAAGGGAGGTGAGAGTTGATATTGAACCACTGGAAAATGATGCTGGTGAGGTAGTAATGGGGGACAAAGAAATGGCAGAGGAACTTAATTGGAACTTTGCATCTGTTTTCACTGTGGAAGACACTAGCAGTGGGCCAGAGGTCTGAGAGTGTCAGGGAGGAGGAGTGAGTCCCATTGCTATTGCAAAAGAAAAAGTGTGAGGCAAACTCAAAGGTCTTAAGATGGATAAGTCACCTGGGTCAGATGGACTACAACCCAGAGTCCTGAGAGGTGTTGCTAAAAAGATAACGGATGCATTGGTCATGATCTTTGAAGAATCACTTGATTGTGGCATGGTCCCAGAGGACCGGAAGATTGCAAATGACACTCCACTCTTTAAAAAGGGAGGAAGGTGAGAAAAAGGAAATTATAGGCTAGGTAGCCTAACCTCAGTGATTGGGAAAGTGTTGGAGTCTATTATTAAGAATGAGGTTTCAAGGTACTTGGAGACTAATGATAAAATAAGTCAAACTCAGCATGCTGGCCTGACCAGTCTGTTAGAATTCTTCGAGGAAGTAACAAGCAGGGTGGACAAAGGAGAGGCAGTGGATGTCATTTACTTGGATTTTCAGAAGGCGTTTGATAACGTGCCACACACGAGGCTGCTTAACAAGATAAATTCCTATGACGTTACAGGAAAGATACTGGTGCAGATAGCAGAATGGCTGATAGGCAGGAGGCAGTGGGTGGGAATAAAAGGGGCTGCTGGTGATTAGGCGGTGTTCCTCAGGGGCCAGTATTGGGACCACTGCTTTCCATGTTGTTTGTTAATGAGTTAGTGGAATTGATGGCTTTGTGGCAAAGTTTGCAGATGATACAAAGACAGGTGAGGGGTAGGTAGTGCTGAGGAAGCAACGTGATTGCAGCAGGACTTAGACAAATTGGAAGAATGAGTAAAAAAGTTGCAGGTGGAATACAGTGTTGGGAAATATATGATAATGCATTTTGGTAAAAAGAACAATAGTGTGGACTATTATCTAAATGGGGAGAAGGTTCAAACATCAGAGGTGCAGAGGGACTTAGAAATCCTCGTGCAAGACTCCCAGAAGGTTAATTTACAGGTTGAGTCTGTGCTAAAGAAGGCAAATGCAATGTTGGCATTTATTTCCAGGGGAACAGAATATAAAAGCAAGGAGATAATGCTGAACCTTTATAAGACACTAGTCAGGCCACACTTGGAGTATTGTCAACAGTTTTGGTCCCCATATCTCAGAAAGGATGTGTTGTCATTGGAGAGAGTCCAGAGGAAGTTCACAAGGATGATCTGGGAATGAAGGGGTTAACATATGAGGAGCGTTTGGCAGCTTTGGGCCTGTACTCACTGGAATTTAGAAGAACGTGGGGTACCTTATTGAAACCTATTGAATGTTGACAGGATTAGATAGGGTGGATGTGCAGAGGATATTTCCTATGGTGGGGTATCCAGAACTAGAGGGCACAGCCTCTAAATTGAGGGGCAACCTTTTAGAACAGAAGAAAGGAGGATTTTTAGCCAGAGAGTCGTAACTCTGTGGAATGCACTGCCACAGACTGCACTGGAGGCCAAGTCCGTGCGTATATTTAAGGCGGAAGTTGATCATTTCCTGATTGATCAGTGCATCAAAGGATATGGTGAGAAAGCAGGTGTACGGGGTTGAGTGGGATCCAGGATCAGCCATGATGGAATGGTGGGGTAAGCTCGATGGGCTGAATGGCCTAATTCTGCTCCTACGTCTTACGGTCTTGAGTCTTTGAGGTTCTGATTGCACTACTGCCCCGTGCTCCTCATAGATGGGAGCAAGAATGGATGGGGTGGGTTGCTAGTAGGATCCACTGATGATCTTGCTCCTGGGCCTGGCCAAGTTGAGGGCTCTGCCAGGGTCACCTGCCTGTCCCTCTTCCGAGGACACTTCCTTGCAGAGGGAACGTGGTCATAATGGGTACAGTGGGGTATTTCTAGGGGCGGTGGACCTCCAGGGAATTAACTTTTCCTATGGACAGTAGAAATCATATTTTAATTTGAATTTGTTCACTGTCTTGTAAATAATGTTTGTACTTTGTGTAACTGTTGTGTAAGTAAACTTCTACAGTTTTGTTAAAAAAGGGGCGTGCTGAGAGAAGTCACTGAAGGAACAGTACTGAGTTAGATGCAGTGTGACCACGTTTTAGACAAATGTTAAACTGTCAGCCCATAAGTAAAAGTCAGGATTGGGAGCTCTTGTTAGCCTCCTGAGACCAATGTTTATCCTACAGTAAATCAGATTACCTGATCATTATCAAACTGTTTGTGGGATCTGGCTGTTCATCAGTTGACCACCGTACTTCCTTCCTCACACCACTGACAGTTCTTGAATAATGCTTGAAAAGTGAAAAATGGCAGATGCAGGAAATCTGAAAATGCTAGACACAATTAGCAAATCAGACAGTGTCAGTGGAAAGAGGCAGTTAATATTTCTGCTCCAAGATCCCTGATTAGAAGATTGTCGATCATTCTCCCCTGGTGGAACGTCCCTGCCCTGTATCATTAACTCTGTTTCTGTCTCCATAGGTGCTGCCTAACCTCAGTGTCCCAGCACTTGCTATGGTTTTTCTAAAGTCTGTTGGCTGTGGACAGTGAATGTGTCTGGATGTGCTTGTGGGAGGGGTGCAAAGAGAAACAAGCACAGAGGTTTTAGGCGTGTCCCAGCGCAGAGGACTTAACTTTTCAGCCCCAGTGTCCTTCTATGTCCTTCCTTCCAATTTCACTCAGATGATGAACATTGAAAAGAAACTCTTTATAAGTACGTGTGCCGACTGGCCCATTTGTAGGCTCAGCTGTAATAGATTGGTGGTTGTATTGCATCGAACATAGAACAGTACAGGCCCTTTGGCCCACAATGTTGTGCTGACCTTTTAACCTACTCTGATAGAAATCTAAGTTTTCCCTTCTACATAGCCCTCCGTTTTGCTAACATCCTATCTAAGAGTCTCTTAAATGCCCCTAATGTATCTGCCCCTACCACCACCCCAGGCAATATGTTCTCTGTACCCATCAGTCTCTGTGTTAAAAAACCTACCTCTGACATTCCCCCTGTACTTTCGTCCAAATACCTTAAAATTATGCCCCTCATATTAGCCATTTCTGCCCTGGGAAAAATCCCTGGCTGTCCATTCGATCTATGCTTTTGATCATCTTGTACACCTCATCCTCCTTTGGTCCAAAGTGAAAAATGCTAACTGGTTCAACCTGTCTTCAGTGGATTTGCAAAGCTGAATAATGTGAATATGTGGACTCTGCAATGTTCTGTCAGTGAGATTAAATCACTTAATACTGGGCACACATTGGGAAAATCACACAGTACAGTGTGTCAGAATTCCCAGGGAATAAGCAGATGCTTGGTGACTGATGGAACGTAAAGTTTAGACAGCTCTCTGTACACTTTCACCTGACAACACTCATTGTCCTCCCTCCCCAGGTCACCTCCATCTCTGATGGGGTTGTCACAGCTTCTGCCAACTCATCTATGCTGACCCAGATACTCACCGAAGCCAGTCCCATTTGTTCACGTTGGTCCCATGTCCTTTGAAACATTGCCTATCCACGTACCTTTCCAAGTGTCTTTTAAATGGTGTTACTCTACCTGCCTCAACCACGTTCTCTGGCAGCTCATTCCATATACAGACCACTGTCTGAGTGAAGAAGCTGTCCCTCAGGTTCCCATACAATCTTTCCTCTCCCACTTAAACCTGTACTATTATTTTTCCATTCTCCTTCCTGGGAAATAAGACTGTGAGTATTCATCCTATCTCTGCTCCTCAGAATTTTATCAGCCTCTTAGTCTCCTATGCTCCAAGGAATCCCCAACCTCCCCCATAACTAAATCCCTCATGTCCTGGTAACATTCTTGTAAATCTTAAACACAAGAGATTCAGCTGATGCTAGAAATTGAGAATTATACACACAAAATGCTGGAGGAACTCAGCAGGTCAGGCAGCATCTATGGAGAGGAATGAAGAGTCGACGTTTCGAGCTGAAATTATTTATTCCTGTCCATAGGTGCTGCTTGACCTGCTGAGTTCATCCAGATTTTGTGTGTGTTATGCTTGTAAATCTTTTCTGCACTCTTTCCAGCTTCATGACATCTTTCTTATAACTTTATTCCAGTCCACTAGTATACTGGTAGGTTACTGTATGGTGCGTAATTGTGTACAAGTACACAGGCCCCTCCCCATCAAGCTGTATATAAGCATGAGGCTGCTGAACCTTCTCAATTCTGCGCCCCATTCACTACACAAGGGATATTCAGTCATCAAAACAAATCATTCCAGTTTGTTTATTCAGTTTTGAATTTACCCTTCCAGTTGGTTTTCTTTGCTTCCAGCTGACAGTGTATCTTTGCAAGGAATGGTTGTAAAGGATCTAAGCTGTTCCACAATA
This sequence comes from Mobula hypostoma, assembly GCF_963921235.1. Lineage (NCBI taxonomy): Eukaryota > Metazoa > Chordata > Chondrichthyes > Myliobatiformes > Myliobatidae > Mobula > Mobula hypostoma. The sequence continues at coordinate 1,837,659 of NC_086119.1, read as the reverse complement.
CAGTACGGTACAGATCCTTCATCCCAGAATATTATGCCAACTGTTAACCTACTCCACAATCAATCTCCTTCCCTCCTGCATAGGCCTCCATCCATTTATCCCCCTAAGAGTTTCTTAAATGCCCCTATTGTACTTGCCTCTACCACCTCTCCCCAATAGCACTGCGTTCCACACACGTACTACCCTCCATGTTTCTGACATCCTCCCTATACTTCCCTCCAATCACTCTAAAATTATGCCCCACTGCATTTCCTCACTGGGAAAAGGTCCAGCTCCCCACTCTATCTATGTCTCTTATCATCTTGTACACTTCAATCAAATCACCTCTCATCCTCCTTCACTCCAAAGAGAAAAGCCCCTAGCTCACTCAAAAAATCCTCATAAGACATGCTGTCTAATCCAGGCAGCATCCTGGTCAATTTCTTCTGCATCCTGTCTAATCCTTCCACAACCTTCTTATAATGGGGGGACCAGAACTGAACACAATACTCCAAATGTGGTCTAACCAGGGCTATTTAGAGCTGTAACATTACCTCACGGTTGTTGAACTCAGTCCCTCAACTAATGATGGCCAACACAGTGTATGCCTTCTTAACAACCCTATCAACTGTGCGGCAGCTTTGAGGGATCTCTGAACGGATTGTAGTGGGTCACGGTGGTGGTTTCCAGTGCTGCTATGTACAGTCAGGCAGACAACATCTATCCTCTTTAAACCCCCCTCTCACAGCCTTTCCTTGGCACTGTGGAGCCGGTGTGGTTGGTGACCTGTGCTCGCTCTCTGTAATAAGATGTATAGTAATTTATAGTTTGTATGTATTACAATGTACTGCAAACAAAACAGCTTACTGCAGGACATGTCAGTGATAAAACTGATTCTAACTCTGTGGTCTTTCTGTCTTCACCCTCGTCCCCAGATGAGCCCATCCGCCTGCGACGTGACGTGGTGCTACTGACTGATGACCGCAACATGAGGGTGAAAGCCTTGACTCGCAATGTGCCTGTCCGACCCATCCCGGTCTTCCTGAAGTGGGCCAAGGTGGGCTGAGGTGACAGAGCTATCCTGTGGATTCCAGTGAGCGTTGTTGAGAGACCACGGCAACCCACCCCTCCATTAAAAAAGCATTAAGAGAAGATGAGAGTGAATACATGGTAGAAGATTGTGATATGAAGCTGAAGAGGCAAGTCCCGATGAAACGTGTTGATGGTTCTGTAGGAGCAGCTGGTCCCTAGTGGGTTGATAGACACAACTGACAAGTGTGCAGCCAGATGCAGGTTAGTGAGAGGGAGTGGTATCTGCGGGTTATTTCATTGGAGCCTGGGTAGTTTTATGCAGAGACGGAAGGACTTCACTCTCCTCTGCTGAGTGTGTGTGAAAGCTTATCCCCGAATCTGTTCTCTCAGAGTGGCAGAGCACATGGGTGCCAGGCTTTGGTGGCATCGCTGCTGCTCGTGTGCTGTCAGTGTTTGACAGGAGGAATTTCACACACAAAAGTTTGCAATGAGGACTTGGTGTCGGCTTGTTAAAGGCCCATGGTATGGGATTAGCCTGAAAAGTTGTGCTCAGGGTCACAGCCGGAGCTAGCTTTTTATTGGTCTGGTGACATCAGCCTATCAGCTTGAAATGTGCTCTGCACGACGGAGCCCATGGAGTTGAATCCAAGTAAGATTTAGTGCTGTCCTTGCTGCTGTGGTGAGTCAGGTGTAGGGCTGGGGCTGGGAGGGGGTCTGTTACACTTTGTATATCTGCCCTTTCATTTTGAGCTCCATGCCCAGGACCTTTGGCATTTGGCAGAGTTAAAGAATCTTGCCTTGGAGGAGGCGGGAGAGGAGTTCGGTTACAGCGCCCTGATGACTGAGATACCTGGTGGGTTCTAAATCCCAGCTCTATGCCAAGCTATCAAGTAGCTGAGAGTGACTGCTTAACTTTGGATGTAGAGGCAGAGGGCTCCCAGCCCTGAGGCAGTAATGCGCTGGCGGCTGGGATTCGCACCCTTTTAAAGTGCAAAGAAATTCCGAAAGCTGATTTATTTTAGACATTTCAGAACTGTTTCCATTGTTTTAATTTATAGGTGGTTAGGTTTGGCTAAAGCATAGTTAGGTGCCTGGATTAGCGTTGAGTGTGCTGTCTGGTTTTGTGTGGTGAGAAAGTGCAGCGTAACTGGGGTGTTTAAAGCGCTTAGGCTGAACACGCAGCTCTGTAGTCAGTCACGTTCGATAGGTACTGACCAATGTGAAAGCAGCGCACACTCCCACACACACCCCTCTTCCCCATGTGATTTGCAAACATTGTCACCTAGTAGGAAGTTTAACAGCTAATTAGTATTCATTTAACTACCAGTCGAATAAAATGGAGATTAAAATCCACGTCTGTAACGTTTTAATTGATATTTGGTGTTTTATAGAAACCAGTTTCACGATGAAAATTTTTGGTTTGCTGATTTACAAAAATACAATTATAGAAACATTATCCCATCGAAGCATTTTATACAGACTGGTTTGAAGTAAACAGTACAAATACATGCAATAAATACATTCATCTTAATGCAAAAAACATTTATAAAAATACTGTTTCTTGTATTGCAACATTGTGAATTGTATTTTGGCTTTTAAATTTTGTTTATAAAAAAAATATTGGGGTAGGTGACAGCACAGACTGACTTTGGTCACATTTATTTACAGAGCGTGTGTCAGACACACAGGCGCAGTGCTCACATTCCACCCACATCCAATCGGACGTACAAAATAGGACATTTTTACAAATCCCTGCAAAAACACTGGCAAGTTGCATCTCATGCTAAAATACTGCATTTAATAAGTGTCTGAATAACCGACCTGCAATTTCCAACTTTATCCCGTGGTTATTTAAGGACCCAGCTTCTTCCCAGCTCCACGCTGTCATTTCCAAAGTCCTTGACAGCCGCCCCGTGATACTTTGGATGATCCGCAAGATTTGCTGACCTCGCCTGGAGAAGATTAGCTGCAGCTCTGGGGCGAGCCGTCGTAACTCACGCCGAGGCACGGTTACCACTGGCCGTTACTGGAACCAGCGTTGTCACAGTGTTGAGTTTGGTAAAGCGGGCGGCGCGGTGACACCGGGACCTGTTTGGAGACACGCAGGATGGCGAGTCCGTGGTCTCTGGGCTGCGGGGCTGCCGTGGAGAGGGGTTGGGACTTAGTGGTTCTGTGGATGGGTAAAGTTGATAAACTACAGGGACGTTTTCAGAAAATGTAGGATATAACTGGTGAAAGCGGTTAAACAAGTTCCCGCCTAGACCTTGGGGCAGGAGGCTGAGGTGATGAGGTGCTGTGTAGAGAGGGAGCGGACCAGAGGAGGTAGTGAGGGACCCTGGCCTCTTGCCTCAGGTGCAGGCTCCGTGCGCTCACATTCGACAGTTCAAATCTTTAAGGCAAAGGTGACTCGGGGTTCTGCCGCCGCCTCCTCCGTCGGCCCTGGCACTATTGGCCACTTAGCGGGAAGCCACGGTGGGAGAGGGGGGAGCGGCCCCCGGCTCTGGAGGGAGGCACAAGCGCAGCCCCTTAGGGCGGGGGGTAAGAGTCGGCCGTCAGATGTGCCGACTGGCCAAGCATTTCGGCCGCCTTGTCCTGGTGGATTCCCAGGTGCGCGGCGGCGAACTTGGCCAGCGGGTAGACACCGTCGCCGAAGTCCAGCTTGGTCTTGCACTCGGCCGTGTGCATCTTCATGTGGCTGATGAGGTTGCGCTGCTGTGCGAACTTGCCGCCGCAGATCTGGCACTCGTATGGCTTCTCGCCGGAGTGGATGCGCATGTGCTCGGTAAGCCGGTATTGGCGGGTGAAGCGCATCCCGCACGCCTCGCAGGCGAACGGCTTCAGGCCCAAGTGGCTCCGCATATGGCGGGTCATGGTGCCCCGCTGCGTGAACTTCTTGCCGCAGATATTGCAGGGGTAGGGCCGGGTCAGCCAGTGTGACTTCTCGTGTTGGCGTAGCGTGGCCGGGTCTTTGTATGACTTGTCGCAGCTGGAGCAGCGGTACGGCCGCACCAGGTCGCCGAGGGCGGCGCCCGGCTTGTCGGCGAAGGCGGCGGCGGCGGGCTCGGTCACTTCCTTATGGAAGAGCTCGTCCTCGGTGTGGCTCTCCACGTGCGCGTTCAGCTGCTCGGAGCTGGGGAAGCCCTTCCCGCAGGGGATGCACACGTACAGGTTGTCGCCGAAGTGCTCGGGCTCGTAGGCCAGGTGTGCGCACTCGGCGTAGCGCTCGGCGGCCCCGGAACCACACGGCTCGTCGCTGCTCGTCTCCTCGCTGCTGCTCTTCTCGTCTTCCGCTTCGTCGCAGCCCAGCCCCGGGTAGCGGGCGGTTGCGGGAGCCGGGGGAGGGGGAGGGGGCCCGGGACCTCCAGCCGCATCCCCCTTGCGCTCCTGTCTTTCGCCCCTCGCCACCTTCTCCCGGTCGCACTCGTCGGCGTACGGTGGCAGCGGCTCCTGCTTGAACCAGCGCGACACCTCGTCAGTTCCCTTCACATCGCCCCGGAAGACGCCGCCGTCTGGCCGCAGCATCTCGTCCGTCTCCATCGCGTGCATAACGCCCACCGCCTGCTCTTTGCCCGGGGTCCCGTTGGCGAGTAGGGGGCCGCCCGCCGGCGGGCTGGTCTGCCTGGACTCACCGGAGTGCACGTCGTCCCGCGGGCTCCTTTTGGACAGGTCGAGGCCGAGCAGCTGCGACGTGGCCTGGTCTGGCAGCGCCAGGTCCTGGAGCCGGTTACCCTGAGAAGGCGGGGCGTAAAGCTCGCCCGAGTTCGTGTTCAAGGTGTGCAGGGGCTGGCCGTCCAAGAGCCGTGGAGGCACCGAGTAGCAGGACTGAATGACGGGGGTGGCGGCGCGCAGACCCCGGCCCAGTTTACCGTACGACGAGAAGCCGGTGCGGATGTGCAGGTAGCTGCCGTTCCGTTTCAGTCTCTTCTTGCAGAGGGCGACCAAGTCGGGAAGTTGCAGGTAGCTGGCGGCCGCCAGGATCGCGCCCAGGGTCTGCTCGCTGCCCTGCTCGTAGTCGTTGAGGCGGCCAGTGTAGATGTAATCCAGGATGGTGCGGAAGGTGCCGGGGCTCACCATCTCCGGGTCCAGGTTCACCAAGTTGTCGTGCACCACCAGGGACTTCAGGTAAACGCTGCTGGCCGCCAGGATGTTCTTGTGCGCCCGAAACAGAGCGTTCTGCACCACGATGATCACATCGCACAGGAAACCCTTGGTCCGCTGCCGGTTTAGCTGCAGTAGGAGCTGTTTGGCGTGGTTCGGCACCTCCATGGCTTCGAGCATGGGCATCATCTCGCCACCTTCAGCCAGAGAGCAGAGTCAGTGTGGGGAGCGGGGAGCCTATCAGAGACGCCACAGCACCCTCCCCAAAAAAAACATTCAAACCCGTCAACATCATCCCCCCAAAGCCACCCAAACACCTCCCGCTGACTCAGATATCACCCGACACAGCCTTGGAAACAGCCCGCGCTCACTTACACCCACCTGACCTCTCAAACCTCACCCTCAATGACCCTGCAATCTCCCCATCCAAGCCGGCAGACTCTCCCCGCTCACCGCCACCCCGAGCCCACTGATCTCCGCTCGCCGCGCCCCGGTCCCGATAATACTCCCATCCCGAGCTGCTGCGTACGAGGAATGGCTGGTCTGCTGGAACTCGGGGCGGGAATGGCTTTTAAAGGGCCCGCGCCTCGCCCGGGACTGTGGGACAGTTGGCCTCAGGACCGCGTGAGGAGAGCGGAACACCGGCGCCCCCACCCCCGATTCCAGCGGAAAATCCCGTTCAATGATTGACGGAGGTGGTGGGGGCTTGGCGTTTACCTGTGGGGGGGGGCTTGCAGCGTCTGGTGGGAGTGTGGGTCGCCGTCCCGCATCCAGATTAGGAGCCCAATTGACCGGAGGCTGAACGGTGCCACCTCTTATACATGTTAGAATGGCTGGTGAGGAGGGAGGGGGGTCACATCACAACCCCCCTGTGGGCACTGCACACATTACATCACTATGGGACGGGGCTAGTTCTGTTTACCGGCACCCGCTCGGCCGTCGCGTTTAACCCTTCCGTCCCCAGTACGGGCAGACAGGAGCCCCACCCCCCACCGTATCCCGTCCCGACTTACACCACCTTCCCGGACCCGCTCATCACACCCCACAAACTCACAGAAGCCGCACCAGCAGACATCCCTCCATTCAGCCTAGAAATACCCCGATCCTCAGCCCCGAGATCGCCCGCCCCCCGAGATCTACCATCTCAGCCCAGAGATCGCCCCCCCTCGAGATCTACCACCCCAGACCAGAGACCTCTACAACACTGAGACCCAACCCCGACGTCTACCAGTTCTGAGATCTTCCATTTCTAGCCGTAACCCCTTTACCCCCTGGATATTACCTCCGCCCCAACCCGAGACCAGAGAATCCCCCGCACCCAAGCATGGTGGCAGCGCCGGAGAGGGGACGGTGTGTGCCCGGGCTCCGCGCTCCGCCAGCCGGCGGACATTCTCCTTACGGCCGTTCCTGATCCTTTGAATAAAGTGCGTCCCGTCCCCGGAAATGAGCGCTTGCTCCTGAGGCGCGTTAACCCTTCCGCGGCCGCGGCGCCGGAGTTGCTGTCGGTTCGGGATGCCCCCACGGCCGCACTCAGCTGATTGCCCCGCAGTCCCGTTCCCAAACACCTCCTCCTCCAGTCCGGACCCGGAGCTTTTCGACACCGACCTTTCCCCGGGGATAGTCTAGCGGCTCCGAACGGCGACCGATCCCCTGTCCCAGGCTGAACCCCGGGATCTGCGCAGGTCCCGGCACGAAGAGGTGCCGGATCGGGAGCCCGACTCACGTCCGGAAGGGTAGCCGGAGTCGGCTCTTCTTACCTGGAGACTGTAGCTGTGTCCGCCCGGGGCCCGAGAGCGGCGGAATAATCATCGCAGCAACACGGCCGGCCGCTCTGACGCGTCCCCACTGACATTTACCGCTTATTACAATAAGCAGAGGGAGGGGTGTGGAGGAGGTTCTGGGAGGGGCAGGGGGAGGGACGAAGGGGAGGGGGAAGGTGGGATAAGGGGAGAGGAGGGGAGGAAAGTGGTAGAAGAGAGAGGGCAGGAACGAGGGAGGGGAGGGGTGTTGGAGTGGTGGGAAGTGTGGGAACGGTGGATCTGGGAGAGCGGGGTGAGGATGCGCAGAGAGATCGGGTACGTGAGAGGGGATTCGGTCGGCATCCGGCGCAGAGGGAGAGATGCAGTTGGGAGATGAGAGTGATGAGGAGGGGCAGGGGAGTGATGAGGGGAGAAGAGAGTGATGAGGGGGAGAGGGGAGTGATGAGGGGAGAAGAGAGTGATGAGGGGGAGAGGGGTGGGTAGTGAAGGGGAGAGGGGATGGACTGATGGGGAGTGGAGAGGGTAATGATGGAAATTGGGGAGGGAAGTCTGATTGGGAGAGGAGAGGAATGGAATGGTGAGGGGAGGGGTGAGTGATGGGGATGAACGAGAGGAGGGCAAAGAGGAGTGATGGGCAGTGGTGAAGGGAGAGGGAGTAGCGGGGAGGAGGGGAGAGATGGCGTGGGGTGGGATGGGGAGAGAGGGTGGAGTGATGGGGAGTGGGGAGAATGATGGGGCGGGGGAGGGGACAGTGATAGAGGAAGGGGCAGTGGAGAGTGATAGGGATGCCCGAGTAGAGGAGAAGGGTGGGTGGATTTATGGGGAATGGGGAAACTGACGGGGGAGGGGAGAGTGGAGTGATGGGGCCGGGAGGGACAAGTGATGAGGAGGGCCGAGGACAGTGATGGGAAGGGGCAGGGACGACTGATGGGGAGAGGGGAGGGAGGAGTGTTGGGGAGGGGCAGGAGAGAGGAGAGTGATGAGGAGGGGATAGCAGAGTGATCGGCAGGAGAGAGCCTCCTGGTGGAGCCCGTGGCAGGGAGCTCGTCAGTGAGTGAGTCCCGGGTGGCTTCCCCACCCCTCTGACCAGCAGTTCTTCCCCTCCTTCTCCCTCACCCTCTCCCCTCCCTCTTCCTCCTCCCCTTCTCATTCCCCCTCTTCCCCTTCCCCCTCTTCCCCTTCCCCTCCCATATTCCCCTCTCCCCATTCCTTACCCTTCCAATACATTCTTCTCTGCCCCTTCCCTTCACCATTCTCCTCCCCTCCCCTTTCTCCTCCTTTCTCCCCTTCTTTACCCCACCTCTCCTTCCCCTCCCCCACCCCACCTCTCCTTCCTCTCCTCTCCTTCCCCTCCTCCACCTCACCTCTCCTTCCCCACCTCCTCCTCCCCTTCCTCTCCCTTCTCCCTACCTCCCCTCCCCTTTCCCTCCCCTCCGCTCCCTACCTCCCCTCCCCTCCCCTCCGCTCCCTACCTCCCCTCCCCATCTCCATCCACCCCCTCCCCATTCATTTCTCCCCTCGCCCCCGCCCTCTCTCATTTCCCCCTCTTTACCTCCCTTCCCTTTCCTGGTCACATTTCTTCCACCCCTCTATCCCCGCTGCTGCCCCCCGTCCGTCGAGCTCCCTGCCGGATGTTCCTTGCTGATGGCCCCGGCGTCGGGGAGCCAAGCTGAGGATCAGAGTCGCAGCTCCTACCGCCACCCAGTGACGGCGGCCGGGAGCGCCAGTCCAGAACCCGGCGCTCGGAAACTCTCCGCCTTCTGCTGACTGGGCCGCCGTTCGCTTGAGAAAGGTGGGCTTAACTGGTTTAACTCTCTCCTCACCAGCGCCTGCAAATCTGAAGTAAGATCCCTGAAAACAACTCATTGTTCGGCTAACGTCGGCGGAGAGAGAGTTCACGCTCCACTCTGCCACCTTTATTGGGACAAGCCATCCTGACATTTCTCACCGGGATGGGAACTACCTACGGGTTGCCAAGGCTCTGGTCTTGGGGTGGGAGAGGCGGTGGGTTTGGGATTTGCTGTCCCGTGGGTTCGGAAGCCCTGCGGTACTTTTTATCGGTGTTCGACCTGCTGGAAGTTCTCAGCATGTCAAGCAGCTTCTATGGAGGTAGAGGGGGTGGTAGTCGGCGCTCTAAGTTCAGACCCTGCTGGCCTGTGGCCGGATGTTGCCTGGGTCTTCATGCCTGTAGCTTGCTTCCGTAAGCCCATCGCCCCCGTCAGGGCACAGGCAGCTCGCCACGGTCCTGGGCTAGTCCATACAGGCGAAGATCCCTCCCTCCTATCCCAGGGATGAAGTCTGTTAGCATTTCTGTGACTCTGGGTTTCTCTGGGATGCGGTTGCTAGCCCCGTTTCGCAGCCAGGCTTGGCACCGCCCATGGCCGAGTTTTGGCCTGGTTGATTTACGCTGCTCGACCTGCTGGGCTCCTCCAGCATTTTAAACATATACAAAATATACCGCGGGTTATTCGAACCACCGGGACAGCCATTCCCTAAACCGACGCCTCTCCGACCCCAGGACCAAGGTTCACCAGCAGGGCGCTGCCCGTCCCGCAGAGGAATTGAACACGGTACAGTCACCACCCTGGGCGGTCGGAAGGTGAAGATGTTTGGGCCCAGAATACCGCCCCGAGGGACTCCTGTGTGATATTTGGGGAATGGGTGAGTGGCCTCTAGCACCCAAATGCGCCCTCCTCTTGGTGAGATCAGCCTGGAGGGATTCTCCCAGACTTCAGTTTTACCCGGGATCCCTGCCGCTCCCCTCGGTCAACCCCCAGACAGTCTATCTCCGGACTTGTCCTCTCTGCTTTGTGTTTCGACCCCGGCTGGGATGAGCGAACTCAGACCGGGCGGAAGACATACGAGAAATTTAGGCAACTCGGCCCGTCGATTATTCGCAAACAACAGGAATTCTGCAGATGCTGGAAATTCAAGCAACACACACCTCTTCCTAGAGATGCTGTCTGGCCTGCTGCGTTCACCAGCAACTTTTATGTCCGTCGATTATTCTCCGTCATTTCATCATGACGGATTCCATTCCATCATTTCCTCATGTTTCCATTCTCCTGCCTTCTCCCGACTAATCAAGATCCTATCACCATGACATCGTGATCAGGATCCCTCCCCCGATCAGTGGTGGGTGGGCGCGGGTACCCGAGACCCGCTGTCGAGTTTTCAGTGACCCATCCTTCAATGTCCCTTGTTTCGGGGCGGTATTTATTGCCAATCTCTAGTTGTCCCCGAGAAGGGCGACGACGACTAACCCGCCGCCATCGCAGAGACAGCCGGCGGCAGGGGAAGTCAGGTAAAAGCGGTCGCTTTCTTCCGCCGCTTGTGGGTTTGAACGACAGGACTAAACACGGCTGCCCGGCTCCCACTCTCCCCCCTCACAGAAACGTCCAACACCCGTCCCGGGTCACTCCCGCCCACCTCGGACCCGCTCCAGTCCACTGCGGGCGGCTGTCGGGACGGCGCAGGGTCCGGCCCCCTGCCCTTACCCTGAACCCTTCCTCTGCTCCTGCTCTCTCTGGGACTCGATTCTAAACCATTCCAGGTGAGAAAATAAAACAGATTTGTTTAAAATGGAGAAATCATTTCCAAATGGTTTTATTTTTCTCTGATCATTGTTGGCGTTGTTACCGCGGCCCAGATCGCCGCTTCCCCGGCAATGATGCCTCCGCCTACGACCAGCTGCCCGTTGTCTCCCTCATTCCCTCCGACCCCCCCCCCACCCTCCCGTCCTTCCACCCCTCTCACTTCCTCACTCATCTTCCACTTCTCATCCCCCTCATTCCCTTCCCTCTCAGAGATTGCTGAAGTTTCTGGGAATAGTTCACAAGGCACAGGATAGACATGTCCCACAGAAGAAGTTCTCAGATGGCAGGGTTAGGCAACCGTGGTTGACAAGGGAAGTTAAGGACTGCATAAAAGCCAAGGGAAGGGCAAATAAGGTAGCAAAAGTGAGTGGGAAGTTGGATGATTGGGAAGCTTTTAAAATCCAGCTAAAGGCAACTAAAAAATCCATGAGAAGGGAAAAGATGGACTATGAGGGCAGACTAGCCAATACTACAAAGGAAGATGCTAAAAGTTTCTTTCCCGGTTATATAAAGAATAAAAGGGAGGTGAGAGTTGATATTGGGAAATGATGCTGATGAGATAGTAACAGGGAACAAAGAAAAAGCAGATGAACTTAATGAGTACTTTGCATCTGTCTTCACTGTAGAAGACACTAGCTGTATGCCAGAGGTCCGTGAGTGTCAGGCAGCAGTAGTGAGTGTCATTGCTATTACAAAGGAGAAAGTGTTGGGCAAACTGAAAGGTCTGAAGGTGGATAAGTCACCTGGACCAGATGGACTGAGAGAGGTTGCTGAAGCCATAACAGATGCATTGGTCACGATTTTTCCAGAATCACTTGATTCTGACATGGTCCGAATGTCTGGAAAATTGCAAATGTCACTCTACTCTTTCAGAAGGGAGGAAGACAAGAGAGAGGAAATCATTTGCCAGTTAGCCTAACCTCAGTGGCTAGGAAAGTGTTGGAGTCTATTATTTGGGTTGAGGTTTCGGGGTATTTGGAGACTAATGATAAAATAAGTCAAAGTCAGTATGGTTTCTGTAAAGAGAAATCTTGGCTGACAAATCTGTTGGAATTTTTCGAGCAAGTAACAAGCAGGGTGGACAAAGGAGAGGCAGTGGATGTTATTTACTTAGATTTCAGAAGGCATTTAATAAGGTGCCTCACACGAGGCTGTTTAAAATAAAATCCCATGGTGTTACAGGAAAGACACTGGCATAGATAGCGGAATGAGGAGGCAGCGAGGGGGAATAAAAGGAGGGCTTTTCTGGATGGCTGCCAGTGACTAGTGGCGTTCCTCAGGGGTCAGTATTAGGACCGCTGCTTTTCTTATTGTCAGTGATTTAGGTGATTGATGTGGCTAGGTTTGGGGATGATATGAAGATAGGCGGAGGGGTAGGTAGAGCTGAGGAAGCAATGAGATTACACCAGGACTTAGACAAATTGGAAGAATGGGGAAGAAAATCGCAGATGGAATACAGTGTTGGGAAATGTATGATAATGCTTTTTGGAAAAAGAAACAGTAGTGCAGACTGTTATCTAAATGGGGAGAAGGTTCAAACATCAGAAGTGCAGATTTAGGAGTCCTCGTGCAAGACTCCTAGAAGGTTAATTCACAGGTTGAGCCTGTGGTAAAGAAGGCAAATGCAACGTTGGCATTTATTTCAAGGGCAATAGAATATAAAAACAAGGAGGTAATGCTGAGCCTTTATAAGACATTAGTCAGGCCGCACTTGGAGTATTGTCAACAGGATGTATTGTCATTGGAGAGGGTCCAGAGGAGGTTAACGAGGATTATTCAGGGAATGAAGGGGTTAACATATGAGGAGAGTTTGGCAGCTTTGGGCCTGTACTCACTGGAATTTAGAAGAATGCCGGGGGGTAGAGGTGGGGGTGGGGATCTCATTGAAACCTACCGAATGTTGAAATAACTCGACAAGGTGGATGTGGAGAGGGTATTTCCTCTGTGGGGGTGTCCAGAACTAGAGGGCACAGCCTCCAAATTGAGGATTTCTTTTCTGCCGAAGAGTGGTGAATCTGTGGAATGCTCTGCCACAGACTGCGGTGGAGGCCAAGTCCGTGGGTATATCCAAAGCGGAAGTTGATAGATCCGTGACTGGTCGGGACATCAAGGGTATTGTGAGAAGGCAGACATATGAGATTGAATGGGATCCAGGATCAGCCATGATGAAATGGCGGAGAGGATTCGATGTGCTGAATAGCCTAGTTCTCCTCCTATGTCAACACAAGATCACAAGACAAAGGAGCAGAAGTAGGCCATTCAGCCCATCGAGTCTGCTCCGCCACTCCACCATGAGCTAAACTATTCACCCATCTAGTTCCAACTTCCGGCTTTTTCCCCATATCCCTTGATACCCTGACTAATTAGATACCTATCAATCTCCTCCTTAAGCACCCTCAATGATCGGGCCTCCACAGCCATATGTGGCAACGAATTCCACAAATCCACGACCCTCCGGCTAAAAAAATTTCTCCTCATATCTGTTTTAAATGGGTACCCTGTAATTCTAAGACTGTGGCCTTTTGTCCTGGACTCACCCACCAAGGGAAACAGCCTTTCCACATCTACTCTGTCCAACCCTTTCAACATTCGAAATGTTTCAATGAGATCCCCTCTCATCCTTCTATACTCTAACGAATACAGTCCAAGAGCTTATGGTCTTATGCTCACTCCCTCAGTCTTCATTTGCTCCCCCCCTTCTCTCTCTCTCTCTCCCCTTTCCTTCCCTAAAACCCTCTCACTGCCTTCCACTCCCTCCCAACCACCTATCTCCTTCCGACGTCCCTTCATTATTTCTATCCTCTCTCCATGCATTTCTCCACCTCTTCTCCCCCCTCTTTCTCCACGTCCTCTCTTCCCTTCTTTTTACCTTCCACTCTCCCCGGGCCATTCTCCCAAAGATTGCCGCCTCTTCGAGAAAGGCGAGTGGGGCTGCGCAATTACGCGAGACTGCGAGACTGAATTATGTGGAGTGGGGTGGGGTGGGGAAATCCAGTAGACAGGCGGGTTCTCTACACTACGTGAGTTCTCAGCCCTGAGTGTAGCCCGACCCCTGGGCGATGTGCCCTGGAACCCCGGAGAGGGTGCGGAGCGGCGTGAAGTCGATGGAGAGCGAGTGTTGGCTCAGGCGCGACTTACAGAACGGATCACCACAGAGAGGACGTGTGTGCACAGTCAGGCGGCAGGGTCACTTGTTAACGGAGCAAGTGTGTGCACAGGAGCTGGGTGTGTTCACAGGTGGGTGGGCGCTTCCACAGACGACGTGTGCAAAGCTGGGTGTGTGCAGGTGGTACACAGAGGACGTGTGCAGAGGTGGGTGGGTGTACACAGAGGGATGGTTACAGAGATGGTGTATACATTCAAACTGATTATATGGATCCAAACAAGCACTGCAGCTCCACATTAACCCCAACACACACACCACACACTCTGTCTCTCCCACACACACACTCTCACACACTCACTCATTCTCTCACACACACTCTCACGCACACACAGTCTCTCTCACACACACACTCACAATCACACTCTCACACACCACTCACACTCTCTCAGACACACACACACACTCACACACACACACACTCTCTCTCACACACACACTCACACTCTCCCACACACACACACTCTGTCTCTCTCACACACCACTCACACTCTCTCACACACACACACACACACACTCACACGCACGCACCACACCCAGCTGCAGCAGACAAGCGATTGGAAACAGCTGGAATGTCCGGGTTGAGGGTATTGCACAGCACAACTGAGAAACATCTGTACGGTGTGAATGTTCAACATCTGGGGTGTGTGGATGCTGTAAACAGCTGTTGAGGTAGAACACGAGCGCAGACCTGTGGAAGTCCTCAGCGGGCGCTGTGGAACGGGGCAGCCTCATGCGACGGGCAGTTTGGTGGGGGTGGAACGGTTGGGGGAGAAGGAATAGGTTGGCACCGAGCGTACCCACGGAGGACGTGACCCCGGGCGTTTCCAGACCTTGTAGAGGGCAGAGAAGATGCTGAGTTACAAGGAACTAGATAACCAGCTCCCCAATTCAGGAGACGGACAGCGGCCGCAAGTTTAGGCACTGCCGCTCAGGCCTGGAATGCTGGGGTCGCTCAGCGGCTCGGGCAACATCTGTGGGGGGGGGGAATGAATGGTTCAGACCAAGAGCGACCCTCAGACCCTCCCTCCCACAGTACCACCCTTCCTCAGCCGAGAGCCCGGCACGGAGACTGACAATCTGAGGGCCAGTCTGGTCCTGGACTCGGTGCGGTGGAGGAACACGGAGAGTCATCGACCGAGACAATGCGGAGATGATGATAGAATCCCAGCAGCGATGGGATGAAGGAGCAGGAGGTGGGTGCCGAGATCCTCCTGGAGGAGGCAAACGAGAGGCCGGACAGCCGGCTCCTGACCCCACCACCGGTAAATGGCGCGGTCGTTCAGAATATCAACACAAAATATTTAACCACGCCACTACCATGTCCCTGTCACAGCACTGCAGGCGGCGCTCCATCCTCTCCTGCGGCCTTTGCCCTGACCCCAGACCTCGATGTGGGGAGCGAGAGGGGCCGGTGTTAAAACTTCTTCCTGGGACACTTTTAGAATAGAGTCGCCGGAGCAGGAGCCGCAGTGCAGCGCCGCCGCCGCCAGGTGGTGCCACTGCTCCACTCCAACGCAAAATGCTGCAGCTGCTGTGAACCGGAAATAAAACCGGCAACTGTTGCCGAGGGTCGGTGGGTCGGGCAGCCTCTGGACAGAGGGAAGCAGATTATTAATGTCCCTGGTCAATGACCTTTTATCAGAACTTGGATATACTCAAGTGAACAAGATTTGAGTTCCACAGATTATGTTCTAAAGGGATGTCCCTCTATTCTGAGGTTGTTCCCTCTAGTCCGAGACTCCTTCACTATAGGAAACATCCTCTCCACCTTCACGTTATCTTGGCCCAGACCTTCAATATTCAATATATTTCAATGAGATCCCACCTCATTCTTCTAAACTCCAGCGAGTACAGGCCCAAAGCCATCAGATGCTCTTCATTCGTAAACACTTTTCATTCCCAGAATCATTCTTGTAAGACTCCTCCAGACCCTCTCCAAAGCCAGCACATACTTTCTTAGATAAGGGGCACAAAACTATTCTTGCTTTTATACTCTACTCCCCTTGAAATGAATGAATTCCTCAACACCGACTCAACCTGCAAGTTAACCTTTAGAGAATCCTGCACGAAGACTGCAGGGTGCATTTACACTTCCAATTTTTGAATTTACTCCTGAATTAGAAAATAGTTCACGCCATTTTTCCTTCTACCAAAGTCCATAATCATTAAGACGTGTGAGGTATTGCACTTTGGGAGGACGAACCAATGAACGATAGGGCACTGAGGAATGCAGTAGGGCAAAGTGATCTGGGAATACAGGTCCATGATTAATTGAAAGTGGCGTCACAGTCAGTTATGGTCATAAAGAAAGCACTTGGCTCATTAGCCTTCATACTAAGTACAGGAGATGGGGCGTTATGTTGAAGTTGTATAAAACATTGCTGAAGCTAACTTGGAGTACTGTGTGCAGTTTTGGTCATCTGCCTACAGGAACGATGTGAATAATTGAAGGAGTGCAGAGAAAATTCACAAGGATGTTGCCGCGACAGAACTTTATCCCTTGGAACATAGAAGTTTGAGGGCAGCTTTGATAGAGGTATACAAAATTATGAGGGTATAGATAGGGTAAATGCAAGTAGGCTTTTTCCACGGAGGTAGGGTGAGACTAATTAGAGGACATGGATTAAGGGTGAAAGGTGAAATATTTAAGGGGAAACATGAGGGGAAATTTCTTCACTCAGAGGGTGGTGAGTGTGTGGAACGAGCTGCCAGTGCAAGTTGTAGATGTGATTCCGGTTTCAACGTTTAAGAGAAGTCCGGGTAGGTACATGGATCAGAAGGCTATGATATGGGTGCAGATGAATGGGGTTAGGTAGTTTAAATGGTTTGGCATGGACTAAATGGGTCAAAGGACTTGTTTCTGTGCTGTAGTTCTCTATCGCTCTATGACATACACTTCCCTACACTGTATTCCTTTTGTCACTTATTTGCCTAGTCTCCCAATTTGTCTAAGACCTTCTGCAGACTCCCTGTTTCTTCAGCGTTACTTACCCTCCATCTGTAAACTTGACCACAAAACTATCAATTTATCGTCCAGATAGTAGACACAACACCTACACCTCATGAACACAACCAGTTACCAGCAGCCAACAAGAAAAGGCCTTTATTCCCAATCTTTCGTTCTTAGCAAATCTTCTCTCCATGCTAATATCTTTCCTGTAGTACCATGGGCGCTTATCTTGTTTTGCAGCCTCGTGTGAGGCACCTTGTCAAAAACCTTATGAAAATCCAACATCCACTGATTCTTCTTTGTCTATCCTGCCTGTTACTTCTTCAAAGAATTCCAACAATTTTTCCTTATCATTTTTTTAGTTGCCTTCTGTTGTTTTTTCAAAAGCTCCCCAATCCTTTACCTTCCCACTGATCTTTGCTCTACTGTGTTTGCTCTGGGTTTTATGTTGTCTTTGACTTCCCTTGATAATACTTCTTCCTCTTTGGATGCGTCTATCTTGTGCCTTCTGAATTGTGCCCAGAAACTCATCCCTGCTAGTGTCCCCTTCCAATCAACTTTGGCCAACTCCTCTATCATGACTATAATTCCTTTTACCCCACAGAAATACTAATACATCTGACATTAGCTTCCTAGAAGCTTCTCCCTCTCAAACTGCAGGGTAAATTCCATTATACTATGATTGCTACCTCCTAAAGTTCCTTTACCTTCAGCTCCTGAATCAAATCAATTTAGAATTTTCATCTCCCTAATAGGCTCAACCACATGCTGGTCTAAAACCCATCTCGTCGGCAATCTACGAATTCCTTCTCTTGGGATTCTAATTTATCCAGTCTATCTTTATATTGAAATCCCCAATGACTATTGTAACATTGCCCTTTTGACATGCCTTTTCTATCTCTTGTTGTAATTTCTAGCCCACATACTGGCTACTGTTCAGAAGTCTGTATATAACTCCTATCAGGGTCTTTTTACCCTCATAGTTTCTTAACCCTACCCACAAAGATTCTACATCTTCCGAACCTATGGCACCACTTTCTATGGATTTTATTTCATTTTTTATCAACAGAGATACACCATCCCTTCTCCCTACCTGCTCATCCTTTCGATACAATGTGTATCCTTGGATGTTAAACTCCCAGCCTTCAGCCACGACTCAGTGATGCCCACAATGAAATACCTGACAATCTCTATCTACCTTATTCCATATACAGTGTACATTTAAATATAACATCGTCAGTCCTGTATTCATCACTCTCTTCAATTTTGTCTCCACGTTGCTTGAAGTTAAATTATTATCCCTTTCTAAATTTCTGTCTTATTCTTTATTCTTGAGATTTCAGTACCCCTCCTGCACCTTTTACTTTATTCATACTTTTCCAAGATTTTGAACCTACACTGCCCCACCCCCTTAAAGCCCTAGTTATACGATTCACAGAACCCTGGTCACAGTATGGTATTGGGCTCCTTCACCAATAATAGTACCAATATCCCACAAATTCACAAGCAGGTTTAATACCTGCAGCACATGTCGTTAAATTTGTTGTCAGCGGTAGCATTACATTGCAAGACATAACTTTTAAAACCATAATTTACAATAAGATATATATGTATGTTCCTGAAACGTCGTGTGTGTCTTTAGGCTCCTGTACCTCCTCTTTGATGGTAGCAATGAGAAGACGGCGTGTCCTGGGTAATGGATGTTGCCTTCTTGAAGCATCGCCTTTTGAAGATGTCGTCCTTCATATTAGAGATAATTTCAACTTTCTCTCGGAAACACGAGGAAAGCTGCAGATGCTGGAAATTCAAGCAACACACAGGGTCCTGACGAAGGGTCTCGGCCCGAAACGTCGACTGTACCTCTTCCTATAGACGTTGCCTGGCCTGCTGCGTTCCACCAGCATTTTGTGTTCAAATTTCTCTCCAACTTTTCCCAGTTCCGATGAAAGGTCATTGACTGGGGGCATTAATCTGCTTCCCTCTACCCAGAGGCTGTCCGACCCGCTGACCATTGGCAACAGCGGCTGATTTGATTTCGGGTTCCCATCAGCTGCAGCATTTCGCCTCGGAATGGAGCCGATCCTGGAGCAGTGGCACCACCTGGTGGTGGAAGCTGCGCACAGCGGCTCTTGCTCCAGGATTTCACTTCCAAAGGAGGAAGAAGGAGTTTTGGCCTCGTCCCCTCTCCCAACCCACATCGAGGTCTGGGACCTGGACAGAGACAGCGGGAGTGGTGGGATGGGGAGGAGCGGGGACACCGCCTGCAGTACTGAGGCAGGGACAGGGCAGTGCGGTGTTTAAGTATTTCCTGTTGAACTTCAGGGATTCCTTAAGGTTTTTACCAGCCGGGCATGGTAATGGAGACGAGCTCCCACGACCTATTAAATGTTCCCAATGGCGTGCTCCTCAAATAGCCCCTGACAACCAAATCCAGTCCCTGGCCTTCACGCATGGCTTAGCTACTAAGCCCGGCGGAACCGTTTTTTACTGACAGGGGAAGAGGCGAAGGCGGGTTACTGGCGCCTTAAAACCAGTCGCATTAGGCAGATGGGGCTCGTCAGCCATGGTTGGCAGCTCATCTAGGAGAAGGAAAACTCTGTTCTCAAACCTCCGCTGCCTTGCGGCTATACCCACTCATGGGGAAGGCTTCGGGAGTAAACCCCAAGGGAAAAATCGGGAGCTGGAATCTCTAAGGCAGTCCTACAGTGAGTTCAATACTGACTGGCAACTGCTGCGATGCTGCTGGTGTCAAACTGTATCGGTCTCTGCCGTTCCTTTGGGTTCATCAGATGCATGGAGAGGGGGAGCTTGCTACACCGGCAACAGCTCGCTCTCCACATCGTACTGCCCCGCTTGTGTATCTAGACAGCTAGGATGCAATATCCACGGTCAACTCTGACCGACGGAGGCCTCAGACATGCCTTCAGGTAAGGACACAGTAGACACTGAACGACCAGGACATACTACCAGCAGAAGGGGTAGGAGCCGGCCATTTGGCCCTTCGTCCAGAAGGACCCCAGCATTCTTCCCCTGCCCCTCCACCCTCTCACTACGGGATTCTATCATTCAGTCGATGAGTCTGCATGTTCCTCTACGTCAGGAGGAATTGCTTGGCGGGACCAGACCGACCTCACATTGTCAGAAACAGGTCTGTGGCAGACACCATCTCCCTGGCCCTACACTTACCTTTGGAGCATCTAGACAGTAAAGACACCCTGGGTCACCCTTGTTTATTGATTACTGCATAATTGTAAACAGCTCTGTCTTAAAAGCTATAATTCCAAGAAAAATCACCACTAAACTTCGGACCCTGGGAGTTAAAGCTTTTCTCTGTTGGTCTCTGACTTCCTGAGTAACAGACCGCAATCAGTAACGAGAGGCAGCAACACCTCGCCATGATTATTCATTTTTGAATGCCCGCAAGAAAATGAATCTCAGGGTAATATATGGTGACATATCAAAGTTGAAAGTATACTTATTATCAAAGCACGTCTAACATTTACAACGTTGATTCATACACTGTACGTACTTTGATAACCACGATTATTCTAAACCCTGACTCTACTCTCTCTACACTGTTGGCTATGAGGATTCTGCTCTGACTCTCTTTACAGATGATATGACTAGTGGGCCGTATCTGAAATAGCGATGTCCGAGTACAAGAAGGAGATAGAGAGCACAGGGACGTGCGTCATGACAACAACCTCTCCCTCCATTCCAGCAAGACAAGGATCTGGTTATTGACCTTCAGAATGGGGGGAGGGGGTGGGTGGACCTTGTCCTGTTTACATCAACAGTGTTGAAGTCGAGAGGGTTGAGGACTTCAAATTCCAAGGAGTGAACACCAGCAGTGGCCTGTCCCGCTCCAATCACGTAGACATCACGGTCGATAAAGCTCACCAACATTTCCAGTTCATCGGGAGGCTGCTGAAAGTCTCCGTGTCCCTGCCACCTTTTGCTAATTTTTATTGACGCATACAGAAAGCTGTCTGGATGTGTAACGGCTTGGTACGGCATCTGCTATACCAAGTCATTTGTTTGATGTTTTCTTGAACGGGTTCCATGGTGTTGCTTTTCATGGCTGCCTGCGGGAGGACGAACCTCAGCTGTATTCTGTGCATACTTCGATCATCTATACATTTGGAAGTTTGCTCTGCACGTGACTGTAAGGATCTGCAGAGAGATGTGAGCACGGCTCAGATCAGCGCGGAAACGGGTCTCCACTCCATATGGACCTTCTCTACATCTCTCGCTGCCTCAGTAAAGCAGCCAGCGTTATCAAATATCCCACCCCGGACGTTCTCTCTCCTCTCTCCCATCACACGGGAGATACAAAGGTCTGAAAGCACATACCACCAGACTCAATGACAGCTTCCACCCGCAGTTATAAGATTATTAAATATTCCTTAGTGTGTTCAGATAGATTCTTGACTTCACAATCTACCTCATTGTGATGATGCACCCTTATTGTTTATCTGCACTGCATTTTCTATAGTTATAATACTTCATTCTGCATTGTTACTGATTTACCTTGTTCTCCTCAATGCACTGTGTAATGATCTGATCTGTATGAACAGTGTGCAAAACAAGCTTTTCACTGTATCTCCGTACATATGAGAATAATAAACCAATTCCAGTCCCAGTTTTCTCTCTCTCTCTCTCTCTCTCTCTCTCTCTCTCTCTCTCTCTCTCTCTCTCTCTCTCTCTCTCTCTCCCTCCCTCCCTCCCTCCCTCCCCTCCATCTTGTCTTTCCATGACCCTGACCTCTCCTCAGGGCAAGGAGGAGATCAATACGAGCTGACCTGCCCACTGCGGCAGTGGTCAGCCCATTGGTCAGCCATTGATCATTGAGCAACCCATTGATCAGCCCATTGGTCAGCCATTGATCATTGATCAGCCCATTGGTCAGCCATTGATCATTGAGCAACCCATTGATCAGCCCATTGGTCAGCCATTGATCATTGATCAGCCCATTGGTCAGCCATTGATCATTGGTCAGCCCATTGATCAGCCATTGATCAGCCCATTGATCATTGATCAGCCCATTGATCATTCATCAGCCGTTGATCATTGATCAGCCCATTGCCCTCCACTCCTGACCATCCGGGGAGGTGGAACAGGGTCAGGTTGATGGAGGAGCCTGTCTTAATGTTGAGTGAAGGATGTGGAGCATTTGGGGCCACTGCTGTGTGTAACCGTGTTGCCCATACACCGCAGATTGATGATTGTGCTAACCCTGAATCTTATTTCAGCCCTTGACACCCCCCAGCAATCCAGACATTTACCATCATCAACCACGCCCAGTGGGCACGCAGTCCTTAAGGACCTTGCGCAGTCTGCCTTTGTGTCCCCATATACACTGTAGTCCAGCGCTGACCTGTTTTTCACGTTCACCTCTTCATCTCTCAGTGTGAGCCAGTGTCAATGCTCTTTCAGTGCCCAGGGATGTGTCGTGGATCGATGGTGCTACATAAATGAGTTTCAAATCTGTTTCTGTGCACAGGTCTTTCTACATAGATAGGTCTCCATACACAGGACTTTGTGTACAGGTCTCTGTCTGTATGTCCGTATAGTTTGTTCACATCCTGTCTGTACACAGGTTTCTCTCTGTACACAGATCTCTGTTTGTACAGAGGTAACTATCTGTACACAGGACTCTACACACAGGTCTCTGTTGTACACTGGTCTCTGACTGTACACGGATCTTCGATTGTACACAGGCCTCGGACCGTACACAGGTCTCTGACTGTACCCAGGTTTCTGTTTGTATGCAGGTGTATGTCTGTACACAGGTGTCTGACTGTAAATGGGTCCCCATCTGTACACGGGGCTTTGTCTGTACACAGGTGTCTCTGTCTGTACACATGTTTCTGTTTGTACAAAAGTCTCTGTTGTACACAGGTGTCTGTCCGTACATAGAAAATAGGTGCAGGAGTAGGCCATTCGGCCCTTTGAGCCTGCATCGCCATTTATTATGATCATGGCTGATCATCCAACTCAGAACCCCGCCCCAGCCTTCCCTCCATACCCCCTGACCCCTGTAGCCACAAGGGCCATATCTAACTCCCTCTTAAACATAGCCAATGAACTGGCCTCAACAGTTTCCTGTGGCAGAGAATTCCACAGATTCACCACTCTCTGTGTGAAGAAGTTTTTCCTAATCTCTGTCCTAAAAGGCTTCCCTTCTATCCTCAAACTGTGACCCCTCGTTCTGGACTTCCCCAACATCGGGAACGATCTTCCTGCATCCAGCCTGTCCAATCCCTTTAGGATCTTATATGTTTCAATCAGATCCCCCCTCAATCTTTTAAATTCCAACGAGTACAAGCCCAGTTCATCCAGTATTTCTTCATATGAAAGTCCTGCCATCCCAGGAATCAATCTGGTGAACCTTCTTTGTACTCCCTCTATGGCAAAGATGTCTTTCCTCAGATTAGGGGACCAAAACTGCACACAATACTCCAGGTGTGGTCTCACCAAGGCCTTGTACAACTGCAGTAGTACCTCCCTGCTCCTGTACTCGAATCCTCTCGCTATAAATGCCAGCATACCATTCGCCTTTTTCACCGCCTGCTGTACCTGCATGCCCACTTTCAATGACTGGTGTATAATGACACCCAGGTCTCGTATCGGGAACGATCTTCCTGCATCCAGCCTGTCCAATCCCTTTAGGATCTTATATGTTTCAATCAGATCCCCCCTCAATCTTTTAAATTCCAACGAGTACAAGCCCAGTTCATCCAGTATTTCTTCATATGAAAGTCCTGCCATCCCAGGAATCAATCTGGTGAACCTTCTTTGTACTCCCTCTATGGCAAAGATGTCTTTCCTCAGATTAGGGGACCAAAACTGCACACAATACTCCAGGTGTGGTCTCACCAAGGCCTTGTACAACTGCAGTAGTACCTCCCTGCTCCTGTACTCGAATCCTCTCGCTATAAATGCCAGCATACCATTCGCCTTTTTCACCGCCTGCTGTACCTGCATGCCCACTTTCAATGACTGGTGTATAATGACACCCAGGTCTCGTTGCACCTCCCCTTTTCCTAATCGGCCACCATTCAGATAATAATCTGTTTTCCTATTTTTGCCACCAAAGTGGATAACTTCACATTTATCCACATTAAATTGCATCTGCCATGAGTTTGCCCACTCACCCAACCTATCCAAGTCACCCTGCATCCTCTTAGCATCCTCCTCACTGCTAACACTGCCACCCAGCTTCGTGTCATCCGCAAACTTGGAGATGCTGCATTTAATTCCCTCATCCAAGTCATTAATATATATTGTAAACAACTGGGGTCCCAGCACTGAGCCTTGCGGTACCCCACCAGTCACCGCCTGCCATTCTGAAAAGGTCCCGTTTATTCCCACTCTTTGCTTCCTGTCTGCTAACCAATTCTCCACCCACACCAATACCTTACCCCCAATACCGTGTGCTTTAAGTTTGCACACTAATCTCCTGTGTGGGACCTTGTCAAAAGCCTTTTGAAAATCCAAATATACCACATCCACTGGTTCTCCCCTATCCACTCTACTAGTTACATCCTCAAAAAATTCTATGAGATTCGTCAGACATGATTTTCCTTTCACAAATCCATGCTGACTTTGTCCGATCATTTCACCGCTTTCCAAATGTGCTGTTATCACATCCTTGATAACTGACTCCAGCACTTTCCCCACCACCAACGTTAGGCTAACCGGTCTATAATTCCCAGGTTTCTCTCTCCCTCCTTTTTTAAAAAGTGGGGTTACATTAGCCACCCTCCAATCCTAAGGAACTAGTCCAGAATCTAACGAGTTTTGAAAAATTATCACTAATGCATCCACTATTTCTTGGGCTACCTCCTTAAGCACTCTAGGATGCAGACCATCTGGCCCTGGGGATTTATCTGCCTTCAATCCCTTCAATTTACCTAACACCACTTCCCTACTAACATGTATTTCACTCAGTTCCTCCATCTCACTGGACCCTCTGTCCCTTACTATTTCTGGAAGATTATTTATGTCCTCCTTAGTGAAGACAGAACCAAAGTAATTATTCAATTGGTCTGCCATGTCCTTGCTCCCCATAATCAATTCACCTGTTTCTGTCTGCAGGGGACCTACATTTGTCTTTACCAGTCTTTTCCTTTTTACATATCTATAAAAGCTTTTACAGTCCGTTTTTATGTTCCCCGCCAGTTTTCTCTCATAATCCTTTTTCCCCTTCCTAATTAAGCCCTTTGTCCTCCTCTGCTGAACTCTGAATTTCTCCCAGTCCTCAGGTGAGCCACTTTCTCTGGCTAATTTGTATGCTACTTCTTTGGAATTGATACTATCCCTAATTTCTCTTGTCAGCCACGGGTGCACTACCTTCCTTGATTTATTCTTTTGCCAAACTGGGATGAACAATTGTTGTAGTTCATCCATGCAACCTTTAAGTGCTTGCCATTACATATCCACCGTCAATCCTTTAAGTGTCATTTGCCAGTCTATCTTAGCTAATTCACGTGTCATACCTTCAAAGTTACCCCTCTTTAAGTTCAGAACCTTTGTTTCTGAATTAACTATCTCACTCTCCATCTTAATGAAGAATTCCACCATATTATGGTCACTCTTACCCAAGGGGCCTCTCACGACAAGATCGCTAATTAACCCTTCCTCATTGCTCAAAACCCAGTCCAGAATAGCCTGCTCTCTAGTTGGTTCCTCGACATGTTGGTTCAAAAAACCATCCCGCATACATTCCAAGAAATCCTCTTCCTCAGCACCTTTACCAATTTGGTTCTCAGGTCTCTGTACACGTGTGTCTGTCTGTAAATGGGTCTCCGTCTGTGCACAGCTGTCTGTTTGTACAGGGATCTCTGTCTGTGCATAGGTCTTGTCTGTAAATGGTCTCTGTCTTTACACAGGTGTCTGCCTGTTTACGGGCGTCTGTCTATACACTGGTCTCCATCTGTACACTGGTGTCTGTTTGTACACGGCTCTCTGTGCACAGTTCTCTGTCCGTACACAGGTGACTGACTGTACATATCTCTCTGTCTGTACACAGATGTTTATCTGTGCACAAGTCTGTGTCTGTACATAGGTGTCTGGCTGTACACAGATGTCTTTCCACAAAAGTCTCTGTTTTACACAGGTGTCTGTCTGTACTCGTATCTCTGTCTTTACACAGGTTTCTGTCTGTGTACGGGACTTTGTCTACACTGGTCTCTGTCTGTACACAGGTGTCAGTCTGTACACTGGACCTTGTCTGTACACGGGTCACTCTCTGTCCATAGATGTTTGTCTGTACACAGGTGTCTGTAAATGGGTTTCTGTCTGTATAGGGGTCTCTGCCTGTACACAGGTGTCTCTGTTTGTACCCGCATCTCTGTTGTATATGGGCTCTGTCTGTATACAGGTGCCTGTCTGTACACGAGTCTCTGCTATACACAGGTCTCTGTCCATACATAGGTGTCTTTTCGCTCAAAAGTCTCTGCTGTACACAGGTGTCTGACTGTACACTGGTGTCTGTACACATGTGTCTGCCTATAAACGGGACTCCGTTTGGACACGGGCTTCCTGCCTGTACACAGCCGTCTGTCTGTACACAGGTGCTTCTTTCTGTATCTAGACCTTTGTCTGTAAACAGGTGTGTCTGTTTGTACACAGGTCTCTGTCTGTATACGAGCGTCTGCCTGTACACAGGTGTCTTTATAGAGATGTTTCTGTCTGGGCACAGGTCCCTCTCTGTACACAGGTCTATGTACACATGTGTCTGTCTGTACACAGGTGCCTCTGTCTGTACACGGGGCTGTGTGTCACAACGACGGATTCGGCAGCGCAGCAGGTACGGCAATTGCGCTCGTGAATATGCACATGTCAGCAAATTAGTATTTCATTGTGATGGTATATAACTCCATTGTTTCGTTGTAGAGCTTGTCGAGAATTGAGCAAAGCACAGCAACGTTACGCTGTCTACTTGCATTCGGCCTTGCCTGAGAAATTGCACTGTCGAGACAAATGACTTTGAATACTAGCGGTACTCGTTTTAGAAACATAGAAACATAGAAAATAGGTGCAGGAGTAGGTCATTCGGCCCTTCGAGCCTGCACCGCCATTTATTATGATCATGGCTGATCATCCAACTCAGAACCCCGCCCCAGCCTTCCCTCCATACCCCCTGATCCCCGTAGCCACAAGGGCCATATCTAACTCCCTCTTAAATATAGCCAATGAACTGGCCTCAACTGTTTCCTGTGGCAGAGAATTCCACAGATTCACCACTCTCTGTTTTATATTTAGTTATTCCTTTCAGCCGCAGTACTGGCTTCTTTTTCCATTTGAGAGTTTTAGTTAGCGGCCCTGTTTGGCCTTGCATTTATTGTTTTCTTTTTGCCTCTAACTCTGTTCGCATTAAAGTCTGAAATACTGTACCGACCCGCTTCAGATTCTCTCACTCCGCGATTTCCGCTCTCACGGCCGCCGTCCACGGGCTCGCTGTGGACAGCCAGCGTCAGCTGACAGCCGTTCACGTTCTCGCCAACGCAATTCAGCAGCCTCTGGCCGCCTCAGTCCCACTCCCAGCATCTCGCGAGTCCTCCCCGACAGTCTCTGCTACTAATGCTCTCGCTTTCGCTCCCGGACCGGAACTGGCTCCCGCATTCGGACCCCTACGGACACCCGTGTCTGTACAGGAACCGAGTATTCCACCTCCAGGCAGATATTCTGGTGATCCCGATGGCTGCGCGATTTTATTACCCAACGCGAGCTGACATTCCAAGACCAGCCTGGCCGTTTTGGTGATGATGCGCGAAGACTGGCGTACATGATCAATCTTCTTGATGGACCTCCACCCGGCCTGTCCAACGATTTACGGGAGCAGGGATACCCCGCAGCCCAGACGTCCTGACATTTTTTTGTGGAGTTAAGGAGGGTTTTTGATCTTCCAGTACGGGGTCAGGAGGCTGCCCACCGACTCTTGGACCTGCGCCAAGGCAGAGGAACAGTGAGAGCCAATGCAGTTAAATTCCGCACGTTTGCAGTAGAGACGGGTTGGAATGAGAGATCTCTAATCACCGCTTTCCAGCGTGGACTGAACGCAGGCGTCCGGCATGAGATCGCCGTCCGGGACGAGCAGGATACTGTCTGGATGACCTGATTAATCTGGCTATTCGAGTTGACGACCGGGTAACTGAGTGGCGCAGGGAAAGAATGTTTCAAACTTCCTCCGCGCAGCCTGATCACCGTCTTTCCTCGCCCTCTTTCCCCCCACCCTCCCCCTCCCCCCCTCACCCCCCCTACCACCACCCAGCACCCAGTCCACGGAAGAGCCTGTGCAAGAAGGGCGCATGCGCCTGCCTCAGGAGGCAAGCGAGCGGTGCAGGAGACGGGTTTCTGCCTCTATTGTGGCAGGACATTTCCGGGCGACATGTCCCAAGCGTCCAGCAGGGAGGGGAGGCCTGACGGGTCGGTTCTCTCTTCAGTCAGCTTCCCCTAATTGTGAAATGCTCGCAGTGTCCTGGTCGTGGGGGTCTCAGACCCATCATTCATTGACTCCGGTGCAGCTGGGAATCCCATGAACATCTCTCTTGCTCAAAGATTGGGAGTTCCAACTGGGGAATTAAGAAAAAAGATCAATGTCAAGGCGCCGGACGGTTGACCTCTGGCTCTGGCCAGATCCACCTTTCCACCCAACCCCTCCAACTGGTGCTCGAAGGCAACCATCATGAAGAAATATCTTTCTATCTGGTTGATTCCCCTGAGCTGCCACTGGTACTTGGTCTCCCCTGGTTGTCCCGACATAACTCGCGGATCGATTGATCTCTGAAAGCACTCCAGGAGTGAGGACCCGCATGCCCTGCTATCTATCTGGGTCCGGCTCAAGCTCCGTTCCATAAATCCCCTCCTGTATCAGCTAAGGATGTGGACCTGTCTGGGATTCCGGCCGGATATGCGGATCTCCTTGGGGTTTTCAGTAAAAGAAAAGCCACCGCCCTGTCCCCACGACTGTGTCATAGACCTCCCACCTGGCACTAGTCCTCCCCGGGGCCGGCTCTTTTCCCTCCCTCGTCCTGAAACCGTGGCCATGGAGGAGTACATCAAGGAGGTATTGAGCATGGGGTTTATCCGTCCGTCAGCCTCGCCGGCAGGAGTCGGCTTCTTTTTCGTGAACAAGAAAGATGACAAGCTCCGTCCCTGCGTCGATTATCGGTCCCTGAACAACATCACTGTGAAGAACCGCTACCCTCTTCCCTTGCTGGCGTCTGCGTTTGAACATCTCCACGGAGCAACCATATTTTCCAAAAACGATCTGCACAATTGCGACAATCTGATTCGCGTGAGAGAAGGGGATGAGTGGAAAACAGCTTTCGACATCTCTAATGGCCACTATGAGTACCTGCTGATGCCTTTTGGCCCGGCCGACGCCCCCGCTGTATTCCAGGCATTAGATAACATGTTGGACCAGTTTGTTTTTGCGTATTTAGATTACATCCTTATCTATTCCCGCTTTTTTCAGGAGCATGTCCAGCATGTCCGGAGAATACTTGGACGGCAACTTGAAAATAACCTGTAAGCCAAGCCCCAAAAATGTGAATTCCATAAAGACCAGGTGTCGTTTTTGGGCAACACACTTACCCCATCCAGTGTTCAAATGGACCCTAGTAAATTTCAGGCAGTTGCAGAGTGGCCCAAACCGTCTACAGCCAAACAGGCATGGCGCTTCATGGGGTTTGTGAACTTTTATCGCCGCTTCATCCGGAATTTCGGCTCTATCGCATCTCCAATTAATGCACTCACCATGGAAGACCTCGACAGGATTCCACTGGACGGACGATGCCGACCAAGCATTTTCGGAGCTGAAGCGACGTTTCACCACTGCCCCGCTGCTGCACACCCAGACCCATCTCAGCCATTCAGTGTCGAGGTGGAAATCCGATGCCGGCATTGGAGCTGTCCTCTCTCAGCGCTCGTCTGCGGACAGCCGGCTGCGCCCTAGTGCCTTTCTTTGCTGTCGCTTGACTCCGGCCGAGAGGAATTACGACGTCGGGAACCGGGAGCTTCTGACTGCCGAGGAGGCCCTGGAGGAATGACGACACTGGCTGGAGGGGGCAGAGCATCCATTCTTGGTCTGGACAGATCACAAGAACCTCTCTTACATTCAGGATGCAAAAAGACTCAACTCCTGTCAAGCCCGGTGGGCTTTTCTTCACACGGTTCAATTTCGTCCTCACTTATCGTCCCGGCAGCAAGAATACAAAGGCCAATGCTCTCTCCCGGCAGTTCGACGGATCTGAGGACAATGCCGATCCAGAGCCCATTCCTCCTCGCTCATGTATTGCTCCGGTGATCTGGGGAACAGAGGCAGAGGTGAGGGCCGCCCAACAGTCGGACCCAGGCCCAGGTGGAGGACCTCCCAACCGGCTGTTTGTCCCTGCCGCGGTGCGTTCCAAAATGTTGGAATGGGGTCACTCCTCCCGTCTGGCTGGACATCCAAGAATTCAACGGACCCAGGAGTTTATAAAGAGACAATTTTGGTGTCCCAGGATGTCCACAACTTTGTATCTGCCTGTCCCACCTGCGCTCGGAACAAGACATCATGTCAGCGTCCTGCGGGTCCGTTGTGTCGACTGGCTGTACCCCACAGCCCCCGGTCCCACCTCTCAGTAGATTTCATCACTGGTCTGCCCCCGTTGAATGGAAACACCATCATTTTACTCGTTGTGAATCAATTTTCCGAGGCTGCCACTTCAAAGCACAGCAACATTTCGCTGCCTGCTTGCATTTGGCCTGGCCTGAGAAATTGGACTGTCGAGTGTGACTTTGAATGTGGGCTACAATATCCTGTCCAAGGCTATCGCTATCAGGGTCAAGTCTGCTCTGGAACAGGTGATCCACCCGGACCAAACCTGTGCTCTACCTGGCAGGAAGATCTCGGACAGCCTCGCGCTGCTGAGGAACACCATCGCCTACGTGCAGGACAGGTGGGTGAACTCCTGCCTGGTCAGCTTGGACCAGGAGAAAGCCTTCGACAGGATATTACACAAGTATATGACGGACGTGCTCTCCAAAATGGGATTTGGGGAGGGATTCCGGAATTGGATCAAACTGCTCTACACAGACATCCGTAGTGCAGTCCAGGTTAACGGGTGGGAAACAGACAGCTTCCCCATCAGGCCTGGAGTCAGGCAGGGCTGTTCCCTCTCCCCCGTCTTGTTTCTGTGCTGCATAGAACCCTTCGCCGAAGCCATCGGGAGGGATGAGGGCATAAGAGAGGTGAGGCTTCCAGGCAGTGGAGGGACCCAAGTGAAAACCTCTCTGTACATGGACGACCTCACCAACTTGTTCGCTGATCCGAGGTCAGTTCGCAGGCTGATCAGCATCTGCGACCAGTTTGAGCTGGCGTCGGGGGCCAGGGTCAACTGCACGAAGAGCGAGGCCATACTCTTCAGCAACTGGCCCGACCGATCCGGTGTCCCCCTTGACCATCAGGCCCGATTACGTGAAGGTGTTTGGGATCTTGTTCGGGGGTGGCGGGGTGGGGAAGCAAGCAATAAGAACCGGCTGGAGTGGTTTGCCAAGGTAAAACAGAAACTGGGACTGTGGGGAGGGTGCTCCCTGTGGATAACGGGCAAGAACTTGGTCATCAGGTGTGAGGTGCTCTCAGGGCAACCATGGCCCATCCCCTGCTCCTGCAGCTCGGAAATCTCCCCAGCTGTCTTCAAGTTCATCTGGGGATCAAAGATGGAGCGGGTCAGATGGGTCTCCGTGTACAAGTCCCTGGACAATGGGGTGGTGGGGACGTTCCAAATGTCGCCCTCATCCTCTCGGCCAGCTTCGTGTGTGGCTGCATCAGGTTGTGTGGAACGCAAATATTTGGGCACCAATTACAACTACGTGCCCAGATTCTACCTGTCGCCCTGGTTGCGAAGAATGGGTCTGACCTCATTCTCGCGCAACGCCCCAGTCAGCTGGACCTGTCCTTCGTGGAGAAGTTCTTCCAGAACAACCCCTTTGACCACAGGGCCATCAGGCAGTGGTCAACACGGAGCAGTCATAGTCATAGTCATACTTTATTGATCCCGGGGGAAATTGGTTTTCGTTACAGTTGCACCATAAATAATAAATAGCAATAAAACCATAAATTGTTAAATAGTAATATGTAAAATTATGCCAGGAAATAAGTCCAGGACCAGCCTATTGGCTCAGGGTGTCTGACCCTCCAAGGGGGGAGTTCTAAAGTTTGATAGCCACAGGCAGGAATGACTTCCTATGACGCTTTGTGTTGCATCTTGGTGGAATGAGTCTCTGGCTGAATGTACTCCTGTGCCCATCCAGTACATTGGACAGCATCCCCTTTTCAGACACCACCGTGAGAGAGTCCAGTTCCATCTCCACAACATCACTGGCCTTACGAATGAGTTTGTTGATTCTGTTGGTGTCTGCTACCCTCAGCCTGCTGCCCCAGCACACAACAGCAAACGTGATAGCACTGGCCACCACAGACTCGTAGAACATCCTCAGCATCGTCCGGCAGATGTTAAACGACCTCAGTCTCCTCAGGAAACAGAGACGGCTCTGACCCTTCTTGTAGACAGCCTCAGTGTTCTTTGGCCAGTCCAGTTTATTGTCAATTCGTATCCCCAGGTATTTGTAATCCTCCACCATGTCCACACTGACCCCCTGGATGGAAACAGGGGTCACCGGTACCTTAGCTCTCCTCAGGTCTACCACCAGCTCTTTAGTCTTTTTCACATTAAGCTGCAGATAATTCTGCTCACACCATGTGACAAAGTTTCCTACCGTAGCCCTGTACTCAGCCTCATCTCCTTTGCTGATGCATCCAATTATGGCAGAGTCATCAGAAAACTTCTGAAGATGACAAGATTCTGTGCAGTAGTTGAAGTCCAAGGTGTAAATGGTGAAGAGAAAGGGAGACAAGACAGTCCTCTGTGGAGCCCTAGTGCTGCTGATCACTCTGTCGGACACACAGTGTTGTAAGCACACGTACTGTGGTCTGCCAGTCAGGTAATCAAGAATCCATGACACCAGGGAAGCATCCACCTGCATCGTTGTCAGCTTCTCCCCCAGCAGAGCAGGGCGGATGGTGTTGAACGCACTGGAGAAGTCAAAAAACATGACCCTCACAGCGCTCGCTGGCTTGTCCAGGTGGGCGTAGACATGGTTCAGCAGGTAGACGATGGCATCCTCAACTCCTAGTCGGGGCTGGAAGGCGAACTGGAGGGGATCTAAGTGTGGCCTGACCATAGGCCGGAGCAGCTCCAGAACAAGTCTCTCCAGGGTCTTCATGATGTGGGAGGTCAATGCCACTGGTCCATAGTCATTGAGGCCGCTGGGGCGCGGCGTCTTCGGCACAGGGACGAGGCAGGACGTTTCCACAGTACAGGAACCCTCTGGAGCCTCAGGCTCAGGTTGAATACATGGCGAAGTACTCCACATAGCTGAGGGACACAGGCTTTGAGCACCCTGGTACTGACACCATCCGGTCCTGCAGCCTTGCTTGGGTTGAGACGTTTCAGCTGTCTTCTCACCTGTTCAGCTGTGAAGCTCACTGTGGTGGTTTCGTGTGGGGAAGGGGTATAGTCATGAGAGCAGGGTGGGGGACTGTGAGGAGGGGTAGGAGGAGAGAGTGGAATATGTGTTGGTTGGGGGCCGACAACAGATGACTCATGTGGGGATGGGCAGGGGTCACAATGTCAAATCTGTTAAAGAACAGGTTAAGTTCGTTGGCCCTGTCCACACTGCCTTCAGCTCCTCTGTTGCTAGTTTGCTGGAACCCAGTGATGGTCTTCATCCCCCTCCAGACCTCTCTCATGTTGTTCTGCTGGAGTTTCCACTCAAGCTTCCTCCTGTACCTGTCTTTAGCCTCCCTGATCCTGGCTTTCAGGTCCCTCTGTATTGCCCTCAGCTCCTTCCTATATCCATCTCTAAACACCCTCTTTTTAGCGTTCAAGATGTCCTTAATGTCTTTTGTTACCCATGGCTTGTTATTTGAATAACAAAGGACAGTTCTTGTCGGAACATTGCAGGCACTGCAGGAGAAGGACGTGATGGACACAGTGGGGTGGTCCCCTGAGCAGACCGTCCAGTTGATCTGACAAAATGCCTCATCGCCAGACCTCACCAACAGGCACCAGGACCTCGCCTGGCTGGCGGTGAGAGGAGCCCTCCCGGTCAGATCCCTCCTGTACGCCCGGAACATCATCTCCACACCCCGCTGCCCACGGGAGGACTGCAGTGAGGAGGAGTCTGTGACCCACCTCTTTGCACACTGTCAGTTCGCAGAGAGGGTGTGGAGGAGGATGGACGGGCCAGTGTCACGTTTCATCTCCAGCAGCTGCGTAACAGAGGACTCTCTGATCTGCGGGCTGTTCCCGGGAACGCACACGGTTGTCTCCATCCGGTGCTGCTGGCAGATCATCAACTCGGTGAAAGATGCTCTTTGGTCGGCCCGAAACTTGATGATCTACCAGCACATGGAGACGTCCGTGGGAGAATGCTGCCGACTGGCACATTCTCGGCTGCAGGAGTACGTGCTGAGGGACGCACTGAAACTCGGTGCAGACACCGCAAGGGCCCGGTGGGGAAGGACCGGGGTTCAAGGTTCTTCTCCTGTGGCAGTGGGAGGGGTTGGGTAGCGGGGAGTATGGGAGTATACCCCTCAACAATGGCTGTACAATATGAACCGGCAGAGTGCCACGGAAGTGGCTGAAATTGTCGAACGGTACAAAATGTAATGATAATGTCTGTAAAGTATCCAGAGTCATTGAATCATTTTATTGTGAATGAAATATCTTTTGATAATAAAAAACGGACTCTGAAGACTAGCGGTATTCGTTTTATAGTTAGTTATTCCCTTCAGCCGCAGTGTTGGCTTCTTTTTTCCATTTGATAGCATTAGTTAATGGCCCTGTTTGGTCTAGCGTTTATTGTTTTCTTTTCCCTTTGACTCTGTTCGCATTATAAACTCTGAACTGTCGACCCGCTTCAGTGGCTGTCTGTACCCGGGTGTCTGACTGTTAACAGGTCTTTATCTGTACAAAAGTCTCCGTCTGTACCCAGGTGTCTGACTGTTAACAGGTCTTTATCTGTACAAAAGTCTCCGTCTGTACCCGGGTGTCTGACTGTTAACAGGTCTTTATCTGTACAAAAGTCTCCGTCTGTACCCGGGTGTCTGACTGTCTGCGCGCGGGTGTCTGTTCATGGGTCTATGTACACAGGCGGCAGTCTGCGTACGGGCGTCTCTGTCTCTACACAGGTTCTCTGTGTACTTGTCTGTCTGTGCATGGGTCTCTATCTCTACGCAGTTCGCTGTCTGTACGAAAGTGTTTGTATACGGATGTCTCCGTCTGCGCACGGGTGTTTCTGTCTGTACATGTTTGATCATGAGTCTCTCTGTATACATAGCTCCTGTCTGTACCCCTCTTGTCTGTATGCAGGTGATGTGGAGTTCTCCCAACGAGCAGACGGTGTGAAAGTGTTTGTGTGGCTGCTGGATACAGGGATTGTTATCTGGATGTTGTCCAGTGGCGTCACTAGTACACTGCCGATGACTCATTGCGGGGGAAGGTAGGGCAGCTTGGCCCACAGTGATTGTCAGCCAAGCAGCTGTGATGCAGAATCTTCAGTAATTCATCATGAAACTCTGCAGAATAAAAAAAAAATTATTGTCTGTCCCTGCACGCGTGACAGGCTGTACAACGAACCCCTTCCACAGGAGCTGCTCTCCCAGTGTTGAGCAGTCTTCACGTCCCCTGTGCTTAGTCACTGAACCTCGGGTACACGATGACTAGTTGTACCGGAGCCGTCCGGGAAATTGCACAGTGAAGGCGCACCAGTGGGCTGATGTCTCTGTGGGTACTGGGTATGCGTGAGTAAGACTGTTCTGTGAATGTAAGGTATGTTTGTGTGTCTAGAAGTGTCATGGTGTGAGTGTGTGTGTGGATGTACAAGTAGGTTCCTGTAGGTGTGTGAGGGAGGGGGCGTGTGTGTGTATGTGTGGGGTTGGTGGGTGTGAATGCACATGTGATGGTGACTAAATGAATGTGTAATCGTGAGTGTGAATGGGTGTGTAACTGCCAGTATGAGTGATTTTGTGATAGTGAGTATAAATGGGTGTGGGAAGGTAAATGTGAATGGTTGTGGAAGATTGATTGTGAGTGTGAATTGGGTGTGCGGTTTTGAGTGTGGGTGGGTGTGTGACCGGGAGTGTGATCAGCTGCATTGCCTATTTAGTTACAAGTTGTTGATGGTGAAGAGTGATTAAAGGAGTCCCTGATCAGTGAGGGAAGTGGGCTGAGGAATGGAAAATGGATTTCAATACAGAGAAGCATGAGGTGATGGGAACCAGTGTAGGACTTGTGCTGTGAATGGTCAGGCACAAGGAAGAGTGCAATGGAACAGTGGAATTTATGAGTAAAAGAACACAGTTCATTGAAAGTGGCGTCACAGGTAGACAGGGTGGTAGAAAGGTCATTTAGCACACTGGCCATCAGTCAGGGCACTGAGTCTAGGAGCTGGGACAAGTTGCTGCAGTTTGCAAGCCATTGGTGAACTACATTGAGTACAGTGCTGTTGCAGTTTTGGTCACCCTGTCATACAAAAGATGTTGTTAAACTGGAAAGGGTGAAGAGAAGATTTCATAACTCCTCATCTTTCAGGATAGCTATACAGTTGAAGTCAGAAGTTTACATACACCTTAGCCAAATACATTGAAACTCAGTTTTTCACAATTGCAGACATTTAATCCTAGAAAACATTCCCTGTCTTAGGTCAGTTGGGATCACTACTTTATTTTAAGAATGTGAAATGTCAGAGTAATAGTAGAGAGAATGATTTATTTCAGCTTTTATTTCTTTCATCACTTTCCCAGTGGGTCAGAAGATTACATACACTTTGTTAGTATTTGGTAGCATTGCTTTTAAATTGTTTAACTTGGGTCGAACGTTTTGGGTTGCCTTCCACAAGCTTCTCGCAGTAAGTCGCTGGAATTTTGTTCCATTCCTCTACACAGAACTGGTGAAACTGAGTCAGGTTTGTAGGCCTCCTTGCTCACACATGCTTTTTCAGTTCTGGGAAAGTGATGAATCCATTTCACTACTTCAATATTAATACCTAACGATTGAACCTTCCTAACCAACCTTCCATGTGGAACAATGTCCATATAAACAACATCCACCACTTTACCCTCGTCAACTTTCCTAGTAACCTCTTCAAAAAATTCAATAAGATTTGTCAAACATGACCTTTCACACACAAATCCATGTTGACTGTTCCTAATCAGACCCTGTCTATCCAGATAATTATATATACCATCTCTAAGAATACTTTCCATCAATTTACCCACCACTGACGTCAAATTCACAGGCCGATAATTGCTAGGTTTACTCTTAGAACTCTTTTTAAACAATAGAACAACATGAGCAATACGCCAATCCTCCGGCACCATCCCCGTTTCTAATGACATTTGAAATATTTCTGTCAGAGCCCCTGCTATTTCCACACTAACTTCCCTCAAGGTCCTAGGGAATACAGTATCCTGTCAGGACCCAGAGACTTATCCACTTTTATATTCCTTAAAAGCTCCAGTACTTCCTCTTCTTTAATCATCATAGTTTCCATAACTTCCCTACCTGTTTTCCTTATCTTACATAATTCAATATCCTTCTCCTTTGTGGATACCAAAGAAAAGAAATTGTTCAGAATCTTCCCCATCTCTTTTGGCTCCACACATAGCTGTCCATTCTGATTCACCAAGGGACCAATTTTATCCCTCACTATCCTTTTGTTATTAATATAATGGTAGCAACCCTTGGGATTTATTTTCACCTTACTTGCCAAAGCAACCTCATATCTTCTTTTCGCTTTTCTAATTTGTTTCTTAAGGTTCTTTTTACATTCTTTATATTCCTCGAGCACCTCATTTACTCAACGCTGCCTATATTTATTAAACACAAAATAATCTGCAGATGCTGTTGTCAAAGGAACACTCACAATGCGCTGGAGGAACTCAGCAGGTCAGTCATATTCAGTTGAAAAGATTAGTCGATGTTTTGGGCCAAAACCCTTCGTCAGGACTGAAGGAAGAACTTTGAGGAGGGTTTGAAGAATGCTGGTAGTTGAAAAAAACAGTAATTTGAAAGACAAAGGGATGGGGGAGGGGAAGCAGGGAGGAGATTGGCAGGAGGACAATGTGCAGTAGTAGGAGTAGGCAGAACTATGAGGGAGGTGATGTGAAATAGGGATAGAAGAAGGGAGGGGGAGGGAATTACCGGAAGTTGCAGAATTCTATGTTCATACCAAGGGGCTGGAGACTACCTAGACAGTAATTGAGGTGTTGCTCCTCCAACCTGAGTTTAGCCTCATCATGGCAGTAGAGGAGGCCATGTATGGACATATCTGAATGGGAATAGGAAGCAGAGTTGAAGTGGGTGGCTACCAGGAGATCCTGTCTGTTGTGGCGGATGGAGTGGAGGTGCTCGACGAAGCGGTCCCCCAATTCCCATTCAGATATGTCCATACATGGCCTCCTCTACTGCCATGATGAGGCTAAACTCAGGTTGGAGGAGCAACACCTCAATTACTGTCTAGGTAGTCTCCAGCCCCTTGGTATGAACATAGAATTCTCCAACTTCCAGTACTTCCCTCCCCCTCCCTTCCTCTACCCCTATTTCACATCGCCTCCCTCATAGTTCCGCCTCCTTCTACTACTGCGCATTGTTCTCCTGCCAATCTCCTCCCTGCTTCCCCTCTCCCACCCCTTTGTCTTTCAAATTACTGTTTTTTTCAACTACCAGCATTCTTCAAACCCTCCCCAAAGATCTTCCTTCAGTCCTGATGAAGGGTTTCGACCCGAAACGTCGAGTAATCTTTTCAACTGATGCTGACTGACCTGCTGAGTTCCTCCAGTGTATTGTGAGTGTGCCTGTATTTATTGTAGATCTCTCTCTTTTTCTGAACCAAGTTTCCAATATCCCTTGAAAAGCATGGCTCTCTCAAACTTTTAACCTTTTCTTTCAACCTAACAGGAACATGAAGATTCTGTACCCTCAAAATTTCACTTCTAAATTACCTTCATTTCTCTATTACATTCGTCTCATAAAACAAATTGTCCCAATCCACTCCTTCTAAATCCTTTCACACTTCTTCAAAGTTAGCCTTTCTCCAATCAAAAATCTCAGCCCTGGGTCCAGACCTATCCTTCTCCATAATTCTATTGAAACTAATAGCATTGTGATCACTGGTCCCAAAGTGCTCCCCAACAGATACCTCCGTCACCCGACCTATCTCATTCCCTAACAGGAGATCCAACACTGCCCCTTCTCTAGTTGGTACCTCTATGTATTACTGCAAAAAGCTATCTTGCACACACTTTACAAACTCCAAACCATCCAGCCCTTTTACAGTATGGGCTTCCCAGTCTATGTGTGGAAAATTAAAATCTCCCACAATCACAACCTTGTGCTTACTACAAATATCTGCTATCTCCTTACAAATTTGCTCCTCCAATTCTCGCTCCCCATTTGGTGGTCTATAATACGCCCCCATAAGTGTTACTACACCTTTCCCATTCCTCAATTCCACCCAAATAGCCTCCCTAGACGAGCCCTCTAATCTATCCTGCCAGAGCACTGCTGTAATATTTTCTCTGACAAGCAATGCAACACCTCCCCCTCTTGTCCCTCCGATTCTATCACACCTGAAGCAATTAAATCCAGGAATATTTAGTTGCCAATCACACCCCTCCTGTAACCATGTTTCACTAATAGCTACCACATCATACTTCCGGGTATCAATCCATGCTTTAAGCTCATCCACCTTTCTTATAATGCTCCTAGCATTTAAAAAATGCATTTAAGAAATTTTCCACCTCTTACTGTCTGTTTATCACTAACGGTGCAAACAACTTTACTATTTTCTTTATCTTCCTTTTTCCCTACATCAGTTCCTACACTCTGGTTCCCCTCCCACCTTGTATCTAGTTTAAATCCACTGGAGCCTCTAGCAAACCTACCTGCAAGAATATTTGTCTCCCTCCAGTTCAGAGGTAAACCGTCCCACCAGAACAGGTCCCACCTTCCCTGGAAAACTGCCCAATTATCTATAAATCTGAAGCCCTTCCTCCTGCACCATGTCTTCAGCCATGTGTTGATCTGCACTATCTTACTACTTCTAAACCCACCCGCACGTGGTACTGGTAGCAACCCTGAGACTGCTATCCTGGAGGTCCTGTCCTTTAATTTGGTGCCGAATTCCCTAAACTCACCTTTCAGGACCTCCTCACTCTTCCTATCCACGTCATTGGTCCCTACATGGACCACGACATCCGGCTGCTCACCCTCCTTCTTGAGAATACCGAGAACTCGATCCGAGATATTGCGGACCTTGGCACCAGGGAGGCAACAGACCATCCTGGGTTCTCGATCTCTTCCACAGAATCTCTTACCTGTCCCCCTGATTATCGAATCCCCTATCACTACTGCTCTCCTCTTTTCCCTCCTTCCCTTCTGAGTTGAGTTTCCCATCTAGGTGCCAGAGACATGACCACTATAACTTGTCCCTGGTAAGTCATCCCCATCAACAGTATCCAAAACGATGTACTTATTATTGATGGGAACGGCCACAGGGGTGCTCTGCTCATTCTGTCTATTCCCCGTCCCTCCCTGGCAGTCACCCAGCTACCTGGCTCCTGACTCTCAGTGGTGACTATCTCTCTGTAACTCCTGTTTATTTCTGCCTCTGCCTCCCGAATGATCCGAAGTCATCCAGAGCTCCAGCTCCAGTTCCCTAACTCGGTTTGTCAGGGGCTGCAGCTGGATGCACCTTTTACAGGTGTAGTCATCAGGGACAATTGTGCTCACCCTGACTTCCCACATACTGCAAATGGAGCACTCAACTGCCCTAACTGCTGCCTCCATTACCTACTTCTAAGATAATTAAATTAATTAAAGGAACTTACCCGGCCATACCTCACATGGAGTGAAGTTCTTCCTCAGCCTCTGCTCGCCGAAGCCTCAGGAGCCAAAGCCTTCCTACTCTGTCTCCCTCTACTCTGTCGCCCGCTCCATTAATCTGCTCTCTTTTAAACACTCCCGCTGCCTCACGATCGGACCTACATGCGCTTGCGCAGTCGTGTCCTGTTCAACTGCCAAAGAAATGCAAAGCCCCTATTTTTCTAAGCTCCATATACCTATCCAGAAGTCTCTTCAAAGACCCTATCGTTTCCGCCTCCACCACCATCACCAGCAGCCCATTCCATGCACTCACCACTCTCCACGTAAAAAACTCACATCTCCTCTGTACCTACTTCTAAGCACCTTAAAACTGTGTCCTCTCATGCTAGCCATTTATCATCTTATACACCTCTATCACATCACCTCTCATCCTCCGTCGCTCCAAGGAGAAAAGGCTGAGTTCACTCAACCTGTTTTCATAAGGCATGCTCCCCAATCCAGGCAACATCCTTGTAAGTCTCCTCTGCACCATTTCTATAGTATCCACACCTTTCCTGTAGTGAGGCGACCAGAACTGAGCACAGTACTCCAAGTGGGGTCTGACCAGGGTCCTATATAGCTGCAACATTACCTCTCGGCTCCTAAACTCAATCCCACGATTGATGAAGGCCAATACACCATACGCCTTCTTAACCACAGAGTCAACCTGTGCAGCAGCTTTGAGTGTCCTATGGATTCGGACCGCAAGATACCTCTGATCCTCCACACTGCCAAGAGTCTTACCATTAATACTATATTCTGCCATCATATTTGACCTACCAAAATGAACCACCTTTCACTTATCTGGGTTGAACTCCATCTGCCACTTCTCAATCCAGTTTTGCATCCTATCAGTGTCTCACTGTAACTTCTGACAGCCCTCCAGACTATCCACAACAACCCCAACCTTAGTGTCATCAGCAAATTTACTAACCCATCCCTTCACTTCCTCATCCAAGTCATTTATAAAAATCACGAAGAGTAGGGGTCTCAGAACAGATCCCTGAGGCACACCACTGGTCACTGACCTCCATGCAGAATATGACCTGTCTACAACCACTCTTTGCCTTCTGTGGGCAAGCCATTTCTGGATCCACAAAGCAATGTCCCCTTGGATCCCCATTCCTCCTTACTTTCTCAAAAACCTTGCATGGGGTACCTTATCAAATGCTTTGCTGAAATCCATATGCACTACATCCACTGCTCTACCTTCATCAATGTGTTTAGTCACATCCTCAAAAAATTCAATCAGGCTTGTAAGGCACGACCTGACTTTCACAAAGCCATGCTGACTATTCCTAATCATATTATGCCTCTCCAAATGTTTGTAAATCCTGCCTCTCAGGATCTTCAACTTACCAACCACTGAAGTAAGACTCACTGATGTATAATTTCATTGGCTATCTCTATGCTCTTTCTTGAATAAGGGAACAACATCTGCAACCCTCCAATCCCTCGGAACGTCTCCCATCCCCATTGATGATGCAAAGATCATCGCCAAAGGCTCAGCAATCTCCTCCCTCGCCTCCCACAGTAGCCTGGGGTACATCTCGTCTGGTACCGGTGACCTATCCAACTTCATGCTTTCCAAAAGCTCTAGCGCATCTTCTTCCTTAATATCTACATGCTCAAGCTTTTAAGTCCACTGCAAGTCATCCCTACAATCACCAAGATCCTTTTCTGTAGTGAATACTGAAGCAAAGTATTCATTAAGTACCTCTGTTATCTCCTCCAGTTCCATACATACTTTTCCACTGTCACATTTGATTGGTCCTATTCTCTCACGTCTTAGCCTCGTGCTCTTCACATACTTGTAGAATGTCTTGGGGTTTTCCTTAAACCTGTCTGCCAAGGCCTTCTCATGGCCCCTTCTGGCTCTCCTAATTTCATTCTTAAGTTCCTTCCTGTTAGCCTTATAATCTTCTAGATCTCTATCATTATCTAGTTTTTTTGAACATTTCGTAAGCTCTTCTTTTCTTCTTGACTAGACTTACAACAGCCTTTGTACACCACAGTTCCTGTAGCCTACCATCCTTTCCCTGTCTCATTGGAACATACCTATGCAGAACACCACGTAAATATCCCCTGAACATTTGCCACATTTCTTCTGTACGTTTCCCTGAGAACATCTGTTTCCAGTTTATGCTTCCAAGTTCCTGCCCGATAGCCTCATATTTCCCCTTACTCCAGTTAAGTGCTTTCCTAACTTGTCTGTTCCTATCCCTCTCCAATGCTACAGTAAAGGAGAAAGAATTGTGATCACAGTCTCCAAAATGCTCTCCCACTGTGAGACCTGACACCTGACCAGGTTCATTTCCCAATACCAGATCAAGTACAGTCTCTCCTCTTGCAGACTTATCTACATATTGTGTCAAGAAACCTTCCTGAACACACCTAACAAACTCCACCCCATCTAAACCCCTTGCTCTACAGAGATGCCAATCGAT
Source organism: Mobula hypostoma (assembly GCF_963921235.1). Lineage (NCBI taxonomy): Eukaryota > Metazoa > Chordata > Chondrichthyes > Myliobatiformes > Myliobatidae > Mobula > Mobula hypostoma. The sequence goes on along the minus strand of NC_086119.1, from coordinate 1,794,653 downwards.
ATTTGGGAAATAAAAGTCTCCCACAACAACCCTGTCATTATTACACCTTTCCAGAATCTGTCTCCCAATCTGCTCCTCGATGTCCCTGTTACTATTGGGTGGTCTATAAATAACACGCAGTAGAGTTATTGACCCCTTCCTGTTCCTAACCTCCACTCACAGAGACTCCGTAGACAATCCCTCCATTACTTCCTCCTTTTCTGCAGCCGTGACACTATCTCTGATCAGCATTGTCACGACCCCCCCACCTCTTTTGCCTCCCTCCCTGTCATTTCTGAAACATCTAAAGCCTGGCACTCGAAGTTATCCCCTTTGGTTCAGGAGCCTGATGGTTGAGCGGTAATAACTGTTCCTGAACCTGACGGTTGAGGGGTAATAACTGTTCCTGAACCTGATGGTGCGAGTCCTGAGGCTCCCAATGGCAGCAGCGAGAAGAGAGCATGACTCTGCCCTCTGCTTGGGCCACCCTGGTCCATCGCATGGTGCTGGAAACCAGTAAGTGCCCCTGTGTGGCACAGCAGAGAGAACAGGCTGGCTGGGTATCTGTAAAGAGGATAGACACACAGAAGAATTCTCCCCACTGTCGGGCAGTGTTGTCAATGGAGCCCTACAGTTGGGGTAGAGGTTCTGGAGTCACATCGTCTACCCACTGCTCTCAGCTGTTCCTTGGCATCAAAGAGAGGAGCTGAATAGCCCAGAGATGGGCTGGAGACAGATTCCAGAGAGGGTGGGGATCACCACAGGGAGCTGGGATTGTTTCAGTCTGTCTCCAGCACTCTGCCCCATCCCAGCTGGTATGTTTGCTGAAGAGTGTGGAAGGAAAGGTAAGTTTCTTTTGTCACATGTACATCAAAACACACAGTGAAATGCATCATGTGTCATCAACACAGTCTGAGGATGTGCTGGGGGCAGCCCACAAGTGTTGCCTTGCTTCCTGCGACAACAGAGCATATCCACAACTCACTAGCCATAACCCACATTCTTTGGAAACCGGAACACCCGGAGGAAACCCATGTGGTCACAGAGAAACCCTACAGTGGCTGGAATTGAATGCTGGTCGCTGGCTCTGTGAAATGTTGCACTAGTCACTGTGGTACTGTGCCCCCTTTTCTCCCACAGCAACTGCGCGGGAATCTTCTGCCATGACCGCGGGCAGGTAGGTTGAATGAGACAGGTAGACTGGATATTTCACATGATGACCTTTCATAAGACCATTTGGCCTATCAGGTCTGCTCCACCGTTCCATTCTTTCTGATTTTGTTCAGTGTGTCGGGCCTGAAACCCTCCCAACACTTACGAAGGGCTTGCACAGCAGTTGGTATAACTGTCGGTATCCATGTGTGGAGTCAAAGCAGATGGGGGAGATCTTAAACATATTCTTTCTATTTGTATTTACTCAGGAGATGGATACAGAGTCTTTAGAAATGGGACAAAGTGGCATCAATTTCATCGACCCTGTAAAGATTACAGAGGAGGAGGTCCCTCAGACTCTTCAGGTGCAGGGACACACGCAGAGATATTTAAAATATCCTTAGTGACAGAAGAGTGTGGTACCAGAGGATTGGGCGATAGCCAATGTTTTTCCAATGTTTAAAAAAGGCTCCAAACAGAAACCAGGAAATTATAGGCCAGTGAGTCTGACTCAGTTGTCAGAAAATAATTGGAAGGTATTCTAAGAGACTGGATATATAAGTATTTGGTTAGACATGGACTGATTAAGGATAGTCAGCATGGCTTCATACATGGTAGGTCATGTCTAACCAAACTTATAGATTTTTTTGAGTAAGTTACCAGGAAAGTTGATGAAGGCAAGACAGTGGATGTTGTCTACGTGGACTTAGTGAGGCACTTGACAAGGTCCCACATAGGCGCTGGTCAAGGAGGCTCAGTCGCTCGGCATTCAAGATGAGATGGTAAACTGGATTGGACATTGGCTCTGTGGGAGAAGCCAGAGAGCTGTAGTAGACAGTTCCTGTCTGACTGGACGCCTGTGACTAGTTGAGTGCCACAGGGATCGACGATGGGTCTGACATTGCTTGTCATCTCTACCGATGATCTGGATGATAATGTGATAAGCTGGATCAGCAAATGTGTGTATGACACCAAGATCAGGGGTGTAGTGGACAGCAAGGAAGGCTGTTACAGCTTGCGGAGAGATCTGCATCAGCTGGAGAAATGGGCTGAAAAGATGGAATTTAATGCAGGTAAGTGTGAGGTAGGATAGGATAGGATAGGATCATCCAGGGTAGGTCGTACACAGTGAACGGTAGGGCACTGAGGAGTGTGGTAGAATGAAGGGATCCGTAACATAATTTGTTGAAAGTGGCATCACAGGTAAATAGGGTCATAAAAAAGCATTTGCTCCATTGGCCTTCATAAATCAATGTATTGAGTACAAAAGATGGGATGTTATGTTGAAGTTGTATAAGACGTTGGTGAGGTTTCATTTGGAGTATTGTGTGCAGTTTTGATCACCTTCCTACAGGAAAGGTGTAAACAAAATTGAAAGAGTACAGAGAAGATTTTCAATGATGTTGCTGAGTCTGGAGGGCTTGACTTATAAGGAAAGGTTGAATAGTTTAGGACTGTATTCCTCAGAACGTAGAGATTGAGAGGAGATTTGATAAAGGTATACAAAATTATGAGAGGTAAACGCAAGTGAGGTTGGGTGGGACTACAACCAGAGGTCATGGGTTAAGGGTGAAAGGTGAGAAGTTTAAGGGGAAGATGAGGGGAAACTTCTTCAATCAGAAATTCGTGAGAGTTTGGAATGAGCTACCAGCACAAATGGTGATGCGAGAAGTTTGGAGAGGTACATGGATGACAGGGATATGGAGGGCTATGGTCCCAGTGCAGGTTGATGGGAATGGGCAGATTAAATGGTTTCAGCATGGACTAGATGGGCCGAAGGGCCTGTTTCTGTGCTGTATTTCTCTATGACTCAGGAGCAAGTGGGAATACATATTAAACATATAGGAAGGAGGTGGAAGCTATAGGAAGGTGCAGGGAAGATTCACCAGGATGTGCCTGGATTAGGGAGCATGTTTTACGAGAATAGGTGGACTGAGCTGGGCTTTTCTCTTTGGAGCAAAGGAGGATCAGAGGTGACTTCATCGAGACGTACAAGATGAGAGGAAACATAGATCGAGTGGAGAACCAGAACTTTTTCACAGGATGGAAACAGCTAAAACGAGGGGGCATAAATTTAAGGTGCTGAAGCAAAGTAAATGGGGGGGGGCAGGTGGAATGCCTGCCAGGGTGGTGGTAGAGACTCTTTGGATGATAGAAAATGGAGGGTTATGTGGGAGGGATGGGGATGATTGATATTGGAGTAGGTCATATTTCTTGTACTGTGCTGTACTGCTCAATATTGTAAGCTGCTAGAGCCTGGGGCAGCGGCTGTGTCCGCGATGTCAGCAGCACACAATAGAGTGCGTCTGCTCAGAGCAGAGCACCGCAACAGAGAGGCTCTGTCACAATGCCAGTAATTACCCACAGCACAGCAATCTCACATCATTACACAAAACATCACCTTCCCCTTTAGTACTACATGTACAGCAGTCTGTCCAGCTCCTGAAATATGAGTTAACAATTCTACACCTCAAAATATTTCAAAAACCACAGTCCCAGGGTCAGACACAGAGTGAAGCTCCCCCCACACTGTCCCATCACACTCCCGGGGACAGACACAGAGTGAAACTCCCTCCGCACCGTCCCATCACACACTCCCGGGGTCAGACACAGAGTGAAACTCCCTCCTCACCATCCCATCACACACTCCCGGGGTCAGACACAGAGTGAAGCTCCCTCCACACTGTCCCATCACACACTCCCGGGGTCAGACACAGGGTGAAACTCCCTCCGCACCGTCCCATCACACACTCCCGGGGTCAGACACAGAGTGAAACTCCCTCCGCACCGTCCCATCACACACTCCCGGGGTCAGACACAGAGTGAAGCTCCCTCCGCACCGTCCCATCACACACTCCCGGGGTCAGACACAGAGTGAAGCTCCCTCCTCATCGTCCCATCACACACTCCCGGGATCAGACACAGAATGAAACTCCACACCGTCCCATCACACACTCCCAGGGTCAGACACAAAGTGAATCACCCTCCACATCGTCCCATCACACACTCCCGGGGTCAGACGCAGAGTGAAACTCCCTCCACACCGTCCCATCACACACTCCCGGGGTCAGACACAGAGTGAAACTCCCTCCACACTGTCCCATCACACACTCCCGGGGTCAGACACAGAGTGAAACTCCCTCCACACTGTCCCATCACACACTCCCGGGGTCAGACACAGAGTGAAACTCCCTCCACACCGTCCCATCACACACTCCCGGGGTCAGACACAGAGTGAAGGTCACTCCACACCGTCCCATCACACACTCCCGGGGTCAGACACAGAGTGAAACTCCCTCTACACTGTCCCATCACACACTCCCGGGGTCAGACACAGAGTGAAACTCCCTCCACACTGTCCCATCACACACTCCCGGGGTCAGACACAGAGTGAAACTCCCTCCACACTGTCCCATCACACTCCCGGGGTCAGACACAGAGTGAAGGTCACTCCACACTGTACAAAGTAGAGGTACATGAGATCCCAAGGATGTTTTCTGTGGACAGGAAGAGGAGGACAGAAGGGACCAAGGGTTGGGGGGAGAGAGGCAGGGAAGAGGGGGATGAGAGGAGATTCTTGTGGTAGTGAGTGGACGCTTACATCTGTCACATCTTGGTATGTTAGCTGCCACACCTGTGACTACAAGAAGCTGCAGAGTTGTGGATGAAGCAGAGCATGTCACAGAAACCAGCCTCTGTGGACCCTATCTACACTTCTCACTACCTCAGTACAGCAACCAACAAGATCAAAGCCCCCACCCACCCAGCACTTTCTCTTCTCAGCCCTTCCATCCAGCAGAAAATAAAAAAGCTTGGAAGTACGGAGTACCAGGCTCGAGAGGAACTTCAACCCTGCCATAAGATTGAATATTTCACTAGCGTGATAAGATAGACTCTTGCCTTCACAACCTACCTCATTATGAAGGGATTTGGAAGTCCTTATGCAGGATTCCCTAAAGGTTAACTTGCATGTAGAGTCGGTGGTGAGGAAGGGAAATGCAGTGTTAGCATTCATTTCCAGATGACTAGAATATAAAAGCAAGGATGTAATACTGAGGCTTTATAAAGCACTGGTGAGGCTTCACTTGGAGTATTGTGAGCAGTTTTGAATCCTTTAGCTATGCAAGGATGTGCAGACGTTGGAGAGGGTTCAAAGGAGGTTCATGACAATGATTCTGGGAATGAAAAATTTATCATATGAGGTGCATTTGATGGCTCTGGGCCTGTACTCACTGGAATTTAGATGAATCGGAGGTGGGGGTGCTCATTGAGACCTATTGAATATTAAAATGCCCAGATATGGCTGAGGAGAGGATATTTCCTGTAGAGGAGGTGTCTCGAACCAGAGGGCACAACCTCAGAATAGAAAGACGTCCATTTATAACAGAGGTGAGGAGGAATTTCTTTAGCCTGAGAGTGGTGAATCTGTGGAATTAGTTGCCACAGGCAGCTGTGGAAGGCAGATCACTGGGTGTATTTAAAGGAGAGGTTGATCGGGCGTGAAAGGTTATAGGAAGAAGGCAGGAGAATGGGGTTGAGAAGGAAATGATGAAGTGGTCTAGCAGACTCTGTGGGCCAACTGGCCTAATACTGCTCCTAAGTCTTATTGTCTGCACTTTCTCTGTAACTGTAACACTTCATTCTGCATTCAGTTATTGTTTCTGCCACACACATGTTGATCAGAGAATAAAGCTACACGTGTGGGAAAAACCCCACCATATCTTGTGGTCTATGACCTCTGTCTTAGAGGCCATTGTTAGAACATCCTCCAAGAGGGTGAGTTCTCACCAAGTGTCAGGTGCCAATGATGTACCTGGTAGGGCACTGAAAACCTGTGCCAACCAACTGGCAGGAGTGTTCAATGAACTTTTTTGCTCAGACGGTGGTGAGAGCCTGGAATGAGCTGCCGGTGGAAATTGTGGATGTAGGCTCAATTGCAATGTTAAGACAAATTTAGATAGGAAGGAGTATGGAGGACTACGGTACAGGTGCAGGTCAATGAGACTAGGCAGAATAACAGTACAGCACGGACTAGAAGGGCTGAAGGGCCTGTTTCTTGCTATAGTGTTCTATGACTCTGACAATATGACATCTTCTAACTCTGTCAGTGAGTGAGAGGCTCCCACCTGTTTCAAAAGGGCATCAGTCGTACAGGTGTCCAAGAAAAGCGGGCTGAGTGGCCTCGATAACTGCTGCTCAGTAGTTACAACTACGGCTTTGAGAGGTGGTCATGGCTAGAATTAACTCCTGCGTAAGCAAGGAGCTGGACCCACTGCAATTTGCCAATGGTCACAATCAGTCTACGGCAGAAACTATCTCAGAGGCTGCTCACTTCTCTGCTGGCCTTTGCAGCACATGGACAACAGCAAAGCTGCAGTTTATTGATTCCAGCGTCATTGCCCCGATACTAATCAATAAGCTTCAAAACCCAGTCCTCTTTCCCTCCCTTTGCAGCTGGATTCCTGATTTCCATGCCAGGCAGTGTGGGTTAGTAATAACATCCCCTCCTCACTGACACACAAATACAGTACAGGTGCATTTCAAGTATGCATGCTTAAATCACTGCTTTACTCTCTCCACACCCACAACTGTGTGGCAAGGCACAGCTCAAACGCCATCTATAGATTTACCAATGACACCACTGTGCTGGCAGAATCTCAGATAGTGACAGGAGGGAGATACGTCCAGTGGTGCTGCAAACACAACCTTGCACTCAACATTAGCAAGACCAAGGATTCGATTGCAGACTTCAGAAAGGGGAAGTCAGGAGAAAGCACACCAGTCCTTATCAGGAGGTGGGGGGCGTCAGCAGTGGAAAAGGAGAAAAGCTTCAAGTTCCTGGGTGTCAGCATCTCAGAGGATCTGTCCTGAGCCCAACATATCAATGCAATCACGAAGAAGGCACACAGTGGCTATATTTCATCAGGAATTTGCATAGATTTGGTATGTCACCAAAATTCCTGCGGATGTACCAAAGAAAGCATTCTGACAGGTTTTTTACCAGCTGGTACGGGGGGTCCAATGCACAGGATTGGAAAAAGCTGCAGATGGCTGTGGTCTCAGCCAATTCCATCACAGGCACCAGCCTCCCCAGCATTGGGGAGGTCTTCAACAGGTGATGGCCCAAGAAGGCAGCGTCCATCATTAGGGACCCACCACCCAGGGCATGCCCTCTTTTCTCATTGCTACCATCAGGAAGGAGGTACTGGACACAGAGAACACTCGCTGTTTCAGCAACAGCTTCTCCCCTCCGCTGTCAGAATTCTGAACAGCCCTTGAACCATAAACACCACCTCATTATTCATTATTCTTTGTTATTATGACACCTCACTATTCTTTTTGTCATTTATGGTAATTCTATGACTTTGCCCTATGCTGCCGCTAAACAACAAATTCCACAGCGTATAGGGAGGGGTTGACACACACATAACAAACAAATGAATAGATAGGGTAAATGCAAGTAGGTTTTTTTCACTGAGGTTGGGTGAGAATCTAATATGGTATTATATCACTGAGCACCCAGCAGTCTGCGAGATTTAGAGAAACAAATTTGTAAAGAGATCGCCGACTGTTGCAAGAAATATAAGGTGACAGTAGGTGATTTTAACTTTCCACATATTGTCTGGGACTCCCATACTGACTGTAAAAGGACTAGAGGGAATAGAAGCAACACACATCAAAGTTGCTGGTGAACGCAGCAGGCCAGGCAACATCTCTCGGAAGAGGTACAGTCGACGTTTCGGGCCGAGACCCTTCGTCAGGACTAACTGAAAGAAGAGATAGTAAGAGAGTTGAAAGTTTTTTGGAAAATAGAGAATTATCACAAGTAAAGGGAAAGATTTGGGAAAGGGATAAAAAAAATGAAAAAATTAAGTAAATAAGTACATAGGGATTGGATAATTATGTCTGCGGGCAGGAACAAGCACGAACAAATTGGGATATAAACACCTACAATGGTTGGTATATAGGCTTGTATGCAACATTTTGGACCAGTGGAAATGGTCCAGAAGGGTTGTATGGAAACTATTATTACCATTTTTCTTAACAACTAATTTCATTACTTAGCCTAATAGGTTAGATTTACCACAGTACATAATTATCTATTTAAATGTTTATTTTGCTTTTATATCATCTCAATGTGTACTTAAGAATGTATAAATAATTGTAGTTTTATACATATAAAAAAATGGAAAAGGTTATATGTGTGAAAAAAGTACATGATAATTGTGAACTCCTTATCCAAATAAAAATAAAATTAAAAAAAAAGTGGGAGGAGGAGGGGGAGATCCAAAATGATAGGAGAAGACAGGAGGGGGAGGGATGGAGCCAAGAGCTGGATAGGTGATAGGCAAAAGGGATATGAGAGGATCTTGGGACGGGAGGCCCAGGGAGAAGGAAAAGGGGGAGGGGGGGAAAAAACCCAGAAGGATGGGCAAGGGGTATAGTCAGAGGGACAGAAGGAGAAAAAGGAGAGAGAGAAAAAGAATGTGTGTATATAAATAAATAACAGATGGGGTACGAGGGGGTGGTGGGGCATTAGCGGAAGTTAGAGAAGTCAATGTTCATGCCATCAGGTTGGAGGCTACCCAGACGGAATATAAGGTGTTGTTTCTCAAACTTCCGCTAATGCCCCACCTCCCCCACGTACACCATCTGTTATTTATTTATATACACACATTCTTTTTCTCTCTCTCCTTTTTCTCCCTCTGTCCCTCTGACTATACCCCTTGCCCATCTTCTGGGTTTCCCCCCCTCCCCCTTTTCCTTCTCCCTAGACCTCCCGTCCCAAGATCCTCTCATATCCCTTTTGCCAATCACCTGTCCAGCTCTCGGCTCTATCCCTCCCCCTCCTGTCTTCTCCTATCATTTTGGATCTCCCCCTCCTCCTCCCACTTTCAACTCTCTTACTATCTCTTCCTTCAGTTAGTCCTGACGAAGGGTCTCAGCCTGAAACGTCGACTGTACCTCTTCCTACAGATGCTGCCTGGCCTGCTGCGTTCACCAGCAACTTTGATGTGTGTTGCTTGAATTTCCAGCATCTGCAGAATTCCTTGTGTTAGAGGGGATAGAGTTTGTCAAATGTGTTCAGGAAGGTTTCTTTAATCTGTACATAGAAGTCTCAACAAGAGTGTGTGCAATATTTGATTTCCTGTTGGAGAATGATGCAGGGCAGGTGACAGAAGATTGTGTAGGGGAACACTACATCACTACATCTAGAGATCATAATAGATGAGGACAAACTATTTTCTAGCAAAGGTGTACTTGGTAAGTGGGAGGCCTTCAAAGTGAAATTTTAAGAGTTCAGGGTCTGTATGTTCCTGGCAGAATAAAAGGCAAAATAACAGATAGTGAATCTTGGTTTTTCAGAGGTATTGAGGCCCTGGTAAAGGAAAAGGAGGTGTATAGCAGGTGTAGACAGGCAGCAACAAATGAGTACCAGAAATGCAAGACAGCATTTGAGAAAGAAATTAAAATGGCTAAAAGAAGGCATGAGGTTGCTCTGGCAGACAAGGTGAAGGAGAATCCGAAAAGCCTCTACAGGTCTATTAAGAGCAAAAGGATAGTAAGGGACAAAAGTTTTCCTCTGGAAAATCAGAGTGGTAATCTACCTGTGGGGCTGAAATAGATGGGGGATCTCTTTGATGGGTTTTTTGCATCTGTGTTTACTTGGGAGGTGGTCTCAGAGTCTATAGAAGTGAGGCAATGCAGCAGAGAGATCATGAACCCTGCACAGATCACAGAGCAGGAGCTGGTTGCTGACTTGAGGTAAATTAGGATGCATAAATCCCCAGAGTTGACAAGGTGTTCCCTTGGACCCTATGGTAGGCAAGTGCAGAAATTGCAGGGGCCCTAGCAGAGATACCTAAATCATTCTCAGTGGCAGGAGAGGGACCAGAGGATTGGGGGATAGCTAATGTTGTCCCACTGTTTAAGAAAGGCCCTAAGAATAAGCCAGGAAATTATAGGCTGTTGAGCCTGACATCAGTAGTGGGGAAGTTATTGGAAGGTATTTGGATAAACAGGGACTGATTAGGGATAGTTAACACAGTGTGTAGTAAGTCGTGTCTGATTACCTGGAAAGTTGGTGAAGGCAAGGCAGTGGATGTTGTCTACATGGACTTCAGAAAGGCATTTGACCAGGGCTCCTTGCGGGAGAGTATTATATTGAAGCACGGAAAATTACAAGAGCATTAGGCAGGAACAAAGGAGAATTACTTGGGAACAGCTGTTTTTGGCCAAGTCTACATCACATATGTGGAGGGTATTTACAGACCAACTGCACAGATACTGGACAGGTACTTTCCTGTTAGAAGGAAGGACAAGGATGGCAAGGTATGAGAGCCTTGGATGTCGAGAGACATGATGGATTTAGTCAAGAAGTAAAAGGAAACATTTGTAAGGTTCACTAAGCTAAAATCAAACAGAACCCTTTGGGATTATAAAGAAGCCAGAAAAGAACTAAAGAAGGGAACTAGGAAAGCCAGGAGGGGCCATGAAATGTCTTTGGCAAGTAGGATTAAATTAAATCCCAAGACATTCTACACATACATCAAGAGCAAGAAGATAACTAGGGATAGGGTGGGACCACTCAGGAACAAACAGGGGAACATTTGCTTGGATGTGGAGGACATGAGTGAGGTACATAATGAACATTTTACTTCAGTATTTACCAAGGAAAAGGACATGGAAGACCAGGAGATCAGTGCTGAGTGTATAAATATGTCAGGGTGTTTTGAGCTCGAGGATGAGGAAGAATTGGAGCTCCTAAGGAATATAAAGGTGGATAAGTCCACTGGGCCTGATGGGATTTACCCCAGAGGATCTGAAGAAGGCGAGAGACAAGACTGCTATACCCTTGACCAGTGTCTTTGTGTCCTCTCTAGTCATAGGTGAGGTCCCGGAGGACTGCTGAGTGCCTGGCATCTGTTAAAGAAGGGAACAAGGAAAATCCTGGCAAATATAGACTAGTGAGTCTCACGTCAGTTGTAGGGAAATTGCTGGAGACAATTCTTAGGACTAGGATATATGAGCATTTGGAAACCACCGACCTAATTAGGGAGAGCAAGCATGGCTTGCGTGTGTGGCAGGTCGTGCCTTACCAGCTTGATTGAGTTTTTTGACAAGGTGACAAGAGAGATAGATGAGAGTAGGGCAGTGGATGTTGTATACATGGATTTCGGTAAGGTGTTTGACTAAGTCTCTCGTTAAGATGAATGGGGTCCATGGCAGATTGGCTGTTTGGATTCACAATTGGTTTGCACATAGAAAATGGAGGGTAGTTGTTGAAGGGACGGACTCGAGCTGGAGGTGTGTAATAAGTGGAGTTCCTCAGGGATCCGCGCTGGACCTCTGCTGTCTGTGATCTATTTTAATGACCTGGATGAAAATGTAGGTGGGCAGGTTAGTAAGTTTGCGGAAGATCCTTGCACTTGAGAAGATTAGGAGTTGTGGATAGTGTAGCAGACTGGCAAAGAATGCCGCACAATATAGATCAGTTGCAGATATGGGCTGAGAAATGGCAAATGGAGTTTAAGCCAGATAAATGTGAGATGTTACGCGTCAGTAGGACAAGTGCAAGGAGATGGTACGGAACATTGTTAAGGGCAAGAACCTTAACAGTGTTGCTGAGCAGAGAGATCTTGGCATCCAAGTTCGTAGTTCCTTAAAAATGGCTATGCAGGTCAATAAGGTGGTTAAGAAGGCTTGCCTTTATTAGTTGAGGCATTAAGTTTAAAAGTCTGGAGGTTATGTTGCCAACTCTGGTTAGGCCATATCTGGAGTATTGCGTACAGTTCTGGTCACCTCACTATAGAAGGACATTGGAGCTTTGGAGAGGGTGCAGAAGAGGTTTAGCAGGTTACTGCCTGGTTTAGAGGGCACGTGCTATAAGTTGGGTTGGTTTCTCTGGAGCGTCGGAGGCTGAGGGGAGATCTGATAGAGGTTTACAAGATTATGAGAGGCATAGATAGAGTAACTGGAGGTGGACTCATATCCTAGTGGGAAGGTTTGCTAGTACTGCACAATGTGTGTGTGTGTGTGTGGGGGGGGGGCGCAGAGTGTTAAACTAGAGTTACATAGAAACATAGAAAACCTACAGCACAATACAGCCCCTTCGGTCCACAAAGTTGTGCCGAACATGTCCCTAACTTAGAAATTACTAGGCTTACCCATAGCCCTCTATTTTTCTAAGCTCCATGTACCTATCCAGGAGTCTCTTAAAAGACCCTATCCTATCCACCTCCATCATCGTCGCTGGCAGCCCATTCCATGCACTCACCACTCTTTGCATAAAAAATTTACCCCTGACATCTCCTCTGTACCTGCTTCCAAGCACCTTAAACCTGTGCCCACTCGTACTAGCCATTTCAGCCCTGGGAAAAGGCCTCTGACTATCCACACAATCAATGCCTCTCAATATCTTGTACACCTCTATCAGGTCACCCCTCATCCTCCGTCACTCCAAGGAGAAAAGGCCAAGTTAATTCAACCTATTCTCAAAAGATATGCTCCCCAATCCATCCTTGTAAATCTCCTCTGCACCCTTTCTATGGTTTCCATATCCTTCCTGTAGTGAGGCGACCAGAACTGAGCACAGTACTCCAAGTTGGGTCTGACCAGGGTCCTATATAGCTGCAACATTGCCTCTCGGCTCTTAAACTCAATCCCATGATTGATGAAGGCCAATACACCGTATGCCTTCTTAACCACAGAGTCAACCTGCGCAGCAGCTTTGAGTGTCCTATGGATTTGGACCCCAAGATCCCTCTGAACCCCCACACTGCCAAGAGTCTTACCATTAAAATTATATTCTGCCATTATATTTGACCTACCAAAATGAACCATCTCACACTTATCAGGGTTGAACTCCATCTGCCACTTCTCAGCCCAGTTTTGCATTGTATCAATGTCCCGCTGTAACCTCTGACAGCCCTCCACACTATCCACAACACCCCCAACCTTTGTGTCATCAGCAAACTTACTAACCCATCCCTCCACTTCCTCATCCAGGTCATTTATAAAAATCACAAAGAGTAGGCGTCCCAGAACAGATCCCTGAGGCACTCCACTGGTCACCAACCTCCATGCAGAATATGACCTGTCTACAACCACTCTTTGCCTTCTGTGGGCAAGCCAGTTCTGGATCCACAAAGCAATGTCCCCTTGGATCCCATGCCTCCTTACTTTCTCAATTTGCCTTGCATGGGATATCTTATCAAATGCCTTGCTAAAATCAATATACACTACATCTACGGCTCTACCTTCATCACATCCTTAAAAAATTCAATCAGGCTCGTAAGGCACGTCCTGCCTTTGACAAAGCCATGCTGACTATTCCTAACTTCATTTATCTGCCATCTCCTTGGCCCCCATTATTATTTTGCTGGCCTCACTTTCTAGAGGTCCTATATCCACTCTCATCTCTCTTTTATTTTTCACATACTTGAAAAAGCTTTTACAATCCATTTTGATATTGTTTGCTAGTTTGCTTTCATATTTCATCTTTTCCCTTCAAATGATTCTTTTAGTTGCTCTCTGTAGGGTTTTAAAAGCTTCCCAGTTCTCTGTCTTCCCATTAATTTTTGCTTTGTTGTCTGCCCTCTCTTTCACTTTTACATTAGCTTTGACTTCCCTTGTCAGCCACGGTTGTACTATTTTGCTATTTGGGTATTTCTTTGTTATTGGAATACATCTATCCTGCACCTTCCTCGTTTTCCGCAGAAACTCAAGCCATTTCTGCTCTGCTGTCATCCCTGCCAACATCTCCTTCCAATTTACTTTGGCCAACTCATCACTCATACAACTGTAATTTCCTTTACTCCACTGAAATACTGCTATGTCAAACTTGACTTTCTCCCTATTACATTTCAGGTTGAACTCAATCATATTGTGATCACTGCCTTCTAAGGGTTCTTGTACCTTAAGCTCCCTAATCACCTCCAGTTCATTACATAACACCTAATCCAGTACAGCTGATCCTCTAGTAGGCTCAATGACAAACTGCTCTAAAAAGCCATCTCACGTGCATTCAACAAACTCACTCTCTTGAGATCCATTTTCAACCTGATCTTCCCAATCGACCTGAAGGTAGAAATCTTCCATGACTATCATAACATTGCCCTTTTGACAAGCCTTTTCAATTTCTCATAAAATCTGTGGTCCACTTCCCAGCTACTGTTGGGAGGCCTGTATATAAATGCCATCAGGCCCTTTTACCAAGGCAGTTTCTTAACTCAACCCACAAGGATTCAACATCTTCCAATCCTATGTCACATCTTTCTACTGAGTTGTCGCCATTTTTTACCAGTAGAGCCACACCATCCCCTCTGCTACCTTCCTATCCCTCCGATACAACATGTAACCTTGAACATTCAGCTCCCAACTACAACCGTCCTTCAGCCACAATCAGCGATTGTCACAACATCATGCCTGACAATTTGTAATAGTGCAATAAGATGGTCCAACTTATTTCTTATACTGTACTCCATGCATTGAGAAGTAACAGGTTGAGTACTGTATTTGCTGCCCTTTCTGATTCTGCATCCCTAATACCCTGATACTGACCCTGCTGGCTGCAGTTTTGTCCTATCATCTGCCTGCCCTTCCTGACAGTCTGACGACACGCTATCTTTGCTTTTTTACCATCTGTCCTATCCTGAGTCCCTTCATTCCAATTCCCACCCCCCTGCCAAATTAGTTTAAATCATGTCCAACAGCTCTAACAAACCTGTTCGCAGGATACTGGTTCCCCTCGGGTTCAGGTGCAACCCGTCACATTTGAACAGGTCATGCCTCCCCCGGAAGAGATCCCAATGATCCAAGAACCTGGAGCCCTGCCCCCTGCACCAGCTTCACAGCCACACATTAATCTGTCAAATCACACATCGAATTTGCTGGTGAACGCAGCAGGCCAGGCAGCATCTCTAGGAAGAGGTACAGTCAACGTTTCAGGCCGAGACCCTTCGTCAGGACTAACTGAAGGAAGAGTTAGTAAGAGATTTGAAAGTGGGAGGGGGAGATCCAAAATGATAGGAGAAGACAGGAGGGGGAGGGATGGAGCCAAGAGCTGGACAGGTGATTGGCAAAAGGGATATGAGAGGATCATGGGACAGGAGGCCCTGGGAGAAGGAAAAGGGGGGGTGAAACCCAGAGGATGGGCAAGGGGTATAGTGAGGGGGACAGAGGGAGAAAAAGGAGAGAGAGAAAAAGAATGTGTGTATATAAATAAATAATGGATGGGGTACGAGCGGGATTTGGGGCATTAGTGGAAGTTTGAGAACTCAATGTTCATGCCATCAGGTTGGTGGCTACCCAGACTGAATATAAGGTGTTGTTCCTCCAACCTGAGTGTGGCTTCATCTTTGCAGTAGAGGAGGCCATGGATAGACATGTCAGAATGGGAATGAGACGTGGAATTAAAATGTGTGGCCACTGGGAGATCCTGCTTTCTCTGGCGGACAGAGCGTAGGTGTTCAGCAAAACGATCTCCAAGTCTGCACTGGGTCTTGTCAATATATAGAAGGCCACATCGGGAGTACCGGACACAGTATATCACCCCAGCCGACTCATTCCAGGACGAGGGAGATGTCCTCCTTTTTTAAAGAAAGGGGCTTTCCTTCCTCCACCATCAACTCTGCTCTCAAACGCATCTCCCCCATTTCACGCACATCTGCTCTCACTCCATCCTCCTGTCACCCCACTAGGAATAGGGTTCCCCTGGTCCTCACCTACCACCCCACCAGCCTCCGGGTCCAACATATTATTCTCCGTAACTTCCGCCACCTCCAACAGGATCCCACCACTAAGCACATCTTTCCATCCCCCCCCCCCCGCTTTCCACGGGGATCACTCCCTACGCGACTCCCTTGTCCATTCGTCCCCCCCATCCCTCCCCACTGATCTCCCTCCTGGCACTTATCCTTGTAAGCGGAACAAGTGCTACACATGCCCTTACACTTCCTCCCTTACCACCATTCAGGGCCCCAGACAGTCCTTCCAGGTGAGGCAACACTTCACCTGTGAGTCGGCTGGGGTGATATACTGCGTCCGGTGCTCCCGATGTGGCCTTCTATATATTGGCAAGACCCGACGCAGACTGGGAGACCACTTTGCTGAACACCTACGCTCTGTCCGCCAGAGAAAGCAGGATCTCCCAGTGGCCACACATTTTAATTCCACGTCCCATTCCCATTCTGACATGTCTATCCATGGCCTCCTCTACTGCAAAGATGAAGCCACACTCAGGTTGGAGGAACAACACCTTATATTCAGTCTGGGTAGCCACCAACCTGATGGCATGAACATTGACTTCTCAAACTTCCACTAATGCCCCAAATCCCGCTCGTACCCCATCCGTTATTTATTTATATACACACATTCTTTTTCTCTCTCTCCTTTTTCTCCCTCGTCCCCCTCACTATACCCCTTGCCCATCCTCTGGGTTCTGCCCCCACTTTTCCTTCTCCCTAGGCCTCCTGTCCCATGATCCTCTCGTATCCCCTTTTGCCAATCACCTGTCCAGCTCTTGGCTCCATCCCTCCCCCTCCTGTCTTCTCCTATCATTTTGGATCTCCCCCTCCCCCTCCCACTTTCAAATCTCTTACTAACTCTTCCTTCAGTTAGTCCTGATGAAGGGTCTCGGCCTGAAACGTCGACTGTACCTCTTCCTAGAGATGCTGCCTGGCCTGCTGTGTTTGCCAGCAACTTTGATGTGTGTTGCTTGAATTTCCAGCATCTGCAGAATTCCTTGTGTTTGTGAATCTGCCAAATCATCCTGTTTCTACCTTCACTGGCCCATGGTACAGGCAGCAATCTAGAAATTACTACCCAGGAGGTCCCGCTTCTCAGCTTTCTCTCTAGCTCTCTAAATTCTCTTTTCAAGACCTCTTTGCTTTTCCTTCCTATGTCATTGGTACCAATATGTACCACGACATCTGGCTGCTCCCCCTCTCTCTCCAAAATGTTGTGGACACCAACTGAGAGATCCCTGACCCTGGCACCTGAGAGGCAACATATCTTTCGGGTGTCCTGTTCACGTCCACAGAATCTCTTGTCTGTTCCTCTGACTATTGACTCCCCTACCACTACCACGCTCCTATCCTCCCTCTTTCCCTTCGGCACCATGAACCCATGCTCATTACCAGTAACCCGGTCTCCGTGGCATTCCCTTGGGAGGTCATCCCCCACAATAGTATCCAGACAGTGTACTTACTATTGAGGGGAATGGACACAGGAGTGCTCTGCGCTAGATGCTAGTGGATTCATCTCCATTTCTCCTGACAGTCACCCAGCTACTTGCTTCCTGCAACATAGAGGTGTACTGAGATACAGATACAGAGAATAGATCCACTGGGATACAGACACAGAGAATGGATCCACTGTGATATGGATACAGAGAGAATGGATCCACTGGGATATGGATACAGAGAATGGATCCACTGGGATGTGGATACAGAGAGAATGGATCCACTGGGATGTGGATACAGAGAATGGATCCACTGGGATACGGACACAGAGAATGAATCCACTGGGATACGGACACAGAGAATGGAACCACTGGGATATGGACACAGAGAATGGATCCACTGGGATGTGGATACAGAGAATGGATCCACTGGGATGCAGACACAGAGAATGGATCCACTGGGACGTGGATACAGAGAATGGAACCACTGGGATATGGACACAGAGAATGCCTTTTGCCTGTCACCCATTCCGCTATCCATGCCAGTATCTTTCCTGTAACGCTACAGGATTTTATCTTGTTAAGCAGCCTCGTGTGTGGCACCTTATCCAATACCTTCTGAAAATCCAAGTAAATGACATCCACTGCCCCTCCGGTGTCCACCCTGCTTGTTACTTCCTCGAAGAACTCTAACGGATTTGTCAGGCAAGATTTCTCTTTACAGAAACTATGCTAACTTTGACCTATTTTTATCATTAGTCTCCAAGTACAGCAAAACCTCGTCCTTAATAATAGACTCCAACACTTTCCCAACCACTGAGGTTAGACTAACTAGCCTACAAATTCCTCTCTTTTGCCTTTCTCAACTAAGTGGGATACAGGGAATGGTGAGTCGGGTGGTTTGGAGGGGAGAGTGGTAGGGGAGGGTGGGCAAACTGAGTTGAAGAGTGATAATCCTGCTGTAGACAGGAGGGAGGGTGTTATTTCAGGGTGTAGGGAATGGTGGTGAGGTTTGAGTTGGGTGGGTGCGCATCCAGCGGGAATGCAGTGATATCGCTGATGACACTGACCTTGGGCTGTTTGGCTTTGCAAAGATTGTAACTTTCTAATTTTGCAGTTGGCCAACATGAAAAGCTGCTTGCCCCTAGCAACAGACTCCAGTGTCCTCCTTCCCACTGGGCTTGGCCTTCAACGAACAACAGATGTGCCGTTGCTGGCGGCGCGGCGACCCGTGACCGCCTGGACGGTACCGGAGCGCGGACGGTCACTCGCCAACACCGCAGTCCGCTCCACCCAGTTCTACCCTGCTTCTCCCGCTCCACGCCATTTCAGGCCGCTCACAGGGCGTTTCGCGTGTGTGGGACCGGCTCCCGCCTGCGGGGTTTCGGGACTTGGGTCCGGTAATCCGTGACGTCTAATCTCATCCTGGGAGCTGCGTGTCCTCCGCAACGCCGTGGCCGGGTGGGAAAAACGTTACCAGATCCCGCCACCTGAGGGAGGCTCTCAATGCGCGGGGTTTCTGCCGGGTCCTGAGGCGGAGATCCACCTCCTGGTTACGGTGTTTCGCCCTACCGCTGGACAATTCCGCCAACTGCTGGATTTTGGCAGCAGCCTTGACAAACCATTTCCATGGGATTCAGGTGACCAGATGGTTTCCGCCCAGGGCTATTTCGAGCAACAGCCTCTCCCCTTCTCCTGATGAAGAGTCCTGCCCGAAATGTCGACTGTTTATTCCCCTTGATAGATATTGCCTGACCTGCTGAGTTCCTCCAGCATTTCAGAAGTTCCAAGTAAATTTATTAACGATATGCCGTGGCTTATACAACTTTGCGGTTCGTTTTCTTCAGAATTTCACAGCAGAATAAATAAATACAATTGAATCAATTTTAAAAAAATACACACAAAGACCAACAAACAGCGTGCAAAAGAATACAATCTGTACGAATGCAATAAATAAAAAAATAAATAATACTGAGAACATGAGTTGTACAGTCTTTGAAAGTGAGTCTGTAAGTTGTGGAATCAGTTCAGTGTTGGGGTGAGTGAAGTTATCCCCTCTGGTTCAAGAGCCTGATGGTTGAATTGTAACAACAGTCCCAGAAGCTGGAGTGTGAGTCCTGAGGCTCCTGTTCGTCCTTCTGATGGCAGCGGTGAGGAAAAGCGTGAGCTAGGTGGTGGGGACCCTGATGACGGATGCTGCTTTCCTGTTGCTGGTCTCCCTGTAGGTGTGCTCAATGGTGGGGAGGGCTTTACCCACCACTGACTGAAGGATTTTCCCTTCTAGGGCTTTGGTGGGTCCATACCAGGCGGTGATGCAAACACTCAGAATATTCCCCACTGTACATCTATAGAAATTAGTCAACATTTTAGATGACATGCCTATCTGTGCAAACTTCTAAGGAAGCTGAGGCACTATTGTGTCTTCTTTGTAATGGCACTTAGGTGCTGGTCCCAGAACAGATCTTCTGAAATGATCATGCCAAGGAATGTAAAGTTGCTGACACATTCCAGCAACGATTTGTGTGTGTTCCTTCAGATATTGTCAGTTTGCTTACCGGACCTCTTCAGCGGGGCACGCTTAGGCTCCCAGATGGATAAGAAGCACGTGCTCCCTCCTCTGTCTCACCTCCTCTGGTACTGACTCCAGACCATTCCCTCCAATCGATCAGACCCCCATGACCCCGTGACCTCCAGGCCTTGGTTCATGCAGAACCCAACCCCACAACTCCTCCCAGACATTACAGGTATGTCTCCACACAAATGATCCCTGATATGCCCCTGCCCCAGAGAACACGGTGCTGGAAAGTGATTGGTGATCTAGCCTGTCAGTCACCTTAATCTGGTGGAGGGAGAGGAAGGCAAAAAATGGACCAGGTCCTGAATCAGTTGGGTGTTGCCCTGGATGAACCAGCCTGGGACCATGTAGCACCAATGGGAGTCGATCACGTGAGCCAACCCAGACAGGTAGAGAGAACCCGGGCAAAGTAATCTTCACTGAGGAGGGAGACAGGTGTCAGCTTCATAAGGAGCAGAGGTCACCCAGCTCAGGTGGAGGACTGTTCTGTGCCACAGGAGGGGCACCTTCTCGGTCACCCTGGCTTCCCCCTGGAACCTGCACCCAGCCATTCCTCAGGACATCCTTTCAAAGCCATGGAGTCTCTGAAAGATTGGACAAACTTGGGTTGTTTTCTCTAGTGTGCCAGAGGTTGAGGGGAGAACTGATAGAGATTAATTGATTGATTGATTGACTGATCAATTTATATATTTATTTATCTATCTATCTATCTGTTTGTTTATTTAGATAGATAGATGCAGCACAGAATAGACCCTTCAGGCTGCAACGCCCAACAATCCCTGATTTAAACTGAGCCTAGTCACAGGACAATTTATAATGACCAATGAACCTGCCATCCAGTATGTTTTTGGACTGTGGGAGGAAACCGGAGCACCCGGAGGAAACCCACGCGGTCACAGAGAAAATGTACAAACTCCTTACAGGCAGCGATGGGAATAAGATTATGAGAGGCACAGTTAGAGGAGACAGACAGTATCTCATTCTCAGGTTGAAATATCTAATACCAGAGGGCACGCATTTAAGGTGAGAGGGGGTAATTTCAAAGGAGATGTGAGGGGCGGATTTTATGTACAGATTGGAGTAGGTTTCTGGAACGTGCTGCCTGGGGTGATGGTAGAGGCAGATATGTTTGAGCCTTTTAAGAGATGTTTAGATAGGCACATGAATGTGAGGAAAACAGAAGGATATGGACATTGTGTGGGCAGAAATGATGAATTTAATTGGCCATTTTATTGTTAATTTGGTTTAATTGGTTCAACACAATGCTTTGGGATGAAGGGCCTGCTCCTGTGCTGTACTCTTCTATGTTTTATACAACACCACCCCGTTCATGTTCACCAAGTTCTGAGCTGCTTCCATTTGCTAGTCTTCAGCCCATATTCCTCTAAACCAGGCTTCCTAACCTGGTGTCCATGGTTAATGGTATTTAGTCTGTAGCATAAAAAAGGTTGGGAACTCCTGCTCTAAACCATTCCTAAAATGCACCTATCCCAGTGTTGTAATTGTTTTGTCCCCCACCCTACCCCACCCCACCTTTAAAACATCTTCCAACACCTTGTTCCATGAACACACTGTCCTCTGTGTCAACAACTTGATTCTTTGGCTGGCACAGCAGTGTAGCAGTTAGTGTAATGCATTACAGCACCAGTGATTGGGATTCAGTTTCCACTGCTGACTGCAAGGAGCTTGTATGTTCTTCCAGTGAATGTGTGGGGAGCCTCTGGGGCTCCAGTTTCTCCCCACATCCCAAAGACACACGGATCAGGGCTAGTGAGCTGCGAGCATGCTGCACTAGGTTCAGAAGCATGGTGACGTTTGCGGGCTGCCCCCAGCACATCCTTGGACTGTGTCAGTTGTTGACATGAACCACTCTTTTCACTGTTTGATGCTCGGACATGCGACAAATTAATCTAATCTGCTTATCTTGATCATTCCCTCTTTATTTTAAACCAGTGCCCTCTAGTTTTAGATTCCACCAGTCCTGGGAAAAGATAGAGACCACCCACAGGTTTATATTCCTGGTGATTGTATATGGACCAGTCTATCCGCTCTTGTAACTCAAACCCTCCAGTCCAGGGAACATCCATGTGAATCTTGTCTGCGCCCGCTCCAGCCTTCCTATATATGGACACAATCCGACCAGAATTCTGCACAATCTTAGAGTCGTAGAGAAGTACAGCACAGAAACAGGCCCTTCAGCCCATTTAGTGCATGCCAAAACCATTTAAACTGCTTTCTCCCATCAACCTGCATCGAGATCATAGCCCTCCATACCTCTACCTATCCAAACTTCTCAAACTTGGAACTTGAGCTTGTATGCACCACTTGTGTTGGCAGCTCATTTCACGCTCTCATGTCCCCTGAGAAAAGAAGTTTCCCCTCATGTTCCCCTTAACCTTCTCACTTTTCACCCTTTACACATGACCTCTGGTTGCAGTCCCATCCAATCTTAGCTGAAAAAGCCTGCTTGCATTTATCCTATCCATACCCCTCATAATTTTGCATACCTCTATCAAATCTCCTCTCAGTCTTCTATGTTCTAAGGAATACAGTCTTAACCCACTCAATCTTTCCTTATAATTCAAGTTCTCCAGACTGACCACATCCTTGTAAATTTTTCCTGTATTCTTTCAAACTTGTTTACATCTTTCCTGCAGGCGGGTGACCAAAACTGCACACAATACTCCAAATGTGGCGTCACCAATGTTTTATACAACTTCATCATAACATCCCATCTCCTGTACTCACACACTTCGATTTATGGAGGCCAATGTGCCAAAAGCTTTCATTACGACCCTGTCTACCTGTGATGAAACTTTCAACGAATTATGGACCTGTATTCTCAGATCTCTTTTTTCTACCAAACTCCTCAGTGCCCTATAGTTCATAGTGTAAGATCCACACTGGTTGGTTCTACCAGAGTGCAAAACCTCACACTTGTCTGCATTGAATTCCATCTGCCATTTTCAGCCCATTTTTCCAGCTGTGCTCCATCATCTGTTTTGGCTCCACAGATAGATTACCATTCACATCTTCCAGAGAACCAATACTGTCCCTTTCAATCCTCTTGCTCTTAACATATCTGTAGAATCCCTTAGGATTCTCTTTTACCTTGTCTGCTAGAGGTTGGTTTTGGGGGATTTGTAGCCCGTTCCTTAGTTAGAGCCTTCAGCATTTTGGGCATCGAGGGAGAGAGGAAGAGGAGAGCCATCCGCAGTACCACCGATGCGGCAGAGAGGGCCTCAAGATGGCTGTGGCTCAAAAGAGGGGAGCCATGGAGTCATAAGTACCTAGACATCTGGACACAAGTTGGGGTCTGATTAGCCCCGGCTGGGTCACCTGGAGGAGGTAGTATGATGTTGAAAGACCCGAAACACCCGATGAGTCCAGAAGCATCAATAGATGTATGTACACAGCCTTCCTGATCTCTTTCTTAAGTGTTCTCTTGATTTCTTATACTTCATTAGCACCTCATTTGTTCCTACCTGCCTATGCCTGCTATGCGCCTCCTTTTTTTATCTTAGCTAGGGCCTCAATATCTCTTGTAAACCAAGGTTCCTTATTATCTTTACCAAGGTTCCTTTTTATCTTTACCTTTTATTCTGACAGGCACATACAAGCTTTGTACTCTCAAAATTTCACTTTTGAAGGCCTCCCACTCACCAAGTTCACCTTTGCCAGAAATCAGCCTGTCCAATCCACATTTGCCAGATCATTTCTGATGCCACCAAAATTGGCCTTTCTCCAATTTAGAATCTCAACCCGTTGACTAGACCTACCTTTCCATACTTACTTTGAAACTAGTGACATTGTGGTCACTGAGTGCAAAGAGTTCCCCCACACAAACTTTTGTCAACTGCCCTGTCTCATTGCCTAACAGAGGATCCAGTATCACACATTCTCTCGTTGGGACTTCTCTGTACTGGTGAAGGAAACTTCCCTGAACACGTCTGAGAAACTAGCTAAAACCTCACTGGGAAGCAATCCTGAGATCACAACCCTGGAGATCCTGGCCTTTAATTTAGTACCTAACTCCCTGAACTCCCTGCGCAGAACCCCATGTCATTGATACTACATGGACCATGACTTCTGGCTGTTCACCCTCCCACTTAAAAGTGCTGAGGATAGGATCCGAGATGTCCCGAAAGGTCGTTGGTCAGAGCTCAAAGAAATAACTGCCATGAGTTGCTGCCTTTTACACTCGGTCAGTGAACCTGAGTGAAATTCCCTCCTCTCAAACTTCTGATCTCCCGATTGGTCGCTGGTCAAAGCTCTGACCAGAATTCTGTACAACCTAACCAAAATTCCACACAACCAACCAGAATTCCGATCAATCTGACCAGACTTCAGCACAATGCGACCAGAATTCCGCACAACGTGACCAGAATTCCGAACAATCCGACCAGAATTCTGAACGATCTGACCAGAATTCCACACAAAATGACCGCAACTGCAAACAATCCAACTAGAACTTCGCACAATACACGGGATGTGCTCTCACCAACGCCTTACACAGCTCTAACATGAGACTTCAACTCGTGTACCCGGTGTTCTGACTGATGAACATTACAGTACCAGCCGCCTACTTCACCATCAGGTCTATCTATGTCGCTAATCCCAGGGAGCATAGAAAACCTACAGCACAATACAGGCCCTTCGGCCCACAAAGCTGTGCCGAACATGTCCCTACCTTAGAACTACCTAGGCTTTACCCATAGCCCTCTATTTTTCTAAGCTCCATGTACCTATCCAGGAGTCTCTTAAAAGACCCTATCGTATCCACCTCCACCACCGTTGCAGGCAGCCCATTCCACGCACTCACCACTCTCTGCGTAAAAAATTTACCTCTGACATCTCCTCTGTACCTATTTCCAAGCACCTTAAAATTATGCCCTCTCGTGCTAGCCTTTTCAGCCCTGGGAAAAAGCCTCTGACTGTCCACACAATCAATGCCTCTCATTATCTTATACACCTCTATCAGGTCACCTCTCATCCTCCGTCGCTCCAAGGAGAAAAGGCCGAGTTCACTCAGCCTATTCTCATAAGGCATGCTCCCCAATCCAGGCAACATCCTTGTAAATCTCCTCCGCACCCTTTCTATGGTTTCCACATCCTTCCTGTAGTGAGGTGACCAGAACTGAGCACAGTACTCCAAGTGGGGTCTGACCAGGGTCCTATATAGCTGTAACATTACCTCTCAGGCCCTAAACTCAAATCCACAATTGATGAAGGCCAATGCACCCTATGCCTTCTTAACCACAGAGTCAACCTGCTCAGCAGCTTTGAGTGTCCTGTGGACTCAGACCCCAAGATCTGATCCTCCACACTGCCAAGAGTCTTACCATTAATACTATATTCTACCATCATATTTGACCTACCAAAATGAACCACCTCACACTTATCTGGGTTGAACTCCATCTGCCACTTCTCAGCCCAGTTTTGCATCCTATCAATGTCCCACTGTAACCTCTGACAGTTCTCCACACTATCCACAACACCCCCAACCTTTGTGTCACCAGCAAACTTACTAACCCATCCCTCCACTTCCTCATCTGGTCATTTACAGAAATCACAAAGAGTAGGCGTCCCAGAACAGATCCCTGAGGCACACAACTGGTCACCAACCTCCATGCAGAATATGGCCTGTCTACAACCACTCTTTGCCTTCTGTGGGCAAGCCAGTTCTAGATCCACAAAGCAATGTCCCCTTGGATCCCATGACTCCTTATTTTCTCGATAAGCCTTGCATGGGGTACCTTATCAAATGCCTTGCTGAAATCCATATACACTACATCTACGGCTCTACCTTCATCAATGTGTTTAGTCATATCCTCAAAAAAGAGTGTCCCTTGGTGCCTGTGTTCTACAACACAACCCCGGGCCTTGTGTAAATGCTGCACTGGTATAAACCCAGAGTGTGGCATGTTGCACTATGCTGAGTTAAATTCCTTTGACCCACTTTACCCATTTGATCTCGATCTTGTTGTCACCTGAGACAACTTTCTCCACTGCCCTCTGCACTCCCTATTTTGGGGTCAGCCATATATATATGAACCACCCAACCAAACCGTTAAAGCAGGTGACAAAACAACCCTAATCCTTGCGGCACACCGCTGGCCTCCAGTCAGAGGGGAACCATTCACCCCCCACCCCCCCACCTCTGCAACACACACAAAATCCTGGAGGAACTCAGCAGGCCAGGGTCTTGCCCAAAACGTCGATTGTAGTTATTTTCCATAGATGCTATCTAGCCTGCTGAGTTCCTTCAGCATTTTGTGTGTGTTGCTTGGATTTCCAGCATCTGCAGATTTTCTCTTGTTTGTGATTTGACTCCCGCCCTCTGATCCTTTCCACCAGCTCCACCTGGATTAATTCCCCTGGATCCCCATGTGAACAAAAATTCCAAAACCTGGCACATCTCCCCTTGGCCCCCGAATGCTCTGGTCATAGTTCAAATTCAAATTTATTGTCAGTTGACTGTACATATATACAACCAAATGAAACAAATTTCCTCCGGATCATGGTGAACCCATAAAACATATTTTATAGCACATAAAACAAAATATTACCACAGATAAGTCAATAAAATGTAATTCAAAAAGTGTACAGTGCACAGTACAAGTAAACTGTCCTAGTGACGAGACCTCAGTGGTGACAGAATGTTCATGAGTCTCACTATTAACCAGGGACGTTAGACGGAAAAGACTAAAAAGGTTTGAAATGCGGGATACGCCCAGCTGATCAAGAGGTGTTGGTGAAGAGAGAAAACCCCAGCTGGAATCCCACGTGGACAGGAGTGTCCGGCTCTGATGCTGACAGAAAGGAGCATTCGATACCGAGACCTGCGGGCTGTAGCGTGCCCGGGCAAAGGTGAGCTCTATCTCCTCACGATCGTATTGGGTCTTGTCATAACAGAAAGGGCAGGTGAGATTGAGGTGGAGAGTTAAAGCAGCAGCAACATGAAGCTGCGGCCTCAGCTTCGGGTGTTGGACAGAGTGTCTGCTTTCTCCAGTGACCTGTGATGGAAATTCGCTCTTACAGAATTCACAAATCACTTCCCAGAAATTCAAGAATGAATAAAATTCCATCTGAGAGGGTCCAGAGGTGGTTCAAGGGAACGATTCAAGAAATGAATGGGATGTGGGTTTGCTAGCTGTAGGCCTGTTCTAGCTGGAGTTTAGAAGAATGGGGGTGCGGGGGAACCTTATTGAAACCTATCGAATATTGAAAGGCCTAAATAGAATGAGTGTGGAGTAGATGTTTCCAAAAGTCGGTGCGTATAGGGACTTGAGGGCACAGGCTCAGAAGAGAGGGATGCCTGTTTAGAACGGAGATGAGGAGAAATTTCTTTAGCCAGAGGATGGTGAATCTGCGGAATTCATTGTGACAGTTGACTGCATTGGCCAAGTCAATGGATATATTTAAAGTGGAGGTTGATAGGATATTGATTAGTAAGAACATCAGAAGTTATGGGGAGAAGGCAGGAGAATGGGGTTGAGAGGGGTAATAAATCTGCCATGATGGAAAGGCCAAGCAGACTCGATGGGCCGAATGGCCTTATTCTGTCTTATGAAAGGTAATCGCCATGAAATATCCTCTCTACCTCTCTCGTTCAACAGGTGTCCATGGTCATGACAGAAGACTCCCCATGCAGTTGTTGTGGGGAAAAGGTGGGGAGGGGAAGAGTAGCACAGCATTTGACCAGGGTTCAATGTACCTTCTGTCTGCGACCACATGGGTTTCCTCCGGGTGGTCTGGTTTCTTCCCACAGTCCAAAATCGTACAGAGCGGTAATACATCAGCCATGATCAAATGGGGGAGTGGTCTCGAGGGGCCGAACTCTGCCGCTATGTCTTATGGTCTAAGATTCATTCTCACAGAACATATATGAAAAAAAATAAAAGTAAATTAGGGCAGGTACTGAAGGTGGGGGAGGGGGGAGATGTGAGGGACAGAGAGAGTGCGGGCACTGGTATGCGCTGTCTGCAGTGAAGGTGGCGCCAGGTACATTTGGGAGTTTTAAGAGGTGTTTAGGTAAGTACATGGATGTGAGGAAGGTGGAAGAATATGGACATTGTGTAGGCAGAAGGGATTAGCTCAGCTGGACATTTGATTACTCATTTATTTGAATTTTTTGAGGATGTAACTAGTAGAGTGGATAGGGGAGAACCAGTGGATGTGGTATGTTTGGATTTTCAAAAGGCGTTTGACAAAGTCCCACAGGAGGATAAAGGGGAAGCCTTTTAGGACCGAGATGAGGAAAAACTTCTTCACACAGAGAGTGGTGAATCTGTGGAATTCTCTGCCACAGGAAACAGTTGAGGCCAGTTCATTGGCTATATTTAAGAGGGAGTTAGATATGGCCCTTGTGGCTAAAGGGATCAGGGGGTATGGAGAGAAGGCAGGTACAGGGTTCTGAGTTGGATGATCAGCCATGATCATACTGAATGGCGGTGCAGGCTCGAAGGGCCGAATGGCCTACTCCTGCACCTATTTTCTATGTTTCTATGTTTAACTGGCTCAGCAGATTTGTGGCCCGAAGGGTCTGTTGCTGTGCTGTACTATTGTATGTTCTATGTTCAATAAACTTCCGGGCAGTGAGCCCTTGGAAATGCCGAGAGGGGAGTTGGAATGCAATCTGCCGGCAGGGTCTTGGTGGAGAGGGCAGAAAGTGCGGGTGTTGATCCGCTGAGAATATGATGTATCCTCACCAATTTGCCCGAGTCACCCTTTTCAGACCCTGTTCATCACTGAATGTCTCAGAATTTCTTTTTTCGATACAGTGACTCAAACCAATAAATTCACCGGCAGGTTACTGAGCAAAGCTTTTGAATTTTAAAAACGTGAAGATGACGAAAACGGAGTCACATCCGAATTGAAGGGGCGACCGCAGACACAGATGGGAAGGGGCGAGTTCCCTGTAGTTGGGGAATTCGATACCCAGCTCTGCGGGCTGCAGCGTGTCCGGAGAGTGAGGAGGGGTCGCTCTTCACCATTACTCTGCACAGCGCAGGGGGCAGCGGACCGCACCGAACACTGACCTCAGCTGCCGAGAGGGAAAGTAAGGCGAATCGACGCTTCACCAGAGGAGCAAAATTTCTGGATGAGAAGTGGCGGACCCTCAGTTCAGAGAGGTATCCCTGCCCAGGTCAGCCGTAACCTCTCCTACCCCCCTTTCCCTTTTCGGTGGTGGGTTAGTTCAGTGCCTCGGTGTTTGGGGGCGGGGGGTGCAGGGTGCGGTTTGACATCCTGGGACTCGTGAGCCAGTAAATGTAGGAGCTCCTCCGCATGAGCCATGTCCCCTCGATACATGCCGGCTGAAAACCTGAGGAAACATCGCTTCAACAGGTGTCTTCTCCAGTTACACGCGTCGGTCAATCACTTTCCGAGCCTAGATTTGGTCCGGGGAAGAGTTGGTGGTCAGGGTCGACTTTAAAGAGTTCTGGAGTTCTGTGGGAAGAAAGGTTATCTCGTTATCATCCTCTCTCTCGCTCCCTCCCTGTCTATCGGTTTACCTATCTATTCAATGCAACTCATGGTAATTTTATGTATTGCACTGTACTTGCCACAAAAACAAATTTCTCGACATACTGTATGTAAGACCATAACATATAGGAGCAGAATTAGGCCATTGGGCCCATCGAGTCTGTTCCATCACGGCTGATCTAGTTTTTCTCTCAGGCCCAAGCTCCTGCGTATCCCCGTATTCCTTCATTGAACTGTGCACTCTGGTCTTAGGCACCCCCACCATAGGAAATATCCTCTCCACATCCACTGTATCAAGGCTTTTCGGTAGGTTACAATGAGGAAACCCCTCATTCTTCTGAATTCCAGTGAATACTGGCCCAGAGACATCTGGTGCTTTTCATATGACAAGCCATTCAGTCCCAGAATCATTTTTCTGAACCCCCTTTGAAATCTCTCCAATCTCAGCACATCCTTTCTAAGATAAGGGGCCCAAAACTGCTCACAATACTCCATGTGGTCAGAGTAATGCCTTATGCAGCTTTAGCAATATAGAGAAGGTACAGAGGAGATGTCAGGGGTAAGTTTATTACATAGAGAGTGGTGAGTGCATGGAATGGGCTGCCGGTGACGGTGGTGGAGGCGTACACGATAGGGTCTTTTCAGAGACTCCTGGATAGGTACATGGATCTTAGAAAAATAGAGGGCTATGGGTAACCCTAGGTAATTTCTAAAGTAAGTATATGTTCAGCACAGCTTTGTGGGCCGAAGGGCCTGTATTGTGCTGTAGATTTTCTGTTTCTATACACCTGGCTTTTATATTCTAGTTCTCTTGAAATGAATGCTGATATCACATTTACCCTCCTCACCACAGACTCAACCTGCAAATTAACCTTCAGGGAATTCTGCACAAGGACTCCCAAGTCCCTTTGTGCCTCAGTTGTTTTTTGGTGTTTTCTCAGCATTTAGAAAATAATCAACCCATTCATATCTTCCACCAAAATGCATGACCATACACTCCCTGACGCGTGTACTCCATTTGTCACTTATTTGCCCATTCTCCTAATCTGTCTAAGTCCTTCTGTAGCCTCTCTACTTCCTCAAAACTACCTACACGTCCACCTATCTTCGTATCATTGGCAAATTTTGCAATAAAACCATCAATTCCATCATCCTAATCATTGACGTATAACATAAAAATGAATCGGTCCCAACACAGATCCCTGTGGGACACTCCTTGGTGTCAGTGACCTTGCATATAGACCTGTTCAAGAGTCTGGTCCAAAACGTCGACAGTATTTTTTTTCTATAGATGCTGCCTGGCCTGCTCAGATCCTTCAGCACTTTGTGTATGCTGCTTGTATTGGGGAGAGATCAGTGTGAGGGGACTGTGAATTGGAGAGAGGTCAGTGTGAGGGGACTGTGTATTGGGGAGAGGTCAGTGTGAGGGGACTGTGAATGGGGAGAGGTCAGTGTGAGGGGACTGTGAATTGGAGAGAGGTCAGTGTGAGGGGACTGTGAATTGGAGAGAGGTCAGTGTGAGGGGACTTTGAATTGGGAAAGGTCAGTGTCAGGGGACTGTGTATTGGGGAGAGGTCAGTGTGAGGGGACTGTGAATTGGGGAGAGGTCAGTGTGAGGGGACTGAATTGGAGAGAGGTCAGTGTGAGGGGACTGTGAATTGGGGAGAGGTCAGTGTGAGGGGACTGTGTATTGGGGAGAGGTCAGTGTGAGGGGACTGTGAATTGGGGAGAGGTCAGTGTGGGGGGACTGTGAATTGGGGAGAGGTCAGTGTGAGGGGACTGTGAATTGGGGAGAGGTCAGTGTGAGGGGACTGTGTATTGGGGAGAGGTCGGTGTGAGGGGACTGTGAATTGGAGAGAGGTCGGTGTGAGGGGACTGTGAATTGGGGAGAGGTCGGTGTGAGGGGACTGTGAATTGGGGAGAGGTCAGTGTGAGGGGACTGTGAATTGGGGAGAGGTCAGTGTGAGGGGACTGTGTATTGGGGAGAGGTCGGTGTGAGGGGACTGTGAATTGGGGAGAGGTCAGTGTGAGGGGACTGTGAATTGGGGAGAGGTCAGTGTGAGGGGACTGTGTATTGGGGAGAGGTCAGTGTGAGGGGACTGTGAATTGGAGAGAGGTCGGTGTGAGGGGACTGTGAATTGGGGAGAGGTCAGTGTGAGGGGACTGTGAATTGGGGAGAGGTCAGTGAGAGGGGACTGTGTATTGGGGAGAGGTCAGTGTGAGGGGACTGTGAATTGGGGAGAGGTCAGTGTGAGGGGACTGTGTACTGGGGAGAGGTCAGTGTGAGGGGACTGCGAATTGGGGAGAGGTCAGTGTGAGGCGACTGTGATTAGGGGAGAGGTCGGTGTGAGGGGACTGTGAATTGGGGAGAGCTCAGTGTGAGGTGACTGTGTTTAGGGGAGAGGTCAGTGTGAGGGGACTATGTATTGGGGAGAGATCAGTGAGAGGGGACTGTGTATTGGGGAGAGGTCAGTGTGAGGGGACTGTGTACTGGGGAGAGGTCAGTGTGAGCGGACTGTGTATTGGGGAGAGGTCAGTGTGAGGATTGTGTAATGGGGAGAGGTGAGTGTCGGAGACTGTGTATTGGGAAGAGTTCAGTGTGAGGGGACTGTATTGGGGAGAGTACAGTGTGAGGGGACTGTGTATTCTGCAGAGGTCAGTGTGAGGGGACTGTGTATTTGATACAGGTCAGTGTGAGGGAACTGTGTATTGGGGAGAGGTCGGTGTGAGGGAACTGTCTATTGGGGGAGAGGTCAGGTGAGGATTGTGTATTGTGGAGAGGTCAGTGTGAGAGGACTGTGTATTGGGGAGAGGTCAGTGTGAGGAGACTACTGTGGAGAGGTCAGTGTGAGGAGACTACTGTGGAGAGGTCAGTGTGAGGGAACTGTATATTGTGGAGAGGTCAGAGGTCAGTGCGAGGGGACTGTGCATTGGGGAGAGGTCAGTGTCAGTGGACTGTGTAGAGGGGAGAGG
Source organism: Mobula hypostoma (assembly GCF_963921235.1). Lineage (NCBI taxonomy): Eukaryota > Metazoa > Chordata > Chondrichthyes > Myliobatiformes > Myliobatidae > Mobula > Mobula hypostoma. The sequence goes on along the minus strand of NC_086119.1, from coordinate 1,762,305 downwards.
TCAGTGTGAGGATTGTGTATTAAGGAGAGGCCAGTGTGCAGAGACTGTGTACTGGGGAGAGGTCAGTGTGAGGGTCTGTGTATTGGGGAGATGTCAGTGTGAGGGGACTGTGTATTGGGGAGATGTCAGTGTGAGGGGACTGTGTATTGAGGAGAGGTCAGTGTCAGGGGACTATGTACTTGGGAGAGGTCAGTATCAGTGGACCATGTAGTGGGGAGAGGTCAGTGTGAGGGTCTGTGTATTGGGGAGACGTCAGTGTGAGGGGACTGTGTATTGGGGAGAGGTCAGTGTGAGGGGACTGTGTACTGGGGAGAATTCAGTGTCAGTGGACCGTGTAGTGGGGAGAGGTCAGTGTGAGGATTGTGTATTGAGGAGAGGCCAGTGTGAGGAGACTGTGAACTGGGGAGAGGTCAGTGTGAGGGGACTGTGTAATAGGGGAGGTCAGTGTGGTGGAATGTGTATTGGGGAGAGGTCAGTGTCAGTGGACGGTGTAGTGGGGAGAGGTCAGTGTGAGGATTGTGTATTGGGGAGAGGTCAGTGTGAGGGGACTGTGTATGGGGGAGAGGTCAGTGTGAGGGGACTGTGTACTGGGGAGAGGTCAGTGTGAGGGGAATGTGTATTGGGGAGAGGTCAGTGTGAGGGAACTTTGTTTACGGGAGAGGTCAGTGTGAAGGTTGTGTATTGGGGAGAGGTCAGTGTGAGAGGACTGTATATTGTGGAGAGATCAGTGTGAGGGGACTGTGTATTGTGTAGAGGTCAGTGTGAGGGGACTGTGTATTGTGGAGAGGTCAGTGTGAGGGGACTGTGTATTGGGGAGAGGTCAGTGTGAGGGGACTGTGTACTGGGGAGAGGTCAGTGTGAGGGGAATGTGTATTGGGGAGAGGTCAGTGTGAGGGAACTTTGTTTACGGGAGAGGTCAGTGTGAAGGTTGTGTATTGGGGAGAGGTCAGTGTGAGAGGACTGTATATTGTGGAGAGATCAGTGTGAGGGGACTGTGAATTGTGGAGAGGTCAGTGTCGGGGACTGTGTTTAGGGGAGAGGTCAGTGAGGGGGACTGTGTACTGGGGAGGGGTCAGTGAGGGGGACTGTGTACTGGCGAGGGGTCAGTGTGGGGGACTGTTGTGTTGGTTCGTGGTCACTCTCAGGGGGTTGTTTCTCTCCGGAGGTGAGTGTTGGAGCAATATGTACCAGAAGGTACAGGAGCATCAGGACTCGGACTGCCACACTGGGTAAGAGCTCCTCCACCAGGCTGTGAGACTAATGATTAACCTGCCGCGGCCGAGGTCAGGTCTTTAGGGCAGTGAGCTGGTTGTTGTTTATCTGCGCCGCACACTGCATGTATTTTGAATGATATTTTATTAACGTATATGTTGTATGTGCTGTGTGCGATATGATCTATGTTGTGTGGGCGCAGCGTGCTCCGGAGGGACACAGTTTCGTTTGGTTGTACGTATGACAATAAACTTGAATTTGAACTCGATCTGATGGGGAGAGGCGGGTGTTGGAAAGTTGTGCTTTGGGGAAGAGTCAGTGGGCGTTTCGGTGTCTTACTAATGCTAGGTATCGGCGCTGTTCTCATAATCAGTACTGGGACCAGATTCGTCCCGGCCACTGGGACCCCTCACCGAGCGACCCCCACACAGGACAGCGCTCTTCCCGGGACCTTCACCTTGGGACCAGATCTCACGCTGCTAATGGGTATTTCCCAGTTTGTGGCACCCTGACTGGCCCGGACCGACCACACCGGTGTCACGTCTCCCCACCACCTCCACGACATCCACGGACCCCCGATTCTCCGCTCCCCTTCGCTCCGCTGGAGCCCAGCCATTTAAACTCCCGAGCAACTCTCCACCTCCAGGGTTTAGGGGAATGGCCGCCCGCACCCGCAGCCGCAGCTCGGAGGGAGGCAAACCTGAATGGGATTGTGTGAGGTTGGCAGCGACTCGAGAGCGGCACGGTCCGACAAGGCGAACGGTGCGTTTACCGGTGAGACCGATATTGATACTCGGCCGCGTGCACACTCGGTTATCGCGGGCGAAACGTGCGGTTACCGGTGGGAGGGGCCGTAATTCCCAGCCGAATGCACCGTGTAGCTGCCGGGGGCAGACCGTGATTCCCGAGCGGGTCTCGGTGTGTTTCCCGGCCGGCCCCCGCTGCTGGGCTGTGCTCCCACTCGGCGCAGGATGTTTATTAATAAATCCGCTTGCATTGCGGTGCTGACGTAGATGCTGCGCACTGATTCGGTGCTCGGGATTCGCTGGCCCGGGACCTCACTTTCAGCTCTCGGTATAAAGGCAGCCGCGGCAGCAACTCAGCCGCCTGTGTAACCGCCAGCGTGTGCTGACCGCGCCGGACCCCTCGCCTCCTCCCGGATGCTGTGTGTTCCTTTCCGATGTAAGCGGCGTTTCAGTTCAGCGGATTACGGTAAGATTGCGGAGAGACTCCGCATCATCCTCTTTCCCAAATCCGAGTCTCGGCATCAACACGTGGGCGATGAACGGCGGAGGCGCCCCGAGCTCCGGTACCAATCCCAATACCTGCGTGCAGAGCAGGGGGAGGGAGAGAGGGGTGAGGTTCTCTCGGAGTTGGGGTGACTTGGATTGGGCTGACAGAGAAAGAGAAGTGGGCGCGTAGATTCGGAGTTGGGAGTTGGACAGCGTTGGAATTGGTTTGGGTGGAATTGGATTGGATCGAATGGGTTTGGGATGGGATTGGGACTAGGTTTGGAACGGTTCAAGGGCTGAACTCGAACGGTGGGGTGTTTGGGACGGAGCTGGGGGTAACGTGGCTTGAACCGGGATTACGGTGGGTTGGGAACGTTTGAAATTGCTCCAGGATGGTTGGTGTTGAGCGGGATGGGTTGTGACTATCCCGGGATGGCGACGAGTAGTTGCTGCGCTGAGGATCCCCGAGGCACGTTCAGATGCCGCCGGATCGTGCCCTCTTCCCCTGCGCAAACGGGGTCACTCTCGGTGTGTCACGATGCCGGACGTCCCGGATAATGATCTCCCTCGTACCTGGCGTGTCTCCCCTCCGGATCCGGACCGGCATTTCCGGGGTCCGGGGAGGGTCTACTGAGGTACAGAGTTCGCGGCAACGGGCCGAAGGGCGGAGCGGGGGTGAGGACTGGCCGGAGTTCCGAGGGAACCGGTGGTTGCGGGGATTCGACTGCAGACCTCTCGAGACCGATGCAATGCCATGAAGCGACCTGGCAGACTTGCAGCGATGGGAGTGAAGCGGAATATTGGGCGGCGTGGAGGAGGGGACAGACCAGCTCCGATCACGGACTCCCCGAGACTAGCCGCGTCCACCCGAGGGCACAGCGTGGGTGTAGGAAATGGTCCAGGATAACACTGTACGACATGCCTCAGGGAGAGAAAGTTCTGGCTTCCACACCCCCCACCCCTCCCCGAGGTTTCTGACACCCATCCCCACGCCGGGACGGATAACGCGACTTCATTGACTCCGTCTCTCCCGTGGACACCTCAGCCCCCGCATCCGAGCCTCTCCCGTCTCCTGCACTCTGCAGCCAGCCCGTCGCGACCTGTCAGTGGGATGTGAAGTTCATGGAGATTAGGGCACGTTGCGCGCAGTCTCTCCCCGAGAGACCAGCCCGGAGAAATCTTCTCTGTGGTCGGGAAGGAGATTAGAACCGTCAACCGTTTCTGGGGGGGGGGGGATCCAGTTACATGGAGGTTTCCTTCGGTAGTGCGGCGCTCCCTCTGACTTTGCGAGGGAGCGCTGGAAGTGAGCGGACAGCGGTGTTTGCGGGGTTAATGCGGGCTGGGAGGGCTGTGGGCAGCGAGGGGTTAAGTGACGGAGGTGGCGAGGCCGGTTGGCGGCGGCGGCTGGGGCTGCGTCAGCGCTGCTGATGGTCGCTGCGTGCGTCAGGAAGGAGCGCGTCAGCCGCCGGCACCTTGGCTCTGGACTGATTACTGTGTGCTACCGGGTAACAGTCTACAGTCATGGCTACTGGAGGCTGACCGAGGCTGCACCGGGAGCCGACCCAACCGCTGGCCCCGGCATCAGACAGCGTCGCGGCCGCCGGGAGCGGGCCAGATCGTTGGCCAGTGGGGCGGCGTGCATACAAAGGATGCGGCACCAGACCGGCTCCGGCATCAGAGGGTTCCGGGAGTCCGCTGCACCACGGGGTGGGCAAGGGTGCAGTACTGAACAGGGGGTTACCGATAGTCCCAGTTCCATACTGGCCCTCACTTCCACACACACACACACACAGTGCCGAGCTCAGGAACGCCTGAATCTCCGTCAGACGTTTCGCCGAGCTGGTGGGAGTTGCACCCCCACCCCACCGCCGACTGGATTCCCGGTTTCTCCGTTAACTGCTCCCCTCGGCCTCCTCTCTGCCCCTCTCGCTATGTGGGTCTGCCCCGCGCACGTTAATAACGGGAGCGACAGCAACCAATCTCTTTGGACTCTGTTAGAATTGTTCCCGGGCACCGATTCCAGCTGAAACCGGGCGTAGGGTGTAAACTTGGCGTGAGCATCAGACTATTCTTTTGGCAAGTCGCTAGATCATCGGTCAATTTTAACGACCACCTCTCGGGGGCTCCTTGCAATCTCTTCCCTCTTATCTTGTACATGTGCCCACCGGCTCCACAACCCTGGCGAAAAGATTATGACTGTCCGTCTTATCAATACCCCTCAAGGTTATATAAACTTGAAGTCACCTCTCAATTTGCTAATTTCCAAGGATTAAAGATCCAGTGCGGCCAACCTCTCCCTATAATTTAGTCCCTGTCGTCCAGGCAGCATCCCCGTGAATCTCTTCTGTACCCTCTCCGGCTTGACAATGTCTTTCCAGTATTGACCGCGGTGGGCCTGTACTCACTGGAATTCTGAAGAATGAGGGGTGATCTCATTGAAACCCATCAAATGGTGAACGGCCTTGATAGAGTGGAAGTGGAGACGTTGTTTCCTGTAGTGGGAGAGTCTCGGACCAGAGGACACAGCCTCAGAATAGCGGGGCATCCTTTTAGAATGGAGATGAGGAGGAATTTCTTTAGCCGGAGAGTGGTGAATCTGTGGAATTCATTGCCACAGGTAGCTGTGGAGGCCAAGTTTTTATGTATATTTTAGGCAGAGGTTGATAGATTCTTGATTGGTCAGGGCATGAAGGGATACGGGGAGAAGGTAGGAGATTGGGGTTGAGAGGTAAATTGGATCAGCCATGATGAAATGGTGGAGCAGACTCGATGGGCCAAATGGCCTAATTCTGCTTTTGTATGTTCTGGTCTAACAGGGTGACAAAACTGTACACAATACTTCAAGTATGACCTCAACACTGACGTGTATAACTGTAACATAATGTCCCAACCCTGAAACTTGATGCCCCGACTGACGAAGGCCAGCATGCTAAATGCCTTCTTCACCATCCCGTCTCCTTGTGCAGCCACTTTCAGTGAACTGTGCACTTGTGTTCTCAGGTCCCTCTGTCCATGAAACTTGTCAGTACCCTGCCATTCACTGTGTCGGTCCTAATCTGGTTTGACTGCCCAAAATGCATCACCTTACACATACCCAAACTGAAATCCATTTGCCATTTCTTGGCCTCTCTCCCCAGCTGATTGAGATCTTTGTAATTCACTGTAACCTGCTTCAAAATCAATGATACGCCCAGTTTAGTGTCATGGCAAATTTGCCAATTGTGCAATGTACGTTCACATCTAAATCATTTGTATAAATAATGAATAACAGAGGCCCCAACACTGATCACTGGAGCAGCCCGCTAGTCACAGACCTCCAGTCGGAGAATCAACCTTCAACTATCATCCTTTGCTTCCTGTCATTGAGCTAATTCTGAATCCACATCACCAGCTCCCCCTGAATCCCACGTGACCTAACCTTCCAGATCAGCCCGCCCTGTGGGACCTTATCAAAGGTCTTGTATATAGACAATATCCACTGCCCTACCTTCATCTGTCCTCTCAATTAACTCTTTGGAAAAACTCCAAGATATTCATCGGATACACAAAACCATGCTGTTTCTGATCAGACCTTGACTATCCAAGATAGTGTCCATCAGAATTCCCTCCAGGAATTATCCTACAACTGAAGTCAAGCTCACAGGCCTATCGTCCCCTGGCTCACCCTTGCTACCCTTCTTGAATAATGGAACAACATTGGCCACCCTCACATCTACTGGAACATCATCAGTGGCTAGCAACAAAGCAAATGTCACCACAGGGTCCCTTGCAATTTCTTCTCTGGCCCCCTAGAGTTGCAGGGGATTGGGATCCAGAGTGACAGGGCAGCAAATGGAGTGGAGGGGTGGGGGGAAGTAGATGTTAAGCTTACAAGCAAAGACATAAACTGACAGATTGATGAGAATGGTGGGATTAATGTTCTGAGATGAGTCTATTTCAATGCAAGGAGTATTGTAGGTAAGGCAGATGAGCTTAGGGCACAGATCAGCATGTGGAATTGTGACATTGTAGTCATTAGTGAGACTTAGTTGCGGAAGAAGCAGGGCTGGCAGCTCAGTGTCCTGGGATTCTGCTGTTTTAGACGTGACAGAATGGGAGGGGTGGCATTACCAGACAGGACAATGTCACTGTAGTGCTCAGATAGGACTCATCGACTGGAGGCTGTATGGGTGGAATTGAGGAATAACAAAGGGATGACCACATTAATGGAACTATTTGGTCTCAGTTCTATGGTCTCTGTGTCTGTCTCCAGAATAAATACAGATGCAAACAAAAAATCATTTGCAATCTCCCCATCTATTGGGAACTATCCCAATAGCAAGATTTAGAGAAGCAATTTTGTAGAGATCACAGACTGTTGCAAGAAACATAAGGTTGTGATAGTAGGCAATTTTTAACTTTCTACATATTGACTGGGATTCTCATTCTGTAAAAAGGGGTGGATGGGATAGAGTTTGTCAACTGTGTTCAGGAAAGTTTCCTTAATCAATATGTAGAGGTCCCAACTATAGAGAATGTGATCCTCGATCTCCGCTTGGGGAACAAGATGGGGCAGGTAACAGAAATGTTTGCAGGGGAACAGTTTGGATTTATTGATTAAAATGCCATTAGTTTCAAGGTAATTATGGAAAAAGACAGGTCTGGTCCACTATTTGAGATCCTAAATTGGAGAAAGGCCAATTTTGATGGCATCAGACAGGATCTGGCTGTGTGGATTGGGACAGGTTGTCTTCTAGCAAAGGTGTACTTGGTAAGTGGGAGGGCTTAAAGTGAAATTCTGAGAGTACAGAAAGTTATAGTTTTTCTTTTAGAACAAAGGGCAAGGTTTACAGGTTTAGGGAACCTGGGTTATTCAGAGGTTCTGAGGCCCTGGTGAAGAAGGAAGTGCATACAGGGCATGGGCAGTTAGGTTCCAGAGGAGTATAAGAAATACAAGAGAACACTTAAGAGAGAAATCAGGAGGGCTAAAAAAGGACATGATGTTCTTCTGGAGACAAGATGAAGGAGAATCCCAAACATTTCTGTAGCTACAAATATTAGGAGCAAAGGGATAAGAATAAAATTGATCCCCTGGAAGATCAGAGATGGGGGTCTGGGAATCTTAAATGGAATTTACTCGGTAGCGGGTGCACTTTTTTTTGCCAGGGGGTGTATTGTTGCCTCACTGCCGCTTATGCGCGGGAGGGGGGAGCTGGGGGAGACTTCGGGGTTCTCACGTTTAACTGTCGTTCTTCTTTGGGGCACTTCTCTGTTTTCGTGGATGTTTTGCAAAGAAAAAGCATTTCAGGATGTAGTTTGCATACATTTCTCTGACATCAAATTGAACCTTGACACAGAGTCTACAGAAGTGAGACAAAACAGCAGTGAGGCCATAAACCACATACAGACTATGGTGGACAAGGTGCTTGCTGCCTTCAGGCAAGTTAGAGTTAAGTTCCCAGGGCCTGACAAGGTGGCATCTTAGACCTTGTGAGAGGCTAGTACAAAAATTGTAGAAGTCCTACAATTAAATGGTTGCCCTTCAGGATGAGGTAGTAAATAGTATTCAAGATTGGCTTAGCCAGAGAAGCCAGATCAGAAGTGACTTGTCTCTGACTGGAGGAGCTTGACAAGTGAACTATGTTGAAGTTTTACAAGATGTTGGTGAGGCCAAATTTGGAGTATGAAAACATAGAACAGTACAACACAGTGCAGGTCCTTCAGTCTTTGATGATGTGCTGACGCCTTAACCTACTCTAAGATGAATCTAATCCTTCCCTCCTACATAACCCTCTATTTTACTATCATCCATGTGCCTATCTAAGAGTCTGTTAAATGTTCCTAATGTATCTGCCTCTACCACCACTCCTGATTAGAACATTCCACACAGCAACCTGTGTAAAAGAACTAAATATGATCCCCCCCCCATACTTTCCTCCAATCACCTTAAAATTATGTCTCTCACATTCCTCATATTAGTTTCTGCTGCCCTGGGGAAAAAGGAGCTGAATTTGCACTCCATCAATGCCTCTTGTACATCTCTCTCAACTCACCTCATCCTCCCTCGAGAAAAGCCCTAGTTCACTCAGTTTATCCGCATAAGACATGATCTCTAATCCAAGCAGCATTCTGATGTCTCCTCTGCTCCTTCTCTAAAGCTTCCACCTTCTTCCTATAAGGAATTGAACACAATACTTCAAGTGTGGTCTAACAAGAGTTTTCTAAGGCTGCAGCTCTTGACTCAATCCTCTGATAATGAAGTCCAACATACCATATGCCTTCTTAACAACCCTGTTAACTTAGAATCATAGAGTCATAGAACACGACAGCACAAACAGGCTCTTTGGCCCATCTAGTTCATGTTGAACTATTAATCTGCCGAGTCAATGAACTGAGCAGATCAGGTTGAATGGACTAGAAGAGCTGAAAGATTCTGTTTCTGTACTGTCGTGCTTTATGACTACAAGACATAGGAGCAGAATTAGACAAATCAACATACATGTGACTTATGCTTCTCCCTCTCAAACTGCAGTATGAATTCAATCATATTATGATCACTGCTACCTAAGGGTTCCTTTACATTAAGCTCCCTATTACACAACACCCAATCTAACATGGCCTTTTCCCAATTAGGCTCAAGCACACTGCTCTAAAAAGCACTCAACGGATTCCATCTCTCATAATCCAACACCAACCTAATTTTCCAATCCCCTTGCATATTGTGTCATTACCCTTATTACATGCCATTTCCAGCTTCCTTTGCAATTTCAACCCCATATCCTGGCTACTATTTGGAGGCCTATAAATGATTCCCATGGTGTTTTTTTTACCCTTGCAGTTCCTTAACCATCCACAAAGATTCAACGTTCTCTGACCCTATGTCACCTCTTTCTAAAGATGGAATTCCACCTCTTACCAAAAGAGCCACACCTCCGTCTATGCTGTCCCACCTGTCCTTTCGATACAACGTATGTCCTTTAATGTCAAACGGCCAGCCATGGCCACCTTGCAGCCTCGACTCAGCGATGCCCACGGCCAGTCGCTAACTGCACCACGAGTTTGTCCACCTTATTCCGAAAGCTACGTGCATTTCAATTCATCCTGCGTTCTTTGCCCCTATGAATTTTGCCCTTGTGGTACAACTTGGCTCTTTGCTCTGTCTGCCATTGTACCCAATCATTGGCTTGTCCCTCCTTACGTTCATATTACATATTACATCACCCACTTGTAATCCTGCCGGCTCATCCTCACCCTCAGCTCTATCTTCCTCCTTCCCATTCCCCTGTAGATCAAGCCACTACTGTAAGGTCTGGGGTGCAGTTGGACTCTGGGGCTGCAAATGCCTCCTCCTTCATATTATGCATATGATCTAAGAGCTCACTACTTATTGTCCTCATTTCTCCATTAACTTCATGATCCATGACAGCTTCCTTCGTAAATACTGAGGAGAAATGGATATTAACAGTCTTGGCCTCCTGCAGATCCATACATGCCTCCCTGCTGGTCTTCACAAGGTCCTAGTTTGTCCTTGGTCACCCTTTTACTGTGAGTATAGCTGAAGAACCTCTTCAGACTCAGAATCACCTTTAACATAATTGGCATATGCCGGGAAATTTGTTGTTTTGTGGCAGCAGTGTTTGGCAATACATAATATTTTTTAAAAACCTATAAGTTACAATAAGAAATATATTTTTAAAAGTTAAATTGAATAAGTAGTGTCAAAAGAGAGCAAAATAAAGAAAATAAATAGAGGTAGTGTTCATGCATCATTGTCTATTCCGAGAAGGGGAAGAACCTGCTCCTGAAGAGTTGGCTGTGGGTCCTCAGTCTCCCTGTACCTCCTCTCTGATGCTAGTGATAAGAGGGCACATCCTGGGTAATGGGGGCCTCGGTGACAGATACCAGCTTTTTGAGGCATCACCTACTGAAGATGCCCTCGATACTGGGGAGGCTAGTGCCCATGATGGAGCTGGCTGAGTTTACAACTTTCTGCAGCTTTTTCCGATCCTGTGCAGTGGCCCCTCCACACCAGATGGTGATTCAACCAGTTACAATGCTCTCCACCATACATTTGTAGAACCTTGACATACCAAGTGTCCTCAAAATCTTAATTAAAATACAGCCACAATTGTGCCTTCTTTAATGTTGTCTGTAAAATCCATCTCATTCCATTTTTTTTGCCCTCATGAAATCTCTCAAGCCTGCTCTTAAAGCCCCTTCTTCATCCTCACCTTCTCTCTCTCAGCACTCCCATCTCCTGCCCCAAGCTCGACACACACTCGTATCCACACTTCCATCGCATTCACTCCCTCCCCCCTCACCCACATCATTCCCTTGCCTCTCTGACCCCAGATGATGAGATATTTTGTCTCCAGTGATGGAAGAGGCATGTGTAAGGTATCAGTGGAGGAGAGGCCAAGGGAATCCAATGCGGAGTACTGGTGGTGTCGGAATACACAAGGAAATTCAGAGCATAACACAACAACATGAGATAGATTTGCAAGAGAAGGTAACTGTGAATGCAAAGACAGTTACATTAAATGCAAAAGAGAAACTAAGGAGGGAATAGGGCCCCTTAAAGATCAGTGTTGTTTCTATGTGGAGACAGGTGAGATTGTAAACCTTTCTAATTTGTACTTACTGTGGAGACGTGGACACTCGAGAACTTGGAGAAGTTAATGTCTTGCAGAGAGCTACATTATGGAGCAGCTGCTGGAGATCTTCAAAAGTATACATAATGGATTAGAAAGATTTAGAGCAAGGGTTCCCAGTGTGGGGTATGTGGACCCCTCAGTTAGAGATAGGAGTCCATGAAGGTTGGTTTTAGAGGGATATGGGCAAAATGCAGGCAAATGGGACCACTTTAGAACGGAAGTTTGGTCAGCAGGGACCAGTTGGACCAAAGGGCCTGGTTAAAACCATAAGACATAGGGGCAGAAATAGGCCACTCAGCCCATTGAGTCTGCTCTGCCATTCCATCATGGCCGTTTTACTATCCCTCTTGGTCCTATTCCCCTGCCTTCACCCTGTAACCTTTGATGCCCTGACTAATCACCTCCACAGTCATCTATGGCAATGAATTCCACAGATTCACTACCCTTCACTGAATGAAGTTCTCTAATATCTGTTTGAAATGGACGTCCCTCTATTCTGAGGCTCTCTGGTCATAGACCGCCCCACTGTAGGATGCATCCTGCACATCCACTCTATCTAGGCCTTTTGATATTCAATAGGTTTCAATGAGATCCCCCCCCCCCACCGCCATTCTCTAAATCCAGTGAGTAGAGGCTGAAAGCCATCAAACGCTGCTCCTACATTAACCCTTGCATTGCTGGGATCATCCTCGTGAACCTCCTTTGTACCCTCTCCAATGCAATCACATCCTCTCTTACATGTGAAGGCCCAAAACTGCTCACAGTATTCCAAGTGCGGTCAGAGTAATGCCTTATACAGCCTTAGCAATACATCTCGCTTTTATATTCTAGTCCTCTTGAAATGAATGCTAACATTGCATTTTGCTTTCCTCACCGCTGACTCAACCTGCAAGTGAACCTTCAGGGAACCCTGCACGAGGACTCCCAAGTCCCTTTGAAACTTCTACACCTCTATTCCTTCTACCGATACACTTCCCTACATGATCTTCCATCTACCACACCTTTGCCCATTTTCCTGATAAAAGCCCCTCGGTAGATTCCTTAACACTACATGCCCCTAAACCTACCTTTGTATCATCTGTAAACTTGACCACAAAGCCATCAATACCTTCACCTAAATCACTGTCTATTCTGTGATAGTAAGCTGATTAATCCCCGGCACCTGTGGCAAGAAAGAAAAATGTGGGTTCCTGACAAAGGTATTGTGTTATCAATATCCATGGGTGAGGTGTCAGAAAACTGAAGGTGACAATAAGACCATAAGATATAGGAGCAGAATTAGCCCATTCAACCCATTGTGTCTGCTCTGCCATTCTATCATGGCTGATCCTGGATCCCACTCAACTCCATACACCTGCCTTCTCACCATATCCTTTGATGCCCTGACCGATCAGGAAATGATCAACTTCTGCTTTAAATATACACACGGACTTGGCCTCCACCGCAGTCTGTGGCAGAGCATTCCTCAGATTCACCACTCTCTGGCTAAAAAAATCTTCTGACCTCTGTTCTAAAGAGTTGCCCATCAATCTTGAGGCTGTGCCCTCTAGTTCTGGATACACCCACCACAGGAAACATCCTCTCCACATCCATCCTATCTAGTCCTTTCAACATTCTGTAGGTTTCAATGAGATCCCCCTCATTCTTCTAAATTCCAGTGAGAACAGGCCCAAAGCTGCCAAACGCTCTTCGTATGTTAAACCTTTCATTGCCAGAATCATCCTTGTGAACATCCTCTTGACTCACTCCAATGACAACACCTCCTTTCTGTGATATGGGGCCCAAAATTGTTGACAATACTCTAAGTGTGGCCTGATTGGTGTCTGATGAAGGCTCAGCATTATCTCCTTGCTTTGATATTCTATTCCCGTTGAAATAACTGCCAACGTTGTATTTGCCTTTTTTACCACTGACTCAACCTGTAGATAACCTTCTGGGAGTCTTGCATGCGGGCTCCTAAGTCCCTCTGCAACTCTGATGTTTGAACCTTCTCCCCATTTAGATAACAGTCTGCACTATTGTTCCTTTTACCAAAATGCATTATCATACATTTCCCAACACTGTCTTCCATCTGCCACTTTTTTGTCCATTATTCCAATTTGTCTATATCCTCCTGCAATCTCATTGCTTCCTCAGCACTACCTACCCCTCCACCTATCCTCATATCATCCACAAACTTTGCTACAAAACCATCAATTCCATCATCGATATCATTGACAAACAGTGTGAAAAGCAGCAGTCCCAATACTGACCCCAAAGGAACACCACTAGTCACTGGCAGCCAACCAGAAAAAGCCTCTTTTATTCTCACTCGCTGCCTCCTGCCTGTCAGCCATTCCACTATCCATGCCAGTATCTTTCCTGTAATGCCATGGGATTTTATCTTGTTAAGCAGCCTCATGTGTGGCACCTTATCAAATGCCTTCTGGAAATCCAAGTAAATGACATCCACTGCCTCTCCTTTGTCCACCCTGCTTGTTACTTCCTCAAAGAATTCTAACAGATTTGTCAAGCAAGATTTCCTTTGACAGAAACCATGCTGACTTTGACTTATTTTATCATTAGTCTCAAAGTACCCTGAACCCTCACTCTTAATAATAAACTCCAACACTTTCCCAGCCACTGAGGTTAGGCTAACTGGCTTATAATTTCCTTTCTTTTGCCTTCCTCTCTTCTTAAAGAGAAGAGAAGAGTGTCATTTGCAATCTTCCACTCCACTGGTACCATGCAAGCATCAAGTGATTCTTGAAAGATCATGACCAATGCATCCATTATCTCTTCACCAAACCTCTTTCAGAACTCTGGGATGTAGACCATCTGGTCCAGGTGACTTATCCACTTTCAGACCTTTGAGTTTGCCTGGCACTTTTTCCTCTGTAATAGCAATGGCACTCACTCCTGCTCCCTGACACTCATGGACCTCTGGCACACTGCTAGTGTCTTCCACAGTGAAGACAGATGCAAGTACTCATTAAGTTCATCTGCCATTTCTTTGTCCCCCATTACTACCTCAGCAGCATCGTTTTCCAGTGGTCCAATATCAACTCTCACCTCCTTTATGGTATTGGCTAGTCTGTCCTTGTATTTCATATTTCATCCTTTCCCTTGTAGCTTTTTTAGTTGCCTTTTGTTGGATTTTAAAAGTTTCCTAATCATCTAACATCCCACTAACTTTTGCTACATTATATGCCCTTTCCTTGGCTTTGATGCAGTCCTTAACTAACGCTGTCAGCTATGGTTGCCTACCCCTGCCATTTGACAACTTCTTTTTGTAGGACATGTCTATCCGGTGCCTTGTGATCTATTCCCAGAAAATTCAGCCATCTCTGCTCTATCGTCATCCTCACCAGTATCCTCCTCCAATCTACCTGGGCAAGCTCCTCTCTCGTGCCCCTGTAGTTCCCTTTATTCCACTGTGTTACTGATACATGTGAGTTATGCTTCTGCCTCTCAAATTGCAGTATGAATTCAATCATATTATATCATCACTGCCTAGTAAGGGTTCCTTTACCTTAAGCTCTCTAATGAGATCTGGGTTATTACACAACACCCAGTCGAAGATAGCCTTTCAGTAAGTAGGCTCAAGCACAAACTGCTGCAAAAAGCCATCTCACAGGCATTCAACAAATTCCCTCTCTTGTGATCTGACACCAACTTGATTTTCTCAATCCCCTTGCATATTGAAGTTCCCCATTACAATTGTGTCATTACCCTTATTACATACCCTTTCCCAGCTCCCTTTGCAATCTCAACCCCACATCTTGGCTACTATTTGGAGGCCTAGTTATGATTCCTATAATGTTTTTTTTTCCTTTGCAATTTCTTAACTCGACCCATAAAGATTCAACATTCTCTGATCCTACGTCTCCTCATTCTAAAGATGTAATTCCATCTCTTACCAACAGAGCCACACCACTGCCTTTGCCTTCCTGCCTGTGCTTTCAATGCAAAGCCTATCCTTCGATGTTAAGCTCTCAACTATAACCGCCTATCAGCCACGGCTCAGTGATGCCCACACCGTCCTATCGACCAATCTTTAGTTGTGCCATGAGTTCATCCACCTTATTCCAAATGCTATGCGCATTTAAATACAGCACCTTCAGTCCTGCATTCTTTGCCCTTTTGAATTTTGCCTCTGTGGTACAATTTAACTCTTTGCTCTGTTTGCATTTGTTCCCAATCATTGGCTTGTCCTTCCTTACATTCGTGTTGCACCCGTCATCTACTTGTAAACCCGCTGGCTCATCCTCAGCTCTGTCATCCGGGTCCCTACTCCCCTGCCATGTTAGTTTAAACCACACCCAAAAGCTCTAGTAAATCTGCCCGCAAGAATATTGGTCTCCCGCAGATTCAAGGGCAACCCATCCACAATGAATAGGTTCCACCTGCCCCAGAAGAGATCCCAATTATCCAGAAATCGGAATCCCTGCCACGTGCTCCAATTCTTCAGCCACACATTTATCTGCCACCTCATTCTATTCCTATCCTCACTGTCGTGTGGCACAGACAGCAATAGTGAGATTACTACCCTGGAGGTCCTAATTCGAGGTTCGGCTTCCTTCCTAACTCTGTATTCTTTTCTCAGCACCTCCTCCCTTTTTTTTCCTATGTCATTGATACTAATATGTACCACAACTTCTGGCTGCTCACCCTCCCTTTTCAGGATATTGTGGATGTGTTCAGAAACACTGTGGACCCTGTCACTTGAGAGGCAAACTACCATCTGTGTTTCCTTTTTGCTTTCACATAATCAGCTTTCTGCCCCCTTAACTATAGAGTCCCCTATTACTCCTGCCATCCTCTTCAGTTTCCTACTCTTCTGAGCTACAGGGCCAGACTCAGTGCCAGGGGCACAGCCACTGTTGTTTCCTGCAGGTAGTCTGTGTCCCCACCCCACCCTCAACAGTACTCAAAATGGAGTACTTATTGTTGTGGGGGATGGCCACAGGAGTGTATTCCACTATCTGAAATACCTCTTCCCTCTCCTGACAGTCAGCCATTTATCTGTCTCCCATAGCCTTGGGGTGACTACCTCTCTGTAGCTCCTGTCTGTCACCTCTTCACTTTCCCTAACAAGCCGAAGATCATCAAACTGCAGCTCCAGTTCCCCAACGCGGTCTCTGAGGAGCTGCATCTTGAAGCAACCAATGCAGATGTGGCCATCAGGCAGCCTGGGAATCTCCTGGAAATCCCACATCTGACACCCGGAACAGAACACTGGCTGCGTAGACATACCCCCGATTCTCTCTAGAGTTAAATAAGAAATAGAGAATGGACTTGCCTCTGCCTGTTGAGCCAAAGCCTTACTACTCTGCCTCACACTACTCCAACAACAACTGCTCCACCAGACGGTCCCTCACTTTTATAGACACTGGGTTTCCTGTCAAAAATCCTTATCGGACCTATGCGGTGGGAACGCTCCTGTTGCGTCTGCGCGGTAGTCCACTGGACAAACCCTGTCGGAAAACGCTGTTTTTTCAAGCTCTTTGTTGGACCTGTGCTGGAACACTCCTGTTCCATCTGCAGAGTACTCCAAAAGTGTCTTATTCACGAAAGGCTGCAAGGACAAAGCTGTGAGCCTGGCAGGAGTGGCAGGATAGTTCACTGACGGGGATTCTGAGTGTCAGGCTGTACCTGCATGTCAAAGGGCAAGGACTGTTTAGACTTGGCATAAAATTATACTCCAGACTGATTGTGATGTTATGTTGAAGTTGTGGAATGAGCTGCCAGTGGAAGTGGTGGATGTAGAATTGATTTCAACATTTAAGATCAGTCTGGATAAGTACGTGAATGGGAGGGGTATGGAGAGTTATGTTCCAGGTTCAAATCAATGGGATTAATCAGAGTAACATTTCAGCAAGGACTAGACAGGCTGAAGGGCCTGTTTCTGTGCTGTAGAGTTCTATGACTGTTAGAGTTATTTTTTGAAGGGTTGACCAAGAAGATTGAGGTAGATATTGTCCACATGGACTTTCAAGGCCTTAGACAAAATCCCGCATAGTAGGCTGGTCCAGAAGGTGAGATCATGTGGGCTCCATGTTGATCCAGACAATTGGCTGCAAAATTGGCCTGATGGTAGGAGTGAGAGAGTGGCCATGGGATGTTGCTTTTCAGACTGGAGACCTGATATGCTACAGGAATCAGTCCTGAACCCATTGTTGTTGGCCATCTATATTAACCATTTTGATTAGACTGTAGGTGGGACATTTAGTAAATTTGTGGTGCACCAAAACTGATGATGTGGTGGACTGTGAAGAAGGTTGTCCAGGATCTCCACCTGGGCCAGGGCAACAAGGGATGAGAGATAGTTTACATGAGATAAATATGAGTGTTGCAGTTTGGGAGGAGAAGCAGGTCAGGACATGTGCAGTGAATGGCAGGATTCTGGGGAGTGTCTGCACCACGATAAAGCACCACCAACTCCGATGGATAGGTCATGTCATCCAGGTGCCTAACTCGTGTCTCCCCTCCCCAGAACTGTTGAAGGAAGGTCAGCAAGCCCCTGGTGGGCAAGAGAATTGGTTCAAGGTTAACATCAAAATCCGCCTGAAGAAATTCAACATTACATCCAAAAACCGGGAAGACATTGCACTCATTTGTCCAGAGGAGTATATTTAAGGTGGAAGTTGATAGTTTCCTGATCGGTCAGGGCATCAAAGGATATGGGGAGAAGGCATGTGTATGGGGCCGAGTGGGATCCAGGATCAGCCATGATGGAAGGGTGGAGCAGACTCGATGGGCTGAATGGCCTACTTCTGCTCCTGTGTCTTATGGTCTAATAGATACACCTGGAGGAATCTGTTTTAAGAGGGAGCTGTGCTACAGGAGAGCGACCTCCTCTGCGCCGCAGGGAACAGGCGGCAGCTGCGGAAGGAGAGACTGAACAACCAAAAGACTGAAATACTGGCCACGGCCACCACTTACCCTTGCCCACATTACACCAAAGTACGTGAATCCTGGATCCTGAGCCAGCTCCTGAGGACCCAGCAATAGACAACCCCCTGTGAGAACATCGTGCTCAAATGGAGTGATTGCACTACTTTGCACTACTACTTCTGGATTGTGTTATAGAACAGAGGGACCTAAGAATGCAAACAATTAGTTCCTTGAAAGAGGTGAGAGAAGTAGACAGGATGATAAAGAAGGCGTTTGGCATGCTTGCCTTTGTTGCTCAGGAGAGGTTGGTATGTTGTGTGACAGCTATATAAGGTGCTGGTAAGTCCGAACTTGCAGTACTACATACAGTTCTGCTCACCCTGCTATGGAAATTGAGTTGGCAGGTTACGGAAAAATTTCACCGAGATGTTACCAAGACTGGAGAACTTGAGTTATAAGAAGAGACGGGATAGGCTGGGGCTGTTTTTCCTGGGGTAAAGGAGGTCGAGGGCTGACCCTGACACAGTTATAAAATCAAAAGAGGCAGAGATAAAGTACGCTAACTAGACTTGAGGGGCTGGTTTTCACTTGGAGGGTGGTGGGGATATGGGGGCAGACATTTGGACAGATTCTGTACATGGATAGGAGGAATTTTGAGGAAATGGGCAGATGGGACTAGCTGGGGCAGATAAATTGGTTGGCATGGAGAAGCCGGGCTGAAGGGCCTGTTTCAGTTCTGTGCCTTTCGGACTCTAACCCTCCCCTCAACCTCTCCCTCATTCCCACCCTCTTACTCACTCCCACCCCTCACATTTATTTGGGGGGGGGGACAAGTGCGGTGGGTGGGATAGGGATAAGGTGGGGACTGGAAGGAGCCTAAGCCTGCACAGCCTGTGCAGGTCCTGTCCCATCCCTGTCTGCACGGTGACCGTGGCTTTAGATCGTTACTGTGAGTGTAACGTTGGTAACAGTCTACAGCCATGGTCGCTGGGCCAGGGAGCAAGCATCCCAATGCCCACCTGCCCACTGGTCACTGTGCCACGGAGACAGCATCCCAATGCCCACCTGCCCACTGGTCACTGCGCCAGGTAGAGGGCATCCCAATGCCCACCTGTCCACTGGTCACTGCACCAGGTAGGCCTGCCCACTGGTCACTGTGCCAGCTAGAGAGCATCCCAATGCCCACCTTCCCACTGGTCACTGCACCACAGAGAGGGCATCCCAATGCCCACCTGCCCACCGGTCACTGCGCCACAGAGGGCATCCCAATGCCCACCTGCCCACTGGTCACTGTGCCAGGCAGAGAGCATTCAAACGTCCACATGCCCACTGCACAGATGTGAGGAGGGGACCGGGTGATGAGTGGATGGATGCTACAGCACAAAAACAGACCTATCAGCCATCATATCTGTACTGACCAATCTTGCCTGCATATACACAATTCCTCTTCTCCCTTTCCCTGTCTGCTCCTGTATCCATAAGATGCCTCTGTCTGCATCCTCCCTCATCCTGGGGCTCATACCAGGCACCCATTGTCCTCCTCGCTCAGGGCACTGGAAGCATCCACTGGCTGAGCCACCACCCTGGGGCCTCCTCCATCTCTGGAGGGGAAGGGGAGACTGTCTCTGAATGTATCTGCTTCTATTCCCAGTCCCTAGGAGTGGGATGGGAAGAGATCACAGACTGGGCACTCGTGGGGTGTTGGGCTCCCCAGGGTCAGGCTGTGGGGGGGTGGGTGCAGGGTGTGAAGATCACTGGGAAAGGAGGGACATGGAGAGGATGAGTCTTCCTCTGCTGGTCCCTCTCCTCCCTTGGTCATTCCCCTCCCACCCAGCTGGGGCTGTGGTGGGAGGTGAGGCTGGAGTGGATGGCATTGGGGTGGATGAGTGAGGTTTGGAGGGAGGGAAAGGGTAGAGTGGGAGGAGGGGAGGGTTGAGTTTTGGGGTGGGGATGGAATTGCTGTGAGAGTTTGCTGTTTGGTGCGAGGGGATGAGGATAGAGAGGTGGAAGGAGGTGGAAGTCCCCTTGTGTTAGGTGAGACCACGTGGTACTCATCTGCCCAATGAGTCTTCTTACTGCAGCCTCTCTGCTGGTAACTTTGAAGAAAACAGAGACACAAGAGGTTCTGCAGATGCTGGAACACTCACAAGATGCTGGAGGAAGTCAGCAGGTCACTCACCCGATGAGTCCTGATGAACGATTGCACCTTTGGGATTTTCTTTAATCCTACTTGCCAAGAACTTTTCATGGCCCCTTCTGTCTTTCCTAATTCTCTTCTTGAGTTCTTTTTGACTTCTTTAGAATCTGTTTGAATCTGGCTCCATAAGTTTTACATACTTCTCCTTTTTCTTCTTGACTGAATGCATCACCTCCCTCAATATCCAAGGTTCTCTTTTTCATGCCATCATTGTTCTACCTTCTATTGGAACATACCTGTCATGTGCTCTGTGCCATTGTTCCTGTCTAATGTTCTCGTAATTTTCTCTGCTCCACTTTAATACTCTCCCACAAGGTCGATACTTATCTGTAGCTATTCTAAACCTTAAGAAGTTGTGGTCGCTGTTCCCTAACTGCTTTCCCACTGAAAGGCTGGTCTCCTGGCCAGGTTCATTACCCAACATCAAGTCCAGTGCAGCCCCTCGCCTTGTTGGACTATCAACATATTGATTTTCGGTGCCCTCTGGGATGCACATGACAAATTCTGCCCCTCTGAACCTCTTGCACTCAGAAGGTCCCAGTTCATATTAGGGAAGTTCAAGTCCCCATGACAACAACTCTACTGTTCTTACACTTTCAATCTGCCTGAATATCTGTTCCTCAGTGTCCTGCAGTACAATCCCGTCAGAGTGATTGCACCCTTCCTACTTTTGAGTTCTGCCCATACAGACTCAGTGGATGAGCCCTCCATTCTGTCCCCATTGAGTGCAGCTGTGATATTGTCCCTGATTAATCCTGCAACTCCCCACCTCTTTTTACCCCCATCTCTATCTTTTCTGAAACATCAAAACCCTCGGACATTAAGCACCCATTCCTGTCCCTCTCTCAACGAAGTCTCTGTAATAGCCACAGCATCATAATTCCATGTATTGATCCATGCTCTAAGTTCATCACCTTCACCCATAATACTCCTAGCATTAAAATACACACACTTCAAACTATCCATCCCATCATATCTATTACTTTGCTCCTGTCTGTTTTCACTGCCCTGGTATCTACCTTCCTCTGTATCCCTCCACCTTCCGACCTGGTGTTCTGGCTCCAATCCCCCTGCCAAACTAGTTCAAACACTCCCGAATAGCAGTAGTGAACTTCCTGTCCAGGATATCGTTTGGCCTCCAGTTTACGTGCAGCCTGTCCCTCTTGTACAGGTCACCCCTGCCTCAGAAGAGGTTCCATTGATCCATTAACCTGAAAGCCTGGCCCCAGCACCGCTTCCTCAGCCACTCATTCATCTGTACTATCACAAACAACAGGAATTCTGCAGATGCTGGAAATTAAAGCAACACACATCAAAGTTTATGGTGAACGCAACAGGCCAGGCAACATCTCCAGGAAGAGGTACAGTCGACGTTTCAGGCCGAGAGCCTTCGTCAGGACCGGGGTGATGTCCTGACGAAGGGTTTCGGCCTGAAACGTCGACTGTACCTCTTCCTAGAGATGCTGCCTGGCCTGCTGCGTTCACCAGCAACTTTGATGTGTGTTGCATCTGTACTATCATCCCATTCCTGCCCTGACCAGCAGGTGGCACCAGGAGAAACCCAGCAATTACTACCTTGGAGTTCCTCTTCTTCAGCCTCTTTCCTAACTCCCTCTGCAGGACCTCTTCCCCCTTTCTACCTGCGCAGAAGGGGTTTCACTCAGTGTCTGACCCCGGGAATGCGTGATGGGACGGTGTGGAGGGAGCTTCACTCTGTGTCTGATCCCGGGACTGTGATAGGACGGTGAGGAGAGAGTTTTACTCTATGTCTGACCCCGGGAGTGTGTGATGGGACAGTGTGGAGGGAGTTTCACTCTGTGTCTGACCCCAGGAGTGTGTGATGGGACGGTGTGGAGGAAGATTCACTCTGTGTCTGACACCCAGAGTGTGTGATGGGACAGTGTGGAGGGAGCTCCACTCTGTGTCTGACCCCGGGAGTGTGTGATGGGACGGTGTGGAGGGGGATTCACTCTGTCTGACCCCGGGAGTGTGTGATGGGACAGTGTGGAAGGAGCTTCACTCTGTGTCTGACCCCCATTTTTATACAAAATATCCTTATTCCAAATTCAGTGCTACAGTATATATACAAACCAGTGACTAACACAATTACTACACTACAAATAGACAATACACATTAAGCTAAAATGTTTCCATCGCTGTCAATGATGGCAATAGCCCCCCGCGGAGCCCAACGGTCTGGGAACGCCTCTATGGTCGCCGTGGACTGCGCGTGTTCCTTCTCAATATTTACCCGGGCACGAACATACCCCCTAACCGTTGCCAGGCAGTCTGCCCGGGCAGATCCTCCCGCCACCCGTTTCCAAGACTCACGGATGGCTGACTTCGCCAGCCCCAAGAGCAAGTTGACAAGAACATCCTCAACCCTCTGTGCCCCCCTCCTTACTGGATGACCGTATATAAATAGGGTGGGGTTAAAATGCAACCAGAGGGCCAGAAGCAGCCCACGCAAATACGCGAAAAGGGGCTGCAGCCTCACACTCCACGTACATATGGTACACGGTCTCCTCCAGCCCGCAGAAGTGAGATGCGGCTGGGAGATCCGTGTACAAACTAAAGAACTTATTGCAGGGTACCGCTCTATGCAGCACCCTCCAGCCGAGATCCCCCAGGTACATGGGAAGAACACACTCGTAAGGGGAATTCCACTGGGGACCCCCCTCACCTCCAGGTGGACAGACCGACCGCCATGGCGTGTCGGGACAGTGGACCAGGGCTAGGAAGTGGAGGGTGTGGAGCAGCAGCCCATACAGATACCTCCTACTTGCATCCCTGAATGGGATTGTGGGTGTCGAGGAGAGACGGCTCAAGTTGTGTGGACTCGGCTCTCGCATAAGCTTGCGGGGCTTGGGCCCGACTAGCTGCTCAGCCCGAGTCGTTCCACACACCCGAGCCGCACCAACATCCGTTGGGGTAGGGCAAGGGTCGGCCAGGACTCCGCCCTCTGCCAGAGGAGGGGATTCCCGGCCTGAGGCAACCATGTTCCAGACTCTCAGTAGGTCCTGATAGAAGCCGGGCAGCCTCTGCAAAGCAGCACGGCTGACGCCCGCCGGTGGTAGCTGCATATCTTCGTGAAGCCAGCAGCCCCCCCGGAGGAAGAAAGTCGCCAACACGTGCCACCTGGGAGGGTGCTCGGCGTGCAGGAATCTCCGCAGAGTCCTGAAGTGGAGAGCCGCCAGTCGCGTACGTACACACACCAGTGACTGTCCGTCCACTCCCGCTGGGAGATTCAAGACCGCTGCAGACACCCAATGTTTCCTGTTGCCCCAGAAGAAGTCCACTAACTTCCTCCGCATTCTTGCGACAAAGGGGGCGGGGGGGGGGGCAAGGTGACCATCCGGTACCACAACATGGAGGCCACCAGCTGGTTTATGACCACCACCCTGCCTCGATAGGAAAGCACCCTGAGAAGGCCTGACCAGCGCCCTAGCCGGGCCATGACTTTCGTCTCCAGGTCCTGTCAGTTCGCCAGCCAGGTCTCCCAAAGGACTCGGGTAGACTCCCAGATAGAGAAGGCGTCTGGTGCTCCACTCAAAAGCTCTCATCTGCTCCGGCATGGAGTCCACCTGCCACTGGCCTACTAAGAGTCCGGAACATTTTGCCCAGTTGATCGTAGCGGAGGATGCCGCCGAGAAAACTTCTTGGCACTTGCGCATCCCTCCACAGGTCACTGGGTTCTGTCACAGTGAGGAGTACGTCGTCGGCGTAAGCCGAAAGGACGACCTCCATGTCCGGTTCGCGCAGAACCAGACCCATCAGCCTTCGCCGAAGAAGGCTCAGGAATTGTATGCACAGATTGCAGACAACTGGCCAGACATAGGGCACCCCTGACGTACTCCGCTTCTGAAGAGAATGGGTGCTGTCAGTGACTAGGCATTCTGCGGCGGAGTACAGGAGCCGAACTCGGGCTACAAAGTGTGCCGAGCCCAAATGCCTGCAGGGTGCCCACCAGGAAACGGTGATCTACCCGGTCAAACGCCTTCTCCTGGTCAAGAGAGAGAAACGCTGCCAGAGACCCAGTCTCCTGGAGTAGGTGGATCAGGTCCCGTACTAGGTGGACATTGTCCTGGATGGAGCGGCCCGGGACTGTGTAAGATTGGTCAGAATGGACCACCTGTCCAATTACCGAACCCAGGCAGTTGGCCATTGCCCGGGCGAAGATCTTGTAGTCCGCGCACAAGTGGGAGACCGGGCGCCAGTTCTTTAGCAGGCGGAGGTCTCCCTTCTTGGGCAGAAGGACCACGATAGCTCTCCGCCATGAGAGGGGCATTTTCCCGGTGCCTAGGCTCTCCCCTAGGACAAGGCTGTAGTCATCCCCCAGGACATCCCAGAAAGCCTGATAAAACTCTACACTCAGTCCATCTAAGCCAGGGGACTTGCGCCTCCGGAGTTGCTGAAGGGCAGTGGACAGCTCCTCCCGAGTCAGGGGAGCGTCCAGATGCACTGCGTCCTCTGGGCTGACCTTAGGCAAATCTTTCCAGACCTCACTGCACGCCTCCGCATTTGACGGATCTGGTGAGAATAAGGACGGATAGAATGAACGGACTTCTTTATTGATTACATCGGGGTCCGTGACGGAGGAGCCATCGGCAGCCAGCAACCCCACTAGCTGCTTTTGGACTCCCCGCCACTTCTCCTACCAGGAGAAGAAGGGTGAGCCACGGTCCAAATCCTGCAGGATTCGGATCCGTGACCTCACGTATGCACCTCGGGACTGCTGGAGCTGCAGGTTCCTTAGTGCGTCCTCCTTCTGGTATTCCTGCTATAGCTGTTGGTCCCCAGCTGTTGGACCAAGACGGGACTCCAGGTCTAAAATAGAAGAGCAGATTATTATTTAAATGGTGAAAGATTGCAGCATGCTGTTGTGCAGAGGGACTTGGGAGTGCTTGTTCATGAATCGCAAAAAGTTGGCTTGCAGGTACAACAGGTTATTAAGAAGGCAAACGGAATGTTGGCCTTCATTGCTAGAGGGATTGAATTCAAGAGCAGGGAGGTCATGCTGCAACTATACAGGGTACTGGTGAGGCCGCACCTGGAGTACTGTGTGCAGTTCTGGTCTCCATACTTGAGGAAGGATATACTGGCTTTGGAGGCAGTGCAGAGGAGGTTCACCAGGTTGATTACAGGGATGAAGGGGTTAACCTATGAAGAGAGATTGAGTCGCCTGGGACTATACTCTCTGGAATTCAGAAGAATGAGAGGGGATCGTAAACATACAAAATTTTGAAAGGGATGGATAAGATAGAAGTAGGACAATTGTTTCCATTGGTAGGTGAGACTAGAACTAGGGGACATAGCCTCAAGATTCGGGGGAGAAGATTTAGGACGGAGATGAGAAGAAACTGTTTTTCCCAGACAGTGGTGAATCTGTGGAATTCTCTGCCCAGGGAAGCAGTTGAGGCTTCTTCACTAAATATATTTAAGATACAGTTAGATAGGTTTTTACATAGTAGGGGAAATAAGGGTTATGGGGAAAAGGCAGGTAGATGGAGCTGAGTTTACGGACAGATCAGCCATGATCTTATTGAATGGCGGGGCAGGCTCGACGGGCCGGATGGCCTACTCCTGCTCTTTTTTTTAAATATTCTTATGTTCTAGGTCAAGCAACGCTCTCTCAAGCCGCTCAATCTCAGAGCCTCGCCTCTTTGTCGACCCCCTAGTGTATTCCCGACATCAAAACCGGATGTGGGAAGCCCACATCCCATCATAGCCGGAGGGAGCGGAAATCTCCCCGTCCCGTTCTCCAGATGACCCAGAACGCTCGGAACGAATCCCGGAATCGGCTGTCCTCCAGTAGCCGGTTGTTAAAATGCCAATACCCGGATCCCACCCGAGGGTGCAGACGAGTAAATTCCATCCACACAAGTTGGTGGTTCGAGCACGACACTGGCCGCATGGAGGACGCCGACACGCGGGAGACGTAAGCCCGAGAGATATACAGGCCGGGAACCTCCCCCTCTAGACCTTCCCGAGAAGGCGCTGGAGTCAGGTTGAAGATTCCGCCAGCTGTCCGCCAAGTCAAAGGAGCCGACTAACTCCTTTAACTTTTTTGCCGATGCTGGGTCGCGCTGGAGGCCCGAGCAGTCCTCCGCCTCGAGGGTACAGTTGAAGTCTCCCCCGAGGATGGCGCAATCCCCAGGATCGATGGAGCTCAGCAGGGTGGACAGCTGGCAGAACAGGCGCGTCTGTATCACACCGCGCCGCGGAGCGTACACATTGATAAAATGCACAGGTACACCATCCAGGCGCACAACCAGGTAGAGCAGGCGGCCGGGACGACATCTTGGACTCTTACGATTTCTGGCTGGAAGGTTGGGGCCTACAGGATCGCCACCCCGTGGGAGTTGCTGAGGTGGCTCATGTATACCCCTCCCTGCCACCTCAGGAGCCAAGCGGACTCGTCCCCGGGGAAATTATGGGTTTCCTGCAGGAAACTCACTGCATATCTCCCATCTGAGGATGACTCGCAGGGACTTCACCAGCCTCGGCATGCTAGACCAGCGCAGCGAGGCCAGCTTCGGCCGATGCTTTGCACCCTCAGAGGTGAGAATGAACTCTGATTTCCTCCGCTGGTATCAACGGGGATTTCTCAAGAGGGGTGAGGATGTCCATTGTCTCACTACCAAAGGAGTCTCCCTCCGCCCCCTCACTACAAATAGGTCCCCCATCTTCCTCCCCGTGTGTTCTGATAGACCGCTGCACTTGCGACCCACACAGCGTAGCGGGTACCTCACTCATACCTGCCTACTCCACCATCGCATCAGCCTTACCCGCCATTACGACAATGGAGGGATAATCCCCAGGGACTCCCTGCGAGCCATTCGTTGATGGGGTCGGCGTGCAGAGTACTTCACCCTCCCCAGGAGACAGGTACGAGGTAGACCTCGGTAACTCCGGTGCTAGGGGTCCACTGGCAGCCTGATGCTGAGAGTGAGAGAGCTTGGTCTCCTCTCTGCTTACATTATTTAATACACTTGCCTCCAGCGAGGCACTGACTACCAGGTCCTGGGTGGAGGGCTCCAGGGCTGTCTCAGTTGCCCAAACAGGGCTAACATCACCTTTCTGCAAAAGCACTCCACCTACCACAGGACTGGTGGATACATCTGCGGATTCAGGGTTAGAACCAACCTACACCCGGATTGCAACCCCTTCCTGGGACTCCCCCGCGACTACGTTCCCTGCCCTCTTGGGGGAAGATCCCCTTCTCCTCTTCACGCAGGAGGAGCACACAGGTGCAGGATTCACCGATATGGCGGCACTCTCCGCTTCCATCGCCCCGTCCACCTGCGCACTTCCCTGAGTCTCCCGCTCCACTTCGAGGCCAGTGGGCGTGAGCTCTGCGGTCTCAGGGGCTGACTTCTCAGGGTGTTCGGATTCCTTCTGCACTTTCTTGCCCCACACAGGTTCCACCCCGTCCCCCGCCGGAACCTCTCTGCACGTAGCCTCAAGATCTCCCAACCGAACAACTGGGGCAGAGGCAGCGGCAGCATTGGTGCCCGAAATTGACTCCCTATGGTTTCGGGTATTGGGACAATTCCTCCGAAAGTGCCCCACCTCCCTGCACGCATGGCACCGTGGGCGCTCAGAGCTCCAATATTCCCGATGGTCTACCCCCTTGTGCCGGACAGTAAATCTGTGCCGGACTTGTGCTTTTAAAAAAGAGAGAGAGAGGGAATTGTACAGCACAAACACCTTGTTATTAAGAGAGAGAGAGGGGGGGGGCGAAGACTGTTCACAGTTTGTTTGGAATTTCTGCAAGGACACTGCCAGCTTCTGAGTTCCTACAGAGAGAGAAGGGAGGAGCTACTTGATGGACAGCTGGTGTTCAGCATGCTGAGATAAATACAAGGTCAGCTGGTTGTTAGACAAATGATTTTGGACACTGGATGAGCTTTGTTGTGCCCACAGAAAGGTGGGTTTTTTAGAGGATCGATCAGGAGAATCGATCAGTGACTCTCGCAGTGTGGAAAAGGTGTGACCAGTGGGAAGTTATTAGTGTGTCTAACTCTCGCCTGGGTTGATAACTCCACCATAGAAAACGGTCTCCTTGTTGTGGTCACATTCAGTGACTTCGAAAGGATTTCGGAGGACAATGGGAAGATCAACAGCCTCGGCTCACTCTAACAACCACAACTTCTCTCTCTCTCCATCACTACTCAACTCAGTACCACGAACTGAACTGAACTTTACTCATCTCTGTAAGACTGTATCTATACACCCCTAGGCTTGAAGAAGCTTGGTTTTTATATTTCCACACTTATATAATCTTTGCTAACCTGTTTGATATATCTGAATTTATATTACTGTATTGCGTAGTTACTAATAAATAGCGTTAGTTAACAGCAATACCAGACTCCAAGGTGTCTTCCATTTCTGCTGGTTCTTTAACCCATCACGGGTACGTGACAAAATTGGGGGCTCGTCCGGGATATGAACAAATTGTGTGGAGGCTTGTTTGAATTGATTGGAGAAAATTCTTTTTGATTTGTTTGTGTGGAAAGCAGCAGAAATGGAGGTTAGTGTTGAGAGGTTTCTGTTGGAACCAACCCCTGAAGCGTTGGAGGACGCTACGAGGAATATGCTGTTGGCAGTCACTCAAACGTTAAGACGAAGGGTGGCCACTAAAATGACGAAAGCTCAGATGCAGACGATAATAGCCCAGCATTATATAGCTAAGGGAAAGTTTGGAGAGGAGGTGTTAGAGTTATTCGATGGAGGTAAACTTACTGAGCCTGAGATTCAGCTTCAGGTAGAGCACTTCAGGCTGGAGGCTGAGGATAGGAAAAGACAGCATGAGTTGCAACGAAAACAGCTCGAGGGTAGAGAGACAAGCAAACAGAGACAGTTCGAGAGGGAGGTGTGGCAGCTGGGAGGTCCAGTGTTGGACCCTGCTGATTTTTACAGTGCGAAAGAGCTTGTGTTGATTGAATAATTTAAGAGTTGTGTTCCCGATGATGTAAGGGTATACCTAGATGAAGAGGATGCCGCCACCATGCGGGGCTCTGTTAAGGCAGCAGACGAGTTTGTTTTAACCCACGAGGTTGAGTTTACTCTGGATGAGAGTTTCCCAGAGAGTAACTGGGAGGATGAGGGTAACTTTGAATTTGAAACTGGGACAAGTGATGATAGCCTAGAAGAGGCAGCTGTCCCGATTACCTGTGTTCAGGTCGTTGAAGTACCTGTGGATACACAGGTTACTGAACCTTGTGTTGAAGCTCAGTTAAGGTCTGAGGTGTCTGACTCGGTTGAAAAGGAATGCAGTCCTTTTGTGTCAGATGGTCTTGGTTCAGTGAATAAGGGGTTAACCTTGGTACCACTGGAAATTGAGGATGTTCAGTCACTTGCATTAGGGAATGTTCTAAAAGTTAGTGATGAGATGAAATTTGGTGAAGTAAATGTTACTGAAGATATTGAGGAAAGTGTTGTTTCTGGACTTTTGAATAAAGTACTTGTGAAGTTTGGATTGGTTTAGCTACCTTTGACCCTGCTTTCAGGACAATGACCTACTAAAGAAGTATGTGCCACTCTGTTGAATTTTGTTCTAACATTTGGATGTAAACACCTTCAAGGTTATGAAGTTGCTTTTCACGATGGTGTTGTGGAGAAAAAAAAGATTGTTTTGGTTTTGAGAGGCCAGTTGCAGAGATTACTATGGAGACAAAGAGAGATGAAGGTTGTAGAAATGGAATAAATGGATTGTTTGGGATTTTTCACAATATACACATGGTTTTCATAAGTCTGGTGATAGTGCTGAGTTTTGTAAACATTGCGGGGGGGGGGTGTGGTTAACACCTACCCAAGGTGTTTTCCATTTCTGCTGGTTCTTTAACCCGTCACGGGGTACGTGACAAAATTGGGGGCTCGTCCAGCATTTGAACCCGGACCTCTTTTGTCACATACCCCGTGACGGGTTAAAGAACCAGCAGAAATGGAAGACATCTTGGAGTCTGGTATTGCTGTTAACTAACGCTATTTATTAGTAACTACGCAATACAGTAATGTAAATTCAGATATATCAAACAGGTTAGCAAAGATAAATATAATATATGTGTGTGTGTGTGTGGAAATATAAAAACCAAACTTCTTCAAGCCTAGGGGAAAATGGATACAGTCTTACGATGATAAGTAAAGTTCAGTCCAGTTTGTGGTATTGAGTTGAGGAGAGGGAGGGGGAGAGGGGAAGGTGGAGGCCCTCCCTACTCCCCTCTACATCCCCTCTCCCTACCCCCCTCTACACCCCCTGTCCCTCCCCACTCCACTGTACACCCCTTCCTTCCCGTCCCCTCCCCACCCCACTCCTGAACCCTCTACTCCCATCCCCACCCCACTCCCCTCATCACCCCTTCATTCCCCCTCCTCACCTTCTCATTCCCCCGGTCACTGGGTGTATTTAATGGTGAATAAAGCAAGATGTCGGGGGACCTGAAACACAGTGCCAGAGTAAAGAGCGAGGGCCATCGCTGACAGCAGTGACGAGGTGCTGAGATGAGCACTTGAATTGTCTGGGCCGGCTGGGTTGTGGGTCAAATGTTGGCACATGGGTTAACTCCTGGTCAGTATGGCCACTCTGGGCTGAATGGCCAGTCCCTGTGGTTTACCTCAGCACCACCAACACACCAGTTAGCATACACACCCTTCACATTCCTTTTGGTTTGGGATGAACACAGCTGGCAAATAGATGATTCTACAAATGTACAACTGGTATCTCTACCCCATAAGACAACAACTGGGATCTCTCTGCAGTGTGAAGTAGACCGGTGCAGCCAGGGCTCCGATTTACCAATGGGGCGTCGGCTGGGAGCAGCATGTTCTGCACCACCAGAAGAGCATGTCAGTCATTCCAATCCTCAGCCCATCGGGACACACTCTCCAGCACTGGCCCCTCGCTCAGACCCCGGCCGTGCCAATGCTGCTGTCACCATGCCAGCTCCTGCAGGATATTCTCCACCCCTGCCTGCCCCTCTGTGCCAAGAAACATTTCCCCAGCTACATCTCTGGCCCCCAGCCCAGGGGTAAAAGATAGAACATAGAATTGTACAGCACAGTACAGGCCCTTCGGCCCACCATGTTGTGCCGACCCTCAAACCCTGCCTCCCATATAACCCCCCACCTTAAATTCCTCCATATACCTGTCTAGTAATCTCGTAAACTTCACTAGTGCATCTGCCTCCACCACTGACTCAGGCAGTGCATTCCATGCACCAACCACTCCCTGAGTAAAAAACCTTCCTCTAATATCCCCCTTGAACTTCCCACCCCTTACCTTAAAGCCATGTCCTCTTGTATTGAGCAGTGGTGCCCTGGGGAAGAGGCTCTGGCTACCCACTCAATCTATTCCTCTTAATATCTTGTCTCCTCTCATCCTCCTCCTCTCCAAAGAGCAAAGCCCTAGCTCCCTTAATCTCTGATCATAATCCATACTCTCTGAACCAGGCAGCATCCTGGTAAATCTCCTCTGTACCCTTTCCAATGCATCCACATCCTTCCTATAGTGAGGTGACCAGAACTGGACACAATACTCCAAGTGTGCCCTAACCAGGGTTTTATAGAGCTGCATCATTACCTCGTGACTCTTAAACTCTATCCCTCGCCTTATGAAAGCTAACACCCCATAAGCTTTCTTAACTACCCTATCTACCTGTGAGGCAACTTTCAGGGATCTGTGGACATGTACTCCCAGATCCCTCTGCTCCTCCACTCTACCAAGTATCCTGCCATTTACTTTGTACTCTGCCTTGGAGTTTGTCCTTCCAAAGTGTACCACCTCATACTTCTCCGGGTTGAACTCCATCTGCCACTTCTCAGCCCACTTCTGTAACCTATCAATGTCTCTCTGCAATCTTCGACAATCCTCTACACTATCCACAACACCATCAACATTTGTGTCCGCAAACTTGCCAACCCACCCTTCTACCCCCACATCCAGGTTGTTAATAAAAATCACGAAAACTAGAGGTCCCAGAACCGATCCTTGTGGGACACCACTAGTCACAACCCTTCACTCTGAATGTACTCCCTCCACCATGACCCTCTGCCTTCTGCAGGCAAGCCAATTCTGAATCCACCTGGCCAAACTTCCCTGGATCCCATGCCTTCTGACTTTCTGAATAAGCCTACCGTGTGGAACCTTCTCAAATGCCTTACTAAAATCCTTGTAGATCACATCCACTGCACTACCCTCATCTATATGCCTGGTCACCTCCTCAAAGAACTCTATCAGGCTTGTTGGACACGATCTGCCCTTCACAAAGCCATGCTGACTATCCCTGATCAGACCATAATTCTCTAAATGCCCATAGATCCTATCTCTAAGAATCCTTTCCAACAGCTTTCCCACCACAGACGTAAGGCTCACAGGTCTATAATTACCCGGACTATCCCTGCTATCTTTTTTGAACAAGGGGACAACATTCGCCTCCCTCCAAACCTCTGGTACCATTCCCGTGGACAGCAAGGACATAAAGATCCTAGCCAGAGGCTCAGCAATCCCTTCACTCGCCTCGTGGAGCAGCCTGGAGAATATTCCATCAAGCCCCAGGGACTTATCCGTTCTAATGTATTTTAACAACTCCAACACCTCCTCTCTGTTAATAACAACATGCTCCAGAACATCAACCTCACTCATATTGACCTCACCATCATCAAGTTCCCTCTCATTGGTGAATACCGAAGAGAAGTATTCATTGAGGACCTCGCTCACTCCGACAGCCTCCAGGCACATCTTCTCACCTTTATCTCTAATCGGTCCTACCTCACACCTGTCATCCTTTTTTTCTTCACATAATTGAAGAATGCCTTGGGGTTTTCCTTTACCCTACTCACCAAGGCCTTCTCATGCCCCCTTCTTGCTCTTCTCAGCCCCTTCTAAAGCTCCTTTCTTGCTTCCCTATGCTGCCTTCTTCCACCTGACTAGATTTTCCACCTCACATGTCACCCATGGTTCCTTCACCCTACCATTCTTTATCTTCCTCAATGGGACAATTTTATCCCTAACATCCTGCAAGAGATCTCTAAACATCAACCACATGTCCATAGTACATTTCCCTGCAAAAACATCATCCCAATTCACACCCGCAAGTTCTAGCCTTATAGCCTCATAATTTGCCCTTCCCCAGTTAAAAATTTTCCTGTCCTCTTTGATTCTATCCTTTTCCATGATAATGCTAAAGGCCAGGGAGCGGTGGTCACTGTCCCCCAGATGCTCACCCACTGAGAGATCTGTGACCTGACCTGGTTCGTTACCTAATATGAGATCTAGTATGGCATTCCCCCTAGTCAGCCTGTCAACATACTGTGACAGGAATCCGTCCTGGAAGCACTTAACAAACTCTGCCCTGTCCAAACCCTTGGAACTAATCAGGTGCCAATCAATATTAGGGAAGTTAAAGTCACCCATGGTAACAACCCTGTTATTTTTGCACCTTTCCAAAATCTGCTTCCCAATCTGCTCCTCTGTATCTCTGCTGCTACCAGGGGGCCTATAGAATACTCCCAATAGAGTAACTGCTCCCTTCTTGTTCCTAACTTCCACCCATACTGACTCAAAAGAGGATCCTGCTATATTACACAGCATTCCCACCCTGGCCCCATCTGGGCCTGATGCTGTCCTTATGGCCAGTGGGTACTGGGTGAACCCAGACCTAGGCAGGACTGAGGCACTGGGCCTCTGTGGGTAAGCTGTGCAGACCGGTTGGGGTAGGGAGCAGGCTGATGAGGTTAATGCTGTCCAATGATTGGACTCCTCGCAGTCTCCCGGGCCCGGCCCAGTGTTTGGCGCCAGTGGAAGCGCCAAGACATTGCTTGCACCTTGCTGGCTGGTGGCGTAGTGGCATCAGTGCCAGACTTCGGAGTGAAGGCTCCTGAGTTCGAATCCAGCTGGCTCCCTTGCACGCTTTCCATCTGTGCTGGGTTTAGTGTTGAGCTAGCAACT
Organism: Mobula hypostoma; assembly: GCF_963921235.1. NCBI lineage: Eukaryota > Metazoa > Chordata > Chondrichthyes > Myliobatiformes > Myliobatidae > Mobula > Mobula hypostoma. The sequence continues at coordinate 1,728,207 of NC_086119.1, read as the reverse complement.
GGGCCTCAGAAAATTAAGAAAGCCAGCTAAAAAAAGACCATCATGACGGCGTCCTGATGACTCTATTATTATTATTATTATTATTACTCTTCTTCCATCAGGATGTCAGTGAACCCACAGTGACAGCCCAGGGAAGTCAACACCAAATAAAGCAATTCTGCTAACATTACACAATGTATAAATCCAATATGTCAATGCCAGCTAACTGTATAGAGTCATTGTGTAGGCATGATTACTGTAGCTATATGCATTCACTGCATATCAGGGTCACTGTGTAATCACTGTCACTGTAGCTGTACAGAGTCATTATGTCAGGGCCCCAGACAGTCCTTCCAGGTGAGGCGGCACTTCACCTGTGAGTCGGCTGGGGTGATATACTGCGTCCGGTGCTCCCGATGTGGCCTTCTATACATTGGCGAGACCCGACGCAGACCGGGAGATCGTTTTGCTGAACACCTACACTCTGTCCGCCAGAGAAAGCAGGATCTCCCAGTGGCCACACATTTTAATTCCACATCCCATTCCCATTCTGACATGTCTATCCACGGCCTCCTCTATTGTAAAGATGAAGCCACACTCAGGTTGGAGGAACAACACCTTATATTCCGTCTGGGTAGCCTCCAACCTGAAGGCATGAACATCGACTTCTCTAACTTCCGCTAATGCCCCACCTCCCCCTTGTACCCCATCCGTTATTTATTTATATACACACATTCTTTCTCTCACTCTCCTTTTTCTCCCTCTGACTATACCCCTTGCCCATCCTCTGGGTTCCGCCCCCCCCTTGTCTTTCTCCCCGGACCTCCTGTCCCATGATCCTCTCATATCCCTTTTGCCAGTCACCTGTCCAGCTCTTGGTTCCATCCCTCCCCCTCCTGTCTTCTCCTATCATTTTGGATCTCCCCCCTCCCCCTCCCACTTTCAAATCTCTTACTAACTCTTCCTTCAGTTAGTCCTGACGAAGGGTCTCAGCCTGAAACGTCGACTGTACCTCTTCCTAGAGATGCTGCCTGGCCCGCTGCGTTCACCAGCAACTTTGATGTGCGTTGCTTGAATTTCCAGCATCTGCAGAATTCCTCGTGTTTGTGTGTTCACTGTGGGTGTGGTTTGATATGGTTAGTTGGGCACTGGGTGTGGTTTGAGATGGTTAGTCGGTCAGTGGTGGGCATGGTTTGAGATGGTTAGTTCACTGTGGGCGTGGTTTGAGATGGTTAGTTGTTCACTGTGGGTGTGGTTTGAGATGGTTAGTTGTTCAGAGTGGGTGTGGTTTGATATGGTTAGTTGTTCACTGTGGGTGTGGTTTGAGATGGTTAGTTGTTCAGAGTGGGTGTGGTTTGAGATGGTTAGTTGTTCAGAGTGGGTGTGATTTGATATGGTTAGTTGGGCACTGGGTGTGGTTTGAGATGGTTAGTCGGTCAGTGGTGGGCGTGGTTTGAGATGGTTAGTTCGCTGTGGGCGCGGTTTGATATGGTTAGTTGTTCACTGTGGGTGTGGTTTGATATGGTTAGTTGTTCACTGTGGGTGTGGTTTGATATGGTTAGTTGTTCACTGTGGGTGTGGTCTGATATGGTTAGTTGTTCAGAGTGGGTGTGGTTTGAGATGGACTGTTGGTCAGTGGTGGGCGTGGTTTAATCTGGTCAGTGTTGGGTGTAGTTTGATCAGGTCAGGCGGTCAGCAGTGGGTGTGATTTGATTCAGTGAGTTGGTCGGTGTGTGTGATTTGACCTGGTTCGCTGGTCCATGGGGGTGTGTTTTGTTCTGGTCAGCTGGTCATCAGTGGGTGTGGTTTGATCTGATCAGGTGGTCACTGGTGGGTGTGGTTTGATCTGGTCAATTGGTCAGCAGTGGGATTGTTTTGGTCTGATCAGTAGGTGCATGGTGGATGTGGTTTGATCTGGTCAGTTGGTGAACAGTGGGTGTGATTTGATCTGGTGAGTTTGCCAGTGTCTGTGGTTTTGGTCAGTGTTGGATGTAGCTTGATCTGGTCAGCAGTGGCTGTGGATTGATCTGATCAGCAGAGGGTATGGTTTGATCTGGTCAGTTGGTCAATAGTGGTGTGATTTGATCTGGCTGCTTGGGTTGGTGGTGAGTGTGGTTTGTTATGATTGGTCAGCGGTGGGTGTTGCTTCCTTTGATAACTTCATTTCTCTGCTGATTTTCTCAGAGTTGTAATAAAAATAGAAAATTCCATAAGTACTCAACTGGGCGGGCAGTATCTGTGGTGAGAACCTTACCCCTATAGGTAAAAGATTCTTCACCTGAGTTTCACTCTCCACTGAGGGTGGCTGCCGGCCTTTTGGGCGTTTCTTCAATTTGTGAAATCCAGTTCTGTTCTCTGGGCTGGTTAGACCATTCATTCTGTGCAACACAGACGAGGGGCCTAGTGAATGTGGCAATTGGGGTCAGATTTGAGGTAGTGTGTTTGGGGTTAGGTGCAAGTTACGGTCAGATTACAGGTTAGATTTGTCGTTCACGTAGAGTTGGAGGTCACACTGGGTGTTGGTATCGAGGGTTATGGTCAAGGTAGGTTTGGAAATCAGGTTAGGATTGGGAGTCAGTGTTGAGCATGACGGTTGGGGTAGGGTTGGAGATCAGGTTTGGACCAGGGTTAGGTTGGGTGTCAGTGCTGATGTTGGGGGTTGAGGTAGTAGGGTTGGAGATCAGGGTTAGATTGGGCTAGGTTTGGAAGTCACAAAGGGAGTTGGGGTTGAGGTTGGGGAGTGATAGGTTAGGGTTGGGTTGGGAATTGGGGTCGTGAATATATTTGGAGATCACGGGTTTGGGTTGGGTTGGAGGTCAGGGTTGAGTTGGGGTGAGGTTCAAGGTCAGGTTGGGTGTCAGTGTTGCGGGTGGGGATAATGGTGGAGGTGGGGTTGGAGTTGAGGAGTTATGGACGAAGTAAAGGTTGAACAGACTGTCACAGCTGCAGCCGTCCTTGTCGTCTCCTTAGGGCTACTGAAGTTAGTCGCCTAACACATGATCCTGGAACAACTTATGATAGTTAGTCGAGACACTATTCCTTCACTTCTAAAAGATGATAAGACATCAGAGCAGAATGACCATACAAAGCATTGATAAATTACTGCCATTCCACTGTGGCTGATTTGTTATCCCTTCCAACCCAATTCTCCTGCCTTCTCCTTGTAACCTTTCGCACCCCGAATAATCAAGAGCCTATCAACCTCTGCATTAAAGATTCTTTTTTTTTAAGTTTAGAAATTCAGCACAGTAAGTCGTGCCTCCCAGTTACACCTATGTGACCAATGAAACTACTGACTCATACAAGTGTTAGACTGTGGGAGGAAACTGAGACACCAGAGGAAACCCGTATGGTCACGAGGAGAACGTACAAGCTCCTTGTGCAGTGATGGGAATTGAATCTCAGTCGATATCTGTGTTTTGATTACCCAGCCGAGCCCACATCCCACAGAGGCTGGCAGGGTTCTCCCAGATGGGAAGGACTGCACCAGCCCCCCACCCCGACGAGAAACACTCAATGTAAGGTAGTGTAATGACATCTATCTCCCTCAGAGATTTCTGTGATGAGCACTGAGGTTCTCCCCTGGGCTTCATACGTCCCAGCTCTAATGGAGGCTGTAACAGGGGGGATGAGGCTGCAGTCCAGCACTGCTCGGGGCGGGGTGGGGGGGTACGAGGCCGCAGTCCAGCACTGCTGGGGGGGAGTGTACGAGGCCGCAGTCCAGCATTGCTCGGGGGGGGGGGAGTGTATGAGGCCGCAGTCCAGCACTGCCCGGGGGGGGGGGGGGTATGAGGCTGCAGTCCAGCACTGCTCGGGGGGCGGGGGAGTGTACGAGGCCGCAGTCCAGCACTGCTCGGGGGGGGGGGGGAGTGTATGAGGCCGCAGTCCAGCACTGCTCGGGGGGGGGGGGTGTACGAGGCCGCAGTCCAGCACTGCCCGGGGAGGGGGTACGAGGCCGCAGTCCAGCACTGCTCGGGGGGGGGGGGAGTGTACGAGGCCGCAGTCCAGCACTGCTCGGGGGTGGGGGGAGTGTACGATGCCGCAGTCCAGCACTGCTCGGGGGGGGGGGGGGAGTGTATGAGGCCGCAGTCCAGCACTGCTCGGGGGGGGGGGGGGTGTACGAGGCCGCAGTCCAGCACTGCTCAACTGCACGATCATTGGGCAGGTGGTAAAGAGTTTGGGATTCCAACCACGTAATTACAGGATGAATGGGCCAGTTGGTGGGGCCGGTCTCCCTGACAAACCTGTTCCATTTCTCACTGCAGGATGCCCTGCGTGAGCTGATGAACAAGGCTTGCCGCTTTATTGCGTGGATATTCTGCAGCATGAGTCAGGCAGCAGTCGAGCACCACCGAGAAAAGGCCCAATGCCTCGACTGGAAGCCAGTGTAGCCACTGGTGTGTCTGCTGCCCACAAACGATGGGAAGGGAAGGGGGGGGGGAGGAGGAGGAAGAAGAGGGAAGGAATGAAAGATGAGAGGAGATGAGGGTGAGGAGGCAAATGAGGAGGGGAAGGGGAGGGATAGGAGGGGGATGATGGTGACGGTGGGGCAGAGGGACAGGAGGGAGAATGGGAAGGGAAGGATGCAGGGAACCCTCGTCCACGCACCAGCTGGAGGCTGGCTCTGTTTCACACCCACAACAGCCCAACTTCCTTACGCAAATACTTTCAGGACCTGGTTCAAGACCACAGATCAGGGCAGGGTTTGCCTTGTGGTGGCGTAACTGGGAGATAGCACTCACACCCCTAATGTGGACATACCTTGTGCTGTACGACCTAAGGGTATTTACAGAGTAGATTACAGGGCTTGTCTCACTTTCTCTGAGTGCACTTGATGGAGTCTGTACCATTCTACTGCAGGGACATTGGAGAACATGGCTGAAGTACAGACCAGTAACTGGCAACAGCACATTCTCAGTGCTGGTGTACAGCCGGCACATTCCTGACTCCTCCTGGTAGTGGGCATTCAGTTCTCCACTAGCAGCCAGGACGTGACAGGGGAGCTGGATTGGGAAAGGAGGGAGAGATCTGGGGAGTGGGAAACAGATGGGTGAATGAAAGGGTTAACATACGAGGCACATTTGATGTATATGGACCCGTACAACGGAGTTTGAAAGCAGGATCTCACTGGAACCTACCAAAGCCGGGATAAAGTGGACTGGAGAGGATGCTTCTCTTAGTACGAGAGTCTAGGTTCCGAGGGCACAGACTCAGAATAAAGGGACTTCCCCTTCAAACTGAGATAAGGAGAAATTCCTTAACCAGCAGGTGGTGAATCTGTGGAATTTGATGCTACAGCCAGCTGTGGAGGGTTTAGGTTCCTGATTGGTATGGGGGTGGTTAAGGGTTATAGCAGAAGGGATGACAATGAGGTTTAACAATAACTGAATGGCAGAGCAATCGACAGGCTGGATGACACGATTCTGCTCCTATTTCTGATGTTCTTATAAAGCTGGAGCATTATCTTGCTGCCCTGACTAATGAAGGCCGGTATCCCAGTATCATCTTGACATCCCTATTAACCCCTTATCACGTCTGTGTCACTAACACAGGGTCCAATCTTTTACAACCCTACAGTCAGACTCTGGCATGAAAGAATCCACATACAACAGTGAAGGGCACCTCCTGACATCTGAGCGTGGGCTCAGACAGTGCCTTCTCTCGGGGAGGCTGATTTAACACAGAAACTGGGCTCACACAGTGCCTTCTCTCGGGGAGGGTGATTTAACACAGAGACTGGGCTCACACAGTGCCTTCTCTTGGGGAGGCTGATTTAACACAGAGACTATGGTCAGACAGTGCCTTCTCTCGGGGAGGGTGACTTAACACAGAGACTGGGCTCAGACAGTGCCTTCTCTCGGGGAGGCTGATTTAACACAGAGACTATGGTCAGACAGTGCCTTCTCTCGGGGAGGCTGATTTAACACAGAGACTGGGCTCAGACAGTGCCTTCTCTCGGGGAGGCTGATTTAACACAGAGACTGGGCTCAGACAGTGCCTTCTCTCGGGGAGGGTGATTTAACACAGAGACTACGCTCAGACAGTGCCTTCTCTCGGGGAGGGTGATTTAACACAGAGACTGGGCTCAGACAGTGCCTTCTCTCGGGGAGGCTGATTTAACACAGAGACTGGGCTCAGACAGTGCCTTCTCTCGGGGAGGGTGATTTAACACAGAGACTACGCTCAGACAGTGCCTTCTCTCGGGGAGGGTGATTTAACACAGAGACTGGGCTCAGACAGTGCCTTCTCTCGGGGAGGCTGATTTAACACAGAGACTATGGTCAGACAGTGCCTTCTCTCGGGGAGGGTGATTTAACACAGAGACTGGGCTCAGACAGTGCCTTCTCTCGGGGAGGCTGATTTAACACAGAGACTATGGTCAGACAGTGCCTTCTCTCGGGGAGGGTGATTTAACACAGAGACTGGGCTCAGACAGTGCCTTCTCTCGGGGAGGCTGATTTAACACAGAGACTATGGTCAGACAGTGCCTTCTCTCGGGGAGGGTGATTTAACACAGAGACTGGGCTCAGACAGTGCCTTCTCTCGGGGAGGGTGATTTAACACAGAGACTGGGCTCACACAGTGCCTTCTCTCGGGGAGGGTGATTTAACACAGAGACTGGGCTCAGACAGTGCCTTCTCTCGGGGAGGCTGATTTAACACAGAGACTATGGTCAGACAGTGCCTTCTCTCAGGGAGGCTGATTTAACACAGAGACTGGGCTCAGACAGTGCCTTCTCTCGGGGCGGCTGATTTAACACAGAGACTGGGCTCAGACAGTGCCTTCTCTCGGGGAGGGTGATTTAACACAGAGACTGGGCTCACACAGTGCTTTCTCTCAGGGGGAGGGTGATTTAACACAGAGACTGGGCTCACACAGTGCTTTCTCTCAGGGGGAGGGTGATTTAACACAGAGACTGGGCTCACACAGTGCTTTCTCTCAGGGGGAGGGTGATTTAACACAGAGACTACGCTCAGACAGTGCTTTCTCTCGGGGGAGGGTGGTTTAACACAGAGACTATGCTCAGTGCTTTCTCTCAGGGGGAGGTTGTTTAACACCAGTGCCTGGGCTCTCACAGTACTTTCTCTCAGGGGGATATTGGAAGCCCACCTCAGTGATGCTTAAGTTCCTACACTAATATTTCAAAGAGTATGGAAGGTGCATGATATCCCAAGTCAGCAATCTTCTCTCAACACCCAAAAAGTAGCTTTCCATCATCCAATCATTACTCCATATTGGATTTTCCCATGTAAAACCCATTGCTTGTAGGATTTTGTACAGAGCACTGAGTACTCATGCTAGTCTGATGTGTTTGCGAGGGGCATACAGAAAGCATTTGCCAACAGTGGACTCCTTGCTCTTGCCTATTTCAATCTCTCACCTGGGGGAAACTACAAATCCCTTGCTCACAAAGCTGTGACCTCTGGTCAGACAGCACTCAGATTGGGCCATGAGACCCGAAGGCATAAGAGCAGATTAGGCCATTCGGCCCATTGAGTCTGCTCCACCATTTAATCACAGATGACTTACTATCCCTCTTAACCCCATTCTCCTGCTTCTCCCCATAACCTCTGACGCCCAGGTTAATCAAGAACCTATTAACCTCCACTTTAAATATACCGAATGACTTGGCCTCCACAGTAACCTGAGGCAAGAAATTCCACAGATCCACCAGCCTCTGGCTGAAGAAATTCTTCCTGATTTCTGTTTTAAAGGGACGTCCCTCTATTCCAGATGACTGGTTTGCACATGGCCACCTCTTGCTAAATAAATGTTCCTTCATGTGCAGGAGGACAGAATTTCAGGAATGTCAGTGAGCAATAAGCACAATCCCATTCATCCTGACTAAAGCAAGCAAGAATCTCTGATGTCTATTTTCCCCAATAATACATTAGACTCAGAGGTCCAATTCCAGCAAAATATTTTTTTTTCCAAGAATACGATCAGTTTGTACATGGCAAACCCAGGATACCTGCAAAAGGTTGACTCTGGGGGGCTTACCCCCCTCCCACCCAGCTCCTCACCCACCCCACCCCTCCCGAAGTTCCAGGCAGCAGCAGTCACTGTTGGACCAAGGAGCAGTGGGCATCGCTCTACCAGCTATAGCCAGCGGGGGGAGCCTTGTCATCCTTATTGCTCTCCAGGGAGAAGGGCGGGATCCGAACGTCCAGCTGTGAACCTCCAGGCCTCTCAAAACGAAACGTCCCCCTGGCAACAGAACAAAAGAAGCGGAGTAAATAATGTGATCCATGGCCAGTCCTTATCCACACAGTCAACTCCCCACTTAGTCAGTGTGTGAAAGGGTAAAAACAAGGACGTAATGCTGAGGCTTTATAAGGCAGGCTGCACTTGGAACAGTGTGAGCAGTTTTGGGCCCCTTATCTAAGATGTGCTGGCATGGGAGAGGGTCCGGAGGAGGTTCATGAGAATGCTGTCAGGAATGAAAGGGTGAGACTGTGAGGAATGTTTGCTGGCTCTGGAACTCGCTGAAATGAGGGGGCGGGGGTCTCTTTGAAAACTATAGGATATTAAAAGTCCAAGATAGAGTGCATGTGGAGAGGATGTTTCCTGTAGTGGGGGAAATCTATGACCAGAGGGCCACCCTCACAAATGGAGGGACATCCATTTAGAACAGAGGAATTTCTTTAGCAAGAGGCTGGTGAATCTGTGGAATTCATTTGCACAGACAGCTGTGGAGGCCAAGTCATTGGGTATATTTAAAGCAGAGGTTAACAGGTTCTTGATTAGTCAGGACGTCAAAGGTTAAGGGGAGAAGGCAAGAAAATTGAAGTTTTTGTTTTAGGGATAATAAATCAGTGACAATGGAATGGTGGAACAGACGCGATGGGCCAAATGGCCTAATTCTTCTCTGTGGGACAGCACCCTATCACCACGTGACTGAGACTCTGCAGGCAGCACCCCAGGGTACCTTCCTTCAGGTCGCACTCACGGCTCTCTCTGTGACTGCTCTCAGTTGTGGGTAGTTTGAGCTATTGCATCTCTCTACACACACACTGCCGAGGACCCCCAGCACCTGTAGTGAAACCTGTTGGCAGCAGAGTGCCTGTGTTGGGATTTACCTGCAGCTGGTTCTCCTTTTACCATTGCAGAGCATCTTCATGCACTTGCGCTCTGCAGGGTAAAACTGGGTGACCGTACACAAATATACTCACACCAAATAATGTAACAAGCTCTTCCTAGTCCAATGAGCCCATACGATCCAGATTACACTCATCTGACCAATTAACCGACCAACCCAAAACACAATGCTGGACATGCAGAGCAACACACACAATGTACTGGAGGAACTCAGCAGATCAGGCAGCATCTATGGAGAGAAACAAACAGTCTCCATTTTGGGCCAAGACCTTTCATCGGGACTTTTTCCCAGGATGTCAATGGTATTAATTATTTACCATTAATAAATGGTAAAATCCATTGGTATTAATAATGGTTATGTGGGGGCAGATATCGGAGGTAGTTTTGGATTGTGGAATGTACTGTCGGGGTGGTGGAGGAGGCAGATACATTACAGACATTTAAGAGGCTCTTAGATAGACACATGGATGATAGAAAAATGAAGGCTCTGTGGAAGGGAAAGGCTAGATTGATCTTGGGAGTAGGTTAAAGGGTCAGCATAACATTGTGGCTAAACGGCCTGTACCGTGCTGTATGTTCTAGGATCAGCTGTAGCTCGAGGACCCTTCCTAAGGGTAACCAGGGATGAACAATAACTGTTGGCTTTGCTGTCCATGTTTACACCAGGGAACAGTGGAAAACACGTCATCACTTTTACAGCGTTCCCTTTCCTGAAGTACAAGATGCAAACCTTCTAATTCAGAGATCATCTACAATAATCCAACAGCCGGACACACTACTTAGGACATGAGATGACAAGGGAGATAAGTAAACAATGGACTGGCATCAAGGTACCACAGAAGACAATGACATTCCTACAGCAGCACAGGGCTGTGTTCTAGGCTCTTGTCTGATCTAAACATGTACATACAAACTGTCGAACTAATGCTGTAAATACACCAATCATTACTGCATCATCAAATAAAGTTATTGACTCTGTCATGGACAGTCCCAAAGCTGGATGTGAAAGGAGGAGGGTTGAGCATGTAGCTAGTGAAAACCCAGAGCTACAGAAACACCAGAACTGCCTCTGGAGTTTCAACCCTGGAAGAGGAGGGGCATTTGAGAATGGGCTACATCTGGGGACAAATTGAAGTACAGAGGACGCTGGTAAGCTGCTGATGACAGTCTATGCCCCAGGAGGGATGATGGTCACAACCTCATTGGTACCATAACTCCACATTAAGAGGTACTGACCACGTGTAACAATATCATGAGCTTCTTTGTCAGTGAGGCAACTTTCTCAGCAAGTTTCCAACATCAAGATTACATTGGAAATTAAAGCTCTCACAAAAATGTCAATAGACTATTTGATATATTTAATACATGCTTCTAAAGAAATCTTTTCAGGAAGGGGTTCCATGCTAGCTGCTCGTCCTGTCTGCTCACGTCCACCTCTGGGAGTTTGGTTATCGCTCAATCTGACTGAACCCCTGAACCATTTTCAGCAGCCCACAGGATGGGAGGGGGAGCACAGGCCCATTCCCCAAAGTCTCTTGCTAGCTTAATACTTCTATCATTCAGTGAGAGACTGTGGTAACTACCTCGTGCTTAGGTTAAAGAGATGAATGGGCCTGGCAAGAACCCATTGGGAGAGTCATCATTCTTGCTTTCGAGGGAGAATGGTGGAATACGAACATCGAGGAGACTCCGGTTGGCGCTCTCAAAGCGATAGGAACCCCTGTGAAATGCAGAGACAAGGTCAGCCTCCGGAAATGGCCCCCGACAACTGATAATTTTCTGTGGAAACAAGGCTGAGGAAGCCGGAAGAAAGGGAAATAGCTGAGAATAAAGTCTACAGGGAATGTTCATTCTCAACTCCTCTGAAATGCTGGATACGTGGACCAGCTCATACTCACAAATCTCCTTCCAACCTAGATTTTCTCAGTACAATAATATAAGTACACCAGGCAGTTAACTCACACAAGTTTTAGCAAATGAGCATTAACACCGATCCTCGAGGAGATACAAGAGAATTAATTGCATCACATCCTCCGTGGAGACACAGAGCACCCCTGCATCTGAGTACAAAGTACACTTGGAGGCAGGACCCATCCCATGCCAGACCTCCAGTTCCAGCAAGCCTTCTGGAAGGAACAAGTGACTGGGTGACAGCGGCTCACCTCTGAGGGATGGTCTTTGAATGAGTGAGAGGCAAAGAGGTAGTTAGTGCCATGGCCCAAGAGCTGTGGGTAGGGAGTTGCTGAGGCACTAATTTTGGAAGTAATCCTCAGTATGCCTCAGAGTTGGTGAGATTTATAATGCCAGGAACAGTAATTCAACCCATCGTCTCTCTGCTGGCCTAGAGGGGACAGTAGGTTCCACCCACTTACTAACTCACAGGGGATAACCCAGCAGGTCGTGGCTCCATCATCCATCTCCCTTTGCCTGCCACGCTTCCTCCCTCTAGAACTGTGCCCCTGACCTCCCTGCAAAGGAACAGGAGCCACTCCTCCTCACCCTCCAGGAGCCCAAGTTTAGAACATCGGAACTAGGAGCTGGAATCAACCATCTGGCCCATTGAGCCTGCTCTGCCATACAATGTGCATGGCTGATCTGGGCATGGAGTCAGCTTCACCTACCTGCCCTTTCCCCATAACCCTGCGCCAACAGATTTCCAGAACTCTGGCACAGTGTTGAGCCCATGGAAATGTTCCAACACAACACAGTGTCTCAGGAGTAGCTCCGTCTCAGTCACACAACATACAAAACATCCTCTCCACAGTGTTGAGCCCATGGAAATGTTTCAACACAATACAGTGTCTCGGGGGCAGCTCAGACAACATAACAACGTCCTCTCCATGTACATCAGTCAGGACTTTACACATTTCAATCACACCCCTACTCACTCTTTTAAACTGCAGCAGATACAATAAACTTCCATGACAGGACAACCCAACCATCTTAGGTAATAAATAGTCCAGTAAATCTTCCTTCAATTGCTTCCATTACCATCTATCCCTAAACAAGGAGACAATATTGTCCACAGTATTCCGGGAAACGCTCTGTGGATCAACATTCAGAGCTTTGATTGTATTGCAATACAATGGCTTACACTCAGTGGCCACTTTATGAGGGATCTCCCGATCTGAACAACAACTGAACCTCCTGACCACGTCTGCATGCTTTTATGTTTTGAATTGCAGCCACATGATTGGCTGATTAGATATGTGCATTAATGAGCAAGTAAACAGGGGTACCTAATAAAGTGGCCACTGAGTGTGTGTGAGCAACACACAAAAAAATACAAATGCACGCATAAGTACATGGGATAACCCGGTAGGTCATGGCTCCATACGAGGGGTGACTGATAAGTTCGTGGCCTAAGGTAGAAGGAGGTGAGTTATTAACTTCAAAATAACGAGAGCTGTATAAATCATCTCCTTCTACTTTAAGCCATGAACTTATCAGTCACCCCTGCTGTGGGCACTTTCTGGAGGTCCAAGACACTGACTTCTACAAAGAAGGGATCCGTATGCTCCACGACCACTGGACTAAGTGCGTAAATGTAGGAGGGGACTACGTTGAAAAATAAATGTGCTAGGTTTTCTAAAATTGACTCCTTCTACCTTAGGCCACGAACTTATCAATCACCCCTCGTACTTCGTTCAACAATGAGAATATCCTGCAGCTGAATTTAAGGTTTATCTTATTTCTGAACATGGGGCCCCCTGACCCATGGATGGATTTATTCTAAGTGAGCAGAGTAGCGAGCTCAGCGGTGAATTCACAGAAAAGCGCCGCTCTGCTCAATGCTCCACATCAAACATAACAGCCGAGATTTCTCCCCCTGAACCCACTGACTGTGCTCCACAACAGACAGCTAACCTCACGGGGCTACCAACGGGCCTTACATCCAACTGCCACAGGTTCTCAGACTCTTTCTTGGAAGTGGTTAGATAGTGGAATTTGTCAGAGATGCAGTTAGGGGTAAGCAGAGAGAGAAAGGACTTGAAGGTTATAGAGTAACAGATGCAGAGCAATGGGAGCTGGTTTGTGAAAAGCAAGGCTCCTTGTCTCTCCTACCTTCAATCATTCCTCATTTTCAAAAACCAGTCAATTCTCTCCTTGCACACTGGCAGAATAATTCCATAGGACGTAAGAGTGGAATTGGGCTATTCAGTCCATCAAGTCTGCTCCACCATTCCATCATGGCTGATTTATTATCCCTCTCAACCCCACTCTCCTGTCTTCTCTCCGTAACCTTTGACTAATGAAGAATCTATCAACCTCTCCTTTAAATATACTCAATAACGGCTTCCACCACTGCCTGTGGCAATGAATTCCACAGATTCACCACCCTCTGGCTAAAGAAAATCCCCATCATCTTTGTTCTAAACAGATATCCCTTTATTTTGAGATTATGCCCTCTGGTTCTAGACACTCCCACCAAAGGAAACATCCTCTCCACATCTTCCATAGTTTTTAATAAGATCCCCCCTTCATTCTTCTAAACTCCAATGAATGCAGGTCCGAGATAATTCTGAGGAAGAATTGGCTGAAATCCATGAAGAGCTGGGAATAAATTCACCTGAGAGCACCGATCTAGTTAGTAATGAGAAGGCTGTGGAAATTAAACTGGAATATACCGGAAGCCCATCTTGCACATCGAAGATTAGAAGGTCAGGAAGGGAAGAGGCAGAACATAACTAATATTCCCTACACCTTGTATTGAGTACAAAAATCTCCAATAAAATTAGAGAACAGAATTTGAAGACACGCATTAAATCATTATGCATTAGGTGTGCTGACTGAAAGATGGCCACATTAGTAGGAGCCATTCACTACAACTAATCATGCTCCACTACAGATCTGGACTGGACGTGTCTAGCAACCTACAGGCAGTGCGCAGGCCCGATTCAGTAGGTTATCTGTGCATCAGCTTACAAGGTGTCAGTAGGGTTGACATCAGCTCTCTGTCAAAATTCTACTTCAGGAAGGAGGGGTGGATCAGGCAGAATCAAGCCACTGAAGGATGGGACCTGCTCTCAGGGTTCCATAAAGAGTCCGGCTCGAATTCGGAAGCTGAGGATCTCGGGGTTCTGGAGACAGGCGGATTGAGGGTCGCTATCACGACAGGAGACCCGGATGACATCGGGGGTGCTGAAATATCTACGGCTGTATGCCTGGAGACCTGGGATCTTTGCGATCTTCAGGCACAGAGCTCGAAAAAAGCGACGTTATGAACTTTTAACATCGTTAACCAGCGAGTTGTTTGTTATGTCTCCCCGCTCACTGGGAAAATGGAGACATCTCTTTCTCCCTTATTAGGGAGAGAGAGAAAGAACCTGAGATATGTGAAACATGAAGTCTTTGGGGTAACGGCAAGTCCGTGTCTTTGCTCACACTTGAGTGCTTGGCGGTGGTGCCGATGTTTTTTTGCCAGTGGGGGGTGGGGGGAGGGGGGGATTGTTGCTCGCTGCAGCTTATGTGTGGGGGGGGAGCTGGGGGGGGGTTCTTTGGGGTTCTAACATTTAACAATTGTTCATTCTTTGGGACACTCCACTGTTTTTGTGGATGGTTGTGAAGAAAAAGCATTTCAAGATGTATATTGTATACATTTCTCAGACATTAAATTGTACCTTTGAAAATTTCCTACCTTACACTATCTGGTGTATGTGCTCCAGACTCTCACAGTGTAGTAGTGCTCCCCACAGAACACCCCCGATGGTATATCCCCCACAGACCACCCCCGATGGTATATCCCCCACACACCACCCCGATGCTAGTTCCTCACAGACCACTCACGATGGTATTCCCCCCACACAACACCCCGATGCTAGTTCCCCACAGACCACTCACGATGGTATTCCCCCCACACACCACCCCAATGCTAGTTCCCCACAGACCACCCCCGATGCTAGTTCCCCACAGACCACCCCCGATGGTATATCCCCCACAGACCACCCCCAATGGTAGTTCCCCACAGACCACTCACGATGGTATATCCCCACAGACCACCCCCGATGCTAGTTCCCCACAGACCACCCCCGATGGTCTCCCCCCACGGACCACCCCCGATGGTATATCCCCCACGGACCACCCCCGATGGTATATCCCCCACAGACCATCCCCGATGCTAGTTCCCCACAGACCACTCACGATGGTATCCCCCCACAGACCACCCCCATGGTATTCCCCCACAGACCACCCCCGATGGTATCCCCCCCACAGACCACCCCCGATGGTCTCCCCCCACGGACCACCCCCGATGGTATATCCCCCACAGACCACCCCCGATGGTATCCCCCCACAGACCACCCCCGATGCAATCCCCCCAAAGACCACCCCCGATGGTATATACCCCACAGACCACCCACGATGCTAGTCCCCCACAGATCACCCCCGATGGTATCCCCCCACACACCACCCCAATGGTGTTCCCCCACAGACCACCCCCGATGGCCTTCCTCACAGACCACCCCCGATGGCCTTCCTCACAGACCACCCCCGATGGTGTTCCCTCACAGACCACCCCGATGGTATATCCCCCACAGACCACCCCGATGGTGTTCCCCCACAGACCACCCTCGATGGCCTTCCTCACAGACCACCCCCGATGGCCTTCCTCACAGACCACCCCCGATGGTGTTCCCCCACAGACCACCCCGATGGTATATCCCCCACAGACCACCCCGATGGTATATCCCCCACAGACCACCCCGATGTTATCCCCCACAGATCACCCCCGATGGTATATCCCCCACAGACCACTCCCGATGCTAGTCCCCCACAGACCACTCCCGATGGTATATCCCCCCACAGACCACCCCGATGGTATATCCCCCACAGACCACCCCCGATGTTATCCCCCCAGACCACCCCTGATGTATCCCCCACAGACCACCCCCGATGGTATATCCCCCACAGACCACCCCCGATGGTATATCCCCCACAGACCACCCCCGATGTATCCCCCACAGACCACCCCCGATGCTAGTCCCCCACAGACCACCCCGATGGTATATCCCCCCACAGACCACCCCCGATGGCCTTCCCCACAGACCATCCCCGATGGTGTTCCCCCACAGACCACCCCGATGGTATATCCCCCACAGACCACCCCCGATGGTGTTCCCCCACAGACCACCCCGATGGTATATCCCCCACAGACCACCCCCGATGCTAGTCTCCCACAGACCACTCCCGATGGTATATCCCCCACAGACCACCCCGATGGTATAACCCCCACAGACCACCACCGATGGTATAACCCCCACAGACCATCCCCGATGGTATAACCCCCACAGACCACCCCCGATGTTATCCCCCGCAGACCACCCCCGATGTTATATCCCCCGCAGACCACCCCTGATGTTATCCCCCCCCAGACCATCCCCGATGGTCTCCCTCCACAGACCATCCCCGATGGTCTCCCCCCACAGACCACCCCTGATGGTATAACGCCCACAGACCACCCCTGATATCCCCCCCACAGACCACTCCGATGGTATATCCCCCCACAGACCACCCCCGATGCTGTTCCCCCCACAGACCACCCCCGATGGTATCCCCCCACAGACCACCCCGATGGTATAACCCCCACAGACCACCCCGATGGTATATCCCCCCACAGACCACCCCCGATGTTATCCCCCGCAGACCACCCCCGATGTTATATCCCCCGCAGACCACCCCCGATGGTATATCCCCCACAGACCACCCCCGATGTTATCCCCCCACAGACCATCCCCGATGGCCTTCCCCACAGACCACCCCCGATGGTATCCCCCCACGGACCACCCCCGATGGTATCCCCCCCACAGACCACCCCTGATGGTATCCCCCCCACAAACCACCCCCGATGGCCTTCCCCACAGACCACCCTGATGGTATATCCCCCACAGACCACCCCCGATGCTAGTCTCCCACAGACCACTCCCGATGGTATATCCCCCACAGACCGTCACCCCCCGATGGTATTCCCCACAGATTGTCACCACCATGGCCTTCCTCCCCCAGCCATCCCCGATGGCCTTCCCCCACAGATTGTCACCCCCATGGCCTTCCTCCCCCAGACCGTCACCCCCGATGGCCTTCCCCCACAGACCGTCACCCCAATGGTATTCCCCCTCAAACCGTCACCCCCAATGGCATTCCCCTTTACACTGTCACCCTCTATAATGTTGCTCCTTAACTGTTACCCCCTGTGGCGTTCCCCCTTACACTGTCACTCCTATGGCATTCCCCCACCGTCTGTCATCCTTGATGGCACTCATCAAAAACCAACCTATCCAATCACAGTCAGCCCTGATGGTGTCCCCCACAAACTGTCACCACAGAGCGCCACCCATGAAGGTGACCACCAAGGACAGATTGTGACCCCCACAGTCTGCACCCCTGAACGGTGACCCCCACAGAGCATCACTCTGATGGAGCTCCCCACAGTGTGACCGTCACCCTAAATGATGCGCCCCCAAGTCTGACCATGACTCCCATAGACTGTCATCCTTCTGGGCCATTAACCCCGATGGTGCTCCCCAAAGGCCGTGACCCCCAATGGCGCTCCCACTAATTTACGGACTCACACAGCAGCAGCGATGCCCCACTGGTGTACAGCAGCTGGGACCTGGCTGATTTTTCCTATGTAATCCAAGAACTGTATGGCCCTAACTACAGGCATCTGGCTGAGAAGGGTAAAGGCGGAAAAGCAGAGAGCCCTGTGTATGTACGTCGGGAACTTTTGCAGACTAGCTGCCATGTTACACAGAGGACCTAATGTGTCTATGTGTGTACATTCAGACCAAGTCTATATCACAAACAAGAGAAAATCTGCAGATGCTGGAAATACAAGCAGCACACACAAAGTGCTGGAGGAACTCAGCAGGCCAAGCTGCATCTATGGAAAAAAAGTACAGTCGACAGTCTGGGCTGAGACCCTTGGGCAGGACTGGAGAAACAAGGATGGAGTAGATTCTGTACCAAATGGTTTCACTTTATAGACAGCAGGCAATGCAGTAGAAAACAGTGAAGTACGAGCTGACTCAACTGCAGTGATCGGCTTACTCACCACATGTGACCACTGGGGGCCTGCAGTGAGACGTGGCTGCTGTACTGAAAAGCAGGTTGCTCCTTTGATAGAACTGGCTCCTAAACAATGAGAGAGACAAAGGAAACACACTTAGAGAATGCTCATATCAGCGCTAGAATCCTTGCCCACATCGGAACGTTATCTAACTCCAGTTCACTGTAATAGTGGAAATACAATAATGAATACAGAACACATAGTGTTTCCAATGTCTGCTCTGCTTCATGTCCAGGAGAGATGCACTGGGGCAGCATGGTAGCATAGTTGTTAGCACAATGCTTCACAATTCCAGCAACCCAGGTTCAAATCCTGCCACTGCCTGTAAGGAGAAACCGTGGGGCTGAATTCCAGAACTGTGGGGTAATGTTACAGTTATCTAAAACCTTGGTTAGACCCCACTTGGAGTACTGTGTTCCATTCTGGTCACCTTACTACAGGATGTGGATACTATAGAAATAGAGTACAGGACATTTACAAGAATGTTGCCTGTATTGGAGAGCGTGCCTTATGAGAATAAGTTGAGTGAACTTGGCCGTTTCTCCTTAGAACAACAGAGGATAAGAGGTGACTTGACAGAGATGTATAAAATGATGAGAGACATTGATCGATTTGGATAGACAGAGACTTTTTCCCAGGACTGAAGTGGCAAACACGAGGGGGCATAGTTTTAAGGTGCTTAGAAGCAGGTACAGAGGGGATGTCAGGGGTAAGTTTTTCCACACACACAGAGTGGTGGGTGCGTGGAATGCACTGCTGGTGACGGTGGTGGAAGTGGATACAACTGGGTCTTTTAAGAGACTCTTAGATAGGTACATAGAGCTTAGAAAAATAGAGGTCTTTGCACTAGGGAAATTCTAGGCAGTTTCTAGAGCAGGTTACATGGTTGGCACAACTTTGTGGGCCGAAGGGCCAGTAATGTGCTGTAGATTTCTATGTTCTATGTTCTAAATTATTAAACTTAATATCCTTTTGCACCAATGTTTTCTGGAGAGCAAAAATATTTCATCGCATCTTTCCCCAGATGTTCTAAAATCCAACTGCCTTATAATCCAATTCAGCAACATGTCAAAAACTACTTATTTCGCTTCTCAAACCATTTTTGAACTGAAAACTCACATAAAATGTTGGAGGAACTCAGTAGGTCAGGTAGCATTTATGGAGTTGAACAGTTGACACTTTGGGAAGAGGGTCCTGACCACAAACAAGAGAAAATCTGCTGATGCTGGAAATCTGAGCAGTACACACAAAATGCTGGAGCAATTCAGCAAACAGGGCAGCATCTATGGAAAAGAGTATAGTTGACGTTTCGGGTCGAGAACCTTCAGCAGGACTGGAGAAAAAAGCTGAGGAGTAGATTGAAAATGTGGGGGGAGGGGAGAGAGAATCACAAGGTGATAGGTGAAACGGGGGGGAGGGGGAGGGGGAATGAAGTAAAGAACTAGGAAGTTGATTGGTGAAAGAGATACAGGACTAAATAAGGGGAATCTAATAGGAGAAGACATAAGGCCTTAGAAGAAAGAAAAAAAGGGGGGGGGGAGGAGCACCTGAGGGAAGCGATGGGCAGGCAAAGAGATAACGTGAGAGAAGGAAAAGGAGATGGGGAATGGGGTCCACACCAGAAGTTTGAGAAATCAACGTTCATGCCATCACATTGGAGGCTACCCAGATGGAATATAACGTGTCGTTCCTCCACTGAGTGTGGCCTTGTTGCCACAGTAGAGAAGGTGAAAGATAGATAGATTGACATATCAGAATGAGAATGGGAAGTAAAATTAAAGTGGGAGGCCTCTGGGAGATCTCATTTCTTCTGGTAGGTCTCCCAATCTGTACTGGGTCTCACCGATATACAGGAGGGCACAGCAGGAGCACAGGACACAGTATATGACTTGAAACCATACTGATACTTGCATTGAGAATATGAGTCAGATGTATTCTTACTGAGTTGGATGCCATGAATTGTGTTGTTTTTGTGTAGGTGCAGTGCAATCACATAAAATTCTTTTAAAAAAAGTAACAAGACAATCCTTGGGTTCGCAGACCATTCAGAAATTGGAATGAGACTGGTAAATAGATGGACTTCCGGTAGCGCTCATGGAGTGAAGTCGCGTTCTTGACTCGCTCCATTACCTCTGAGTTTTTTCTCTCTATGGTCAGCTATACTTTAATTAACCATTAAGGCATCAATTCTTACAATACTTTGAATTAAACTGAATTCTCCGACAATTGGATGATACTTAGATCTGCTATGTCTAAGAACGGGAAAAACGGCAAGGATGGTAAACCTCCGGTTAAACCGAAAGCTACGGATCTCCCCCCGACTGAATCACCGGTGACTTTGAAAGCGATATCGGAGTTAATTCAGAGGGAAATTTCAACCTCTGTTAGGGAGATGATTCGTACGGAAATTGCAGGCCCTGTTAAAGACCTGATTCATACGGAAATCTCAACTAATCTCCAGAAAATTGCCGATTCAATTGATAAGATGCAAACATTTATTGCGGAACATCAGTCGGCTATATCTGATCTTCAAAAATTCGCGCAACAAAGTGAGCTTAAGATGGGGAAAATCGAAGAAACAATTAATGTAATGAAGAAGAAACTTGACTTTTTGACTTTTAAAAACTCTGACTTGGAATCTAGAATGCGACGGCAGAATTTACGAATGATCGGGGTGAGGGAAGCTGTGGAATCTAACAACCCCATGAAATACTTTTCTCAACTTTTAAAAGATGCATTCCCTACTGTATTTCCTGACCAACCACCGCTTCTGGATCGTGTTCACAGAATCCCATCATACTCGTCTAGGTCAGATAGACCTAGGCATGTTATCTTACGTTTTCATTACTTTCAAGACAAGGAGAGACTGTTTCGATTCGCTCGATCTAAAGGTTTCATTGATTTTTCGGATCTTAAGTTCCGATTCGTGGAAGATTTCAGTAAACCAATCTGGGACCAACGGGTTCGTTACAGATCCGTGATGTCGGAATTCTATAAGATGGACTTAAGACCAGCGCTGCTGTACCCTGCACGTCTAAGGATTCGCATGTCAGATGGAGCCCTTCGTTTTTTTGATTCTCCATCGGATGCCCAGAGTTATCTGGATCAACTTTCATCTTCAACATCCTAATTGCCTTTTTTTAATTATCTCCGTTGATCGGAGGCTGTGAATTGGTTGGTTTTAACTTTTTCGTGCCCTATTTGGGCAGAAAAGTTTATTTTTGATTTCTTAATATGGTTGCTAAACTTTCTTTTTAACTGCGTCATTTCTTTCTTTTCCCAGGGGATTCTGGGTGGTTACTTCCTTTTTGTCATCTTACGTATTTCCTGTGTGGCCTTAAATTTTGTAGTTTTTTTAAAATTTTATTCTGTTTTGCTTTTTATAACCACTTTATGTCAATAATCTTATTTTTTCTTGTTGCTGTGTCTATTCATGGGTTTGAGGTTTATTGTGGTTTTTTTTTAATATATATTTTCCGGCTTTTGTTCTGTTCTGTGTGTATTTTAATTGAGCTACCTTTTTTTTTACTTTTTTACTGTTTTACAATTAGCTGATCCTTTTCATATTTATACCTTTTTTTTAGGGAGCGTATACCGGAAGTCATGGGGGTAGTTTTAGCGCTTGCTTCTTTCTGGCGGGTCTGCTTTAGATTTTGCCTTGGGGTCTTGGGGCGTGGGGTGGTGGGAGGGGCTTC
Source organism: Mobula hypostoma (assembly GCF_963921235.1). Taxonomy (NCBI): domain Eukaryota; kingdom Metazoa; phylum Chordata; class Chondrichthyes; order Myliobatiformes; family Myliobatidae; genus Mobula; species Mobula hypostoma. Next base: position 1,706,370 of record NC_086119.1, on the reverse strand, counting down.
ACGTTTTAGTTTGTTTCTCTTTGGGCTATATACATTATTGAAGTACTGGTTGCGTCCTTTTTCCCGGTATCTTTTGTATGTTCTGTTTCCTCTCCGGGTTTGTGGGTCGCGCCTATCGTCAATCCTCCTTGTTGTGGGTTGACTTTAGGATTTATAGAGTCTATTATTAATTTTGTCTCCTGGAATACTAACGGTCTTAATCATCCTATTAAAAGGAAAAAAGTTCTGGAAGGGATAACAATTTCATTCGAACTCCAATGCTAAGATTCGAGGCGTCTCTATTTTTATAGATTCCTCAGTTACTTTTATACAACAGGATATTATCTCTGATCCGAATGGTAGATTTTTATTGGTTAGTGGTTTACTATTTAATAAAAAAGTAGTTTTGGTTAATGTTTATGCTCCTAATATGGATTGTCCGGAATTTTATAAATCATTGTTTGATCAGTTTCCGAATTTGAACGAGTTTTCATTGATCTGGGGCGGAGATCTTAATACCTGTTTGTCTCCAGCTTTGGACCGTTCGGCTCCTTTACGGACTTTACCTAATAAATCTGCAAATCTGATTAATTTTTTCCTTTCTGATTCTGGGTCGACGGACATTTGGCGTTTTCTGCATCCTCAGGAAAAAGATTTTTCCTTCTTTTCACATGTTCATCATTCCTATTCAAGAATTGATTATTTTTTCATTGATTCTCGTCTTATTCCTTCAGTGATTAAATGTGATTATGATTCTATAACCATTTCGGATCATGCTCCACTTAAGCTTTCTATTAAAATTATGGCCAATATACCAAATAATAGACAATGGCGTTTTAATTCGCTGTTGCTTCAGGACTCGGACTTTGTTAATTTTATGAATGCACAGATTGAGCTTTTTTTTACAATTAACCATACAGAAGATATTTCGGTTAACACTCTTTGGGACACTTTTAAAGCCTATATTCGGGGTCAGATTATTTCGTATTCTGTTGCTTTGAGGAAGAAACAGAAGCAGGAGGAGATGGCAATTGTGGACAAGATTAAAGAAATTGATAAGAAGTATGTTATGGCTCCTTCTGAGGAGTTATACAAACAAAGAACTGAACTTCAAATGGAACACAGTTTACTACTCTCGTCCTCGATTGTAAACCAATTAAAGAAAACAAGAAGTGACTTTTATGTTCACAGTGACAAAATTGGCAAGCTGCTGGCTAATCAATTGAAATCTAATTATGTTAAATCTCAAATCAATCAGATTTATAACCAAAATGATCGATTGATACTGGATCATGTGGGGATTAATCAAACCTTTTGTGATTTTTATTCTTCTTTATATCAATCAGAGTCTCCTCGAGATTCTAAATATATGAATGATTTTTTAGATAAGTTAGACTTCCCTCAGATTTCACAGGATATGTCTTCTTTATTAGAAACTTCCATTACAATGGATGAGATTAAGAATGTTATTTTTTCTATGAATCTGGGGAAAGCTCCTGGCCCTGATGGGTTTACCGTTGAATTTTATAAATGTTTTGCTTCTTTATTGATTCCTTGGCTCTGTAGGGTTTTTGAGGCTTCTTTGAAACTTGGTAAACTTCCTGAATCTTTTAATAGAGCATCAATTTCTCTAATACTAAAGAAGGATAAAGACCCTGCTCAATGTGCATCTTATAGACCAATATCTTTATTAAATGTTGATTCTAAAGTTTTTTCTAAGTTATTAGCAAATAGACTAGAAAAAGTACTTCCTTCTATTATTTCGGAAGACCAAACGGGTTTTATTAAAGGTCGTTACTCTTTTTATAATATTCGTACATTGTTAAATATCGTTTATACTCCCTCACAAAATGTTCCTGAGTGTGTTATTTCTTTAGATGCCGAGAAAGCTTTTGATAGAGTAGAATGGCCTTATTTATTTAAGGTGCTTGAAATGTTTAATTTTAGCTTGAAATTTATATCCTGGATTAAACTGTTATATCACTCCCCTGTAGCCTCGGTTCGTACTAACTCTTTAAACTCACCTTTTTTTCCTCTCTTTCGTGGTACTCGACAAGGCTGTCCTCTTAGTCCCCTATTATTTGATATTGCATTAGAACCTCTTACAATTGCTATTCGAGAATCTTCAAATATTACTGGGATAACTCGGGGATTAAAGTCCCATAAATTATCACTCTATGCTGATGATTTACTTTTATATATTTCTAATCCTGAGAAATCCATTCCTGCTGTTTTAGAGTTATTAGCACAATTTGGTCTTTTCTCAGGTTATAAATTAAATCTTAGTAAGAGTGAACTTTTTCCGATTAATAAACATCTTCCCTTATATTATAAATTTCCATTTAAATTGATTAATAATTACTTTTCATATCTTGGGATTAAAATTACTTGTAAATACAAAGATTTATTTAAGACTAACTTTTTACCATTAATAGACCATATTACTCAACTTTCATCTAAATGGTTTCCCTTATATTTAACTTTGATTGGTCGTATTAATGCAGTTAAGATGTTTTTTTTGCCAAAATTTTTACATGTGTTTCAGGCATTACCAATTTTCGTTCCAAAATCTTTTTTTGATAAAGTTGACTCTAAAATTTCTTCATTTATTTGGCAGAATAAGAATCCGAGACTGGGTAAAATACATTTACAGAAAGCTAAGAGAGATGGAGGTTTAGCATTACCTAACTTTAGATTCTATTATTGGGCTATTAATATTCGACATATGAAATTTTGGTTACTTGACCAGGATATACTATCTATTCCTAAATGGGTAGCATTGGAATTACAATCTGTTCAGGGTTATACACTTGGTTCTATTTTAGGCTCCTCTCTCCCTTTTGATTCGAAACGTCTTAAGCAGGTCTCTAACCCGATAGTTAAATATGCTTTGCGCATTTGGTTTCAATTCAGAAAATTTTTTGATCTTAATCAATTCGGGTTAGCGATTCCTATTTTAGGTAACATATTTTTTCCTCCCTCTTTTACGGATCGCGCTTTTCAAACTTGGAAGACTAAGGGTATTTTACGGTTTTTGGATTTATTTTTAGATGGTTCCCTTATGTCTTTTGAACAATTATCTAATAAATATAACTTATCAAGAATACATTTTTTTAGATATTTACAAGTTAGAAATTTCCTAAGTACTATACTTTCTTCCTTTCCAATGCTTCCTCCTACATATATTTTAGATTCGATAATTAACCTTAATCCATGTCAGAAAGGTGCATCGGCTATGATTTATAATATTATTATGAAACTTAGGAAAGCTCCATTTGATAAGATTAGGGTAGATTGGGAACAGGAATTGGGGCTTACCATTTCTGTGGATGATTGGGGGCAGATTTTACAATTAGTTAATACTTCCTCTATTTGTGCTAAACATTCCCTAATTCAATTTAAAGTGGTTCATAGAGCACATATGTCCAAAGATAAGTTAGCGCGTTTTTACTCGCATATTAATCCTTTCTGTGATAGATGTTCGGGGCAGATAGCCTCTTTAACTCATATGTTTTGGTCTTGCCCTACTTTGGTAACTTTTTGGAGAGATATTTTCAATATTATTTCTAAGGTATTAAATATAGATATCTCTCCTCACCCTATTACTGCTATCTTTGGACTACCTAAAATTTCTAGTAATCTTTCCCCTTCAGCCCGTAGAATGATTGCATTTCTTACTTTAATGGCGAAAAGATGTATTTTACAACATTGGAAAGAGCTTAATGCTCCAACTACCTTTTTTTGGTTTTCTCAGACGATTTTATGTTTGAATTTGGAGAAAATTAGAAGTAACCTTTATGATTCTTCATTTAAATTTGAACAGATTTGGGGACTTTTTATTCGATATTTTCATTTAATGTAATATTTACCCTTTTTTTTTTCCACTGTTTTTAATGGAGGTCGGGATTGAGGACGTGATTTTAAGTTTAACTCTGTTTGGTTTCAAGTTAGCCCATTGCTTTGCCTTGCTTTTAGTTAGCTGCACGGTGGGTTTTTTTTTGGGGTTTTTTTTTTTCTTTTTTTTTCCATTGATATATATAAAATTTAGTACACTATTATGTTATCTTGGTTTCTTATGTTTAAATTACATTGTTTGTAGTATTTTTTTTGGTATTGATATCTTTTGGAATTTTATTATACTTTAACATTGTATTAATGTTTATATGGCTTACCTTTTTTGTATACTTACTCAATAAAAAGATTTAAAAAGAAAAAGAAAGAGACTGGTAAATAAATAAATTACTACAGCACAGAGCCAAGTGTTAAACCCCTTCAGGACTAAATTTCACATCTTCTTCACCCCTTAAGGCACAAAATATAATCCAATGGGGCTTGACATAGCGTACAACAATTTTGCCATAAAACAGATTTTGCTTTGTTTTAATTGTGTTATTTCCTGTCAAACTCTTGCATAATTTACATGTCATTGATGTTTTTCTTGTGAATGCTGCTGATCTGATGCGATGTGCCTGTGATGCTGCTGTTCGGAAGTATTTCATTGCAAACATGGACTTGCTAAACTCAACTTTGACCTTACTTACCTCTTGCATTGGGCTCTCCTGTAAGTGAAAATGTTTCCACATCTACCTTAGCAAACCCTTTCAGAACTATTTCTAATCAGGTCACTTTGCCGTTTGCAGCAAAGTGAGTGGTTGCAAGGCCCAAGGACAGAGGGCAGGTCTGACTGCTGACTCCTTGCTATCAAAGGGTAACCACTGTCTAGTGACAGCCTTGTGAAGTATCACCATTAACATTTTAATCCACCTTCCTGCTGAAGCAGAGTGTTTATTCACATTGACATTCTCTCAGGATGTCAAATAGCTATCATAGCTATTCACACCTGTTTGTGGCTCAAAACTCTGGTCTTTTCGGTTAGAAAATGCAACCAACACAATCCCACAGTGTAAAATGATGAAATATCTTGCTGTAAACATACACAAAATGGAGGAACTCTACAAGTCAGGCAGCATCTAAGGAGAGGAATAGACAGGTGATAAAAATAGTCTTACGTAAACCTTCAGATTCATTTTATTTATCACACATACATCGAAGCATAGCCAGTACAACCTAAGCGAGTGTTGTCATACATTCCAGCGCCAACATAACATGCCCACAGCAGAAAAACACAAAACACAACAGAACAACAGCAAAACAAGCTACCATTTAAAGTGTAAATCATAAACACAAGAGATTCTACAGATGCTAAAAATCCAGAGTAATAAACACAAAACGATGGAGGAATTCAGCAGGTCTGGCAGCATTTATAGAGGAATGAACAGTCGACATTTCGGGCTGAGATCCTTCATCCAGTCATAATGAGGAGTCTCAGTCCAAAACAATGACTCTATTCCACTCCATAGATGCTGCCTAACCTGTTGAGTTCCTCCAGTATTTTGTGTGTTACTCTAAATCACTGGGATTGCTGGAGGGTGAGATTGATGGAGGGCATCATCTTGTACTCACCCTGCCCACAACTCCTCTCCCTCGCACCGTCTCCAGCGTGCCAGAGAGGCTGAAGATGCGCCAGTGCCTTTCCCGAAGCTGTACCACTTCTGTGCCAAGGTTCTCCAGCCGAATACAGTACCGCCACTGTAAAGCAGGTCAGTCAGACACAAGTCAGCCAGTCAAATCAAACTTAATTCATTATCAAAGTACCTGTACATCTATAAGATAAGATATTGCAGCAGAATCAGCCCATTTGGCCCATCGAGTCTACTCCACCATTTCAACATGGCTGATCCAATTTTCTTCTCAGCCCCAATCTCCTGCCTTCTTCCCGTATCCCTTCATGCCCTGAAATATATCTCACCATAAACTACCTTGAGATTTGTTTGCTTGCAGATATTGACAGGAAAGTAAACAAATACAACAGAATTTAGGAAAAACTATACATAAATAAAGATTCACAAACAACCAATGTACAATAAGTAGAGTCCATGAACGTAAATCTATAGGTTGTGGAATCAGTTCATAGTTGAGGTGAGTGAAATTATCTATGCTGGTTCAGGAGCCTGATGTTTGAGGGGTTAATAACTGTCCCTAAACATGGTAGTGTGGTACCCAAGGCTCCTGTACTGAATGCCCGATGGTAGTAGCAAGAAAAGAGCCTAGATGGTGGGGGTCATTGATGATAGATGCTGCTTTCTTGTAACAGTGCTCCTTATAAACGTGCTTACAGGTGGGGAGGGCTTTGCCTGTGAAGGACTGGCTGTATCCACCAGCTTCTGTGGACCTCAATCAGGGCCTCAAAGTGAATCAGCAACCCAGGCTCCCTTGGATGGAGTGGGGTGGGGTGGGGTGGTGTGTGGGTGTGTGTGTGTGTGTGTGTGTGTGTGTGCGTGTGTGTGTGTGCGCGCGCACAGTTATGTACATACGTGCGTGTGTGCGCATAAGTGTAGGTGTGTCTGTGTGTTCTGTGTGCATTTAATATTCAGGATATTTTCCTAGGAAGAAAGTGTAATTGGAATCAGTGCTAGACGGGCCAGTCTAACATTGACTATTGAGCAAGTCTCCATCTGGGGAGGGGAGAGCAATGCAGCTGGACAAGGAGACGGGAAAACTGCAGGATTAATTACATTAGCTGGAGGCCATAGGACCCAGACAGTCTGTCAACAACAGGGGTGGTGCTCCCCATCGCCACTCGTCACCCTGGCCAAGCAGGGCCTCAGTCTGAGCGGCTGGACCATCCAATCCGTCCAGCCAGCAGCAGTCGTCACAGAGAGCCTCCGGAGTTCACCCCACACCAGACAGTGCAGCAATGAGGTCCCTGCAGAGCATCAGTTTGCATTAGTTCCAAGGCAGCACTGGGTCAGATCTCCCTATTAAGTACATGAGTACTGTACTTGACGCATATGAATGATAGAAAAATGGAGGGCTATGTAGGAAGAAAGGGTTAGATTGATTTTAGAACAGGTTAAAAGGATAGGTTAGCACAACATTGTGGGCTGAAGGGCCTGTACTGTATACACTGCAACAGGTTAGCATTCAGTGAGGTCGTGCCAATCAGACTTCAGGGGTGTACAGCTGCTGCATTCATAAAACACCAAATATGAGACCCAGGGGGACGGTGACATTGTACAGTAGAACATGAGCAGCAGGAACAGGAAGTGCTTTTCACTCTTCGGTCAAAACCATTTGGGTTTACTGTTTAACGTACTCTAAAGCCACAGGGGAGCCACATCCTCACTCAGTTCTCTTCCAGGTCAGACTCCCACCACAACATCTCTTCCTGTCATCTCCCTGTCCTTCCTCTCCTCTCTTCTTCCACCACTCTCACTACTTTCAATGGTCCCATGTTCCCAGCACCTCCAGAACATCCCGTTCTGTGTGGCTCCCCTTCCCAGTCACACACCATTTCATTTTCATTTCTAACTACAGATCTGTTTGGAGAATTAATCCTGTGAATAGATCACACATCTGTTTACCACAGATTGTTATGAAAACTGAGCAATACTTACCCAGTACACATGCGAATTCTGTGCTTCCTGCAATTAAACCAAGCATTGAAAGAATGAATTAATTTACTCATTTAGTCAGAGACACAGCGCAGTAATAGGCCGTTCCTAGCCAAAGAGCCCGTGCTGCTCACTTACACCCATGTGGCCAGCTAGGGATGGGCAATAAATGCCAGCTTAGCTGGCGATGCCCATATCCCATAAATGAATAAAAAAAATTAACCTATTAACTCACATGTCTTTGGACCATGGGAGGAAACCAGAGCACCTGGAGGAAACCCACATGGGCATGGGTTGAATGTACAAACTCCTTACTGATAGCAACAGAATTGAACAAGATTTGCTGGCGCTGTAATAGCATTACGCTGAGTGAACTGTTATGTTACGGGGCTGCCCCATTCTTTGGAATGAGGGTGGAAATCAGAGCCTGGGAGGAAACCACAAGATCACAGGGACAACAGAATGTACTAACTCCTTAGACAGCGGTGGTAATTGAACCCTGATTAGTGACTGCTGATGTTTAAAAGTGTGGTGCTAACCGTTACATAACCATGCAGCCCCAGTCTCTGGAAGGAGGGAGGAAACCAGAGCAGCCAGTGGAAACTCACACAGTCATCGGGAGAACTTACAACAGCAGAAAATGAACCATGAACCCGGGTCACTGGCACTGTAATCATGTTATGCTAACTGCTATGATACCGTGCCACCCGGTTGACAGGCAGGAATGATTAGATCTCTCTGTTAAAACTACAGCACTGGGAGCACCAAAATGAGTCAGCATTCTACAGGGCCGTAACAATCAGGCTACTGGGGTATACTTATCTCGACATGTCCGCAAGTGAAATATCTTGGAAGCCAGTTTGCAGCTTTTATACAGGATACTCACATAGAATAATGCCCCTCACTCAGCAACCTTCCCCATTTCACACCAGACCCTACTCTCAAAGGAACATCACAGCTCTCTGTATACGCTCAATGATGAGATGTAACATTCCTTGTGAGGTTTTTAGCTCAGCTGCTTGGGAACATCATGTCCACCAAGCAATATATTTAAAAAAAACAAAAGTGTGCAGAAACTATTTAAGGGGAGCACATTTCTGGAGCCAGTATGACTATCATTAAATATTCCTCCTTAACCTCGCTCTAGCACCAAAAAGACAAACTTCCTCCAGTCCTGGGTTAAACAGAGGATGTATGTATGTGCAGGATCTGCTCCAGGTACCATACTCCTGAAGAGTAAACCTGTCTATGTCCGTCAGCCCCACCACCTGAAAGGCAGTGCCTCCAAACACCCCAATACCAGCTGCTACAATGAGCCTCCACACATTTATACAGTAAAAAAAAATACATTGACAAGCAACATTTTAAACAGTCTCAAGCAGACAAGGAGAAATGAGGATAAAATGTTTCAGCAACATATTTCCTCGGCCTGAAATATCGACTCTTTATTCCTCTCCAAAGACATCAACTATTTTGTGTGTGTTACTCTGGATATCCAGCATTTGCAGAATCTCAGGTTTATATTTGCTGGCCTTTGTGCTTCACAAATTCCAGCCATTCCCTGCTACCAGCTCACCATGATCACACTTACTTTTAGGATTTTACTAAACAACCGGGTGACCCGTTGGGGCACCTTTTGAGAGAAAAGATAGCGCAGTATGATGTGATGTGCTTTGGAAATTAGAGAAGAACTCAGTGTATTAAAGAAGAAAGACATGCAGCAAGACAAATATTGCTCTTCCTCGTTTAACGAAGGACACTTTTTATGACCACATCTCTTGCAATAATTACTCTGTGCCGCATATTCTCAAGTTGATCTTTCCTTTTCTCCTCTGCCTCTTCCTCTCTCCTCCTTCTCTGCCTGATTTTGTCATTCTGGCGACGCACAGCCCTTTCATCCTTCATCTCTTCTACCATTTGTTTTTCCTCTCTGATCCTGGAGTTGTGCGGCCCTGGCCTGATTGGATTCTTGTTCTCTCCTCCGTCTGTGCCTATTGTCATTTTGGAGACATGCATGCCTGTCCTCCTCTGTCTCGTCTTCTCTCATCCTTTTTGTCCTGACTCTCTGATCCTGGAGCCATGCGGCCCTGGCCTCATCTGTTTGTTCTTTCCCTCTCCTTGCCGCTTCCCGACGACGTTTGGAATCACCTCTTGACCATAATGTCCCCCTTCTCTTTTCACGCGGCATAATTAGGCTATCCATATATTTTTACCCTAATGCTGGATAGAAGATTCGAAGCAGTAACACCAAAGCCTCCAAGATGCTGTTGCTTCTTGATGATGTGGTTGGTGCTCTGCTAAATGGACATGATAGCCCTGCCCTTTTGCTGCGGTTGGTGCGGCTGCTGTGAGCATCGTCAGGCGCTGCTGAGGCTGGCCGTGCGCATGCATCGGGCTGTGGCGTCCCAATTTCCATGATGGCCGATCGGGTCTCGGGTGAAAGACAGCCTGTTGATTTTTGGTGAATGAGCAATCTTATATGAATATATAACCCTGAACTTTGCCTGCATTCTGTAAGTTAGCGGATTTTAATTCCATTTAGGCAGAAAAAGTGCCGCTGTAATGCACGGTTTGTGCTAATTGAAGGTCACAAACAGACAGAGCATGAGAGTTTTATATATATATAGATATTCACTACATCACCTTCCAGTCACTCATACCCACCCACTCCATCTACTATGTCACCCTCCACTACATCACTTACCCCGGTCCAGAGCTGTGCTGTCACCATGCTCTGTCCCCATTGGTGGCAGAGTCTCTGATCTATTTATTTATTTAAAGATACGGCACGGTAATAGGGTCTTCTGGCAATCTTTCAGAGAACACCTATCCCTCTTCTTCACATCTCTCAAGCACTTTTTTGGAGTAATCACAGCTAACCCTCCTGCATAATTCAGCTCATCTTCCCCAACCCACCTCCTCAGTGAACTGACTGAGCCCTCTCCAACTCTTCTAGTGCCTCCTCACCTACCTCAGAGAGTGCAGGCTCTCCCCAAAATCCTCTTACTCTTGCCCAGTCCACCCTCACCTACCTCAGCTCTTTCACTGGAAGATAAGAAACCATGTGCTGGAGTGATACTAAACCACAAATTGCAAAGTATGAAATTAAACTCAACAGTATGTTTCCTGACTTTGCATGTTCAGTAAAGGTCGCACAGCCTTACCCGCATGCCCATACAGAAGGGTATAACTGTGACCCTTACCCCCATGCCCATGTAGAAGGGTATAACTGTGACCCTTACCTGCATACCCATGTAGAAGGGTGTAACTGTGACCCTTACCCGCATGCCCATGTAGAAGGGTGTAATTGTGACCCTTACCCGCATGCCCATGTAGAAGGGTGTAATTGTGACCCTTACCCGCATGCCCATGTAGAAGGGTGTAATTGTGACCCTTACCCGCATGCCCATGTAGAAGGGTATAACTGTGACTCGAATGTTCTCGGTTGTTTCTCGATGAACATCAGATAATTCCAGCCAGGGATGGTTCTTCTCCTGCCATGCACGCAATGTGTCTCTGGCTACAAATGGCAGAGCTGGGGGTGGGGGTTGAGGATTAAATAATGCTTAATCAAAAATTCACTCCTTCAGGACAAACACACTGGAAATGATTGTACAAACTCATTTCATCCAGAAAGTTAAGTGTATGCCAACTTTCTCACCATTGCTCTTACAAGAACCAACACTGCATGAAGCAGAGCTCCATTGTAAAGTCACCAAAGAATGACAAATTTCAACAGATATACCATGGAGAGCATTCTAACCAGTTGCATCACCACCTGGTATGGAAGGGTTACTGCACATGATCAGAAAAAACCTGCAGAGGACTGCAAACTCAGCCAGTTCCATCACAGACACTCGCCTCCCCACCAGAGGACATCTTCAAAAGGTGATGCCTGAAGAAGGCAGCATCCATCATGCAGGACCCTGACCATTTGGGACGTGCCCTCTTCTCACTGTTATCATCAGGGAAGAGGTACAGGAGCCTGAAGACACACACTACAACATCTTAGGAAAAGATTCTTCCCCTCTGCCATCAGCTTTCTGAACAAACAATGAACCCATGTACAATACCTCAATTCTGCTTTCTTTTTCCACAACATATTTGTCTTTTATATTTCTTATAAGTTACAATTTTCTTGAAACAACACATTTTGTGACATTTGTCAGTAATATTAAACCTGATTGTGATGCAACTGGTTAGTTCATTCACACAAGTACCCACCCACCCACACACCCTCAGCCGTCAGACAACTGGTACCCACCCACCCACACACCCTCAGCCGTCAGACAACTGGTACCCACCCACCCACACACCCTCAGCCGTCAGACAACTGGTACCCACCTACCCACACACCCTCCTAAGAAAGGATGTGCTAACATTGAAAGGGTTCAAAGGAGGTTCACGCAAATTATTCTGGGATTGAAAGGCTTATCATATGAGGAGCATTTGTTGGTTCTGGGTCTCTACTCACTGAAATCCAGAAGAATGAGGGGAATATCATTGAAACCCATTCAATGTTGAAAGGCCTCTACAGAGTGGATGTGGAGAGGATGTTTCCTATATTGGGGAAGTCTAAGACCAGAGGACACAGCCTCAGAACAGAGATGAGGAAGAATTTCTTTAGCTAGAGAGTGGTGAATCTGTAGAATTCAATGCCGCATACAGCTGTGGAGACCAAGTCATTGATTATATGTAACACAGAAGTTGAGGGCTTCTTGATCAGTCAGGGCATGAAGGGTTATGGGGAGAAGGCAGGAGACTGGGGCTGAGAGGGAAATGGATCAGCCATGATGAAATGGCAGAGCAGACTCAGTGGTGTGGCCATCAAACTTTACAACTCCTCCCTTGGAGGGTCAGACACCCTGAGCCAGTAGGCTGGTCCTGGACTAATTTCCTGGTGTAATTTACATATTATTATTTAATTATTTATGGTGCAACTGTAATGAAAATCAGTTTCCCTCGGGATCAATAAAGTATGACTATGACTATGACGATAATACTGCTCCTATATCTTATGGTACCTGGCACCGTCAAGCATCAAGTAACTGGGCTATATGGAACATCACACTTAAACCCAATCCTGTACATGACTCATTTGGGATCTGGCCTGTTTTACCCCATTAGTTCACACTGCTAATGTGAATGAAGGGAGCATTAGGTTGACTGGCCTATGTGGCAGGAGCTTGTCCAAGATCAAACCTAGGCCCACAATATTTCTATGGGCCATCAGTAAATCCTTCAAGGTGACTAATTGTGAGGTGTACAGTTCATCTCACCAAATGGATGAGATTCATGGATTTGAATGACAAAGGATCTGCAATCTGAACAAAGCAGAACCAGCTCACTTTCAGTCTTCCTCCCACATTGTCTATTATTACAGCCCTGCTTTGCTTCAATCTTTTCCTCACAGTCATACAAAGGCAATACAAATCAACCTGAGTCATCTTGAAAACAGAGAAACTTGCAGCTTAACACTGCAAAGCTGACTCATGCCTGCACACAGTACAAACTTTAACCAACCTTTTGCCGAGTCATATGAGAGAAATCTATCGAACAACTCGTGCTGGATGGGACTTTTATCCGACGAACTGTAAGGCAGGATGTCCTCATGGCTCACATAGTCCAAACCTAACACAAGGCAAAAGTTCACATCAAAAGGCCTGTAAGTCTTGACAGCAAGAGTTATCATGTAGTAGCGAATCTGTGGGATTCATTGTTGCCGACAGCTAGAGTATATTGGGTATACTTAAAGCAGAAGTTGATAGGTTACTGATTAGTAAGGGTGTCAATGGTTATGGGGTTGAGGAAGATAATAAATCAGCCATTTTTGAATGGGGTGAATGGCCTAATTCTGCTCCTGTGTCTTATGGGCTTCAATTGTGGGAAAAATGGTATCTATAGCTCCGGGCAGAATCACTCACTTGCCACATAACTGTGCACATGAACTAGAAACTTTACACCCACCAATTCAATTTACAGCCCACCCACCCCTGTAACAAATTACTGTACATAAAATTTCATATAACACACCACAGGGTAATTCAGGAAATTTGATGCTAAAGCACAAAGAGTAGTGATAAAACACTAGCCAAAGATATTGTACAATTTACAGGAAATAGTGATGGATTCATACTTATATAAAATAGAAACAGGCAAACAAATGATCCAGACATTGGCCGCGTAGTTGGCAGTGAGGAGGGAAGATCAATAGTCAGCTCAGTTGTACAGTTCAGCCTGAAGAAGTGAACATTATACACTAGAGAGGTGCTTCAAAACAAGGGAATGTACAATAAATGAAGCTACTGGGGGATGTGTGGAAACAGGGCACTTAGAATACATGTTCACTTTCACAAAGGGAGAGATGTGGGTGAAAGGGCACATGGGGTGAGGTACGGGAGATAGGAATATGTCCATATCCATAAAGGGGAGAGGAGAAGTGGGTAAAATGGCACATGAAGTGAGACACAGGAGACAGGAACAGAAGATTGTTGTGCCACATATTGTTGTGGTTCCATATTGCAAGGATGCTACACTTCGGTTCTATAGGGTACAGTGTACAGGTTTCCCCCGCTATCTGAAAGTCGAGCGTTCCTGTGAAACCTTCGTAAGCTGAAATGGCGTAAAGTGAAGAAGCAATTACCATTAATTTATATGGGAAAATTTTTTGAGCGTTCCCAGACCCAAAAAAACCTACCGAATCCTACCAAAAATCGGCACATACACACATGCGCACGCACCTGCCCGCACAAGGCTTCACGGTCATGGTAGTCTTTCTCAGGGTAAACACAAGTTTAAAGTGGGCGCCTTTTTCGTAAAAGCAAAAATCCTCTTCGGATTTCTTTCAGTTAGTGAAAACAGGTACTAATGTAGGTCTTTCCTAAAAGCAAAATGGCGTAAAGCGAACTTTCATAAAGCGGGGAACACCGGTAGGTTCCTAAGGATGGTATTAGCACTGGAATACGGCAACTGGGTGGAGAAACTGGATTGCTGGGGTACTTTCCTTCGGAGCAGGAAGTAACTGAAGGAAGATTCACCTGAGATAGAGAGGGAGGAAAACCTGTATCCAATAGCAGAAGAATCAAAAAATATGGGGAACCACAGATTTAAATTGATCAGTGGAAAGAGAGACAAAGAAAGGGAATCTGGAATTCATGACTGAAAAGGTGAAAGACGGAAACCCTCATCATACTTACATAGTTGAATATGCACGCAATCCCCATATACACACATTGGGAGGAAGTATTAGGTTGGGTATAGTCCTTTTGAACAATCAGTCGAAATAGCCCCCTTCTTAGGTGTAACTTTCCTACTATTCCACAACTGTTCATTTACTTTCCAAAGACAGACAGAGAGAGGCTTGGATGAGTTAAAGGGGAGTAATGCACCACAGGATATCCGACATGCAGAACTTGCTAAAGGAGAACTGGGTAACTGCAATACTGCTCAATGTCAGGAAGTGGTGGCTATTGTTTGGCATAATTATTATTTGTTGCAACAACTTGTCTGTGCTCTATCTAGATCTAGCTGCAGTAGACATGTGCATTCCTTTCGCTCTGAGGACTAGTGAATGGAACTGTGAACAATGACCAGCATCCTCACTTTTGACCTTACAATGGAAAGACTGGCGTGGATGACTCATTTGGAGAGGTCGGGCTTTAGACACTGCCCCAAGGTAGTCCTGTGGCAAGTAGAATCCTGGACAATGTCCATTATCAGGGCTTTCACTCACAACTGGCATGATGTGGTCACCACAATGTCCATGTGCTCACACAGTCTATCCTTGCGGTTTTCCTCTCAATATCCTGGGCATTTTAACTAACCATAGCAACCTGACTGATTTTAGCAAACAAAAGCACGGACTCTTGCCTTAAGAATAGACCGAGGTTCAAACCACTCACCTGGAATAGCATAAAGGGCTCTGCTGTCATCGTGGTTAGCAAGAAAAGTCACGGCTTCAGTCTGTGACCTCTGAGACTGAAATAGAAACACGGCAGTTACATGTTGGGACACAACAGTAAACTAGCAATGGTCAACCTTTAGATCATTAATACACCATTTGCAGCATTTAAGGCACAGATTCTCAGCAGGAAAACTGGCTCAGGGAGAGGGAGAGAGGGGGAGGAGGAGGAGGGGAGGAGGGGGAGGAGGAAGAAGGAGGAGGAGGAGGAGGAGGAGGAGGAGGAGGAGGAGGAGGAGGAGGAGGAGGAGGAGGAGGAGGAGGAGGAGGAGGAGGAGGAGGAGGAGGAGGAGGATGATGATGATGATGATGATGATGATGATGATGATGCAAGGGAGCCGGCTGGATTCAAACTCGGGAGCCTTTGCTCCGAAGTCCGGCGCTCATGCCACCAACCGGCACATGAAGAGAAAGCATGCATTAAATTAAAGGGTATTGTGTATTTAATATACCAGTAACATTCGTGTAATATTGTAAATATATTGTTTGATTAAGTATTCTTTGGTGTTTAAATAATTCATTATGGTTATATGTATGAAATATGTGAATTGCAGATGTTAAATGCTTAAAGTAAAAATGAAGGTAGACTAACATTTCTGGTTCGCTTGTTTTCTTTTCAATTAGCTTTTACGTTTTTGCGTTACAAAACATAAGAATGATTATGAGGTATTTTAAAAACAAACCTGAGATGACCACCTGCCTGTTGAAGTGCAGCAAGACATTAGTTAAAAAAAACACGCAGCAAGCAATGATCAAGTTAAAAAAAAGCAAAATACAGTTTTATTTTCTTCAGATCAGCATGTTTTCTTTGCAAAAGGAAAGAGTACAGAGTTTAAAAAAGGCAGAAAATGGAAGAATTCATAGGTTCATGAACAGTGAGTACTGGGTGATAATGACTTTAAAAAAAGCAGGAACAGCGGGCTACATTGGAAACACTGATATGTTTGATTGCTCAATGGACAACCGGCTCATGTATACTGAGCTAATTGAGAAGTATTTTGAAGCAAATGAAATAGCCAATGAGAAACAAGTGCCAGTTTTGCTGCGTATATTGGGTTTAAAGTAATATAGTTTGTTTAAAAATTTAATTGTTCCAACCAAACCAGCTGAAAGGAGCTTTGCTGATATTGTGAATTTAATGCAGGGGCATTTAGAACAAAAAACATTGTTGATTGCAGAATTCTTTAGGTTTCATAGTGGAATTAAAAGGGAGGGGAGTGCCTTTCAGTGTACATGGCTGAATTGAAGAAGCTGTCTAAGCATTGTTAGTTCGGGAATGCTCTGCCACAGTCTGCGCTGGAGGCCAAGTCTGTGGGTATATTTAAGGTGGAAGTTGATCGTTTCTGATCTGTCAGGGCATCAAAGGATGTGGCAAGAAGGCAGGTGAACAGGGTTGAGTGGGATCCGGGATCAGCCATGACGTAATGGTGGAACAGGCTCGATGGGTTGAATGGCCTAATTCTGCTCCTACAGCTTATGGTCTTATTTCTCACTCTTGTGGGATAACATCTTTCCTTAGTATATTCTGTCTTCAAATTGGACCTACCAAAATGAACCATTTCACACATATATTGGTTGAACTTGGTTACCATTGAAGATAAGGGGTGCTTAGGAATGTGTGTCATCCAAGAAGGATAGTGGAACTGGGAGAAGGTTCCAGAGAACACTGGGAGGAGGGGTTTTGTAAGGAGCATGAAAGTTAGTCTTGGTCTTTGTTTGGCGACAGATGAAGAGAGAAGACGCTGGAGAGAACCGGTGGGGACCGTGACTCAACGGAGAACGGAGCCAAGGTGGGGAAGTCTACTGGGGATCGGTGAATATGACTTTAGGGAGATTTGAGCTCCAACCTGTGCACATTTGACTATTTAATTATACTGGGTCCTTTTTCTACTAACTCTTCAGTTAAGTTAATATTCATAAATAGATTCTTTTAGTTTTATGCAATGTATGATCTGTTATTTCCTGCCAAGAGCTGTAACAGGGCAGCAAATCACACAGCATTCATACAAACCGGGGCTTGGGTGGGCGAGACATGCCAATTTCACAGATTTGGTGGTACTGGAGTGTGTATACCCTAGACGTATGAGGCCAGAAAAAGGTGGGTTTCTCGGCACTGAGTCAGGAGACTGCCAGCGAGGGCTAACAAGCCATTTCCTGAGATGCCCGAGAAGAAAGGGGGTGCCCTCTTGCTCATCAACACATCATATTCCAGAAATAGCTTTGTAACTACAGCACATTTCTGCCGACAGGTGAGGCCCACCGTTACCCCAGCAATGTTCACACTTACTATATGAGGACAGTCCCTGGTGTCAATCAACACCTGGTAGTAGGTATGTGTTTTGCCTTTGACCTCTTTGGAACCTTGGGTCTCTGAACTGTCTGTTTTACTGCAAGTAAGTGAAAGAAAATGTATTAAATTCATATCCAGAACCTGGCAAGAAATATAAATTTTAAAAACTGCAGATGCTGGAAATCTGAAATAAAAATAGACAACTGTTCTGATGAACAGTTCTTGATCATAATTGTTAACGGTTGCTTTCCCTACAGACACTGCCTGA
This sequence comes from Mobula hypostoma, assembly GCF_963921235.1. NCBI lineage: Eukaryota > Metazoa > Chordata > Chondrichthyes > Myliobatiformes > Myliobatidae > Mobula > Mobula hypostoma. The sequence continues at coordinate 1,688,419 of NC_086119.1, read as the reverse complement.
CTGACTAATTAAGTGAAATAAAGTACAGTAAATAAATGGACTATCATTTTTTCAACTTGTATTTATTGATGCAGGCAAAGATGACTTAGTTTCACATTATGGAAAATAATGATAGACCATTTTCTCTGAACAAAAGCCCACAACCCCCATAACTCAAGGGTCAACTGTACTCAACTCTCAAATACCACAATGTCATCTGCAGCACCACTGAGATGCAGAAAACATCTGTCCATCCCTGAGTTGAGGCTGGGAAACAGCAAAAACCCATTGTATTCACGGGGAAAAAAATTAGAAGTGAAACAGTCTCTTGGAGTTGCTGAAACAACAGTTCTGTTCACTGAAGGAATGCAGACACCAGGACCCCAGCAATGCAGCATAGCACTGTTATGCAGCTCCAGTGACACGGGTTCAAAGTTCAGTTAATTTATTATCAAAGTACATACATGTCACCATATACAACCCTTGCAGGGATACTCAATAAATCCAATAACTATATTAAAATCAATCCTGACTTCCGGTGCTTCTGTGTGTAGCTTTCACATTCTATGTTCAATTTCAATAATAGAATTGAAAAGCAAAATCCAATGAGATATTTTAAGTATACTACGGGAAAAAGAGTAACTAGAGAGAGAACAGCAAACCTCAAAGACCAAAAAGGACATTTTTGTGTGGAGCCGTAGGATATGGGCAAGGTCCGTATTGAATATTTCTCCTTTGTTTTTACCATGGAGAAAGACATAGAGACTTTAGAACTAGTAAAACTAAGTGTGGAGGTCTTGGGATAGTTCACACTAAAGTAGTGGATACTATGTGAGGCTAGGGAAGAAACTGCAGGAGCCCTGGTGGCGATACTTGCATCGTCATTAGCAATGGGTGAGGTGCCAGCAGACTGCAGGATAACAGATGCTCTTTGAGCCATGAAGTGTGGCAAATAAAAGCCTGGGAACTATAGGCCAGTATGTCTAACATCTGTGGTAGCTAAGTTATTGGAGAGGATTCTGAAGGATAAGATGTACACACATCTGGAAAGACAAGGGTCGATTAGGGGTAGACAGCATGGCTTTCTGAGTGGGAGATCATGCCTTATGAACTTAATTGAGTTTTTTGGTTGTGTAACCAAGACGGTTGATGAGGACAGGTAATAAATGTGGTTTATATGGACTGCAGTAAGGCCTTTGATAAGATTCCACATGGTGGGCTGCTCTAGAAGGTTACATCACATGGAATCCAGCAATACGTGACTGGATCGATGGTAGGATACAGACACTGATGATGGGAGGCTGCTTTTCGGTCTGGAGGTTCATGACTACCAGTATTCCCTACATACCTATGCTGGGCCCATTGCTGTTTGTCATCTCTATTGATGATTTCCATAGGAATGTACAAGGCAGTAAGTTTGCAGATGACATTAAAGTAGATGGTATAGCGGACATTTGGCTGGTGGGGTGGAGGAATGTCACTACCAAAGGAGGTGTAAGACACTCCTTCCCAACGTGAGCCTGCAGGTCACCCTTGGGCAAGGAGTAGCACCTGTTTAGTGCCCCCCCGGACCAGGGTCATGTGAAGCCATGGGAGCAGGTAGGAGATGGTTGAATGAGCAGCTGATGCATATCACGTCCTGGTTATGTGAACACTGATGACAGACAGACAATCGCTGAAGGGTATTGATATTGGCTGAGATCACCCATCTTGTAAAGACACTACCCAGAAGGCAATGGCAAACCATCTCGATAGAAAACTTTGCCAAGAACAATCATGATCATGGAAAGACCATGACTGCCCATGTCATACAACATCAAAGGTACATTTAATGTCAGAAAAATGTATACAATATACATACTGAAATTCTTTTTCTTCGCAACCATCCATGAAAACAGAGGAGTGGCCGAACAAATGAATGACAGTTAAATGTTAGAACCCCAAAGCCCTCCTCCAGCTCCCCCTCCCACATGCACGCAGTAGCAAAGCAATGATTTCCCCTCTCCCACCAGCAAAAAAAGTATTGGCGCCCCCTCCACCAAAGCATCGATAAAGACACCAGACTTGCAGTACCCCAAAGACTACTCGTTTACCCCGTAATTCGACATACCACAAGCTGTCTCTCTCTGTAATAAGTCAAAAAGAGTTGTCTCTGTTTCACAGCGAGAGGGGAGACATAACAAACAACTTGCTGATTTACGGTATTAAAAATCCGCTGCATTGCTTTTTCCAAGCTGTGCGCCCAGAGAACTCGGGTCTCTGGGCACGCAGCCAGAGATCTGGCACATAATGAATGAACAGCGGTGAACAGAAGTTTATTAAAAATGACAGGAGCATCTCGATCAGCTGAGTAAGCAGAATTTAACTCAGATGAGGGCAAGTTGTTGGATTTTAGGAAGACAAACGAGGATAGGAACAACAGGGCCCTGGGAATAGTTGTAGAACAGGGAAATTGGGGACTGAGTGCAGTCACAAATGGACAGGGTGGTGAAGGTGCTTTTGGCATGCTGGTCCCCATCAGTTAGATCAAGGAGTATAAAGGTTGCGAGGTCATGGTGCAGTTGAACAGGTCACTGTTGAGACACACTTGCAGCACAGTGTTTAGTTTTAGTCGCCCTGCTATAGAAAATATTTTACTGAACTGGAAAGAGTGCAGAAAAGATTGACAAGGATGCTGCCAGGATTTGAGTTGAAGGGAGAGGTTGGACAGACTAGGAGTGCAGGAGACAGAGAGATAATCTTATAGAGGTGTACAAGATCATGTGGAGAATAGATAGCATATATGCACTCAGTCTTTTTCCCAGGTTTGAGGAAACAAGGACTAGAGGACATACATTTAAGATGAGAGGAGAAAGATTTAAGAAGAACACAAAGGACAACTTTATATTTTTCATAAAGGGTGGTATCTATGCGGAATGAGCTGCCAGTGAAGTCATTGAAGCAGGTACAATAACAATTTTTACAAGACAGTTGGACAGGTACATAGATTGGAAAGGTTTAGACAGTTACAGGCCTACCACTGGTAAATGGGATTAACTGGGATGGGGCAGTACACCATAAGACAAAGGAGAATTAGGCCATTCCATCATTCAAGCATGGGTGATTTATTATCCTTCTCAACCTTATTCCCCTGCCTTCTCCCTGTAACCTTTGACTCCCTGACTAATCCAGAGCCTATCAACCTCTGTTTTAAATATACTCAATGACTTGGCCACCACAGCCGTCTGTGGCAATGAATTCCACAGATTCACTCTCTTCTGGCTAAATAAACTCCTCATCTCCGTTCTAAATGAAAACATCCTTCTATTCTGAGTCTGTGGCTTCTAGTCCTAGACTGCCCCACTATCGGAAACATCCTGTCCGCATCCACTCTATCTAGGCCTTTCAATACAAGATCCTGCCCACCCTCCATTCTTCTAAACTCCCAGAGCCATCAAACAGAGCAGAAGGAACTATTTCTGTGCTGAACTTTTCTACGACTCTATAAACACTTCTCACAGGTTAACCCTTTCTTTGCCAGAATCATTCTTGCGAACCTCCTCTGTACCCTCTCAATGCCAGCACACTTTTTCTTAGGTAGGGACCCAAAATTGCCCACAATAGTCCAAGAGCAGTCTGACGAATGCCTTATAAAGCCTCAGCATTACATCCTTGCTTTGGTATTCTAGTGGGAAGGGTCCTTGATTATGTTGGTGCTTTCCCGAGGTCATGGGAAGTGTAGGCTGGGTCCAACCATGGGCTTTTACAACTGAAGCATAACTTATTATCTTTGAGGTCCTCCCATCTAAACACCCACAATCCATAGAAAGTGTTGATAGTTCTTTTTTCTCTCTTGAAATGAATGCTAACATTGCATTTGCCTTCCTTACCACCGACTCAACTTACAAGTCAATCTTTAAGAGATTCTGTATGGGGACTCCCAAGTCCCTTTGAACCTCAGATTTTTGAATTTTTTCCATGTTTAGAAAATAGTCTACACCTTTATTCCTTCTACCAAAGTGCATGACCATGTCCTTCCCTATACTATAGTCCACCTGTCACATCTTTGCCACTTCTTGGTGTACATGGACCAGATTGGCCAAAGGGCCAGTTTCTGCGCTATATCACTCTGTGATAGAATGACTCCTCGTGACTTTATGGGCTTCCCTTGCTTTCCTTCCTCAGGCTGGTACATTAATTACCATAGTCTTTAGCAAAGTACAAAACTCAAAGTAAATTTACTATCAAAGTACATATATGTCACCATATACAATCCTGAAATTCATTGTCTTGTGGGCATATTCAATAAATCCACAGAATAATAACCATAACAGAATCAATGAAAGTTCGCACCAACTTGGGCATTCAACCACTGTGCAGAAGACAATATACCGTGCAAATACAAAAAGAAAGAAATAATAGATAAATGAGCAATAAATATTGAGAACATGAGATGAAGAGTCCTTGAAGTGAGTCCATAGGTTGTGGGGCAAGTGAAGTTATCCTCTTTGGTTGAAGAGCCTGATGGTTGAGGGGTTATAAATGTTCCTGAACTTGGTGATGTGAATCCTGAGGCTCCTGTAATTCCTTCCTGACAGGGGCAGCAAGTAGAGATCATGTCCTGGATGGCGTGGGTCCCTGATGATGGCTGCTGCTTTTCTGTTACACCAGTAGAATTTGGGAAGATTGACAGAAAAATTAAATGGGGCGAAACTTAAACACCAGTAGCAAACTCGAATGATCACAGGGGAACACAGGCAGCACCTGAGGTCAGGATCAAACTTGGGTCACCGAAGCTGCTAGGCATTAGCTTTTAAACTGCTATGCTGCTTTCCATTCCCGTTTCCAAGGGTGGTGCAAGTCCCATCTGATCCTGCCAATCAAAGTGTATACATACAGAACGCAGGTCCAAAGCTCAGAGGCAATCCCCATGTCTTCAGTCACCTCCATAAAATCCAGGCTTACTGGCCCCCCTCCCCCAATAACCCTAGATCTAAGTTTTCACCTTCTTCTCCCACCACACATCCCATTCAAAGGTCGGAGCTTCTTTCAGCAGCCCCCCAACCCCCCGGCTCCCAACTCCTTACATATTCTCCCCAGGTTGTCACCCTTCCTCAGGGAGGAGTGCTCTACGTGCTGCCCTTGCCCACCAGTGAGACATTCCTCAGCATGCCTTACACATTTGCCGCCAACTGGGGAACACCACAGGAAATTAGCAGAAGCAGTGAGCAGCCTGAAGGTGATCATTTGTACCTGTCAATGCCGGATGAAGCCACATCCCGATCGTAGAGCCTGGCATGCCAAGGGAAGAGGACAATTCCTCGGTAACCAAACACGCTGTGCAGAAAGAGCTGCAGAGAAAGCACACCAGAAGCTCAGTCAGTTACAGCTGACTGCCAGTACAGGAGTTTCCTACACAGCAGCCCGCTCTCTCCAGAACCATTCACAATCTGATGACAGGCATTCATCATGAGCATAGTCAGAGGCTTTTTCCCAGGGCTGAAATGATTGCCACAAGAGGGCACAGGTTTAAGGTGCTGGGGAGTAGGTACAGAGGAGATGTCAGGGGTAAGTTTTTTACGCAGAGTGGTGAGTGTGTGGAATGGGCTGCTGGCAATGGTGGTGGAGGTGGATACGATAGGGTCTTTTAAGAGAGATTTGGATAGGCACATGGAGCTTAGAAAGATGGAGGGCTATGGGTAAGCCTAGTAATTTCTAAAGTAAGGACATGTTCGGCACAGCTTTGTGGGCCGAAGGGCCCGTATTGTGCTGTAGGTTTTCTAAGTTTCTATCTTTCCACCACTCTGAATAATCTGCAAACAGGATGAAGGGGAGATTTTAAGGAGACACGCGCAACCTCACAAGTGGTTGGGAAGGCAAATAGCACACTGGGTTTTTCTGCAAGAGGGTCAAGTTTAGGAAAGGGTGGCATTGTTATAGCTGTATACAGATGAGTCCCCTGAAAAGCTGAAAATAGCTCCTCGCCCCTTACTTAGGAACGGATATACTGGTATTAAAGGCCAGGATAATATAGGAGAGACTCTCTAGGCTAATACCAGGGTTGTTCTCAAACAGCTTTAAAAATCAGATCAGTACTTGACAGGTATGTACATTGGAAAGGCTTTGAGGAATGTGGGCCAACTTGGAGAAATGAGATTAGCTTGAAGACAAGTTGGGTGGCACATGGATAAGTTGGGCTAAAGGGCCTATTTCCATGCTGTATAACTCTGTCTGTGCTTTTTATTATATACATGTTCGCACTTGAGGTTCAGATGAATGAGTAATCTCATTGAAACAGGAACTCCTTATGCCTAGCGCCACAATCAACTGGAACTGTACTCTCTGGAATTCAGAAGAATTAGAGGAGATCTTACAGAAACATATAAAATTGTGTTTAGTCACATCGTCAAAAAGTTCAATCAGGCTTGTAAGGCACGACTTGCCTTTGACAAAGCCATGCTGACTATTCCTAATCATATTATGATTCTCCAAATGTTCATAAGTCTTGCCTCTCAGGATCTTTTCCATCAACTTACCAACCACTGAAGTAAGACTCACTGGCCTATAATTTCCTGGGCTATCTCTACTCCCTTTCTTGAATAAGGGAATAACATCCGCAACCGTCCAATCCTCCGGAACCTTTCCTGTCCCATTGATGATGTAAAGATCATCGCCAGAGGGTCAGCAATCTCCTCCCTCACTTCCCACAGTAGCCTGGGGTACATCTTGTCCAGTCCCAGTGACTTATCAACTTGATGTTTTCCAAAAGCTCCAGCACATCCTCTTTCTTAATATCTACATGCTCAAGCTTTTCAGTCCACTGTAAGTAATCCCTACAATCGCCAAGATCCTTTTCCATAGTGAATACTGAAGTATTCATTAAGTACCTCTGCTATCTCCTCTGGTTCCATACACACTTTTCCAATGTCACACTTGATTGGTCCTATTCTTTTACGTCTTATCCTCTTGCTCTTCATATACTTGTAGAATGCCCTGGGGTTTTCCTTAATCCTGCCCGCCAAGGCCTTCTCATTGCCCCTTCTGGCTCTCCTAATTTCATTCTTAAACTCCTTCCTGCATCGTCTAGATCTCTATCATTACCTACTTTTTGAACCTTTTGTAAGCTCTTCTTTTCTTCTTGACTACATTTACAACAGCCTTTGTATACCATGGTTCCTGTACCCTACCAACCTTTTCCTGTCTCATTGGAACGTACCTATGTAGAACTCTACGCAAATATCTCCTGAACATTTGCCACATTTCTTCCATACGTTTCCCTGAGAACATCTGTTTCCAATTTATGCTTCCAAGTTCCTGTCTGATAGCTTCATATTTCCCCTTACTCCAATTAAACGCTTTCCTAACTTGTCTGTTCCTATCCCTCTTCAATAAAGGAGATAGAATTGTGATCACTATCTCCAAAATGCTCTCCCACTGAGAGATTCAATGTTAAACAATAAAGATTCTAAGGGACCACAGCAGGTTAGAGGTTAACCAATAGGAGAATCTCAAACTGCGGGATATAGTTCGATTAGGGAGTGGTCATTTCAACCGAGCTGTTTATGGACTATTCAGAAGGTGGTGAACTTCTGGAGCGTTTGGGAGGTTGCATCATGGAGAATGATAGGGGAAAATAAAAGAGGAAATAAATTCCTTCAAACACCTCTATAAACTTGCTGATGACACTGCTGTCCTTGACAGCATCACAGATGGTGACGAGGAGACATACCGGAGTGAGATAGATCGGCCGGTTGAGTGATGTTGTAACAACCTCATACTCATCATCAGTAAGACCAGGAGTTAATTGTGGACTTCAGGAAGGGAAAGTTGAGGGAACACACATCAGTTCGAGGGGGTTAGCAGTGGAAATGGTGAGCAGCTTCAAGTTCCTGGGTGTCAACCAGGGGTGCAGTCGTAGCCGGAGCGCTCTGGAATGCGCCCGGCCCATCTTTAAGAAAAAAGCCGAAATAAACAAGCTAATTAATTAGGTGCCACCCACGGTGATTTGAGTATCTCAGAAACTGCTGATCTCCTGGGATTTTTACGCACAGACTCTGGAATTTACAAAGAATGGTGCCAAAGACAAAAAGAAATTCAGCGAGTGGCTGTTCCATGAGCAAAAACATCATGTTAAATCCACTCACTGGATTTTTTTTTTGCTTTTGGCACCATTCGTTGTAAACTCCAGAGTCTGTTGTGCGTAAAAATCCCAGGAGATCAGCAGTTTCTGAGATACTCAAGTCACCCTGGGCGGCACCTAATTAATTAGCTTATTTCAGCTTTTTTCTTAAAGATGGGCCGAACGCGTTCCAGAGCGCTCCAGCTATGACTGCACCCCTGATGTCAACATCTCAGAAGATCTAACCAGGCCCCAACATGGATCAACATTGATCCAATTACAAAGAGGGCATATCAGTGGATATATTTCATTTGAAGTTTGAGGAGATGTGGTATGTCACCAAAGACTCAAACAAATTTCTACAGATGTACCATGGAATGCATTCTGACAGGTTGTATCACCTTCTGGTATAGAAGTGCCGATGCAGAGGATCAGAAAAGGCTGCAGAGGGTTGTAGAATCAAGCAGTTCCAACATGGGCACTAGCCTCCCTACCATCAAGGTCGGCTTCAAATGGGACGTTTCAAGAAAGCGGCATCCATCATTCAGGACCCTCACCATACAGGGCACACCTCTTGTCATTGCTACTATTGAGGAGGAGGTACGGAGCCTGAAGATGCACACTCAACATTTTAGGAACAGTTTCTTCCATTTCATCATCAGATTTCTGAATAGTTCATGATTCCATGAACACTACCTCACTATTTAGCTCTTTTTTTTGCACTTTTTTAATATAGTACATTCCTATTGTAACTTATATTTATTTTATGTTTTGCTGCTATAAAACAACAAAAATCACAGTATATGTCAGTGATAATAAACCTGATTCTGATTTTTGAAAGATCACAGAACTAAGAGAGGGGTACAGCGGGGAAATGACACCTAAAGCAGATTATGGTTACATTGAGTGGCTGGCCAAGTACTCCCATTTCATGCTCTCAGGACACGTGAATACCACACGTCCTCCAGTCTGGCACCCGACCTCTCGGCTTCCACCCTGGATTTCAGTTCTCGGTTCTCTCTTACCTGACCCGTTTCATATTTCCCCTGTTGTTTTGGTGCCTCGAACACTCCAACCGTTTCCAACACTTTGCCTTCAGGGCGATTCCTAGGAAAATTAAAGTAACTGATTTAGAAGAGAACTGACAGTGGAAGAATTTTGGGGGAAGGGAATTTCGGGAGGGGGTTCATTCTACGAGGACGAGGTTGGGGGTAGAGGAAGGCTTAGATGTATACACGGGGGAGGCGGGGGTCGTACACGGCGTGGGTGGAGTTGTACATGGCAGGGGAGAAGAAGTGGTGGGGTGTACGCGGTAATTGGGTACTCGAGAAAGGTTATATACATCGGGGGAAATGCGGGGACATTTATCCGGGGGTTAGGGGATCAGAGTTATTTCCAGAAGCGGTCTCGCACCCTCAGTAACCTTGGCTCCGCTTATCTCCTGCGCACAACCCTGGAGCCGGAACCTTACCTGGACGAAAGGAGGCGGGCGTGCTGGTGCCGCTGATCGATACTGCAGGCGCGGCATACGGCCAGGGCGCGGAGAGCGGCGGCTGGGTTCCTGGCCAAGGCCGACACACACCAGCCAAGCACCGGAGCCGCCATGACTGTGCGGGGCGTGTTGTCTGCAACCCTTGGTCGCTACCACCACTGTTCCAATCCCAGGCCTGCAGTCGCCCCCAACTAAGATGGCGGCGGTTGCCATGGCGATGGGCCTAGCGCGGCCTGCAGCCTGCGCCTGAAGTTTCTGCAAGGTCAGAGCTCACGGCAGATTTAATTCACCTCGGGGCTGCGTCCTTTTCCTCGCCGGGGTTTAAACCTGCTGCTTACATTTGGTGTGATTTTACAAATTACCTAAGGGCGCTTTTCCGACTTCTGCCCCAGACTCGGGTCAAATCCGCCCGGTAACAGGTAAACCTCCGTCCCGGCCGGACTAAGCAGGCGATGCCCAGCCGGTCGGTCAGAGTCGGTTAATAGCGGGGTTAATGCTTTAGGCCGTAGACCCTTCATCTGGCACAGGGCTCAGAGTGAAGGGTTGGGGGTGGGGTTAGAAGGAGTGAGGGACTAGGATTGGGAATGGAGGGAGAGTGAGAGGCTGGGAACAGGGATAGTGTGGTGAGCTGGTCATGTCGGCAGGCAGTAGGCGTGACTGGAGGACGAGAAGATTTGAAGCATTTTCTCTACTTCTCCATAGATGCTGCCTGACTTCTGAGTGCTTGCTGTATTTCCCGTGTTTGCTACATAAAGTATTGTTTAATTTATCTACATTTCCATATTTACTTACATCTGAATTTCATTTGCTTGCATCAGAACCATATCCATGTATACCTTGTCTATTGTGTCTATCTAAATGCCTCTAAAACATAGTGATTCTACCATAATCTCTTCTAGTATTCTAGATATCAATCGCTCTCTTTGCAAGATAAAAATTAGCCCTAAAGTTCCTTTTTAAACTTATTTCACTGTGTTTTGGAGCACATGTGATGCATTAGGGTTGTTTTTGATACCCACACTTTGTCTAACTGCACTAGTTTCTCTGTAACTGTAACACTATATTCTATATTTTTGTTTTTTTTTTACTTTTGTATTATCTCCAAGTACTTATCTTTGGAGTGGCTTGATTAAAAAAAATAGAATCAACCTCGGAAAGGCAGCGTTCATTATTAAGGACCCCCATCACCCAGGGCATGCCCTCTTCTCATTGTTACAATCAGGTAGGAGGTACAGAAGCCTGAAGGCACACACTCAGCGATTCAGGAACAGCTTCTTCCCCTCTGCCATCCGATTCCTAAATGGACATTGAATCTACCTCACTTTTTAAATATATATTATTTCAGTTTTTGCACTATTTTAATTTATTTAATATACATATATTTTTAAAATCCATTTATATTTTTCTTTCTGTATTATTATGTATCGCATTGAACTGCTGCTGCTAAATTAACAAATTTCACGACACATGCTGGTGATAATAAATGTAATTCTGATTCTGGCTGTGTGGCTAAGCACAGCTCCAATGCGATTTTTAAGTTTGCTGATGACATCACTATTGTAGGCCGAATCAGATGTGGTGATGAATCAGCATATATGAGGGAGATTGAAAATCTGGATGACTGGTGCCATAATAACAACTTCTCACTCAGTGTCAGCAAGACCACAGAGCTGTTTATTGACGTCAGGAGAAGCAAACCAGAGGTTCTCATTGGAGGATCATATTGGAGAGGGTTAGCAACTCGCATTCCTTGGTGGTATTATTTTGGACAGCCTGTCCTGGGATCAGCATGTAAATGTAACTTTGAAGAAAGCATGACAGCACCTCTCCTTCCTTAGGAGTTTGCAGAGACTCAGTTTGACATCTAAAACTTTGACAAACTTCTATAGATGTGTAGTGGAGAGTATATTGACTAGTTACAACACAGCCTGGTATGGAAACACCAATGCCCTTGAACAGAAAATCCGACCAAAGGTAGTGGATATGGCCCAGTCCATCATGTGTAGATGTGAGCACATCTATGTAGAGCAGTGTCTCAGGAAAGCAGCATCCATCATCAGGGAGCCCCACAACACAAGTCACGCTCTCTTCTTGCTGCCGCAATCAGGAGGGAGATACAGGAGCCACAGGACTCACAGCACCAGGTTCAGGAACAATTATTACCCCTCAACCATCAGACTCTTGAACTAAAGGGGATAACTTCGCTCAGCTTCACTTGTCCTATCACTGAAATGTTCCCACAACCTATGAACTCACTTTCAAGGGTTCTTCATTTCATGTTCTCAATATTTATTATTTATTTATTTATTACTGTTATTTATTTCATTTTGTATTTGCATGATTTGTTGTTTTTTGCACACTGGTTGAACGCCCAAGTTCGTGCAATCTTTCGTTGACTCTGTTACAGTTATTCTATTATGGATTTATTGAGTATGTTTGCAAGAAATGAATCTTGGGGTTGTATACAGTGACATAAATGTACTTTGATAATAAATTTACTTTGAACTTATGAACGAACTGCTACAGACAGTGATGGGAATCGAACCATGATGTCCTGACAGCTGGCACTGCAAAGCATTACTCTAACCTCTACGCTGCATGCTGCCCTCTTTAACTGTATCTGAGTACCTGTGACAATAATAAACCAATTTTGAAAATTACTCATTCTACCTTCTGCTTTGCTTGCTGTTAATGCATTTGTTGTGACCAGCTCTTCCAGATTTCCACTCTGGACTGCTCACAGTTCAACATCTATGGCGTGTGCTCTGCAAGTGAGGGATGGCTTCCTCCAACAGCTCGGCCTTGCGATGAAGGAGGGTCATTCTCTGCCTGTGGACCTGCACTCTGAACTGCAATCCTGCTTCACAGGAACAAAGTCCACCCCCACCGTTCCTTTCAGCCTCCTGAGAAAACTCCACAGATTCTTACAAAAAGAAGGCAAGTAATCTGGGACCAGGATAACAGTGTTAACTGGTTCCTGCTAACTCTTGGTCAGGGACCTTTAAGAGACTCTTAGATAGGCACATGGATGAAAGAAAAATGGAAGGCTATATGGGAGGGAAGGGCTAAATTGATCTTGGAGTGGGTTAAAAGGCTGGCATAATATTGTGGGCTGAAGGGCCTGTACTATGTTGTAATGTTCTATGTTTCTATAAAAGTCTGGTGTTTAATTCCATTATTCTGTGTGATATGCTGTTGGGACACAGGAAGTTCAGTAGCTATGTTATTTTGGTGTTTGTATAGCGAGCACACACTGAGCATTCATCTCAGTATTTGTCAGCCTCTTCCTCTACAACTCTAAATGAACCTCAAAACTTAGATATTGGTGTAAAATTCGGATGTGGTAGGTACTGTATAAATATGAGCTTACATTTTTCAGTCGCTCACAGTCACAGCCTCAATCCAGTCAATGTAGGGTCCTCAACCACCCTGTAGTACTTTCACTGGAGGAAAGTATGGGGGGATGTCAGAGATAGCTTCTTTTTACACAGTTTGGGTGCATGGAACACGCTGCCAAGAGTGGTGTTAGAGAGGCAGATATGAGGGTCATTTAAGAAAATCTTAGATGGGCACATGGATGACAGAGAATTGGAGGGCTACGTAGGAGGGAAGGGATTGATTGATCTTAGAGTGGGTTAAATGGTCGTCACAACATTGTGGGTTGAATGGCTTACAATATGCTGTAATGTTCTACGTTGTATGAATACCAAACTGCACTCTTGTCCCTCTGACGGCATTGTGCTTCCTCAGCACTACCTCTCCCACAGAAAATCAGCAACCTTTGTAAAGGCGCAGTCGACGTTTCAGGCCGAGACCGAGGCCAGGAGTCCTGACGAAGGGTCGTCGACTGCGCCTCTTCCTATAGATGCTGCCTGGCCTGCTGCGTTCACCAGCAACTTTGATGTGTGTTGCTTGAATTTCCAGCATCTGCAGAATTCCTGTTGTTAACCTTTGTAAAGCTTCCTCCACCCTTCCCTCAACACTCTACTGCTCACTGATACTCTTCCTCACTCAATATCGCACCTTAGTACAGTTCTGCTGTCACACAGCTGCTCTGTCTCTTACGGTCACCACTGCCCTCTGTGCTGGGTGCTGATCCCTTGGACCTGTCACCACCTCTGGCAGGGTGGCATTCCCTCAGTACTGCCCAGCCACCTAGACGATGAATGAGGTTGCCTTTTCTTTCCTGCCAAAATAGACAATTTCCCATTTTCCCCTATTACTCTCAGTTTGTCAGATCTTGGCCCGCTCACTTAAACATTCCATTCCTTTTCTCTCTGTGTTTGTGTATCCAGCAAGGCCAGCAGCAGTACTCTTGGTACTTTCACATATCATTCTCATGAATTGTGGAAAGTTAAGGCCAGATCCCTATGGGACACCATTCATTTCACCTTATCAAGCCAAAGTAGCCTGCTTATACTTGCTGGCTGTTCTCTCTGTCTTGTATAAGTAGTCACTCATTCATCTGTGAGACAGAGAGCTCCTTCTGTGGCTCTCCCTCCTTAACTGCTGCCTCAGGGAACCTGTACGGAGTGGCTGGGCACGCTTTCATTGATGGTATTGTGAATCCTCACCAAATACTCAGGAAGGGTGCATCCATCATTAACAACTCTCCCCATCCAGATCGTTCCCATGGCTCCAGGGTGACCAAGGATGGGAGCTCAACGTTCAGGGATATTCAATATTCAGGAGGGATAGACATGAAAGAAAAGGAGGTGGGGTGGCGTTGCTGGTTAAAGATGAGATTAACACAATAGAAAGGAAGGACATAAGCCGGGAAGATGTGGAATCGATATGGGTAGAGCTGCATAACACTAAGGGGCAGAAAACGCTGGTGGGAGTTGTGTACAGGCCACCTAACAGTCGTAGTGAGGTCGGAGATGGTATTAAACAGGAAATTAGAAATCTGTGCAATAAAGGAACAGCAGTTGTAATGGGTGACTTCAAACTACATGTAGATTGGGTGAACCAAATTGGTAAAGGTGCTGAGGAAGAGGATTTCTTGGAATGTATGCGGGATGGTTTTTTGAACCAACATGTCCAGGAACCATCTAGAGAGCAGGCTATTCTGGACTGGGTTTTGAGCAATGAGGAAGGGTTAATTAGCAATCTTGTCGTGAGAGGCCCCTTGGGTAAGAGTGACCATAATATGGTGGAATTCTTCATTAAGATGGAGAGTGACATAGTTAATTAAGAAACAAAGGTTCTGAATTTAAAGGCGGGTAATTTTGAAGGTATGAGACGTGAATTAGCTAAGATAGACTGGCAAATGACACTTAAAGGATTGACGGTGGATATGCAATGGCAAGCATTTAAAGGTTGCATGGATGAACTACAACAATTGTTCATCCCAGTTTGGCAAAAGAATAAATCAAGGAAGGTAGTGCACCCATGGCTGACAAGAGAAATTAGGGATAGTATCAATTCCAAAGAAGAAGCATACAAATTAGCCAGAAAAAGTGGCTCACCTGAGGACTGGGAGAAATTCAGAGTTCAGCAGAGGAGGACAAAGGGCTTAATTAGGAAGGGGAAAAAAGATTATGAGAGAAAACTGGCAGGGAACATAAAAACTGACTGTAAGAGCTTTTATAGATATGTAAAAAGGAAAAGACTGGTAAAGACAAATGTAGGTCCCCTGCAGACAGAAACAGGTGAATTGATTATGGGGAGCAAGGACATGGCAGACCAATTGAATAATTACTTTGGTTCTGTCTTCACGAAGGAGGACATAGTAGGGGACAGAGGGTCCAGTGAGATGGAGGAACTGAGCGAAGTACATGTTAGTAGGGAAGTGGTGTTAGGTAAATTGAAGGGATTAAAGGCAGGTAAATCCCCAGGGCCAGATGGTCTGCATCCCAGAGTGCTTAAGGAAGTAGCCCAAGAAATAGTGGATGCATTAGTGATAATTTTTCAAAACTCGTTAGATTCTGGACTAGTTCCTGAGGATTGGAGGGTGGCTAATGTAACCCCACTTTTTAAAAAAGGAAGGAGGGAGAAACCGGGGAATTATAGACCGGTTAGCCTAACGTCGGTGGTGGGGAAACTGCTAGAGTCAGTTATCAAAGATGTGATAACAGCACATTTGGAAAGCGGTGAAATCATCGGACAAAGTCAGCATGGATTTGTGAAAGGAAAATCATGTCTGACGAATCACATAGAATTTTTTGAGGATGTAACTAGTAGAGTGGATAGGGGAGAACCAGTGGATGTGGTATATTTGGATTTTCAAAAGGCTTTTGACAAGGTCCCACACAGGAGATTAGTGTGCAAACTTAAAGCACACGGTATTGGGGGTAAGGTATTGATGTGGATAGAGAATTGGTTAGCAGACAGGAAGCAAAGAGTGGGAATGAACGGGACCTTTTCAGAATGGCAGGCAGTGACTAGTGGGGTACCGCAAGGCTCAGTGCTGGGACCCCAGTTGTTTACAATATATATTAATGACTTGGATGAGGGAATAAAATGCAGCATCTCCAAGTTTGCGGATGACACGAAGCTGGGCGGCAGTGTTAGCTGTGAGGAGGATGCTAAGAGGATGCAGGGTGACTTGGATAGGTTGGGTGAGTGGGCAAATTCATGGCAGATGCAATTTAATGTGAAGTTATCCACTTTATTGGCAAAAATAGGAAAACAGATTATTATCTGAATGGTGGCCGATTAGGAAAAGGGGAGGTGCAATGAGACCTGGGTGTCATTGTACACCAGTCATTGAAAGTGGGCATGCAGGTACAGCAGGCTGTGAAAAAGGCGAATGGTATGCTGGCATTCATAGCAAGAGGTTTCGAGTACAGGCGCAGGGAGGTACTACTGCAGTTGTACAAGGCCTTGGTGAGACCACACCTGGAGTATTGTGTGCAGTTTTGGTCCCCTAATCTGAGGAAAGACATCCTTGCCATAGAGGGAGTACAAAGAAGGTTCACCAGATTGATTCCTGGGATGGCAGGACTTTCATATGAAGAAAGACTGGATGAACTAGGCTTGTACTCGTTGGAATTTAGAAGATTGAGGGGGGATCTGATTGAAACGTATAAAATCCTAAAGGGATAGGACAGGCTCGATTGTTCCGGATATGAGGAAGTCCAGAACGAGGGGTCACAGTTTGAGGATAAGGGGGAAGCCTTTTAGGACTGAGATTAGGAAAAACTTCTTCACACAGAGAGTGGTGAATCTGTGGAATTCTCTGCCACAGGAAACAGTTGAGGCCAGTTCATTGGCTATATTTAAGAGGGAGTTAGATATGGCCCTTGTGGCTAAAGGGATCAGGGGGTATGGAGGGAAGGCTGGTGCAGGGTTCTGAGTTGGATGATCAGCCATGATCATAATAAATGGCGATGCAGGCTCGAAGGGCCGAATGGCCTACTCCTGCACCTATTTTCTATGTTTCTATGTTTCCCCTTCTCATTACTACCATTAGAGTGGAGATACACGAGTCGGGAGAGACACTCTCAATGATTTAGGAACAGCTTCTTCCCTTCTGAGAGATTTCTGAACAGTCCGTGAGCCCGTGAACACTACCTCACTGTTCCTTTATTTTGCACTATTTATTTGTTCTGTAATTTATAATTTTATGTCCTGGCACTGTACTGCTGCCGCAATAACAACAAATTTCACATTAAAAAAGACATTGCTAGAAACCTGTATCTGATACTGACCAGTGTTTTCAATAGCCCTTGTACCAAGTTGCTGAGCTGTGAGGGTTCGTGTGCTTTATTTGCAGGGTTCCCAGTGTATCTTCATGAACTTCTGGAGGGAGCAGAAATATTTACACCAGAGGTGAAGTTGCCCGTGAGGGTGAGTATAAAATATGGGAAGAGATTACTGAGGGAGGATGGTGGTGGTGGAATGCTGTCCTTAATCTAGCACTGGTTTCTGCACTGGACACTGACCTATGCCACCCTCCCACTCACTGGTGCCACATTGCCCTCAGAGAACGTGTGACTAGGTCATTTGGTCCTTACTGCTTGCTAAATAACCAAAACCTCTTTATCTCTGACTTCAATGTGATCAGTAACTGAGTCTCTGCTGCCCTCTTGGGCAGAGAAATTCAAAGATTCTCTATTTTCTGAGAGAAGGCGATCCTTCTTACCTCCTGTACTGAACGACCGATTTCTTACTCAGAGCCTGTGTATACATCCTGGCTAGGACAAAAGACATCCCTGCATCTACCCTAAGCTACACACAAAATGCTGAAGGAACTCAGCAGGACAGGCAGCATCTATGGAGGGGAGAAAACAGTCGATGCTTAGGGCTGAGAACTTTCTTCAGGCAGAACACTGAGGAATGTTGGGGAATAGAGGGATCTTGAGGTTCAAGTCCGTAGTTCTCTGGAACTGACAACACTGCTGGATTAGGTGGTGAAGAAGTGGCTCACAGTATGCTTGCCTTCAGAGGTTGGATGGGACTACAACCAGGGATCAAGGGTTAAGGGTGAAAGGTGAGGTTTAAGGGAAAAATGAGGGGGAAGTTCTTCAGAGAGTGTGAAATGAGTTGTGGTGCATGTGAGCGCAATCTCAACATTTGAGAAGTTTGGACAGATACGTGTAGGGATATGGAGGGCTATGGTCCTAGTGCTAGTCAATGGGACTAGGCAGTTTAAATCGTCTCGGCATGGACTAGATGGGCCAGTGGTACTGATTCGGTGCTGTACTTCTCTGAGGCTATAAGTTGTCCAATTCATTGTTTTACGGCAGCAGTGCAATGCATAAAAAATTACTGTAAGTTAAAATAAGTATAAAAACAAAAAGTAAGTCATGGAAATAGGGAGATAGTGTTCATGGGTTCATTGCTTGTTTAGAAATCTGACGGCAGAAGGAAGGAGGCTGTTCCTAAAATGTTGAGTGTGTGTCTAGCTTCCTACAATTTTATATAGTTCTATATAAGAAGCGAGGCAGAGGTAGCTCAATAGTCAGAATTGTTTTACTCCTGGTAGGAGGAGGCTCTTTGCCTCATCGGGTCTGCCTGGGGTCTGTGCGGAGTCTAGGAGTGAGGGGCTTCTCCACCAGTGGTTGTAGTTGTCCTGCACCTTGGGTGTCATGTTGCTGAGCCAGTTTCTGTCAAATGTTTTGCAGTGCTGGATGCTTCTGGCGATGGGCAGTGTGGTGGCCCATAGCTCAGACTGCCTGAGTATTCTCTGTCCTGAGTGGATGTCCAAACAGAATTCCCTATCCTGTATGTTTGATGTCACTGAACCTCGGCTTGGGAGCGGGTGAATTCGCATCCAGTGTTTCCTTGCCATGGTCCAGCAGTGGGTACCCACTCCCGCGGGCAGAGAGAAGGTGAGAGTGCTCTTTAGGATGTGAGCACGTTCTTGTATTGCATCTTGTATTCACTACGTAATAAACGAGCTGATCCTGGCCCGGGCGCACAGACGTTTTGCCGGGGTTGCTGCAGAGTGGGTCACCAGCCTCAGCTCCTTGAGTGAGCGTCTGTACTGAGGACCAGATGAAAGCGGGCATGATTCCAGCGCCAGCTGCCCTCTGCTCTGCCCACTCACAGTGGCATTCAAAAAGGGGTTGGCACTCTCGAGGGGTCGTGTTAGAGGGTTTCAGTTGTAAAATGCTAAAGATCCTCTTCTTACATCATATCCCCGTCTCTTCCAGAACCCTGAGCTGGTGGCCAGACTGGAAAAGATCAAAGCAAAGTTGGCAAATGAGGAGTACCGACGGATTACCAAAAATGTCAATTGCCAGGTGTTGTTGTCTTTACCAGGGGCTTATTTATTTACTTAGAGATACAGCGTGGAATAGGCCCCCTCAGGCTGCACCACCCAGCAACCTACGATTTAACCCTAGCCTAATCACAGGACAATTTAAAATGACCAATTAACCGACTGACCGGGCTTCTTTACACTGTGGGAGGAAACTGGAGCACCAGAAGAACACCAACGTGCACACAGGAAGGAATGTACAAACTTGTTTATAGAGAACACTGGAATTGAACTCCAAACTGAACACTGACACCATGAGGTGTAATAGTGTTGCGCTAACTGCTAGGCTACCATAGTGCCCTTTGTCCTGTTGTCCTGTGCTGGTCCAGGAGAAGGGCAGCTTGGCTGCGGCTTTGTGATAACATTCTTTTCATTTGTTTGTTCCCAGCAGATAAACCGACATGGCACTCTGGGAGATTTGGCCAGGCAAGGTGAGTGGCTAAAGGCTTTCCTCAGCATCCGAATGGGTCGTAACAGAAGACAGGACCCAATGTGGGGGGGAAAAAAAGGGAGATCTCTGTAGGATGTGCAAACTGCAAATTCATCCAGCAAGTTGTGCATCATCTGTGGAGGGGAATAAACAGTCAACGTTTTGAGCCAATCTCGGGCCAACTGTTTATTCCCCTCTATAGATGCTGCCTGACATGCTGAGTTCCTCCACCATTTTGTGTGTGTTACTCTGGATTTCCGGCCTATGCAGAATCTCTTGTGTGTAGGATCTCAGTAGGTCAGGCAGTACTGGTGAAAGAGAGGCCAATTATCATTTAGGCGTAATGGGCCTGAGGTTCTGAGGAAAGATCTGTTACAAGAATCACCCCTTGTAATAATGACCAAGGAGGCACAGAGAGAATCAGTAAGTACCAATAAGTACCTTTATTGTCTCAACAGAAGAACATGGGAACTTACACAATCTACTGTTTTCCTCGACCTTCCAACAACGGTCAAAGAATAGAAAATATAATACCAGTTATGAAGTAGTTTTTCTGCTGGCCACCTGTTCCTCATGGTCCTGTTTTGAATCTTCGCGTGTCCGCGGGGTACTTTACAGCCACGATAGCTGGTCTTGAGTTACAGCCGCCAGCACCCTTGAACCGTCTGCTTTTATATTCATTCCTTACCAATTCAAATGTAGCATTTCAGTGTCATTGGACCGTTTACACCTTTTTATTGGCTCTGATCCAGGCCAGCATCCATTTATTGCCCTCTTCCCAGCAAGCGACAACCAGTAATTTATGGCTCTTTGTTCTCGATCAGCAACCAGCTTGAATCACACAGCACGGATTCATATTCCAACAGTCAAAAACACACATGTTGTATCCAACCAAGAACACCTCACAAGTAATTTATTATTTGGAAATGATCCCCAGTTCAGCAGATTACCTGAGGCATTGCTGTGTCGACTTTAAATCACTGATTAAGCCAAGCAACTAACTCACAAAAAGGAGAACACAGTCTCTTCATAAATGGCAGCCTCCATCTCCTCCCTCATGGCAAGAACAAAAACAATTGGTCTGTCTGCTTCCACTGTCCTTGGTTCATTTGAATTCATTGATTTGCAGACTGTAGTTCTTTCTGGCCAACAGATCCCAGGCCTGAAACCTGAACTGGTTTCTCCTTCCACAGGTACTGCCTGATTGGCCAAGTTCTTCCAATGTTTGTATTGCTTTGGATCCTAGCATCTCCTGTTTTCTTTGTTTTCTGATGTGAAATAAGTTGGTCACCTTGCCATTGGACTTGCACTTGTTCACCAGTCTCGTTCAGTGTGGCTGGGGCCGCTGAGGGTTTGTTGGTCAGCTGGAACTCATTGAAAGGTTACACTGAGATTAGAAGCACCCATGGGGTTGGGGTGGTGCAAGGGGAGCTTTATTGATCCGATGATTGTACACCTTGACCAACTCTGATTGGACAGTCCAGTCATCACTGGCTCTGAATCCTTTGGAGTTCAGGAGATGAGGGGTTGATCTTCTTGAATACTATAAGATCCTGAGAGGGTTTGATGGGGTAAATGTGAGACAGAACAATACAGCACAGGAACAGGCCCGTCCGCCCACAATGTTGTGCTGAACCAAGTTAGTACCCTGTGCCCACATGGGCCCATATCCCACCATTATCTGGGATTTCTCCAATACTGGGACAGTCATGAACAAGGAGACAAGCTTTCAATATAGGTTGGTCATTTAAAACCCATGTATGTAGGAAGTTCCTCTTGCAGTGGGTCGTAAATGTCTGAACATTGTGGGGGCTGGGTCATTAGAAATCTTTTAAAGATATAGGGAGGTAATGGGGTCTGGTCTGGGGCAGGCCAGCCATGGTCGTATTAAATAGTGGGGCAGGCTTGAGGAGTCAAGTGGCTTACTCCTATCCTCTGCCCACCTCCCGCATTACAGCCATAACTCGTTACAAGTTACAATAACTTGCCCTGTTAGAATTCACAGTTCTGTGCCTAAAGTATGGGATATAGAACAAAAATGACTCATGGAAAAAGTAGACAAATTTACTGAACAGGTTCCATGTTTTTCTTAAGTTCTGTGGCTGCCTGTGAGGAAGATAAATCTCAGGGTTGTATACTACACACATAACTTTGATATTTAATGCTCTTTGAATCTCTGCAGCCCAAATAAACTATAGTTTTTTTTCAACTTGCATTTCTTGAAGTGCAGAGGGTGAGGCTTTGTATTGGGGAATGTCTGTTTCCCCAGTGACACGGGGATCATCGGAACGGTAGGCAGCAGCTCACCCACCCATTCTCTTCCTAATGTCTTGGTGGCAGTGGGGGCACCTCCACGACACAAACTTCATACAAAATCACCTCTGCTGTTAAAGCTCAATGTACATCTGTCATCGAGGAGCTTGTGTGCTGTATCCACACATCCCTAATCTGCCCAGAGTTACTGTAAGAGCATTTCTCCCATTTCTCCAGTGCTGTGAGGCTTCTATTGCCCACCTGTGTTGGAGTCGGCCTGCGGACCTCACTGACATGTCCCTCTGCTCTGTGTGTGTTGCAGTGCGGTCAGTCAAGGCACTGGTTGTGACCATCTTTAACTTCATGGTGACCGTGGGGGCTGCATTTGCCTGTGCCTACCTGGGCAGTCAGTACATTTTCACGGAGCCGGCTGCGGTGAGTGTGGGCACCTGATGGCAGGAGTAATGTTGTAATGGAGGGCTTTGATGAGGAGGGGTTAAGGGGAAAGGTCATGTGGCTGTGGTCTGGGGTTTGCTGGGATAGTGTTAATGGATAACTGACCTGAGTGTGTGGCAAATACACTGGATTCTGAGGTCTGGCATCCTCAAAGGGCTGTAGTCAGACTGACCAATGGACCCCAAGCTCTGCTCTTGCCTCCCTGTACTGAAGTTTATCCTGATCTGCTTCCAAACACAGTCTGGACCATCCCGACAGGAATATGCGTGATTTGGATTTCTAGTGGTAATAAATATAGGTTTCCCCGGCTATCTGAAAGTAGAGCGTTCCTATGAAACTTTCGTAAGCCAAAATGGCATAAAGCAAAGAACCAATTACCATTAATTTATATGGGAAAAATTTTTGAGCGTTCCCAGACCCAAAAAAATAACCTACCAAATCATACCAAATAACACATAAAACCTTTAAATTCCACTTCCGCAACACTTTTATCACCATCGTCCAGTGCTTTCTGTTACAGCTTATTAAAAAGACTGACTGATTTCTCCTTAAGTATAAGAAAACATAACGGAACACCATGCTTTGTACACCCATCAATCCACTCAAGCAATAGACTTTACATTTTATCCATTCCCTGATGCCGACTAAAAGAGACCACTTTACTACTAGCAGAACCAATAGTAACATCGGCAGCTTTCAAGATCCTTTCTCTCTGCGTGTAAATAGTATGAGTGGTGGACGCAGGCAAATTCAACGCACGCATGATGTCTTTATTTCGTTCACCACGATCGAAACACTTAATTACATCCAGTTTTACGCTAAGCGTTAACACCCTTACAAGCTCCCTTAGGCTTTTCTGATACCTTAGGATACATCTTGCGAACGGATGCACAAAATAAATCGAGATAAAGCACAGATGCTCACAGACACAGTTCAAAGCTATGGCGGCTTGATGCTGAGATGCTGCGTGTAGTTCCCGGGGAAGGCGCTTGGTGGCGCCACTCTCACTGCTCGGGGTGTGCGCTGCCTCTATAATGGCTCGCTGCAAAACAAACGCTGAATGCTGTTTTCGCGTTTCGCCTTTTTTCGTAAAAGCAAAAATCCTCTTTGGATTTCTTTCGGTTAGCGAAAACCGGTACTAATGTAGGTCTTTCGTAAAAGCAAACTTTCTAAAAGCGGGGTTACCTGTATTACCAAGAGAATGGAATATGCATGTGTGTGCGGTGTGGGCCTTCAGCCCATCTAGTCCATGCCATACTGTTAATTTGCCTAGTCCCTTAGACTGTACCTGGACCATAGCCCTCCATGTAGCTATCCAAACCTCTCTCGAATGTTGAAATCAAATCCGAAGCCACCACTTTGGCTGGCAGCTTGTTCTACACTCTCACCACCCTCTGAGTGAAGAGTTCACCCCTTATATTCCCATTAAACATTTCACCTTCCACCCTTAACCCATGACCTCTTATTCTAGTCTCATGCAACCTCACTGAATGTGTGTGTGTCTGTCTGAGATGGGCTTGTTCTCTAACTTTTGCCTGTCTCTTCCCTTCTGCCACAGTGTGTTGTCAGTGCAGTGATTGTGGCCTCTGTGGTGGGGCTGGCAGAGCTGTACGTGCTCGTGCGGATGATGGAAGGAGAGCTGGGAGAGATGTAGCAGGAGCTTCGTTGCAAGTGACCCCCCGGATGAGGAGCTGGAATCGAGTTTCTGTGGCTCTGAGACTTCTACCTATAAACCTTGACTTTGTGAATACACAGCACTGACATCCTGCAGTTTGTAATTCACATGCTCCTGCACTGCCGGCAAAAGGTCATTTGTTGTTCTACATGTTTTTTTATGGGCATTTAAGGGATAAAGATGAAAAGATAAAGATGAATTTTATTTGTCACATGTACATTGAAACACAGTGAAATGCATCATTTGCGTTAAATGGAATCACTGAGGATTATGTGGGGAGGAGCCTGCATGTGTCGCTACACTTCCAGCGGCAACACACCATGCCCACAACTCACTAATCTTAGCCTGTACGTGTTTGGAATGTGGGAAGAAACCCACGCTTTCAGGGGGCGAAGGTACAGTGGCGGGAATCACACCCTGATCGGCAATTGCTGTAAAGTGATTGTGCTAACTACTATGTTACTGTGCTGCCTATTTAAGTCAGGGTAATTGAGTCAGTGAGTGTCTGGCCAGACAAGATTGGAGCAATATTCTCTCCCACAACAAACATTAATAAGTAAGTTGTGACTTCTGATGATCTGACAATAAGGCATAATTCTGCCCTCGCATTAGGCCCATGGAGTCTACTGCATCATTCCAACATGGCTGATTTATTATCCCTGTCAACCCCATTCTCCTGCCTTCTCCCCGTAACCTTTGACTCCCTGATTAATCAAAAACTTAGCAACTTCTGCCTTAAATATTCCCAAATGACTTGGCCTGCATAGCTGTCGGTGGCAATGAATTCCACAGATTCACCACACTCTGGCTAAAGAAACTTCTTCTTCTAAATTCTTCTAAACTCCAGCATTTAGACCCAGAGCGATCAAACACCCCTCATATGTTAATGCTTTCATTCCTGGGATATTCTTGTGAACCTCCTCTGGACCCTCTCCAATGCCAGCACATTTTTTTCTTAGAGAAGGGGCCTAAAATTGCTCACAATACTCCAAGTGCAGTCTGAACAATGCCTTATAAGGCCTCAGCATTATGCCCTTGCTTTTGTATTCTAAACCTCTCAAAATGAATGACTAATATTACATTTTGTATTCTTACCACTGACTCAACATGCAAGTTAGCCTTTAGAGAATCCTGCACAAGGACTCCTTTTTGCTAAAGTGCATGACCATGCATTTCCCTACTTTATATTCCATCTGCCACTTCTTTGCCTATTCCCCCAATCTGTCCAAGTCCTTCTGCAGATATGCTGCTTCCTCACCTTCCTTTGTATCATCTGCAAACTTGCACAAAGCCATCAATTCCTTCATCCAAATCACCAATATACAGCGTAAAAAAAAGCAGTTCCAACACGGACTGCTGCAGCACAGTATTAGACACCGACAGTCAACCAGAAAAGTCCTGCTGAAAGGTTTCGGCCCAAAACGTTGACTGTATTTGTTTTCTGTAAATGCTGCCTGGCCTGCTGAGTTCCTCCAACATTTTGTGTGTGTTGCTCAGAACAGGGCCCCTTTAATCCCACTCTTCGCCTCCTGCCAGTCAGCCAATCTTTTAGCCATGCTAGTATCTTTCCTGTAATACCACGAGCTGTTATCTTGTTGAGCAGTGTCACGCTCAGCACCTTGTCAAAGACCTTCCGAAAATGCAAATAAAACAACATCCACTAACTTTCCTTTGTCTATCCTGCCTATTATTTCCTCAAAGAATTCCAACAAATTTGTCAGGCAAGATTTCCCCTTTAGAAAACTATGCTGACTTTGGCCCATGTTATCATGTACCTCCAAGTACCCTGAAACCTCATCCTTAATAATAGATTCCAACATCTTTCCAACCACTGAAGCCAGGCTAACTGGCCTATGATTGTCTTTCTTCTGACTCCCTCCCTTAAAGAGTGGAGTGAAATTTGAAATTTTCCGCTCCTCAGGAACCATTCCAGAACCTAGTGATCCTTGAAAGATCATTACTAATGCCTTCACAATCTCTTCATCTACCTCTTTCAGAACCCTCAGGTGTTGTCCAGCTGGTCCAGGTCACTTGTCTACCTTCAAGTTTTTCAGCTTTTGAAGTATCTTCTCCTTAGCAATAGAAACACTTCTGCCCCCTGGCACTCTCACATTTCTGGCATTCTGCTGGTGTCTTCAACAGTGAAGACTGGCACAAAATACATAATGAATTCCTCCATCATTTCTTTGTGCCCCATTAGCACCTCGCCATCATTTTCCAGTGATCTGATTATCCACTCTCACCTCAGTTTTACTCTTCATTTATCTGGAAAAAACTTTTAGAATCCTCTTTTATATTATTGGCCAGCTTCCCTTCATATTTCATCTTTTCTCTTTTTATTGCTTTTTTAGTTCCCTTCTATTGGTTTTTAAAAACTTCCCAATCCTCTACCTTCTCACTATTTTTTTGCAGTATTATATGCCCTCTCTTTTGCCTTTATGTCAATTGTGACTTTTTTTGTTAGCCATGTTCGCCTCATCCTCCCTTTAGAATACTTCATCTTTGGGATGTATCATTCCTGCTCCTTCTAAATATCCCCCATAAACACCAGCCTTTGCTGTTGTGCCATCATTCCTGCTAATGTCCCTTTCCAATCAACTTTCCTTTCTCATGCCTCTCTAATTCTCTTCACTGTCTCTAAGGGTTCCTTTATTTTAACTTCCCGAATCAAATATGGTTCGTTACACAATAGCTGATCATCCCCTAGTGAGCTCAACCACAAACTGTTCTAAAATGCGATCATCCTGGCTTTCTACAAGTTCCTTCTCGTGGGATCCAGCACCAACCCAATTTCCCAATCTACCTGCATGTTGAAATCTCCCATGACCTCGTAACATTGCCCTTTTGACATGCATTTTCTATCTCCAATTGCAAGTTGTAGTCCACATCCTAGCTACTGTTCAGAGGTCTGTATATAACTCAAGGATCTTTTTACCCTTGCAGTTTCTTAACTCTACCCACAAAGATTCTACATCTTTCATTCCTATGTTACCTTTTTGCAAGGATTTGATTTCTTTTTTACCAACAGAGCCACCCCACCCCCCTTGCCTGCCTACCTACCTGTCCTTTCGATACAATGTGTATCCTTGGATGTTAAGGTCCCAACCACAACCTTCTTTCAACCACAACTTAGAGATGCCCACAACATCATACCTACCAATCTAACTGTGTCACATGATCATCTATCTTATTCCATATACTGCAGGCATTCAAATATAAGACCTTCAGTCCTGTATTCGTCACTCTTCTTCATTTTGGCCCCCTGCTGCACTTTAACTAATCCCACTGACTGCAATTTTGCCCTATCATCTGCCTATCCTTCCTGACAGTCTCAATACACACTGCTTCTGCTTGTAAACCACCTGCCCCATCCTCTGCCCTATCACTTCAGTTCCTATCCCCTGGCCAAATTAGCTTAAACCCTCCCCAACAGTTCTAGCAAACCTGCCTGCAAGGATATTGGAACCCCTCAGATTCAGAAGTAACCTGTCCCTTTTGTACAGGTCATAACTTCCACAGAAGAGATCACAATGATCCAGAAATCTGAAACCTTGCGCCCTGCACCAGTTCCTTAGTCATGCGTTCATTTGTCAAATCATCTTATTCTTGCCCTCACTAGTGCATACACAGGCAACAATCTAGTGATTACTACCCTGGAGGTCCTGCTTTTCAGCTTTCTCTCTAACTCCTTAAATTATTTCTTCAGCACCTCCTCCTTTTTGCCACCTTGTTCTCATTTTTCAGTTGAATTTCATTTCACAATTTGTAAAGTTCTGGATCTGTTGATCAGATAGAGTATCAAGTCTTTGGCAGCACTCCCAGAACAGCTCTCCAGTCTACAATATAACGGAGCATGTGGAAATGCTTTGCAGATCAGTTAGCATCTGTGGGGAGAGAGAGGGGAAAGTTAGTCAGAACATTAAGACATCTCCACGGTCTGAGCATTCAATTCCAGCTGCTGGCAGAATGGAGCTTGTGGTACTGTACAGAGGTTCTGGGGCACCCATTCACAGATGTAAGCTCAGGAGAGGGGTGAACAGTTGGCTGGGGTTTCAATAGACACTGGATTGTATCTGACTGGAGGCAGGAGAGTGCACCAAGCTGTGGATGCACGGGGTTGTATCGAGTCCATAATCCACCAACACACTGAGCGTGAGAGGTCACAGCTCCGGTCGGAGTGTGTGAGAGGGCTGCTTCTCAACACATCAACCCCACACTCCTAATCTCTGGGCATCCAGCAAGGAAGTGTTGGGGGGGGGGGGGTCACTTGGGGGAATGTACTTCTTGATCTACCCCTGGGTCTGGCTACATTGACCCCTCACAGGTCCCACCAGCAGCTTGGTCAACGTTTGACCCCAGCCAACTGTTCACCCCTCTCCTGAGCTTACATCTGTGAATGGGTGCCCCAGAACCTCTGTACAGTACCACAAGCTCCATTCTGCCAGCAGCTGGAATTGAATGCTCAGACCGTGGAGATGTCTTAATGTTCTGACTAACTTTCCCCACACCAAGATTAGACAAAGGGGTTTATGGTTGCTGTGTTTATCGGTGAACCTTTCATCTGAATGAGCTGTAACCTCTGCAGTTCCCGTTCTGCAGCCACCACTCTTGTTTCTGTGAGTGTTTTGGGAGATTATGGAGGCTATTCTGCTTGTATTCCAGAGCCTTTGCTGAGACTTCTCAGAATCTCGTCCTCAGACAATGAGCTGAGAGAAGTTTGGATAGGTATTTGGATGGTAGGGGTGAGGAGGGCTATGGTCCAGGTGCAGGTCACTAGGACTAGGCAGAATAATGGTTCAGCACAGACTAGGTGGGCTGAAAGACCTGTTTCTGTACTGTGGTACTCTGAGCTTACAACTCCTCAACCCTTCTCCCCATGAGTAGATCCCTCAGTAATGAATGCTAATGTCCCTGCTAATGTCTGTCTGCTGCCTGCAAAGTTTTAACTGGAACTCCCTTGCCTTTAGTAATTCTAGCAGAGACTGCTGGGAATGGAAGCAAGTCCCAAATGGAATTGTGTCTTGCCTGAGTCTGTAGCTGGCTAGGAGATGTATATGACAGGATATCTTCACCCTGAGCTCTGCATTTTGGCTATGTTGATTCTTAAATCACTTCACTCCCACTTGTGATAAAAGAATAACTGTTAAACTTGAGGTTGTGGTTTTGTTACTCAGTCAACTGCCTTACCTTACATTCGACATTGAGATGGGGATTAACAGATTGCTGGCAGGTGGGGAGCAGGATACCAACCAAACTGATGATGAGACTTGCAGAGCTATAGTTGATGATATTCAGATATTAAAAAAATCCCAGAGTAATTAAAAGATCATCTTAGAGGCTTGTGTATAGATCAATCTGATTGTTGTAACTCCCAGGGTTTTTCATTATTTTATCTTTGCATTGCCCTGTGTACGAGGCTGTATATTGTAATTCAGTCTGGATTAATTGAAGGATCAGAAAGTCTCAGTGAAAGATTCAGGAGCTGGAATTAGACAATCTTTATTTTGTTTAATCTCAGTGGTCTGGGGGTGGGGGAGGTGTCCCAAAAGAGCTGCGCACTGGTGACAGAGACCACCTTCACTGTTCCACCTGCCTAATGGTCCGGTCACTCCAGCACTTTGCCCAGTCTCCCGACCTTACCCGAGTTCCACCCTTCTGCCTCCCACCTTCCGGATGTGAACAACTGCCCCTGGCACCGAGCTTCCTAGGGTTCCTTAGGGTTTACGGTAGTGGGAGTGGGGCAGGAGTGCTGTAAATACAAGCCCAGGGATTGTTCCCATTCGCTCTCTGCTGGTATATCAACCCGAAGTCTTCCCGACCCAAGGACAATATGACACATGAACAAATAGTAACTCTCCAAACCAGGGTGTGTCCAGCCTTCTGTCCCTCTAACTCATAGTTAATATAGAGGAGAGGAAGATGGGGATCACAGTCTCATCATCCCCAGGCCAAATAGACCAATAAACCAGTGATGTGGAGCACACTATATTACCCACCTCCTCCGTGACCTTTGATTTGCCCCTGCCTTATTCCCCCCCCCCACCCCCGTCTAGAGTGTGGACTACTGCAGGCACAATAACCACTGGTGAAAGTGTGATGGTGAGACAGGTTGAAGCCTACTCTCTCCATCATAAACTGAATACATCTCCCTCTGAACATGACCAGGCTAAGCTAAGGAGATGTCTGAGATCAGATCTTGCTCCCTGTCCTTGCAGACCACCCTGATACCAGGTGGGTCTTTCACCACGAGGCTGAATTCAGGGAAGGAAGTGTACAGAAATCTGTGGAAGGGCAGAGATGTCTGCTCTAACGGAGAGATAGGTGGGCTGTCTCTCCTGGTCTAACTGTGGGAAGAGACTGGGGTGACAATGTAGATAAGGTCTGATAACCCTGTACATCATCGTGGGAGGCCAGGCTCTGTTACACATTGGTGACAATGGCTGCACTGTAAATTAGGTCTGAGGT
This sequence comes from Mobula hypostoma, assembly GCF_963921235.1. Taxonomy (NCBI): domain Eukaryota; kingdom Metazoa; phylum Chordata; class Chondrichthyes; order Myliobatiformes; family Myliobatidae; genus Mobula; species Mobula hypostoma. The sequence goes on along the minus strand of NC_086119.1, from coordinate 1,657,865 downwards.
GAGGCGGAGGGAGGTGTAAGACCCAGATGTGCCTTGGTCTTCAGCTAGTGATTTCAGTTGTGGGACGACTTGGGCAGCGTGCCGACAGGAGGGAGCTGCCCTGACTCCTTTGTTCCGACATCTAAGATTGTCGCTGTCTGTGGTCACGGCGTGGTCAGGAGCCCAAGCTGTGATCTTCTCGCTGGAGATCTGTACCCCGCCCGCCCATTCCTGGTACCAGTTTGGACAGCTGTGCCTTCCTGCTCTGGGGGTGCTGCAGACCTGGGCCCCGCTGCCCAGCCCCATGTAGGCAGGAGCCAAGGGTGGACACCACCCTCCCAGGCGCCTCCTCCTCTTCCCCCTCCTGGCCTGTTTTGTGCACCGAGCCCGACGGTTCTGGAACCAGACCTGTAAAACAACAAGCGATCATTCAGCTGGCTGCCAAGTTGTGCATATAATGTGACTGATGTATTGAGCATCTGCCCTATCCCCACACGATGGGAGTGAATGACATGGACAGAGCTGCAGGGGAGGGCTGCAACACTGGATGCTTTACCTCTGTGTGGACAGATTGGGTCAGATGTGATAGCTGCCTGCATTCACTGTTTCCAGATCCCCTTGTATGTCAGCTCAGCTGGTAAAACAATCAGATCCACCTGAAGGAATCAGGTGACATTACAACACTGCCAGGAAGAGACTAGTGCCATTGCTTACAACTCTTACGGAAGGAAGGCAGCAATGAATCGAAAAGCAGTAGAAAGCAAACTGAGAAGACGGAAATCAAAAGGGGGCAGGCCTAGGGAATGGAGAAGAGATGGCGAAGGTGATTAGACCCTAACAGCTTTGTGTCTGAATGCATTGAGCATTTGGCTCCTTTTTTTTAAAAAGGGATCAGAGTGTTGATTACTGTACTAAGGTCTCACTATAGTACACTCATGAGACCACAACTACAGAAGTATTCTGGTCTTGCTAATTCAGAAAAGATATTATAGAACATAGAACAGTACAGCACAGTACAGGCCCTTCGGCTCACAATGTTGTGCCGACCCTTAAACCTTGCCTCCCATATAACCCCCACCTTAAGTTCCTCCATATACCTGTCTAGTAGTCTCTTAAATTTCACTAGTGTATCTGCCTCCATCACTGACTCAGGCAGTGCATTCCACGCACCAACCACTCTCTGAGTAAAGAAACCTTCCTCTAATATCCCCCTTGAACTTCCCACCCCTTACCTTAAAGCCATGTCCTGTTGTATTGAGCAGTGGTGCCCTGAGGAAGAGGCGCTGGCTATCCACTCTATCTATTCCTCTTAATATCTTGTACACCTCTATCATGTCTCCTCTCATCCTCCTTCTCTCCAAAGAGTAAAGCCCTAGCTCCCTTAATCTCTGATCATAATCCATACTCTCTAAACCAGGCAGCATTCTGGTAAATCTCCTCTGTACCCTTTCCAATGCTTCCATAGCCTTCCTATAGTGAGGTGACCAGAACTGGACACAGTACTCCAAGTGTGGCCTAACCAGCGTTTTATAGAGCTGCATCATTACCTTGCAACTCTTAAACTCTATCCCTCGACTTATGAAAGCTAACACCCCATAAGCTTTCTTAACTACCCTATCCACCTGTGAGGCAACTTTCAGAGATCTATGGACATGTACCCCCAGATCCCTCTGCTCCTCCACACTACCAAGTATCCTGCCATTTACTTTGTACTCTGCCTTGGAGTCTGTCCTTCCAAAGTGTACCACCTCGCACTTCTCCGGGTTGAATTCCATCTGCCACTTCTCAGCACACTTCTCTGTCCTATCAATGTCTCTCTGCAATCTTCGACAATCCTCTGCATTATCCACAACACCACCAACGTTTGTGTCATCTGCAAACTTGCCAACCCACCCTTCTACCCCCACATCCAGGTCGTTAATAAAAATCACAAAAAGCAGAGGTCCCATAACTGATCCTTGTGGGACACCACTAGTCAGAATCCTCCAATCTGAATGTACTCCCTCCACCACCACCCTCTGCCTTCTGCAGGCAAGCCAATTCTGAATCCACCTGGCCAAACTTCCCTGGATCCCATGCCTTCTGACTTTTCGAATAAGCCTACCATGTGGAACCTTGTCAAATGCCTTACTAAAATCCATGTAGATCACATCCACTGCACTACCCTCATTTATATGCCTGGTCACCTCCTCAAAGAACTCTATCAGGCTTGTTAGACATGATCTGCCCTTCACAAAGCCATGCTGACTGTCCCTGATCAGACCATGATTCTCTAAATGCCTATAGATCCTATCTCTAAGAATCTTTTCCAACAGCTTTCCCACCACAGACGTAAGGTTCATTGGTCTATAATTACCCGGACTATCCCTACTACCTTTTTTGAACAAGGGGACAACATTCACCTCTCTCTAATCCTCCAGTACCATTCCCATGGACAACGAGGACATGAAAATCCTAGCCAGAGGCTCAGCAATCTCTTCCCTCGCCTGGTGGAGCAGCTTGGGGAATATTCTTTCATACTTCTGTAGATGTGGTTCTAATAGTCACCAGGATGACCTGAGGTATGGAGGGACTATTCTAGGAGGAGGGGTAAACAAGCTGGGTCTCTCCTCACAGGGATTTAGAAGAATGAGAGGTCATCTTACTGAAACAGATAAGGTTCTCAGTAAGAGACAGTAAATGTTAAAAATGCCTTTCCTGTCATGAGGCAGTCAGGAACCAGAGGGCATGGGTGCAGAATAAAGGGGTTCTGTTCTAAGCAGCTCACCCGAGTCCTTTGTCCTGGGCCAGTCTTTCACAGCTCCAGCTGCAGCCCATCCTTACAGATCCTTCCTCTTCCTCTCCCAGGGATGAGGTCTGTGGAGCTTCTCCCAGTGTTTCTGTAGCTCTGGGTTTTTACAGGACGGGGTTGCCAGCCTCATGGCCAGCCCTCCTGCTTTCGCAGCTGGGCTTGGGACTGGCCATGGCAGAGTTAGTGTATCAGGGCGCTTCGAAGAATTTTTCTGAGGACTGACAGTGTGGGACATGTTACCACAGAGAGCTGTGGGCCACAGTCCTTGTGTATATTTAAGACTGAGATGGACTCCAATCAGTGAACAGATCGAGGGTTGCTCAGAGAGAGCAGGGACTAAATGTCAGACCAGCTATGGAGCAGTCTCAGGACAGGCTGACTGGTTTTCCCTATTTCTACACCCCGTGGTGTGATGGACCAAGAAATAACTAGAAAAATGGAGGTTCGGAGGTAGCAATGGTTCAGTGGGAGAGTGAGGAGGCATTTCTTGCCACACACAGAACAGTATTTAACAGAAGTCAACTGCTCACACATTCAACAAGATCACAGCTGAACATTTTTCTCAGTATCACCTCGCATGGCACCCCCACACTCTCAGTTCCATGTAAAAATGTATTAGTTTCTGCCTTGAATATTCTCAGTCAAGTAATCCCCTGAGAATCCCAAAGATTCACAGCCTCTGGCAGAGACATTTCTGATTTCAGTCCAACTTGGCCAACTACTTCTTCCGACACTCTGCCCCGGTTCTAGGCTCCTCGGGGGAATTATCCTTGCACCACCCACCCCTTTACTTGTACTTTTTAATGAGCTCACCTCTGACTTAAATCCTTGACAGCAGATCCTTACCCTCCATCTCCCCCATGTGACCTGCCTGCCATCCCTGTATGTCATCTGAATCTTCACTGTACTCCCTCTACAACAAGCTCATCTTTTTGTAAGATGTTCGCTCGTTATGTGCTGTGCCATATGTTGTAGACGATCATGGTCTTTGACCATGATTGTTCTTGGCAAATTTTTCTGCAGAAGTTGTTTGCCATTGCCTTCTTCTGAACAGTGCCTTTACAAGACGGGTGACCCCAGCCGTTATCAATACTCTGCAGAGATTGTCTGCCTGGTGTCAGTGGTCACGTAACCAGGACTTGTGATATGCACCGGCTGCTCGTACGACCATCCACCATCTGCTTCCATGGCTTCACGAGACCCTGATCAGTGGGGGGGGGGCGCGGGCAGCTAAGCAGGTGCTACACCTTGCCAAAGGATGACCTACAGGTTAGCAGAGGTAAAGAACACCTCAAACTTCCTTTGGTAGAGACACATCTCCACCCTGCCATCCATTCTGTAAGATAAGGTGACCAAATTGTACACAGTAGTCCATGTGCAGTTTCACTAGCCCCTGTACAACTGCAGCATGAGACCTTTCACATTTTCTTTCACCTTCCTGACCTCGTACTGAACCTGCATCAATTTTCAGGGTTTTTGTCCCTTTGAAAATCCCTTGCTGTTTAAGGAAATACCTTGAGATGAAACCTCTTGCCTCTTGTTCCCACCTGCCACCCCTCAGCATGTCCACCTCAACTTCAAGCCTCTTCACAACATTCTCTCAGGTTTTGTGTCATTAGCAAGTCTAATGTTACCTTTGTTTTAGGTGATGACTAGCTGGCCCCAGTGCTAATCACCATGGTCCCTGACCAAATACACTCTGAGAATGATGCATTTATACTCACTCCTTGTGTTCTGTTGACTAACCAGTTCTCAGCCTGACAGAGGCCCAGTACATCAGATCAGCTTGTTTACTGGCTACGTTCTTAAAGATCAGCATGTATGATCAAACATGATTTCTGTTTCTGTATTACATTGACTCTGCTCAGCTCAGTTAATCTTTGATCACACAGTCCTTGCAATGGATTTCAGCATTTTACCAGCATATGATGTCGGGCAAATTGGGCAGCAGTTCCCCATTCTCCTTCTCTCACACTGTGGGCTCTCATTTGCTCTCTAACAATCCACAGGAACATTTCCAGAATCAATTATCGTGGAAGGTGTTCAGTAGTCACAACCTGGTCACCTCTTCACGACTCCCTTCTTGGGGTTTACCAGGATCCATGCTCCTTACCTGCTCTGGGAGAGTTTCTTTGGGTATGGGACCAGAACTGTTTTGCCACCACCCCTTTCTGTTTACTGGCATCTAGACCAGGTAGGTAATTGTGGCATGTACATCAGATACTGAGTGACTATTGCCTGTTTTATACACCTGCCATTCCTCCATGGATAACTGAGAGAAGAACAATAATGTGGCCAGGAATGAAGACACAGCCCCAACCCCATGCACAGAAACAAGCACAGGGAAATTGTTTGACTCTGAAAAACATGCATGGTGCCCGGGACAGCCCTCACTGTGCGTGGTACCAGTTTGCAATGCCAGAGCCTACAGTCATGTGGCAGAGAAAGGGGCATTTCAGCCCAACTCATCCATGCCCACTGAGCTAGTGGCATCTGCCCGTGTTTGGCTCATAGACTTCTGAACTTCTGCTGTTCATGGACTTGTATGGATGGATTTTAAACATTACTGATGTGCTCACATCAATCATTATTCCTGGTAGCTTGTTCCTAACACATGCCACCCTCTGCTTGAAGAAGCTGCCTGTAACGTACCTTTTATATCTCTCAACTCTGATCTTAAACCTGTGGGCATGTGGCCAAGTGATTAAGGCATTGGACTAGCGATCTGAAGGTTGTGAGTTTGATGCCCAGCCGAGGCAGCGTGTTGTGTCCTTGAGCAAGGCACTTAACCGCACATTGCTCTGCGACGACACTGGTGCCAAGCTGTATCGGCCCTCGCCCTTCCCCTGGACAACATCGGTGTCATGGAGAGGGGAGACTTGCAGCATGGGCAACTGTCAGTCTTCCATGCTAGAGTCAGTTATCAAAGATGTGATAACAGCACATTTGGAAAGCGGTGAAATCATCGGACAAAGTCAGCATGGATTTGTGAAAGGAAAATCATGTCTGACGAATCTCATAGAATTTTTTGAGGATGTAACTAGTAGAGTGGATAGGGGAGAACCAGTGGATGTGGTATATTTGGATTTTCAAAAGGCTTTTGACAAGGTCCCACACAGGAGATTAGTGTGCAAACTTAAAGCACACGGTATTGGGGGTAAGGTATTGATGTGGATAGAGAATTGGTTAGCAGACAGTAAGCAAAGAGTGGGAATAAACGGGACCTTTTCAGAATGGCAGGCAGTGACTAGTGGGGTACCGCAAGGCTCAGTGCTGGGACCCCAGTTGTTTACATTATATATTAATGACTTGGATGAGGGAATTAAATGCAGCATCTCCAAGTTTGCGGATGACACGAAGCTGGGCGGCAGTGTTAGCTGTGAGGACGATGCTAAGAGGATGCAGGGTGACTTGGATAGGTTAGGTGAGTGGGCAAATTCATGGCAGATGCAATTTAATGTGGATAAATGTGAAGTTATCCACTTTGGTGTCAAAAACAGGAAAACAGATTATTATCTGAATGGTGGCCGATTAGGAAAAGGGGAGGTGCAACGAGACCTGGGTGTCATTATACACCAGTCATTGAAAGTGGGCATGCAGGTACAGCAGGCGGTGAAAAAGGCGAATGGTATGCTGGCATTTATAGCAAGAGGATTCGAGTACAGGAGCAGGGAGGTACTACTGCAGTTGTACAAGGCCTTGGTGAGACCACACCTGGAGTATTGTGTGCAGTTTTGGTCGCCTAATCTGAGGAAAGACATCCTTGCCATAGAGGGAGTACAAAGAAGGTTCCTGAGATTGATTCCTGGGATGGCAGGACTTTCATATGATGAAAGACTGGATGAACTAGGCTCATACTCGTTGGAATTTATAAGATTGAGGGGGGATCTGATTGAAACATATAAAATCCTAAAAGGATTGGACAAGCTAGATGCAGGAAGATTGTTCCCGATGTTGGGGAAGTCCAGAACAAGGGGTCACAGTTTGAGGATAAAGGGGAAGCCTTTTAGGATTGAGATTAGGAAAAACTTCTTCACACAGAGAGTGGTGAATCTGTGGAATTCTCTGCCACAGGAAACAGTTGAGGCCAGTTCATTGGCTATATTTAAGAGAGAGTTAGATATGGCCCTTGTGGCTAAAGGGATCAGGGGGTATGGAGGGAAGGTTGGTACAGGGTTCTGAGTTGGATGATCAGCCATGATCATACTGAATGGTGGTGCAGGCTCGAAGGGCCGAATGGCCTACTCCTCACCTATTTTCTATGTTTCTATGTTTCTACAACCTTGCCCAGGCCTGTGCCCTGGAGAGTGAAGACTCTCCAGGGCGCAGATCCATGGTCTCACAAGACTAACAGATCTTAAACCTATACCCTCCTTTTTAGGACCCCCCTCTCCCTAGGAAAAAGAGTGTGTACTTTCATCCTGATCTTGGGTCACTCCTCAGTCTCCTACACTGCAGGGAATAAAGTCCTAGTCTACTCAACCTCTCCTTGTAACTCAGGCACCCAGTTACTGGCAACATCCTGGTAAGCCTTTCCAACACTCTTCCTAGTTTAATAATATATTTTCTATAACAGGGTGACAAAACTCCAAGTGTGGTCTCACCAATTCCTTTGTATATCATATACCTTTTCCAAATGCAGATAATGGGACCGTCTGGATAGATAACCATGGTCAGCATGGACCGGTCAGGCTGGAAGGCCTGTGTCAATGCCATATAACTATGATCTCAGTTATAAATGACTAGACCCTCAGTTCGTGAATCTGTCCCCACGTTTGTGAGTCTCCTAATGACTCCTGTCAGACCTCTCCCGCCACCCCAGCCCAAGCGAGGTTACGCAGGCAATCTCACTGCCTTTGCTGACTGCACTCACCTGGATTTTGGCCTCGGGCAGCCCGATGGTCTCAGCCAACCTTTCCCTCACACTGATGCCCGGGTAGGGAGTCTCCGCGAATGCCTCCTCCAGCTCCCCCAGCTGCCACTGGCTAAAAATGGTCCTCTTCCTTCTGCGTTGGCCATCACCCACAAGCACTGGCCCTATTGTCTGCGGCAAACACGGGGTCGAGGGCCTGGTATCTAGGGCGGGTAAGGAAGTGGAGGGGGAGGGAGGGTTGGGGGAAAAGGGGGGAGTGAGAGGTGGAGAGAATTGGAAAGACAGAAAGGGAGATATGGCGTCAAAGTGAACCGCCAGCCTGACCTGCCCCATCCAGACCCCTCTCCAGCACTCCTCCACCCCAGCCAACATCCTTTCGCACTCAGACCCCTCACCTCTTTCCCCGAATCCAAGACCCGCTCCCGTCCTCACCTCCAGGTACTTCCCTGCCCCGTCCGTCCATCGGACGCCGTGGGTTGGCTTTAGTCTCGGAGAGTCCCGAGTGTTCGTTCGCTTCCCAATCCACTTCCCAGCGGCTGTCGCTCCATCCGGATTGGGAGGGGGTCGCTAGACAGATTCACACCTTCCTCGGACACAGCAAGCAATCCGGGACAGGACTCAAAACTCCACTCGGTGGGGGGGGGGGGGTGGAGAGTCAGAGTGACAGACACACACACACACACACAGAGTTCGTGACGCCACCGGCAGACCCGGAGGTATAGAGTCACCGCCGGGACGGTGCACGGGAGTGGGGGGAAGCAGTGTTCAGTGGGGTGGACACAGCCGGCCAGCCGCGTTACACTTTATCAGGATACGGGATAGGAGAGAGCGTGTGGTTCTGTGACTGCGACGGCATTTACTCCACAGAACAGGCTGTGCGTGTGTAAGATTACAGAATGATAAAGCCGTTGGGAAACAATTCGGCCCACAAGGTCCTCCTACCGACTTTTTACAGTAACTTGTAGGTTCCACCGGCACTTTGTTCATCTCATTTTACTCCAATTCACTCCGCCCCGCACCCCCACCCCCCGAACCTGCCCCGACCACACGACTGTAATGTGTTACCAGTATTCCTTCGGGCCATTGTTCATTGTGTTTTGTGGAACTGCACATACACCCGCCGTTTTATATACCTGTACTTGCCCATATTTCACTAAGTCTATGATGGCTTACAGACTCAGTGTCCATAAGACCATAAGACAAAGGAGCAGAAGTCGGCTATTCGGCCCATCGAGTCTGCTCCGCCATTTTATCATGAGCTAATCCATTCTCCCATTTAGTCCCACTCCCCCGCCTTCTCACCATAACCTTTGATACCCTGGCTACTCAGATACCTATCAATCTCTGCCTTAAATACACCCAATGACTTGGCCTCCACTGCCGCCCGTGGCAACAAATTCCACAGATTCACCACCCTCTGGCTAAAAAAATTTCTTCGCAACTCTTGTTCTGAATGGGCGCCCTTCAATCCTTAAGTCATGCCCTCTCGTACTAGACTCCCCCATCATGAGAAGCAACTTTGCCACATCCACTCTGTCCATGCCTTTCAACATTTGAAATGTTACTATGAGATCTCCCCTCATTGTTCTAAACTCCAAGGAATACAGACCAAGAGTGGTCAAACTTTCCTCATATGTTAACCCTCTCATTCCCGGAATCATTCTGGTGAATCTTCTCTGTACCCTCTCCAATGTCAGCACATCCTTTCTTAAATAAGGAGACCAAAACTGCCCACAGTGCTCCAAATGAGGTCTCACCAATGCCTTATAGAGCCTCAACATCACATCCCTGCTCCTATACTCTATTCCTCTAGAAATGAATTCCAACATTGCATTTGTCTTCTTCACCACTGACTCAACCTGGAGGTTAACCTTAAGGGTATCCTGTACGAGGACTCCCCAGCCAGTTGCATCTCAGAACTTTGAATTCTTTCCTCATTTAAATAATAGTCCGCCCGTTTATTTCTTCTACCAAAGTGCATAACCATACACTTTCCAACATTGTATTTCATTTGCCACTTCTTTGCCCATTCTTCCAATCTATCCAAGTCTCTCTGCAGACTCTCTGTTTCCTCAGCACTACTGGCCCCTCCACCTATCTTCGTATCATCAGCAAACTTAGCCACAAAGCCATCTGTTCCATAATCCAAATTTGTTGATGTACAACGTAAAAAGAAGACCCCTGTGGAACACCCTCCCCTCTAACCTATTTTCTCCAATACCCTTTCCTCACCCACACACTGGGACGATTTACAGTGACTGATAGATATGAGAGGAAACTGCAGCAGCCATGGGTAACATGCCCGGTTCAGTTCACAGGGAGAACATGCAAACTCCACTCAGGCAGCACCGGAGGCCAGGATCAAACCAGGGTCACTGATCGATCAAGTCTGCATTCAACTGCCTTTCTCTACTGGAGGAAACTCGCTCTCATCCCGGTAATCAATCTCATAAATGTCTGCATCTCCCCATTGTTTTCCTCCTCCTTCCTATAGTCAGAAGTGCAGAACGGAACAAGATGCTGCTGATGAGGCTGGGCCGGTGTTTTAGATAGACGGACAGACACTTTATTGATCCTAAAGGAAATTACAAGTGCACATATATATAAAATATTAGAAGTAAGAAAGAATAAAAAATAAGTTACCTCAAACAGTCTAATAGGAGGGGTCATCCTTCCCCGGCTATAGATTGACTGATAAAGCCTAATGGCGAGGGTGAGAAACATCGTCTAGATTTGCCAGGATTTTCCATAGGGTTCTTTGTTCTACTACAACCTCCAGAGTGTCCAGTAGCAGAGTCAGCCTTTCTAATCAGTTTATTGAGCTTGTTGGCATCACCCATGTCGATCTCATTGCCCCAGCACACCACCACATAGTAATTATACTGGCGACTACAGACTGGTAGAACATGTGAAGGAGAGGCCTGCATACTCCAAAGAACCTCAGTCTCCTCAGGAAGTAGAGGTGATTCTGTGTTGGTGCTTCTCAAGACTGTCATCCAGGTGCACCCCCAGGTACTTGTAGGTCCTCACCCTCAAGAGTAACAGGGAGCAGTACAGGCTTAGTCTTAGTTAACATGGTTTCTAAGTCTGAAGATGTCAGTATATTGCATGAAGGTTGTTTTTCTAAGATTAGGATGTAGAATTCAACTGTGGAATTGGCAAGGAGCCGGTGATGGAATTTTACATGGACATTTTACACGGAAATGCGAGTGGTTGCATTTCAGTCAGTTAAACCAGGGGAGGGCATACACAGTCAGAGACACCTGGACGTGCAGATACCTGGTTCCCTGGAAGTGCCAACACAGGTGGACAGACAGTGTTCGGCACATTTGTTTTCATTGTGCAGGGCAATGAGTACAGGAGCTGGGAAATCGTGTTGGGCTGTACATGCAGAGTGCAAGTCTGTGGTGAGAACGCACATGAAGTATGTCGGTGAGAGAACATGTGTAGTACAAATCTGTGGTTTAACTACACGTGGAGTACAAGTCAGTGGTCATTTTCTGCACAAGGCAGTGACATTCTAAATGTTCCAGTCCTCTGGAACCACCCCACACCAACTGAGCATTTAATGACTGTGCACAGCATCCTGTGATTTCCTTCCACACCTTCTCAAAACCCCAAAGGTCCTGGGAACTTTCCAAAACCATGCTGTCAATATTTGAACACACTCAGTGTTTCTGCCATCTCCTCGTACACTATTACATCAGGAACTTCCTCTTCCCTGATGAACAGCCATAATCTCTTCATTAACTGTGCTCTCAGGATCTTTGTGCAAGCCCTGAATTCTGCCCTGAATGAGCCCACTTCCCCATGCTCTATTTTTTACTACTTACACATGTGCAGATCGCACTCCTGGGTTCCCATTTGTTGGGACAGATCTTCCTGTTTTCTGTTAAATTCCCCCATTTTAGTTTTCACTTCCTCTCTGGTGCCTTTGTTTTCACTGGTGTACACAGCACAACACTTGCCTGCAGAGGCCTTTTCCCTTTCATCATTCAGAGATCTCTGTATTTGTTAGTTCTCACTGGCTCCCGTGAAATCTATTCAACTCTCCCTTCATCATCTCATCCCTAAAGGCAGCCACTGCTCTGCTAACATAGGTTCCAAACCAGCTGGACCAGATCCACATTCAGACATTAAAATTAGCCTCTTCCATCAATTAAATACATCTACGTAACTTGTTTTCCGCTTCCACAGAAAACCTGAATCTTATGTTAAGATTACTATTTCCTAAATGTTCCCTTACAAAAACATTATGCCTTGACTTACCTGATTTCCTGGGTCCAGATGCAGCAATATTTCCTTCCTCAGTGAACCAGAAGCCCATTATTGGAGGAAACCCTGAACCTATCATGTTGGTGACCATGACAACATATTCAGCAGGGATCTGCTCCTTGCTCCAACTCCATTCCTTCTGTGACATCTTCTCCCCAAAATGTTAATCACACCACTTCCCCTCCATCCCTACACTTCTTGAATATTTCTGTGTGCAACAATAGTTTTTAGCTATTTCTGTTATGGTCCCTTCTGTCACCAGGCAACATGTCAGCAATTCACCACAACTCATGTACAGTGAACTAAATGTATTATGTTCACTCTCCCTCACCCCAGTAAAGACCTTACCCTGGCCTAACCTGCTGAGAACGGTCTTCCCCACTTCTTTTTAACTTTTATATTAGGCTTGCAGGCTGAGCCTACATTTATCACCTGTCTCTGGTTGCCCCGGAGAAGGTGGTTTTCAGATTCCTTCTTACACCGCTGCAGTCCTTAAGGTGTGAGCACAATCACTGTGCTGTTAGGGAGGAAGTTCCAGGATTTTAACCCAGTAACGATGAGGGTGTGGCAATATATTAACAATAAAACCAATAAATATTCCCAAGCCGGGACAGTGTGTGGCTTGGAGGGAACTACCAGAAGGAGGGGGGTGGTGAACTTCATGCTGTTGCTGTTGTAGATATGGTGGGTTCGGAAAGTGCTGTCTGAAGAATTTTGGTGAGCTGCTGCAGTGCATCCCGTAGACAGCACAAAACCTGACTACTGTGTGTCGGTGGGGGAGTGAGTGAATGAATAGGTGTAGATGGGGTGGTCATCAAGGGAACCACTGTGTCCTGGGGGTGTGGGATTTCGTGTGTGTGCACTCATCCAGGCAGCTGGAGTGTTCAGTCGCACTGCTGACTGGAGCCACGTAGATGGTGGACAAGCTCTGGGAGTTAACCTGAGATTCGCACCTTCTGACCTGCTCCTGGAGCCACACTGTGTGTACGTGGTGACTCCAGTTCAGTTTGCGGTCAGTATGAACTACCAGGCCATTGTGACAGTCGAGAACACCATGTTGTGGAGTGTCTGTAAGGCATAGGAGCAGAATTAGGCCATTCCGAATCCCACTCAACTCCATACACCTGCCTTCTCACCATACCCTTTGATGCCCTGACCAATCAGGAAACAACCAACTTTTGCCTTAAATATACACACGGAGTTGGCCTCCGCTGCAGTTTGTGGCAGAGCATTCCTCAGATTTACTACTCTCTGGCTAAAAAAATTCTTCCTTAACTCTGTTCTAAAAGCCCCTGAATTTTGAGGCTGTGCCCTCTAGTTCTGGATACCCCCACCATAGGAAACATCCTCTCCACATCCACCCTATCTAGTCCTTTCAACTTTCAGTAGGTTTTAATGAAATTTTCCCACATTATTTTAAATTCCAGTGAGTACAGCCCCAAAGCTGCCACTTTTTTGCCCATTCTTCCAATTTGTCTAAGTCTTGGTTCCTCAGCACTACCTACCCCTCCAACTATCAGCATATTATAACCAGATAACAATTACAGCATGGAAACAGGCCACCTCGGCCCTTCTAGTCCGTGCCGAACTCTTACTCTCACCTAGTCCCACCGACCTGCACTCAGCCCATAACCCTCCATTCCTTTCCTGTCCATATAGCTGTCCAATTTAACTTTAAATGACAACATTGAACCTGCCTCAACCACTTCTGCTGGAAGCTCGTTCCACACAGCTACCACTCTCTGAGTAAAGAAGTTCCCCCTCATGTTACCCCTAAACTTTTGCCCTTTAACTCTCAACTCATGTCCTCTTGTTTGAATCTCCCCCACTCTCAATGGAAAAAGCCTATCCACGTCAAATCTATCTATCCCCCTCATAATTTTAAATACCTCTATCAAGTTCCCCCCTCAAACTTCTACGCTCCAAAGAATAAAGACCTAACTTGTTCAACCTTTCTCTGTAACTTAGGAGATGAAACCCAGGCAACATTTTAGTAAACCTTCTCTGTACTCTCTCAATTTTATTGACATCTTCCCTATGATTCGGTGACCAGAACTGTACACGATACTCCAAATTTGGCCTTACCAATGCCTTATACAATTTCAACATTACATCCCAACTCCTATACTCAATGCTCTGATTTATAAAGGCCAGCATACCAAAAGCTTTCTTCACCACCCTATCCACATGAGATTCCACCTTCAGGGAACTATCTGTAAACTTTGCCAAAAAGCCATCAATTTCATTATCTAAATCATTGACAAACAATGAGAAAAGTAGCGGTTCCAATACTGACCCCCTGAGGAAAACCACTAGTCACTGGTAGCCAACCAGAAAAGGCCCCTTTTATTCCCACTCGCTGCCTCCTGCCTGTCAGCCATTCCACTATCCATGCCAATACCTTTCCTGTAACACCATGGGATTTTATCTTCTTAAGCAGCCTCGTGTGTGGCATCTTATCAAATGCCTTCTGAAAATCCAAGTAAATGACATCCACGGCCTCTCCTTTGTCCACCCTGCTTGTTACTTCCTCGAAGAACTCCAACAGATTTGTCAGGCAAGATTTCCTTTGACAGAAACCATGCTGACTTTGATTTATTTTATCATTAGTTTCCAAGTACCTCGAAATCTCATCCTTAATAATAGACCCCCAACACTTTCCCAACCACTGAGGTCAGGCTAACTATCCTACAATTTCCTTTCTTTTGCCTTCCTCTTTTCTTAAAGAGAAGAGTGTCATTTGCAATCTTCCAGTACTCCGGGACCTTGCCAGACTTAAGTGATTCTTGAAAGATCATGACCAATGCAGCTTGAATCTCTTCAGCAACCTCTCTCAGGACTCTGAGATATATTCCATCTGGCCCAGGTGACTTACCCACCTTAAGACCTTTGAGTTTGCCTAGTACTTTTTCCTTTGCAATAGCAATGGCACTCACTCCTGCTCCCTGACACTCACGGGCTTCTGGCATTCTGCTAGTGTCTTCCATAGTGAAGACAGATGCAAAGTACCCATTAAGTTCACCTGCCTCTTCTTTGTCCCCCATTACTACCTCACTAACATCATTTTTCAGTGCTCCGATATAAACTCTCACCCCCCTTTTACTCATTATATAACTGAAAAAACTTTTGGTATTCTGCTTTATTTTATTGGCTAGTCTGCCCTCGTATTTGATCTTTTCCCTTTTGTTGTATTTTAAAAACTTCCCAAACATCCAACTTCTCTCTCACTTTTGCTACCTTATATGCCCTTTTCTTGGCTTTTTCGTAGTCTTTAATTTCCCTTGTCAGCCACGATTGCCTTCCCTGCCATTTGAGAACTACTACTTCCGTGGGCCACATCTATCCTGCGCCTTGTGAACTATTCCCAGACACTTTTTAGCCATCTCTGCTCTGCCATCATTCCTGTCAGTATCCTCTCCAATTCACCTGGGCAAGCTCCTCTCTCATGCCCTTTATTCCATTGCAATACAGATACTTGTGATTAATGCTTCTCCCTCTCAAATTGCAGTATGAATTCAATCATATTATGATCGTTCCTCAGGGTTCCTTTACGCTAAGCTCCCTAATAAGATCTGGGTTATTAAATAATATCCAATCCAAGACAGCCTTTCCTCAAGTAGGCTCCAACACAAACTGCTCTAAAAAGCCATCTTGTAGGCATTTAACAGGTTTCCCTCTCTTGCAATCCAACACCAACCTGATTTTCCCAATCCCCTTGCATATTGAAGTCCTCCATTACAATTGTGACATTACCCTTATTACATGCCCTTTCCAGCTCCCTTTGTAATCTCAACCCCACATCTTGGCTACTATTTGGAGGCTTATATACGATTCCCATCATGTTTTTTTTTACCTTTGCAATTTCTTAACTCCACCCACAAAGATTCAACATTCCCTGAACCGATGTCACCTCTTTCTAAGGATGCAACTCCATCACTTACCAACACCACCGCCTCTGCCTTCCCACCTGTCCTTTCAACACCAGAATCAATCAGGTTTATTATCACCAGCATGCGTCGTGAAATTTGTTAACTTAGCAGCAGTAGTTCAATGCAAAACATAATATAGAAGAAAAAATAAAATAATAAGTAAATCAGTATACGTATATTGAATAGATCAAAAATCGTGCAAAAAGACAGAAATAATATATATTTAAAAAGTGAGGTAGTGTTCACGGGTTCAATGTCCATTCAGGAATCGGATGGCAGAGGGGAAGAGGCTGTTCCTGAATCAATGAGTGTGTGCCTTCAGGCTTCTGTACCTCCTACCTGATGGTAACAGTGAGAGAAGAGCATGACCTGGGTGCTGGAGGCCCTTAATAGTGGACTTCATCTTTCTGAAACACCACTCCTTGAAGATGTCCTGGGCTAGTACCCAAGATGGAGCTGACTAAATTCACAATCCTCTGCAGCTTCTTTCGATCCTGTGCAGTAGCACACCTCCACCCCACATGCCAGATGACGATGCAGCCTGTCAGAATGCTCTCCACAGTACATCTATAGAAGTTTCTGAGTGTTTTTGCTGACATACCAAATCTCTTCAAACTCCTGATGAGGTAGAATCACTGTCTTGCCTTGTTTATAACTGCAGCGATATGTTGGGACCAGGTTAGATTCTCAGAGATCT
This sequence comes from Mobula hypostoma, assembly GCF_963921235.1. Lineage (NCBI taxonomy): Eukaryota > Metazoa > Chordata > Chondrichthyes > Myliobatiformes > Myliobatidae > Mobula > Mobula hypostoma. The sequence goes on along the minus strand of NC_086119.1, from coordinate 1,641,321 downwards.
TGACACCCAGGAACTTGAAACTGCTCACTCTCTCCACTTCTGATCCCTCTGTGAGGATTGTTATGTGTTCCTTCATCTTACCCTTCCGGAAGTCCACAATGAGCTCTTTTGTCTTATTGATGTTGAGTGCCAGGCTGTTGCTGAGGCACCACTCCACTAGTTGGCATATCTCACTCCTGTATGCCCTCGTCACCATCTGAGATTCTACCAATAATGGTTGTATCATCAGCAAATTTATAGATGGTATTTGAGCTATGCCTAGCCAAACAGTCATAGGTATATAAAGAGAGTAGAGCAGTGGGCTAAGCACACACCCCTGAGGTGCACCAGTGTTGATTGTCAGCAAGGAGGATATGTTATCACCAATCCACACAGATTGTGGTCTTCCGGTTAGGAAGTCGAGGATCCAATTGCAGAGGGAGGTACAGAGACCCAGGTTCTGTAAGTTCTCAATCAGGATTGTGGGAATGATAGTACTAAATGCTGAGCTATAGTCGATGAACAGCATCCTGACATAGGTGTTTGTATTGTCCAGGTGGTCTAAAGCCGTGTGAAGAGCCATTGAGATTGTGTCTGTCGGTGACCTATTGTAGCGATAGGTAAGTTGCAATATGTCCAGGTCCTTGCTGAGGCAGGAGTTCAGTCGTCATGACCAACCTCTCAATGCATTTCATCACTGTAGATGTGAGGTGCTATCGGGCGATATTCATTAAGGCAGCTCACATTATTCTTCTTAGGCACTGGTATGATTGTTGTCTTTTTGAAACAAATGGTACCTTCTGCCCGTAGCAGTGAGAGGTTGAAAATGTCCTCGAATACTCCCACTAGTTGGTTGGCACAGGTTTTCAGAGCCTTACCAGGTACTCCATCGGGACCTTCTACCTTGTTCACTCTCTTTAAAGACAGCCTAACATCGGCCTCTGAGACACAGATCACTGGGTCATCAGGTGCAGCAGGGATCTTCACAGCTGTATTAATATTCTCCCTTTCAAAGCAGGCATAGAAGGTATTGAGTTCATCTGGTAGTGAAGCATCGTGGCCATTCATGTTATTGAGTTTCGCTTTGTAGGAAGTAATGTCTTGCAGACCCTGCCAGAGTTGTCATACATCTGATGTCACCTCCAACCTCATTCAAAATTGACTCTTCGCCCTTGAAGTAGCTCTCTGCAAATCATACCTGGTTTTCTGGTACAGGCCTGGGTCGCCAGACTTGAATCCACAGATCTAGCCTTCAGCAGACAATGCACCTCCTGGTTCATCCACGGCTTTTGGTTTGGGAATGCAGAGTCTTTGTAGGAATACACTCATCCACACAGGTTTTAATGAAGTCGGTAACAACTGCAGCATACTCATCCAGGTTTGAAGATGAATCCCTGAATAAAGTCCAGTCCACCGATTCAAAGCAGTTCTGTAGGTGCTCCTGTGCTTCCCTTGTCCATACTTTCTTGCTCCTCACTGCTGGTGCTGCAGTTTTCAGTCTCTGCCTATACTCAGGGAGTAGAAGTACAGCCAGGTGATCAGACTTCCTGAAGTAAGGGCGTGGAATAGAACGGTAGGCATTCTTGATGGTGGTGTAACAGTGTGTTGTTTCCTCTGGTATTGCAAGTGATCTGTTGATGGTAATTGCTTAGTGATTGTTTTCAGACTGGCCTGGTTAAAATCCCCCAAAACGATAGTGAAAGCGTTAGGGTGCACTGTTTATCCTTTGATGTAAAGCTGCCAACTATGATCCTCTTTCAGCCACGACTCAGTGATACCCACAATGTCATACCCACCAATTTCTAATTGCGCCACGAGTCAGAGGGTGAGGGCTGGATTTTCCGTTGTTGAGTAGCAAACAATGTTGGCTGTAGGTTACCCTGATGAATAAATGAGGTGTCATTCCTCTGCTTTGCGTTGAGCTTTCCCTAGTGGTTGAGGCTGAGTATGGGTCGGTGTGAGAACGGGAAGCAGATAGAGCTCAGGATGGCCACTGAGAGCAGTCTGCAGGAGTTGTCTACACCTCAACTACAGGAGATGTCCACACCTCACTCAGTCACCGAGGGACCTAACAGGTGGGACAGATTCAGGTGCAGCTGCTGCAATCTGGTCTAATCTTTCAGGGCTGACGTGCCCTTGTCTATATTGGTGAGACTAAGCACAGACCAGGAGTCCCATGCACAGCGAGTGATAGGTCACCTAGCTGAGTGATGTTGTAACACCCTCTCACTCAACATCAGCAAAACTAAAGAGCTGAATGTTAACTTAGGAAGGGAAAGGAGATAGAGCATGTGCCAGTCTGCATTGGGGGTTGGCAATGGAGAGAGCAGCTTTAAACCCCTGGGATTTAACATATCAGATGACTGCTCCTGGACCCAATACATGGATGCAATCAAAAGAAAGGCACAATGGCATCTTTATTTTTTTATATTTTTTTTTAGGAGGTTGAGTTTGTCACCAAACTCTCTGACAATTCTGCAGATGTACTGTTGAAAATATTTTGACTGGTTGCATCATGGTCTCTTGTGGCAAGGTGTTTGTCTCCAACTCCAGAGATAGATCATCTATTGACATCTTTTACAAACACTTAATTCTCAGTTGCCTTGACTACATCTTTTCCCACCATCACTTGCAAGGATGCTATTCTCTTCTCTCAGTTCCCCCGTTCTACCACTCATTTTTCAGAAAACTCCTCTACTGCTGTCTACTGCATCTCCTCCATTTCCCATCTGCCCTCACCTCCCAACATAACAGGGGCAGGGCTCTCCTCGTCCTCACCTTCCTTACGGGTGACACAGTGGTATAGCAGTCGGTGTAACACTTAACAGCACCAGTGAATAGTGTTCAATCCCTACTGCTGTCTGTATGGAGTTTGTACGTTCTCCCTGTGACTGCATGGGTTTCCTCTGGGTGCTCTGGTTTCCTCCCACAGTCCAAAGACGTTCCAGTTAGGGTTAGTAAGTTGTGGGCCTGTTATGTTGACACCAGAAGTGTGGCAACACTTGCAGACTACCCAGCACAATCCTTGGACTGTGACACAATGACACATTTCATGGTATGTTTCAATGTCCTTATGACAAAAACAACTAATCTCTATCCTTGTCACCCTGTAAGCCTCCACATCCAACATATCATTCTCCACAACTTTGCCAACTCCAACGAGACCCCACCGCCAAGCACATCTTCCCCTCCCCTCCTTTCTTTCCACAAGGATTGC